>NC_086177.1:45825000-46450000 GCF_023053635.1 Elgaria multicarinata webbii
GAGACTTTATTTTAATTGCATTAAATTTATGTTATTCCCCCCCCCCCAACTTGTAGGTGGATGAATTTCTCCTGAGAAAAGTTGCTGAACTGGTTGAAATTCTTTTAACTTCTCTCAGAAGTTCTCCAATTGTTTCTCCTGAGCAGAAACTTGAGGCTTCACCTCAAAGTTAGCCTCAGGAGCATTTTGAAGACACAACATAAAATAAAATTACAGATATACCAATCCATTCACATTTATTTTGCAGGTATCTCCTATTTTGATTAATTTCAAAACTTCATAGGGATAAAATCACATTTCACAGTACCAAAAGATGGCAAGATCTCAGCTTGTTCAACAAAGTGATATTATAAAAATGAAGTACTGACCAAATATCTATTATTCTCAATTTTTAAAAGGGGGAAGTAAAATGAATTGCATGAAAACAAACACAATTGTCCATAGATTAGGATAGATTTAACCTCCTTAAGTCATCTAAAATCTTAGCATAATGCATTTGGCACAGATCTGATGAGGTTGACATTTTTCCTTGAGAACAGAGGAAGGATGTTTTGAGACCATACAACACTGAGAAAAAGTTTTATATTGCATATGTTAATTACCTTATTCAATACCAGGATGTTTGTTTTATCAGCAAACCACTGTTACTATTTCTTAATGTATTTGTCACTGTTCGTACTGTCTGTATTTCATTTTCCTTTGACCTTACTGTTTACTCCCCACTCCAATCATACCTGCAGTTCAGGAAAATACTTTATGCATCTGACCTAGAGCTTATGCTATAATACATGTTTTGGTCTTTAAGGTGCCACAAGTCTCTTTGTTGTTTTTACAATTCTGCCTGTAGTAATGTGGCTGGCAAATCCATTGGCTTGGTTGGATCCAGAGATCTGTGAGTACAGTTTTGCTCATGTAATGGGACATCATTGATTTTTGCCAATCCACCTTTGTCCTCCAACTCTCTATGCCCCCACCCCCAATATACCTTGCAGAGATGGCAGACTCTCTGGAACAGAATAGGGTGGTGACATGATGTAGGGCACTGTTGAGGGGGGATATCAGCAATAATAAAATTATTATTAAAATAATTTATTTGGATTAGACCACCTTTCATCAAACAATATCAGGGCAGTGAACAATATATATGTTTTATCCTGGTTGCGCTTTTTATATTGTATTTCGTAATTGTGTTTTTAACCTGTTGGATGTTTTTGTGGTTTTAATTTTTGTGAACCGCCCAGAGAGCTTTGGCTATTGGGCGGTATAAAAATGTAATAAATAAATAAATAAATAAATATGTTATAAAATGATAAAATACAATAACGGAGCACTAAGACTATCTTTTCCTCTTCTGTTCGCAGAAGCCTCCACTAGATTGAAGCCTTTCTGCGAACAGAAGAGTACCTTTATATCCAATCCATTGCCTTTCAGTCTTTTAAATGGTTCAATCAATGAGGCCCAGAATATAAATGTAGCAGAATCAAGTGATAAAGCTTTTCTTGGACTGTATGTCATCAGGCTGCAGGTGTGAGTTTGCATGTCTGAATGCTATCCCGTAAAGAGACTTCTTTGCACATAGTAAAAAAACACACCAAAGAAAAGACCCAGTTGGACCCTCCTACCTGACACCCTAGTTTTCTACCTGTAAGACTTTAAAATAAAAGCACGGGAATTACTTTCAAAACCATCTGCACCTAAATCTGGTCCAGGAAAAGCTTTATCCACTGTTTCTTCACCCTATACAAATTGACCTTTGCTCTCACATCACTGTTTGATCACCTTTATGTCTACTGGGTAAATCTGCACCCAGTGGCTCAGATTCATGAGCTCAGTACATGAGCCCAAGAAATTAATTGCAAACATGTATTTCTCCTTTTGACTGCCACTTCTTATACTGAATAAGAAGGCACTCCAGCGGGTATGCCCATCTCCAAGAGCTGCATTTCAGAGGCATGAGAGTCTGATACACGTGTGAAGGCGCCATGTATATGTAAAAGCTTTTCTTAACAACAACATGGTTTCCAAATTATACAGAAATACATCTTTTCATCTAGTGTTGTTGCGCCCCCCCCTGCTTTTATTGTCCGAAGCTTACAAATATTGATGTGCAGCCTTTAGAACATTGAATCTGCCATGGTTTATCAATAAACATCTCTCTCTCTCTCTCTCTCTCTCTCTCTCTCTCTCTCTGTCACTCTTTGTATACATAACCATCCTAATGCAACTGTTCCCTGAGAGCATGAACCAGGGTGAAGAACCTCATTCAGCCCAAGGGCTGAACTCCATTTCAGAGAGGCTCTCAGGGCTCTCATTTCAGTGGTCCATTGGGCAGAAGGCAAAAGGGAAAGGGCCAAAAATGCCAGCATATTTTTCAGCTTAAAGCTCTTCCTGCCAGTAACTAAAGCCTTAGGAGAGGCGCTTCAGCCTTTTAGAGGGGAGGGGGAACTGCACAAAATCCGGGAAGCCAGCAAACTATCAGTGGCTGGAGCAATGGAGGTTGAGCTAAGGGAATGGAGCATGGCCTTCTGGTGAACCTGGGGAGGCTGCATAAGTCCCTAGCCTAGAGTTTCTGCACCCCTAACATAAAGGCTCCATAGCACACAGGGGCTGTCCTTCCCACAAGGGCTGCCCTATTCATTGCATTACATCGGGACTGCAGAATCTTTTGCAGAGTTCCATCAGACGGGGTAAATCACGCTTCCCTGCCATCGCTTCTCTGCCATCGCTTTTGTTGCTCAATACTTCCTCTTTCTCAGAGAGAGGAAAGAGGAAGTAAACAATGTGCACATGGCCCAGCAGGAGATAGTTCCATCTCTATAAATAATCCGGACTTACTGGGGTCTTTTTTTAGCACAGGAAGAAGGCTAGAAGGACCAGGAGATGCACACGAATGACGTCATGAATAGGACCCATGAAAATCCATGAGTGCCCAGTAACGAGTGTGCAATAAAACGCTTGTCTAGTGACACTTTCAGCTAGAAGGCCGAATTCTATTCCTTGGGGGCTGCATTCCTGTGATGGGTAGGACAAAAAGGTCAAGGCCTAAAATATGAGCCTTGTTTAGCCTAAAGCTCTGACTGCCAGTAACTAAGGGCCAAACTAAACGGTTAGGCTATTGTGGAACTGTGCATACTATATCTCTTTACCTCCATGTAAGCATGCAAGGCCCCAATTCTTGAGACTTTGGTGCTTCATGAGAGGAAGCTTTTACCTCCACTCCTCATTTATTCTTGAGATTCCATCCCCATGGGGGAGGGTGGGTTAAAAAAGAAAGAAAGAAAGACTTCCAATGGAGTCTTCCCCCCTTTTTAACACCTCCCCTCCATGAAGGGGGGGTATGGAATTTCAGAACAAAAAGTGTGAGGTGGAGTTTAAAGCCGCCTCTCCTGAAGGGCCATGGTACCAATCTGAATTGGGGTTGTGCATGTTTACATAGAAGTAAATGGGTGCTAGAGAGAACATTTACTTCGGCCTTAAGCCTTAAGAGAGGCCTTTGAGACAGTGCAGGCTGGTGGCTCTGATGTTAGAGGGGTGCTGAATCTACTCTGGGGCTCAGTCAAAACCAGTCAGAACTCTAAAGGAGTTATCCAAGGATAACTACTTTAGCTTCACACCTTGGATAGCTCCTTTAGAGTTCTGAGGGAAACCAAGAGTGGATTCACACACCCCACAGACATCAAAGCCACCAGCCTGTACTGGTTTTAGAATGGGGGGGGGACTGCACAAACGCTGGGAACTGCCAAAACAATTGGTGGTTGGGACAAAGGGGGTGTGGCCATCAGGGGAAACCCATTGGGCCAGAACAGGACTGTAGGAGGGCTGTATTTGCCTCTCGGGCAAGAGTTTCCCATCCTCTGTATTACAGCATTGTGTGTGCAAGTGTACATGTTTGTGTCAAAAAGCAGCCCCCCTTCCGAAATGAAGAGAAAAGTCCATTTGCACAGCAGATCTACGTGTGCATCGTTACTGGGACAGAGTGCATTATATATTATAAATACAGACACACTTGTGGCATAATGCAATGAACTCTGTACATCCAGTCGTAATGGGGTCATGTGAGTATAAATGAGATTGTTGGCTGAGTTCCTGGCTTCTGTTCCTAACCTGGCAATTAGATATGAGAGATAATAGCTCTTCTACAATATCCTTCTGCCTAATAGCTACCAGTGTTCTTTATAATGTATCTTACTTCTTGCCAAAGTGCAGACGGTGGATTGTCTCTTTGCCCAGTTGCAAAAATCAATCACAGAATCTCGAGTCCGGCTATTAGACATTAAGAGTTTGGATGATAACAGAGGGAGTGACCTTCTACGGAGTGACCTCTCTCTTTGAAGATGAATATTGCAGCTTTGAAATGCTTAAACCTCTGCCATTTAATATGTGATGGGAGTCAATTGAAATGGCATAAAATTGTCCCAACACACCCAAAGGAAGACGCAGACACACGTCTATAGCTGACTAAGGGCACAAAGTTTATGAAATGCGAACTTGATCTGTGAAAGTCTGCCATGAGGAATCCCACCTCTTCAGTATGGGCACCTGTCTACCAAGGTAAGAGCCAGAAAATTTCCATTCCAGATTTTCCCTTGGACAGGTGATACAGGATACTGAGTTTGAGCACTAGCTCAGGTTTATTCTGGTCCTTGCTCTTCCCTGCTAACGTACATAATTGTATACTGAGAAAACTCTTCATGTTTGTCTGGAGCCAAACTCTGGGTTTAATTAGGCTAACAGGCCAGCTCCCTTTTCCTTTACCCATGAGCTGGTCAGCTGAAAGGATTGGTTCCAATTCACCTTCTGGATCCTCATGATGCTCACAGTTGTTTTCATTCATCTTTCTCTTTCCTTCCTCCATCCTTGCACTGCATCTACTCATTGTGACCTATTTAAACACAACCCACTAAAGCCATCCAGCGGTTCCAGGACCCACTCCAGGTTTGAGTAATCCATGGGCAAAGTATCTCTGGTGGGACCACTCCTTCATTGGTGGACTCCTTCCTCCCTAAAGAGGGGTACCAGTTAGGCTTTACCAGTGGGTCCTGCTAGAATACTGGCACCCCAGCAGTTGGCCAAAGATGCTAGGTGTTGTTGATGCCAGACCTGAGCTGTCTCACTGGATAAGGTAGGCAAAATAGTCTCCCTTCCTATGGCCATTTCTGAAAGTGATCCTCTCCCCCTTCCAAATTCCTACTCAATTCTATGAAGTGACCAGATAGGAAGCCAGATGGGCAGTGGACTGCAATGCTGCACAAAGTGGCCACATGGCTCACCACTTCACATAAGATAGGCAGAGATGAAGAAAGCACCCTGGATCCTGAAATACAGTAACAATGCTCTACACTGACCTGATTCACACATGATGGTAACCCGTGGTTTATTTAACCATGATTTGTTGCCCTGAATAGGATTTGTCTGGCAGACGATCAAACCAACCATGGCTTGTTTTCCCAATCTCTGGGTTGTTTGTTCCCCTCCTCCTTCACCCACTCTCTCCCTGTATTCCAAATACCTTTGCAGCACTGTAATATTGGCATGTACAGCAGCTGTTGTTGCTATTGTTATTTATTGCTCTTGTCCTCACCTCTGCAGCCTGGCGAAACAACCTGTTGTTCTCGTTTCACATCTAATAACAAATTGTGGTTTAAACAACCCAGTGTTCAACAATCTGACAATGGCCCCATTCAGAAGACACCTTAAACCATGGCTTTAAACATGGTGGTTAAGTCAGAAAACCAGGCCATGTTCAGAAGACACCTTAAACCATGGCTTTAACCATGGTGAATAAGGCTTTTTGCTTTATTCACCATGGTTAAAGCTGTAGTTTAAGGTGTCTTCTGAACACAGCCTTTCTTTCTAGCTTAACCACCATGGTTAAAGCCATGGTTTAAGGTGTCTTCTGAATGGGGCCAATGAGAAATCCCATCTCTTCAGTATGGGTTTTCTTTCTGGGTTGTTCATGGTTTACAGATCATGGTTAGTTAGCATGGCTGGAGGTAACACAAAACAACAACTCAGAATTCAACAACCCATACCATATGTGTGAACCTGTTCAATCAATTTAAGGGAAAGTCAGGAGTTAAAAAGAATGGTCACCACAGGCAAGCCTAACAAGCTTATTTTTACTTTGAAATTCCTATGAAGCAATGGAATGCAGCATATTTATGACTATTCTGAATCCCTGTGATTTCAGCGAGACTTGATGGATTGTGCCCAGCTCTATATAAGACTTTTTCAGATGTGGGGAGGGTGAGGAGAGATTATGGAAGTGTATCTCTGTACTGTACAATTGTAGCATAAGCTGTGGCCCACAGTTGTTAACCTGATTCATGTTATGCATGTGAAACCAAGCCCTGGCATTCTAATTACATGTTGTGGTTTTATAACTGACAGATGTTGCAGCTGTTCTTTCAGACCCATGAGATACTGATCAAATGCATACAAAAATCAATGTTTTATGCAGTGGATAATTAATGTTTCCACATTCTGTATACTGGCTAAGTAATGTCAGAGACAAGGGTGACTTCCAGATAAAGCAATGCATAATACATAGTCCTGTTGAAGTTAGTTGTGACTATGGGCTAAAGTATACATTATGTTAAAGACATAGAAAGAAGGTATATGTACTTTTGTTGTTGTTAGCTATTGTTTAAGTGCAGGGCACCCAATCTGTATCGGGACCTGTGCCTGTGTGGGTGGGGGAAGCTTTAACCTTTATCCACCCCCACTGTAGTCCAGTTCAGATCAGGTGGCCCTACAATTTATTTATTTATTTATTTCATTTATATACCACCCCATAGCTGAAGTTCTCTGGGCGGTTTACAAAGGTTTAAAACAATGAACATTAAAAACAAATATACAAAATTTTTAAACCATCGAAAGCATAAAAACAATAATATCCATTTAAAACAACTATTCTGGGATCAGTTAAAAACTCAGCATATGTTGTTAACTGCCTGGGAGAAGAGAAAAGATAACAATGTTGGTGCCAGGCGAGCCTCGTTGGGAAGAACATTCCATAATTGAGGGGGGGGGGGTTACCACTGAAAAGGCATTCTCCCTTATAGTGCCAAATAGTGATCCATTTGTGTTAATTCAATGCTTGCTGCATCTTCAGTGAAATGTCTGCTTTGGCCTTATATCCTGTTGAAAGAAAAGAGAACTGTACCATGATTCGATAAGTCCCTTTGAAAGCAATGGCACTCACAGATGACACGTGTTAGTAAAAAGGCACAACAATAATGCCAGTGTTCATATTGCTTGGTAACAGGATGAGTAACAGACTCAGACCATCTGATTGACACTGCTAAGAAAATGAAACATAACCCCAAGGAAAAAGGTGTGGTTAGTTTGGCCACCTTGACTGGTTTTGCTTCAGCCCCTCTTGGCTGCTTCTCCCCTAGTCCCTGATGCCTTATTTCAATTTATAAACATAAAAGCAAACAGCAAGAACACCCCCCCCCAAAAAAAAATCCTCCAGTCCAGAATGCCCAGGAGGAGATTAGGGGCTCTTCCACACGTCGTACTGAGGCTGCTTCTATGCGACCCCAGTGCGACCCCAAAACGACCATGTAACTTGCCTTTGGAAGAGCTGAGGAAGAGGCGTTCTTGCCGCCACCCGCCGCCACCCACAGACCATCTCGCCGGCTGGGACGGAGAGCTCGGGGGAAGAAGGCGGGGTGGAGAGCTTCTTCCGCTCTCCACCCCGCCTTCTTCAGCCGAGCTCTCCTCGCCGGCTGGCGAGGAGGTCTGTGGGTGGCGGCGGCGGCGGCAGTGGCAAGGACGCCTCTTCCTCGGCTATTCCAAAGGCAAGTTACACGATCGTTTTGGGGTTGCACTGGGGTCGCATAGAAGTGGCCTCAGTACGTGTGGAAGAGCCCTTACCACTAAGGTGGATATACCGCTTATAAACGTTTTTTTATTGCGTATTGCGCCTTATCGCATTACATGACTCTTGCCTTCTAAAGTTTTATCACTTACATTTTCTGTCATTCTATTTTCTGATCTCATCCGTATAAGTCATTGTATGAGCTCTTATGTGGCCGATTGCATCGTAAGAAAGCTTCCTTTTTTATATATATGTTTTTCCTAAGCCAATCACCTTCCTCGGGGGCATGTTTCTTTTGTTTCCACGCTCAAAGTAGCAGCCATTTTTCCTCTTTCTTGCCTCATGTTCCTCTTTGCAGCTACTTTCATGTTCTGTTCTCGGAGGATTGTGCAGCTGGGGAATTGGAAAAAAAAAGTAACAACATACATTGTGTGGCCCAGAGTACTGCATACTTAACGGAGAGGAAAACAGTAAGAAACGTCTTAATATCTATGCGCGCCCAGGGACGTTTAAAATTGGTATAACATATTATGTTTACTGACTGACAGTAAACATGAAGCAAGGCTTCAAAACCCTAAACTTCCACTGCCCCCCAAAAACCATTGTTCTCAAAAATATCTCAAATGGCCAATTGTCATGACCCTTAGGGCAAAATGCAGATAATGCTATGTGGGACAGAACCTCTCCAAATCCATGTTCTGGACCAATTCTGGTCTGTAAAACTTAGCAAAACAACAGCTTAGGAGACTTTGCTGCCTGAGGTGAAGAATAAAATCATTTATTTATTATTTATTTAAAACATTTATATCCCGCCCTATATCATTAAGATCTCAGAGCGGCGTACAGATAAAAACATACAGTATAAAACAATAAATATGCACAGTTAAAAACAAATTAAACCATGATCCAAGTTAAAACAATATATAATTTTAAAGCAGTAAAAGCAGTTAAAACTGTTAAAACGGTGTGCCAGTGAGTTTAACCCTCAAAGGCTTTGTTTAAAAGCCATGTTTTTACTTGGCGTCGAAATGCAATCAAGGTTGGCGCCAATCAGGCCTCCAAGGGGAGGGCATTCCACAGTCAGGCTGCCACAACAGCGAAAGCCCTCTCCCTTGTCCCATCATAGCGTATATGTTGCATTGGTGGGATGCGGAGAAGGGCTAAAATCATGCCCCTCCATTCCAGATACAGAGGTCCACCATAGCGATAGCTGAAACTTTCTTCAAGATTGGCAATGAGCAGCCTCCTCTACCACGCCTAAGGCAAGCAAGGTAGCTTCAGGTGGTGCAGGGGACGCTGAGCAGCACCCTCAACTCTGACTTCCAACACCTCGCTGCTGCCATATGGAAACAGCCACCTAAGGCAGCTGCTTCACTCTGCCTAATGGCAGGGCCAGCTCTGCTGTCCTGCCAACAGTGTGGTGGTGGGGGGGGGGAGAGGGCAAAATGAGATGTTCCAGGGGCATGTGGGGGAGGTCATGGGTCCACAGAATCCTAAGCCCACTGATTTCACTAACTTCCCCCCACCCCCCAGCAGTCCTCAAAATTACCCCAGCCATGGAGATGGTCTTGAATTCCCTTCCACTGGAAAAAAATGGGAGTATGGGAGAGAGAAGGTAAAGAAGGAAAAGTAGGCTTTTTAAAAAAAGTCAGGCTGACAGGACTTTGCGCATGGCAGTCATTCTGTCATGGAATTACCATCAGCACTACCACCACCACCATTGGATTGCTCTGTTCAGGTATGAACCAGCAGCTCTTCCATTAGCCATAACTTAGGTTTTACTACTTCATTTTGTGAAAAAATAGAGGTTCTATATCTCCCCACATTGCCTCTTGTTTCTCCTCAATTTACATCTTGGCTTGTATAGTGCTTTAGATTTAAATACAATTCTTAGCTTGGCATAGTTTACAGTTAGTATAGCATAACATTACATTTATCACTTAAGTCAAATATGATAGATAAATCTTTTGTAAGGAAGCAGGCAGAAAGCGAGATGGTGGATTAGATTGCTTAGCAGAAATTATGATTTATTGGCTGGGATCCAAAGTAGAGGGAATAGAACTGTTTTCCTTCCTTACTGGCTTCCTGGTTAAATACCAGAGCATTAATCATTGTGTTACCAAGGCTGCAATCTTATGCTTACCAACGTGGAAGTAATTACACTGAAATCAGTGGGGGCTTACCTCAGGGTAGGTAAGTGGCCATAGCTCAGTAAAGCACATACTTTCCATGAAAAAGGCCCCACGTTCTGTTCCAGATTTCGCCAGTAAAAAAAGTATCAAGTAGCCATTGATGTGAAAGACGCTTGATGTTAGATGTTGGAGAGACACTGCTTGTGAAAGTTGACAGCACTGGGATAGATGGACAACTATAAGGCAACTATAGGGATTGGATTGTAAGTCTCCTATTGTAGATAACCTAAGTCTCTTGAGTTAATGCTGCATGGCGAGTTGGTGAAGCAAGTTCATGGCATCATTTGGGTGCCATCAGCAGGAGGGCAGGGCTCTTGCAACTCCTTTTCTAGGAAAACTGTCAGCCTCTTGCCTTGTTGTGAATGTGTACCATAAGGGGCAAGAACATGTCCATATTTGAATTTCCCACATTTCCACTTTGCCATCTGCTTCATCAGACGTACAAGTAACATTAAAGATGGTCTATAGATTGGTGGCACAGTACATACTTTGTATATTTAAGATCCCACGTCCAGTCTCTAGCATCTGTGCTTTAATGACCTTTGGTAGCATGACTCAAGAAGGACCTTCTTGTCCCCTAATGAAAAATGTCTCACTGCACTTCTGATGAAACCTAACCCCAAACCTACAAATGACCCCTCACCCTGCCAGCAGCTTCATGGTTGTTAAAGAGCAGAGGAGATGTTAAAGAGCAGAGGGGACAAAATAGATCCCTGTGGAACCCCACAGACCAGCTCAAGGGCCTGAGTAGTCCCCCAGGAACACCTTCAGGGAATGTTCAGCCAAATAGAACCAGAACCACCGTAGAACATACCTCCAAGCTCTATATCAGCCAGATGTCCAAGGAGGATACCATGGTTGGTGGTATCCAACAGCACTGAGAAGTTCAGTATATCAAAGAGGGACACAGTCCTCCTGTCCATTTTCTGCATAAGGCTTCTACCAAGGCAACCAAGAATGGGTTGGGGGGGGGCGTGCTTTGTTAGGGCAACTATTCCTTTCTCCAGGAAAGCAGAGTAGCTTGGAGGTTCGAGACCATTTTGATCACTAGAGGTTTAGGAATGCCTTCTACAGACTTTGGTTGATGGCCCAGCTACATCCCTATCTGGACAGGGATAACCTGGCTTCAGTTGTCTATGCTGTGATAACCTCCAAGTTAGGTTACTGCAATGCATTCTACATGGAGCTGCCTTTGAAGATGGTTCAGAAGCTGCAGCTCACGCGAAATGGGGCCACCAGATTGATAACAGGGACAAGAAAGACTGAACATCTAAATCGGCATGTTTGAATCATGTTTCTGAACTTGATCCAAGATGTTGTTTTTAACCCATAAAGCCTTACATGGCTCAGGACTGCAATAGCTGGTTGTGCTTTTTTATTGTATTTTGTATTTGTGTTTTTAACTTGTTGGTTGTTTTATGATGGTTTTAATTTTTGTGAACCGCCCAGAGAGCTTCGGCTATTGGGCGGTATAAATAGCTGACAATGTCTCTCCTGGCACGTACAGTATATTCATCATCTAAGACCCTCCTCCATGTGCATCCTTCAAGGGAGGCTTGCAAGGTGGCAACAAGAGAGAAGTCTTTCTCAGTAGAGGTTCCTCAATAATCCAAATAATTTCCCCAGTGATGCTTTCCTGCCACCAACATTGTTATCTTTTCAGTGCCATATTAAGACCTTCCTTTTGTCTCAGGCATTTGATAGCTTATGATGAGGTTTTAATCATGTCCTGGATTTTTCTTATTCTTGATTGTTTAAAATTGTTTAGATATATGTGTATCACCATGTGTGCTGATAGTTGATATCTTTGTACATAAATGGTTTTTATCCTATGTATAATGTATTTTTTAAGGGTTTTGATCTTTGTAAACTGTCCAGAGTGCTTTGGCTATTGGGCAGTTTAGAAATGCAAGAAATGAAAAGAAACGAGTACAATCCTGTAATAGCAAATTAATGAAAGTGACCTACAAGCTACAGCCTATGGAAGATAGTGCATAATGCATGTTGGAACAAATAACCAAGTAAGTATTTTTGCAGCTTACTGGTTGGAGCAACACACTGGAAATTGAAAACATTTTGGTTTCTTTCAAACCTTGATGAGGCACTGACTCACCCCATGAGAAGATGGTAAGTCGGCATTGCTCAACGGAGCTAGAAAATTGGGTAACAAGCAGTGAGCAAAATAGATTCAATATCTGAGCTGAGGTTTCCTGAGTAAATATAGATTGGACTGTAGGGGATCTCATTGTGTCTGCATTGGCCAACCTGCACTTACTTCTAGCAAAGTAAAGAGAAGCTGCTGAAATTTCTGCTGCAGTAGGCACCTTGGAAATGTTGAAACAAATAGATCTACTGGAGGGGCTTTTGGCAGTTTCACTGGAAGTGCCTGATAAAAACACAGTTCTAACAAGAAATGCAATAAATAACAGTTCAGTTTAATTATTTTTCTTTCATACTGTTGCCCTATATACGGACTTAATGGCCTTGTGTATTACATCTGGAGGAATTAAAAATTTCAATGCAGTCTCATCCATTTAAATACCATAAAGGACAGTACAAGATTGAAAGGAGTCCAATTCTGCCACTGCTGGCACAGCCTGTGGGTGGGGAGGCCTTTGCGGGCAGGGGAGAGGGACGAGACATGTCCGCCAGCGATAGGCTAGGTACAGTAAGGTGCTACCAGGCTGGGAGGGGACTAATGGGGCTACAAAGGAGAACTCACCCCTCCCAGCTTCCTCTCTGTTTATGCGGCTCCCTCCCTCCCTGTAGGCAGTGTGAGCTTGCTGGTTGACATTAGGGGGGCAAGTAGGATTTTTTTTACTCATGTTCTGAATTGCTCATGAGTTTTTTTGCCTACTCCACACTGCAAGACAGCTAGGGGGTATTAAATAGGTTGATTTGTCTGATTCTCAGTTTGGTCACAATTGCCAATAGGTGGCTAGGTATGGGCATCCAAAGCAGGATTTGGGAATGGTAAGCATTCACAGGCACTGTTAGGGTGACTGGTAAGATCGGAGTCTCTCAGCTTTGAGTACTGCAGCCTAGCTGGGAGATAAGGTTTACCTTTGAGGCCAACCCTTCTCACCCAGTTAGAGACCTGCGGCCTGGGTTGGGAGTGACATCAAATGGTCTCCCTACCCCACAAGGGGCAGGCCTGTGGGGAAGGCGAATGGTGCAGCACCAACTCACGGGCCATGAATGGCTCACCCAACTTAGAAGGGCCTGAATACAGGCCATTCTGGATGCCCTATAAGATTTCACCCTTTGAAGATCTTAAATAAATGTGGCCCAATTAAAACCCAAATGTACATGTCTTTTCTCATTATTTATCGGCCTCGGCACCGCAATTGGATTTTGGTGCAACATTAGATGAGAATGTATTACAATTTGATTGCAAACTGTATGGAATTTTTTTTAGAGGGTGTAGTTTATATGAAATATTGTAATAATAGGAAGCACATCTGGTTCAAAGAGAGGCCAAGTCATGGAATGGTCACACAATCTAATTTGATGAATTAATTTTGATAATTTGTGTAATTTGATGAATTAATTAATTTAATCTATTGGCACACAGTCTAATTTCCTTTCCATCTCTGATGTTTTCATTTAACTTGTGGGATTTCAATGAGGAAGTGTTTTAGGACTGTAAGGGAATAACAGTTGTGAAGATGGTAGCATTTCTGATCAACGAGTCAATATGCATACTGAAGCATATATTTCAGCTGCAGAAAATATAGGGAAACCAATTTTATTTTTTTTATTTATTTATTACATTTTTATACCGCCCAATAGCCGAAGCTCTCTGGGCAGTTCACAAAAATTAAAACCATAATAAAACAACCAACAGTCTAAAAACACAAATACAAAATACAGTATAAAAACCTGTATCCATCTATCTTTCAGTGATTACCACCATATTTGTTTCACATGCAAAAGTCATTGAGTATCATCAGATGAGTGTTTTATAGCACACACGTTACTGGTCACTCACAGATGTTCGTGGGTCCTTTTGACGACACAATCCAACTCCTGTGCATCTCTCATTCCTTTTCCTAATCCTAGAGTCACAAAATAAACCTCTTTTAATCCGTGTCTTCTGAGGTTGTGCTATAAAGTGCCCACTAGAGGGCGGTGTCCTCTTTGACATCTACAAGCCACATAGTAGCAGATTTGTTCTCCATGAAAAGTGCTCATTTCAAATGTGGAAGAGAACCAGAAAGAGAGCCCATGGCAAGGAAACACGATTACCCCCCTGTCTGATGATCCTTATTGAGATACTCATATAACCTCTGACTGGGTGCGATAAGTGCTGTAGTCCAACACATATGGAGGGTGTGTTGGGGATAGCTGAATTAGTGCCTCTTAAGTCCTATGCACTCCTTTTCCTCTCGCACTTCATTCTTTACAACTGTTCCTTTCAGCTACAGTGAGAAACTGCCTGCCAGGCTAAAGCACCCATCTTCCACCAGAACCTTGTGTTGTGTTGCAGATCTGAAAGATGAGTAGCATCATTTGGGCTCTCATCCTGAGCTGAAGGCACAGCTCTAGTATCACATGCGAATTACATGATTGTACTTTGAATGCCTTATTCTTGTATTCATTCCCAGATAACACTTGAAAGTCGCCCCACACATAAGATGCTAGGATGAACAAAATATTTATTTGGTATGATTAGCATATAAGTTAAGATTTAATGATGATTGAATAGCAATCTAGTTAAAACAATTCTGGATGTTTAAGAAAACAATAGAAATAGAATGGGCTTTGGAGGCTCTAGTATCCTGAATAGTCAGAAGAGAGCATTGGCAGCACAGGGACATAGATGCTGTTTAGCTTCATAATGCCATTGGGAATTCTTTAAATAATTGAGCAAGTACTCAGACTAAGCCAAGCAGACCAAGGCCTGAAATGTGCCTGAGTAGGAAACCCCTTGGGGGCTGTGTATATGCCCCTCAAGTTTCATGGAAGAAAGATATTGAAGAAAGGTATAAACAACCAAGCAAACAAATACAGTAAATAATTCATTAAGCAAAAAACAACACAAAAACCCCTATGGTTTACAAAACAATGTTAAGGCTCTACAATTTTCAACCAAGCACCAAAAAAGCAGGGAAATTGAGAGTTAAGGCTCACAAGCCTTAACGCCGCATCCTCCCTAAGGAGGCAGGAAGTGCCAGTGAAATTCTCATTCTCCCAAAGCAGATAAACCCTGAGGACAGGATGGAGAATATTTATTTATTTATTTATTTATTTATTTATTTAAAATATTTATATCCCGCCCTATATCACTAAGATCTCAGGGCGGCATACAGATAAAAACATACAGTTTAAAATAATAAATATACACAGTTAAAAACAAATTAAACTATGATCCAAGTTAAAACAATATATAATTTAAAAGCAATATGATACGCAGAGGTGACTGTGGGGTTGTGGAAAACTGATGACAAACAACTTAGGGCTACCTACTTCTCTTGTTTTGTTTAGAGCACCCCTTCCCCAACCTAGTGTCCTACAAAGGTGTTGGACTACAACTCCCATCATTGCAAGACAGTATGTCCCATGGTCAGGAATGCTGAGAGGATGAGTAATGGACCAGTGCCATCTTATTTCCCCACAATGCCTCTGTCCCCTACAGACTTATCGCAGAGTATGCTATGTCACGACGATCCGTCGTTATCCTGGGGTGAAGCCTCTTTATCCCGACTTTAAAAAAGTGAGTTCAAGTGCGCCTTTTCCTGCCAGGCCGTGGTAATTCGGAGTACGTGTGGGAGGATGTGAGGTCACTGCGGTCCGCACTGGTCAGGAAAAGGCGTGCTAAGGGGAGTGGCCAGCGGCTTCGGTCAAGCCGCCTCCGCCATTTGCGCCCAGCCCGCCAGCTGGGGCAGCGCGGTGGAGCGGGTTTTTTTTTTATTTCCACAGTGACAGTTAGCGCAGGAACAGAGGACCGGAAAAGTGGCTGGTGCGCTGCTGGGGCATGTGCGCCTGTTTTTTCTACTGCAACCTCTGCATGGGTCAGTTTTCGGAAAGCCGGGCATCCCACAGTCCACCTTCATGGGGAGTTGGTGACTCCTCGCGGTGGGCAGCCACCGTGGCCGCATAATGGCGGTGCTGTACGCTGCCTGTTGGTGTGGGTACCAGGCTGGCAGAGGGCAGAGCTGTTTGTGGGCTGCTGCCATGGCTACGGCCAGATGTGGGTTGGCTCCTTGGGATGGGGCAGAGGGCACAGAGGTGGTCATGGGCGCCGACACCTCAGAGGCATGATGGGAGATGTAGGCACAGAGTGCCCATGCAGACGATTGACCTCGGGTCATATTACACCTGCCACGACCCCCATCAGGAAGTGAGCGCATCAATGTTGACCCTCAACAGCACCAGCAGCACTTCAGCTGGCACTGGCACTGCCGCCGCCACCGCCGCCACAGCCGGGGCCGGCGGCATCGCTGACGGCTGCGCAAGTTTGCAGTCTTTTGGACTTGCGCAAACCGTGCGCCGAGTGAAAAAAAAAGCCGCGGCAATCAGGCCAGTGTGGCTGCGCAACCGTGCTCGCGGCGGCAGCAGCACAACCGGCGCAAACTTCTGCCACAAATCGAAGGGAGGTGTGGATCATGAGGCGTCATGGCTGAACGGGAAAAGCCGCTTTCACCGCTCCTCAATGGCGGAACACCCGGTAGGTCTAGCAAAGCCCTAGGTCAGTCTTCCCCAAGCTGGTTCCCTCCAGATGGTTTCAATTTCATTTCCCAGCATTCCTGAGCATTGGCCATGCTTGCTGATGGGACTTGAAGGCGAAACCATTTGGAGGGCCCCAAGTTGGGGAAGGCTGATATAGAGGGAGGCTGACACAGTCCTGCCTCTTGCTTTATTCATTTATTTGTGTTTAAATTGCATCAAGGACCAAAAATTCCTTAAAAACCCCCACCAAAATTAAAGCAATCCATAGCAATAAAACATTAATTAAAAGAACATAATAAAATAATGCAATCCCAACAGCAGGTAGAAAAGCACACACCATTGCACTCCATTCCTGAATGTATTTCATATATCTATATCTACCTGCTGACGTTGCATATAACTTACCTTTGTACAAAACAATCTACTTTTTTTGTTCTAGTTCAAGGTTTGATGCAAAAATTGCAACCCATGGCAATTCGGATCAGTCCTAATTAAGTCTTGCAGAGCTGAGCAAATTAGCATGAGAAGGAAATCCAGCCGGTTGTTGCTATTTGGCATTTATAGTTTTGTTTGCTGGCTGGTTTGTTTATTTGTTTTTCTCATGCAGCATAAGATAAAGCCATCAAGAATACTGGGGTGGTAAAAATCAAAAGAACAGGGCTATCAGTTCAAACCTAATAGGGGGGGGGGGGAAATGGAGTTTTCTTTCAAATTGTGCTAATAGAAATAGGTTATCAGCATGTGAGAGATCACCAGCCTTTGAAAACTCTTCTCTAAGACTGCAATTCTGTGCATATTTCCCTGAGAGTAAGCTCCATTGAGCTCAAAAGAACTTGAGTTGCCATGTACTATTTATTTTTTTATTTAAGTGTTTTTATCCCACTCCTCTGTTAAAAAATTCCCTTGGACCAGCTTACGTATAATCAATAAAACAAGTCAGTTCCTGATTGCATGTTTACAGTCTAAAAAGACATGACACTCAAGGAAAAAGAAAAGGTTGGGGGCAGGGAGAGGAAAATAATAAGTCTTTCAATAGGGCTGGTAAAATAGCTCTGCTCCCTCTAGCTTCGCTCATCTCCCTCTGTACAGCCAAAATGGTTGCTGGTGGTGACAGTTGAGGGATAAGGACCCTTCATGAGGGAGGTCATGAAACCTTTAGGGCTCGTTCAGACCACACACTAAGCCATGGTTAGGCTCCTAACCCTTTTGCAGCAAACGGTTAGTGAGCATGTTCAAACTAGGGTTATGTAGCCACCATGGTTAGGATTTGTTCAGGCAACACGTAAGCCAGAATGTTTAGCTCAAAATGCTTAACCGCTATGGCTTCGCGTGTTGTCATAGACATGTAGAGGGTTGTAATCTAAATCTCTTAGGAAGGGCTTCTACTTGATGGAATTGCTGGAATGCTGATATTTAGGGATTGGCACAATCATTGAGCGCTCACCCCACGGGCACTCGCCCTGCTGCTGCTGCCTTCCCCTGTAACCTGGACTGCGTTAGCCTCTACTGAATGCTCTCAAGGCCTTGGCAAGTGCTCGGAAGCCTCCCACAGCCACTGCTGAAATTGCACATTTCCCCCTTCCACACTAATGGCAGCCACCATAGGCACTAAAAGGGGAAGGGTGCAATTTCATGAGGCTCCAGACATTGCTCACTTCCTCCTTTTGCATTAATGGCAGCTGCCCTTAGCATCGAATGGGGAAATGCGCAATTTCTAGAGCCTTGGGAAATCTCACGTTTCCCTCCATATGCCAGTGGGGGGCTAAACTGCCTCATTTATGCAAGGGTAAATTTTTGGCGTGGGCGGGCCCACACACATCATTTCCCAAAACTACAGAAATTGTGCACTCCCCCCGCCCCCCGCCCCCGCTGTGTTAATGGTGGCCATGATTAATACAGTGGGGGAAAGGATGCAATGCCAGAAGCCAGGACAGGGTATTTTTGAATGGGGGAAAAACTGCATACAGGTCAGAAAGCCATCAAACAATGGATGGTTGGGGGAAAGGATGTATGGCCATCTGGAGAACCCTGGAGGCCCAAGCTGGGATCCCAGGAAGGCTAGATCTGGCCCCTGAGCCTGAGGTTCCCCACCCTGTGAGTTAGAGCAAACCTGCATAACAATAAAGGACCTGAATATCCCTACTTTTAATGCCTTGACTCTCTTACGTCTCTGAAATTCAAGTTCAAATATGCAGAGTGAAATATGCTGAAAGAGTTTTTTAAAAAAATGGCCCAAGGTGGACTTGCGCAAGAAAAGATGGAATATCTCTGTATTAAAGGAAATGGTACCATATAAGCTGCTTCGAGTGATGGATTTGTAAATTTACATTTCCTGCCCGCTTCTAATAAGTCCATGCTGGGTTAGCATTTCCAGCAGCGCTAGTAAGCTCAGTTGCCAGCACATCCCACGTGGCCATGTCAATTGGAGTAAATTTAGACAGACAGCAACCCTGCTAAAGACATTATATAACTGACCCTGCCTGCTTGCTGCTGAGGCTGTTCAGTTCCAGCAGTTGCAGTTCGATCTCTTTCATTCAAAGCTTGGCTTGCACCCAAGTCGGTTTCAGCCGCCGCCTTAGGGTGGTGACCCTTGACTGGTGCTTTTAGCATGTTCTTGTCACTTTCAGTTTCCATATTGTTCCCATTGCTATTGGGTGACATTATTATTATTATTATTATTATTATTATTATTATTATTATTATGTACAGAATATCATGCTAAAATTTCAGACAGAGAAGGAAATAAATTTGTTTCCATGATTGGGCGACTGGACAGAAGAGATTGCACCCGGACACAGATTAATGGGTGTGAACCATGGCTACATTTTATTTAAACTACAAAAGGATCAGCATTGGCAACTGTAAATGACTGTGTGGGACCTCTTTACTCTAACAAGCACCTGTGACTGGTATTCCTTGGGTGAGCTTCCTGCCCCAGGTAAGAGGCAGTACTTTAAGATGCATCTCTTCAGGTGAAGAGGGAATCTTTTTTGAGTCACTGCCCTCAGGGCCTCACAACTCTGAGTGCCAAAGGTGATCCTTATCCTGCCCATGGGTTCAACAGCAGGTCTCAGGAATCAACCTTCACCTTGAATGGTATTGCAGGGTGCTCACCTAACCTGGCACCTACCTCAACGATTTCCTGCAGTAGGGAAGTGTGAGACATTCAGTTTAGTTCAGTTTTTATAAGACTTTGCCAAAGTTTACACATTTATCTATTTGAGACAAAAATAATTTGAGGGTTTCCCCCCACTTTTTTTCCTTAAATCAAATGGGAGAGAAGCTGAAACGGATCGATTTGTTCACTGAGATCCAGGGTTTTGAGTGCTTCAGCCCTTAGATGTTGGGGTTTGGATCCCTGTGTATTCAACCATGTTAGTCCTGAATTAGGGTTGTTACCTTTTTTCTGACAGACTCTTCATCTTTAGCAGCGATATGTCAGGCAGGTACAACATGGTCATCTCCATACTGGGATCAGTAGGATCTATTGCATTTGACCAGTGCAAATGGGTGAGAATTTAGTTTTAGCTTGGTTTTAATCAGTATTTTCCAAAATTCACAAATTTCATCATATTAGAGATGGAAAGAAACTGAGATATAAAAAATCTGAATATCGGAGAAAGCAAAACAAACAGACCTGTCTATCACTATCCCACACATCCCTGCTAAATGTTACTGATCGACCTATTTAAATCAATAGCATCCATCGCTATTAGCGTCCTCCTTGTCCATCAGTGTAAAGCAGGTGGGGAACAGAAGCTGAGCATCTAGTCTAACCTGTGGTAGAGACAAAAAAAATGGTACTTGGCACCTAAAAGAAGCAACAAGATCCACCTACACTGAAACCCAGGGAAGAGGAAAGCATGCGAGAAAAAAGCAAGAGTCCAGAGATGGGGCTGAGCAGTCTCAAATAGAGCCATGACATCCTGTGCTCTCCTAATATTGTTGTGCCGTGCATCTGCGTAGTTACATTGTCAAAGTGCCTTCCAACCCCAGCTCCGGATGCAATTCTGTCCCTGTCCCAGGGACAGGGACAGCATTGCTTGAGCTCTGCATTTTTCAAACAATGAGTTGTGACAACCCTAGTTCCAAACACATGTTCTTTTGAATGCTGCTAAACCTGATTTAATGTTTATTTTATTAGTATAATTCAAATTGAAGTGTTACAGGACAGTTGAACAGATGGCATGTACAAAAACCAACGGAGCTGTACAATAGCTGCCACTTACAACATCCTGCCTGTCGCTTGTACATTTCAACCATTCACGGATGGGTTCTGAAGCAGACACCTGCCAAAGTACACATTACTGTCATTGACAAGGGCACAAGTCTATCCTCCCATCTCTGTTTTCTCTGGTGAATGAGAGAAAGGAGGGACATAAAGGTCCAGCTGGGTACTCCTCTGAAAAAGGTTTGGTGGATTCCACAATAAGTTGTTGCCAGTCTCCCAAATCTCTAGCACAAATTCTGGAAACCAGGAACAGGGCATATGAAGCTGTCATATATTGAGTCAGACCATTAGCTAGGCTAATCCAATACTGTCAGCACTTACTGGCACTGACTCTCCGAGGTCTCTTCCAGCCCTGCTATTTGAGATGTGCAACTTGGCACCAAGTGTACAGAAGACATGTGCTCTTGCTACTAAGCTATGGTCCATCCTTAGAATGAATCCCAAAATGACTTCTATAGATTCATGGTAATATTTAGCATGGTCAGAGGATCTACCCAGGTGATGCTGGGCCTTGGGAAGTGTGGAGTATGCTCAATGTATATGTCATGCTGCCTGGCTAAAGCTGGAAAGAACCCTGACTCCCACAGTCAAAAGACACAGACTGCAAATCCAATATATGGCACTATGAAACCTATTCAGGTGTTATGTCTGAACGGAACAAAGCAACATGACTAAGGGACACAGGACAGAGTGTGTTACACCCACCAACAATGTCCCTATGCCTTCCTTCATTGAGCAGGAGATCCAAAGGAGACTTTCAATCCAAAGGATTGAACATGAGAGAATCTCAGCATGATAGGAAATGCTGCTTTATTAGAATACCAATGGATGTGCCTAGAAGGCCCTGAAGATCTCCGCGCTCAATGAAAAGGCAGGCCAGCAAACATGGGGATGTTTTGGGAGACACTAGCACACCCCATGCCCTTGATACACATTGTTGTACACTGTTCAGGCATAATGCCTGAACAGGCAGGGATTTAGATTATCTGGTTTAATATAACACTTAACGAAAAGTTTTATAATAAGAACTTTCAACTTCAAGTTTGGGGGCAAAAGTGAGGGCAAAATGGGGTTGGCAAAATACACTGCAAAGTTTCAGGATGGTGTATCACATTTCTTCCCTTCAAATGCACTTCCCAAGAAATGATGCCTATGCAGTTGAATTGAACTATTAATATATTAGGATTCTTGACACATGGGCCATAGAGAGTGTTCATCAGTTTAATGCAAAAGAGAAGGCTCAGCTATTGTCTTTTTGGGACAGTTAAAGTATACCAGTGGAGGTAGCAGAATAAGCAAGATAATTTCAACATAGGAAGTCATTTCGGTTAAGTTGTACTGCTATAACGTACTTAGCCTAGTGATTAATCCAGTCCCAATAATGATTCATTCTCCATGGATAGAAGAAATGAATAGTCAGAATGGTAGGTATTAAAAGATTAGAACACCTCAACTTTGTTTAGGGTTCTTGTACACCAAGCTTTGCATAGCTCAGTTTTCATCTGCAATTCTAAATAATTTGGAATTGCAATTTTTCTAGTCAGGATTTATCCACAACACAATGCTAAACTGCATCAATATTTGTAGTGAAATAAGTCTACTGTGAAAACCACAGGAAGAGATCAATACTTTAAAAAAAACCATGTAATGTTCTTATTGGATTACTACAGGATCTCTTGCTTATTGTATTTGACTCTCTTATCTCTGCAGTGATTTCCCTTGTCAGAGATTCTGTTTCATTAAACATTCAAAGGACTATCGCATGCTGATACTATTAATTGTGAAGTACTTGGAAAGAAATTGCAATACTCTAGTCATTATCCATACAGGATTGGGGTAGTTATAACCCCCATGTCATTAATGAACACCATGGGTAAAAGAAACAATATTTTTCACCCATCCTACCTAGAGCACAGAAGTTTGACTATTCCTTTGAATATAACCATATGAAAAGGAGGACAGGGCTCCTGTATCTTTAGCAGTTGCATAGAAAAGAGAATTTCAGCAGGTGTCATTTGTATATATGGAGAACCTGGTGAAATTCCCTATTCATCACAACAGTCAAAGGTGCAGGAGCTATACTAGAGTGACCAGATTTAAAAGAGGGCAGGGCACCTGTAGCTTTAACTGTTGTGATGAAGAGGGGATTTCACCAGGTTTCCCATATATACAAATGACACCTGTTGAAATTCCCTTTTCCATGCAACTGTTAAAGATACAGGAGCCCTGTCCTCCTTTTCATATGGTCACCCTACCTTTGAAGGTGTCTGTTTTCACCTTCTGTGTCTTAGCAGCCATTTTTGGAAATTATTGGTTTCTACAGAATACACCTGCACACAGTGTCCACATCAGGAATTCAAATTAATTCTCATTTGCAGTGCTTTCATAGCTTTTGTGAGAAAAAGGCCTGCCCAAGCCTATCAAACACTAGAGTGGGGATAGGACAATGCCTGTGTCACCATGTCAACACTTCTCTTCTCCCTGGATTCAGATGCACATGGTGATACTGTCACCTGTAGCTTTTCTAACCTCTAGCAGCCACATTGTCATGCGCTGTGTGAATTGATGAGAGAGTTGAAACGTTACGTGATATTGCTATCAAACTCAGCAAGCCAAGACGTATTACAGATAGGGATGGCTGGGTCTGTAATTTTGGTATCAATCCATTTCTCATTTTTCCAGCCTTAAGTTTGGTTCTTCTCAAGTTCTGAGAATTTCTTCAGTCTTCAGTTCATCCTGAACTTTGACGTGTTTATTGTTTTAAAATTCACATTAAAATTCATAAGCATTTTGTGCACGTATCTCCTAATGTGAGCATTTTGTGTGCTTTTTTTTTGCCCAATACACATATTTGCAATCAATTTTCCTAATATAATTAATTTTTAATGTTATTTTATTTAATATGTGCATTTGGGTTTTTGACTGGAGAAACTCCATTGCAAAATTTGGAGAAGTGTGAATTGTTAAGGTTAACTGAGTTTTGGTTTATGTAATGGTTCCAAAGTGTGAAATTAGATGAAACTATTTCTCCCTCATTCCTAAATAGAGATGAGGGAAGAGAGAACAGAGAGAGAGAGAGAGAGAGAGGAATGTCTGAAAGAAGAAAAATGAGGAACTGAGAGATAAACCACAAATGGGCACAAAAAGTGGGGAAAGGGGGGGATACAGTGATTGGAATACAGATAGAAGCAAGACAGATGTAAAAATAACAGGTGTTAATATGGTGCATAAAGAGATATTTAAGGTTAGAAAATAGAAAGGAACCCCCCCCCCCCAATGGTAACAGAGATAGCATTGCAGATAGACCTATATTCTACAAAGATCAGATATGAGAAATGTAGGACAGGCCTCATTTGCTGCCTTATAGACAGAGATGGCATACTATGATGTGGAAATGGAAAAGGGCAGAGGATTAACACAGAGCTGGTTGCAGAGGGGGCTGTGATAGAGCAGAAGGAGAAATGGGGACGTCATAGGAGTCCAATAGTGGGCTGGAGTCCGGCAGCCCTCTCCCACCACTGCTCCGTCTCCTGGACCTCACTTACTGAGCTGCCAGGACTTACAGGACCCATTTGCTGAGCACCGGTGGTTGCCCATCCCCTTAGCAACTTGCCATTTTGCTAAGGATTTTCCAGAAATGTAATGTTGTATAAATGGCAGCTGTAAAGGAGCCACTTACACAAAACTACAGGTGTAAGTGGTCCATTTGCACAACGTTACATTTCCGGAAAACCCCGAGCTGCCATTTTTGTGCAAAATGGTGACTCGCTAAGGGGACGGGCGACCCCTCAATGCTCCCTGGGGGCTCGCTCAGCTAACCAGTAGTGAGCACAGCACATCAAGCAGGCTGGGCAGCAGCATAGCGAGTGCCCAGCAAGAATGGATGGAAGTGAATCTGTCCATCCCTAGGGAGAAGAGAGATTATTCCGTGGAGCACAAGAAAACAAGGAGTTAGCAGAAAATGGGTTAAAAGTCAAACAGCTGCTATTTGAGTAGCCACATCTAAGTTTGTTTTTGAACTGAACCTGAACGCAAACTGCAGTTAAACTCACTGCATTTTTGTGGCTGGGATGTGATTCGTGGAATTAAAGGGCATGTCTACACCATGCATATATCCCAGGGTTGTCTCTAGGTTGTCCCTGTGCATCCAAATGATGCACAGGGGATCCTGGGGTCAAGCAAGGACAACCAGAGACTTCCCCAGGGCAACTAGGACTGCAGATTTCCCAGTTTTTCCATGGTCCCAGGACACCCATGAGGCCCGTGGACGGTGTGGCGCATGATCACGGGTTGTCCCTTCTTCCCCGTGAGTTGCGTGGCTCTGGAAATAGACATGGCACTGCACAGGGGCAGTCCGTACTCATCAGGTTAGGGCTGGGAAGCAGTTGCAAAGTTTTGTTTTTTAAAACTTTATTTGCAATGGAGGGCAATTCCATGAAAAAATGGCACCTACAATGTCCTTCCTAACTTCTGGGATGTCACGCTGCCATTTGGATGCTGGGTGAGGATCCTGGAAGCCAGAAAGTCTGGGATCCTCCCCCTCCCTTCCAGAAGGCTCATAGAAAAATCTGTTTGAAAAAATGAATACATAAAAAAAAACACGTATTTTTGAAAACATGTATAAACACATTCTAATCAATGGAAGAAATGTGCACATTTTCTGCAAAAAAAGAAAAAAGAAAGCTCTCAGTCTGACTTGGAAGAAACTTCAAGGTGGGATTAAGAGAACTTTGAAAAGCGCAGGTTTTGCCCATTCACACGTGCATCTCTGAAGTTTTCTTAGAAAAATGTCTTCTGAGTATTTTTGGCTCATCTTTAGAAAGAATGCTGAAAAGAATGAGGGGGATTGTGCATAAAGTCATAGAACTAGAGTTGTGGGTGGAGGTTGTTTGCCATCTAGTTCAGCCCCTGTTCAATGCCGGAAACTCAGAGTTCTAGTCTGGTTTCCAGATAATTTTTAGTACTGAAGCAGCTTGGCTCAACCTGGTGGGTTATTTAGGGCAGGAAATAGACAAGAGGAAATAGACAAGAGAGTATAATCCTATTTGTTCTGGACCTCTTAGTAGTGTTTGATACCGTCAGCAATGTTATCCTTCTGGGCTGTCTCTCCAGTTGGGACTTGGAGGCAAGTTGTCACAGTAGCTCCAGTACATTGTGATGGGAACAGATCCAGTAGGTGGTGTTGGCATTTGGGGTCCATCAAGGTTTAGTTCTATCTTGTTCCCCATGTTCTTCTTAATATCTAGATGAAATTGTTGGGAGACAAACTTCAGAAGTTTCCGCAGTTACACATTCTCTGATTATATCTAGACTGCTGAAATTCAGCCTAAGTGGGGGTTGCCTTTAATGATTATTCAGAAACTTCAACATTGTAAAGAATGCAGCTGCTAGAATGCTTTAGGGTTCAGTTATTCAGACTATATAACAGCAATAGTGTACCACCTGTGTCAGCCACCTATTCACTGCTGGCTCAATTTAAAGCAGGTTTTGACCTTTAAAGCCTTAAAACAGGTTGGAACCAGTTTTTTAAAAAAACATCTCCATCCGAACAAAGCCCTCTGAGCCTGAAGATTGACATCGGGGGCCCTACTCACAGGCCTGTCACCATAGTCCATCTGACTGGCAGGCCCTTGAGACAGGACCTTTTCAGTGGAGGCCTCATCCCTTTGCAACTCTTTCCCAAAGGAAGTACATAAGACCCCATCTATCAACTTTTACATGAATTTTAAAAAGCATTTTTGTTTCAATCTAGGTTTTACTGAAAATGCTGTGCTGAGGTTTTAAGTTTCTGCTGTTTTTAATTTTGTAACTGGATTGTTTTGTACATGTCTTATATTGTTTGGATTACATTTGTAAGCTGCTTTGGGAAGGCTTCTCCCTGAAAGCTGGCTTATTTATTAATTAATTAAATAATCAATAAATCTTATGTGTGCCAGCCCTTCTGGAAGGTTTGCTATACATTTAACTGCTTTCACAAGTAAGGAGAGGAGGGTTACTACTGATCTATACTACAGTAAACCCATGTATCCTATGGCAAACCATGCAAGCACTATGCTATACTGGAGGTAGCAGGAGTTGAAAGTAAAATTTCCATTAAGATGTCTGTCGCATCTCACCATCAATTGAAAGTTAAATCTATTACTAGTAAATGGATAGAGAAGAGAGAAAGTGTTGGATAGATGAGTGTTTCCCCATTTTTCTGGCTGATTCAATTGGTTTCCATGTAGTAGTACTTACTGACTCCTCTGCATATAAAATCCTAAAGGATTATCCTAAATATTTTGTTAACTTATTTTTTATTATAAAGTTTTGACAAAAGAAAAGAAAAAAAGAAAAGATGTGGCTACATAGATTTGAATATAATCAGTTTCAATGCATACATATGGGGTGTGTGTGTGTGTGTATAAGCTCCATCCAATGAGCTTTTTATTGCACACTCATTACTGGGCACTCACAGAGTTTGCTCAGGTCCCTCACATGATGTCGTTGTCTCCCTCCCGCGAGCCTTCTGCCCTTTCTGGCCTTTCTTGCATGACAAAAAAAACCTCATTAAGTACGATGCTTTTTTAAACTCGGAATTGCTGCTCTCTCCTGCTGTGTGCAGGAGAAGCAGTGGCATTAGAACAGCGGACTCAATGGGCCTCGTTCTCATTGTGTACTTCCTCTTTTGAAAGAGGAAGTAACTTGAGAAATGAAAACACGGGCAGAGAAGCGATGGTAGGTACTGTGTTAACCCCCGGTGTGATGGAGCTTTTAAAATATACAGATTTGTAAGAACTATAGCTAAAGTTCAACAAAACCAGACCAAATATCCAAATGAGTATCCATTCTCAGGTGACATCTATACAACACCAGTTCAAATGTTGAAAAATCTTATGCTAAGTAAATTCTATGTAGCCATTCTGCACAATACATTCTGTCCAGGAACCAGTATCAAAACACACAAAACTTTCTTTGGTAAAGTTTAATACCCTATTTCTTCGATTCTAAGACACACTTTCCCCCCCATATAAACATCTCTAAAAATGGGCTGCGTCTTAGAATCGTGGGTGTGTCTTAGGTTTTTTTTTTCTGTTGGTGGTACTGAAATTAGTGTGCGTCTTACAATCGATGGCATCTTACAATCGAAGAAATACAGTAATAACAATGTGCAGTCATGATTCATTTATATGTGGGATATTAAACAGTATAATTGAGGATGGTGCAATGGTGACTCACCAGGTTTAATGGAGCTCATCATCAGGTAGGTATTATAGCTTACTCATGATTGGTAACCTGCTTCTTTTTGTAGTGTCAGGCAGACAGCCAAAACACAAAGTTTATCAATCCCTTCGTAGGCTACTATCCATGGCTGATAAGTAGCTTTTGCCTTGGTGGATAGTGAAGGATAGTCTAGTTTTAAGTTCTGATTTTATCATGTCAGATAACAGAGCAATCTCAACTTTATTAGATACATCTACAAACATACTAAAAAAACTCAAGGTCCAGACAAATGCTATCAGCACCATAAAGGTGAGGAAGGAAGAAACCTCTGGGTGAACAAAAAGGAACCTACAAGCTACAATACATTGGTTTTCTTCTGATTCTGTATCTTCAGGAAATAGCTTTCTGTTGCTTTAATTATTGGTTAATATACCAGCCTCCTCAGAGGAGAAAATTAAAAATCATCATCATCATCATCATCATCATCATCCTTCTTGAGAATGTGCACAAATTGAATATTTATGATGATAGAGGTGTGCATACTCCCCCACTGTTCAGTAAATTGATATTGAAAGCCAATTTGTTCTCCCCCCCCCTTTTTCACAAGAAATTTCAATTTCATGTTGCAAGGTTGACTGCCCCTTTTCTAAGTTGTCTATTTTCCAGCTATATTCACTCATTGACTGATTGATAAAACATATATATTTTCAATCAATATAAAATACCAATGGATAATAATAATAATAATAATAATAATAATAATAATAATAATAATAAATTAGAACCAATACAAATACAAAATAGAATTACAGCTTTGCGGCAGGGATAATCCAGTCTCTCCCTGAGTGCAGTTTCTTGTGTGTGGGATGATGGCTAGCAGGGAATAGATTTAGTGGCAGAACAGCAAACCCTTGAGGTGTTGTGGGGAGGCTATGGCGGAGGCTGGATCAGGCTCAACCTTTAATAGCTACAATCTTTGAAATTGTCTCTCATAAGATGCCTTCAAATCTGAATGGCTCCAAAGCTTCAGTACAATTGGAAATCAACGAGTTGGACATTTTCTTCATTAAATTTTAACGATCGTCTCCTGCAGGCTCTGACAGGGATGACAAAATAGATATTGCTATATATTTTATTGCATTCTTTACATGCATTTTTTATAACATGTCCCCCCCCCCCCCTCAATATCAACAGTGTGTGTGTGCTGTCAACTACTATTAGCAGACACAAATATATGTTCCTTCATTAGGGATGCTTCAGATCAGGACTTTTTGTGTGTATGCAAGCAGTCCAAGCCACATATTTCAGAGAGATGCTTGTATGGAGTACGGCAGCGTGAACTGGGCTGTATAGCCACTAGCAAGCAGGAAAAATCCTATCAGTCATGCACCCTGGAAAGAGCACTGCAATGATTATGGAAATTAGGGTGAACACATTAAAAGGAGGACAGGGCTCCTGTATCTTTAACCGTTGTATTGAAAAGGGAATTTCAGCAGGTGTCATTTGTTAAAGCTGCAGGTGCCCTGCCCTCTTTTAAATCTGGTCACTCTAGTATAACTCCTGCAGCTTTAACTGTTGTGATGAAGAGGGAATTTCAGCAGGTTCCCCATATATACAAATGACACCTGCTGAAATCCCCTTTTCTATGCAACTGTTAAAGATACAGGAACCCTGCCCTCCTTTTCATATGGTCACCCTATGGAAATGAGCTCTAGTCACTCTCTGCTGGATATAGATGCTGAACCACCAAGTGTCCTGTCCAGGGATGTAGGAGACATTGATTTCAGTTTGTTACGCATCAAAACGTTGTCCCATTCACATCTTGAATGTGAGTGCATTTTTGGGACGATAGGGATGACAAAGCTTGTATATTCCTGAGCTTGCAATCACGTTCACAAAATGAGTTTGTTAGAAAAATGCACACTTTAAAATGCACTTTTAAAATATTTTTTTAATCTATGTACATATTTTCATGCTTTAGTCAATGGAGGGAAAGAACACATCTGGGTGTGTGCATTAAAAATGTGTTCTTATATGCACACCTATACTTTTCGAACAACAACAAAAAATCTCACATACAATAACATGGACCAAGCTTCGAACTTGGAGAACATTGATGCATTCAAGCCCCACTGACTCTCCCATCCCTTGTCCTGACTGCTGGGATTGCCTTGTTTTTCAGAGTCCTGCCCCCTCCAAATATCCTTAGCTTCCCCACCCTCTCTTTTCCTCTCCTCTTCCTGTATCACACTAAATAGTGATCCATGCGCCTTGATGATCTCTATTTACCACTATAAATGGTAGGTGCTCCCAATCCGAATTTGGACTAAAGCAGGGGGGAAAGGGTTAAAGCTTCTCTACTCACCACTCTAGGGTCCAAATCCATATTGGATCCCCAGCATTTACACTAGGGTAAAATAGAACAGAAGACTCAGGCTATAGCTAGACCTACCTTTTAGCTCACAACAGAGGAGGGAAGATCCCATGAAGTATTTATCGCGAGATCCCTGTCTACACATGACCACCTCAACAGGAGAGGCATCGCGTCTGCCTTTTTTTTTTTTTAAAGAGGAAGGAGCGCACAAACACTCATGCACTAAAGGTAAGTGGGTTTTTTTAATAAATAAATAAATTCCTGCTCCCCCCACCCTACCCCCGATGGGCGCAGCTCCCGGCTCCATGTGAGGAATAGCGCGGAGCCAGGTCAACCCACGGCAACAGGCCACATGTTCCGCAGTCTCGGGAGACCGCAGAAAAACTGGGGCTAAAGTGGAGGGCAATATCCCGGGTTCAGGGAGGGATGATCCCTCCCTGATCCCCTGTGTGTCATGTGGATGCAAAGGGGTGATCCCAGGGTTTGCCCTGGGATAAAGCCCTGTCTAGCTATGGCCATAGCTGCTTGCTACCTCTTTAATGTTTTATCTGCTTTGGACCCGAGAAAGCAGTGCTGAGAAGATTACAGGGATTGCATTTGATCACAGAGCACCCTGTGCATATGAAAGCCAAACTTGGACATAATTGGTAGCTGAAGCGACCCCACCAGGTGAAGAGGGGACTGAGTGCAAGTAGTGGTTTCTGAATGCCTAAATGTATCCATTCATGTTAGCTTGGCAGCCACTAGTGGCAGCCCAACAGTGAACTGCATTTGACGTGGTGTTGCCACTACAACACATTAAGGTGTTTTTTTGGGGAGGCTATTAATTTGTAGTACATGATCCTTCAGCCTAATGTGTGGCACTTTTAGACCCTGATAAGTGGAGCTGTATTTGCCTATCTTACTTAACGTAGCAGTGACTAATGTCTCTTGTAGAATTTCAAATCAATTATTACGCTTCCTCTTGACATAGTTGTGTGTGGCAGTGAGCAATCATTTGGCACCTAGAAGGAAGTCTGTGAAACCACACATTAATCCATCAGACTCAAGAATGAGTTGTACTGAAAATGAGGTCAGTGATATGAGAAAGGTGTATGTATGTATGTGTGTGTGTGTGTGTGTGAGAGAGAGAGAAAGAGAGAGAGAGAAAGAGAGAGAGAGAATGTTCCTGTAATGCTGTCTTCATTTTTTCCATGCTATATTATAAGACACTGGCTTCAGTTTTCTGATATCACAGCCTGAACAAATTTACATTTGATATCCCATCTGACTAGGGATGTGCAAATTTGCAAAACTTGAGCTCACTGAAATTCTTCAAATTCCATCTCAGAGTTCGTTCTGACTAGACTCTGCATCAGATTGTGAGCTTTGGTTTTTTTTCATTTCACATGACAATCCATGCATATTTTTGTTTGTATTTTTCTAAATGTCAGCATTACTTGTGTGTATTCTTCTCCCATTGACTAAATCACATTTATCCACATTTTTTTAGAAGTAAGCATTTTTTTTCATTTTTTAAATGTACATGTGCTGTCAAACGCATATGTTTCAGTCTGCATATCACATGACAAGCTCAGAAACGTACAGAATTTGAACATGGTTTGCATCTGGATCTGGTTTTGATCTGGAAGGTGTGAACTTGGTATATCCAGATCAAAAACAAACTAAAATGAATTTCTCATACATCCCTACATCTTACCAGAAACTAGAGTAACCAGTTGACCACAATAAACCTAAATGCTAAAATAAAATAAATCAGAATATCCCCTCTCATGTATATCCCATGTATAGAGGGGTAAGTGGGGATACATCTCCCATAGGGATAAAGGAGAAATTTGTTCAGTTTGCCTTTTGTAATAAATGTATTTTTTTTCAAAAAAATGTAATAAATGTTTGTTTTAATATGAGGATACCTATTTTTTTTTCATTTTCGAACCACTAAAAGAACTGAAAATCTGTTATTTGTAGAAATTGGCACATTTCCAAATTTTGCAATGGAGTTCTCCAATCAGAAAATGTGTACACAAATCTATATATTATAGAAATGTATTACATTAGGAAATCCGCTGGCCAAAAATGTGTATATTATGCAAAATTGTGTTTATTGGGAGAAATGTGCACAAAAATGCTAATGAATTTTCATGCAAAGTTTATTAAAAACTAGGGATGTGCTCCGCTCCGATTAGGAGCGTAGAAGCAGTAGCGGATTGGCCTGCTCCGCCTTACCCAGAGGCGGAGTAGGAGCGGACCGCGGACCCCCTAGAAGCAAGGCGAAGAGAAGCGACCATTTTTCGGAGCTCCGAGTTCAGTCGGAGCGCTCCGGTCGCCATCTTGAAAACATTTCGCCATAGGATTGCATTGCGGCAAATAATCGCGCATAACTACGTTGTTTTTGAAGCTATCGTTCTGGAAATTCTTGTGCACAGAGAGTCGTGGATGGGGGTCATTTTGAGACCACTCTCACCTCTCTGCGTGCTGTGGTTCACGTGCAATATTTTTTTAAAAATCGGGTCAACCGCGGGGCTCAAACTGCGTTTCGGCTTTTCGCCCATAGGATTGCATTGAGGGAAAGAATCGGGGATAACTGGGGGGGGGTTTAAGCTATCGTTCTGAAAATTCTTGTGCACAGAGAGTCGTGGATGGGGGTCATTTTGAGACCACTCTCAACTTTCTGCGTGCTGTGGTTCACGTGCAATATTTTTTTAAAAATCGGGTCAACCGCAGGGCTCAAACGGCGTTTCGGCTTTTCGCCCATAGGATTGCATTGAGGGAAAGAATCGGGGATAACTGGGGGGGGGTTTAAGCTATCGTTCTGAAAATTCTTGTGCACAGAGAGTCGTGGATGGGGGTCATTTTGAGACCACTCTCAACTTTCTGCGTGCTGTGGTTCACGTGCAATATTTTTTTAAAAATCGGGGTTTGGGTTTTTTTTTTTTATTATTATTATTTTTTTGGAAGCGATGACAGGCACATTCAACTCCCAATCCTGATGAGAATTCATCTCCTCAGAAAGCATCCTCCTCCAATCCCAGCGTTGGAGGGGGGACTAAGGCAGACCCACCCTGAGAACTTTCTGTTTTGTGTCTCTTTGTGGGTTGGCGTTCGTGGAGGGAACACTTACTTAGCTAGTGCTCCTGCTTTGGAGATAGATTAATTTAATATAGGTTTAGTTTGGCGCGTGTGTGTGTTTGTTTGCTTCTTTCTGACTTGTAGCTTAGTTTGCCCTGTGTTTTCCCCTTACTTTGATTTAATATAAACTTTATTTTTGAATTTTGGAGTGTGTGGTTGGGTTGGTTGCCCCCCCCCTTCCCTGTATTAAAGCCTGACTGTTCTGCTTTTGTGAAAGCTTTCTTTTGAAAGCATACACACACTTTTTGTCCCATTTCCCTACATTTATATTCTTAAACATATTTTATTATATTCTTTCACATAGTCCATTAGTATATATTCTCATACATATTATATTAGTATTCATATTTTGTTCTTCTTATAGTAGTGGTTGGTTCTTTTTCCCCCTCCCCTCTCTTAAATCCTGATTGTGTTTCCTTCTATCTTCTATATACCAAATATACCAAAAAAATTGGATTCTCTTTTTCTTCTCTGTGTAACTTCGACGGAGTGGGCTGCTTTTGTCAAGTTCAACAGGCAGCCACAGATTGAGCATTTTGGGGAAAGCATACGCACACCATTTCCCTATTCTTAAACATATTATTATTATATTCTTTGACATAGTCTTAGTAGTCTATTAGTATACATTCTCATACATATTAGTAGTAGTATTCATATTTTGTTCTTCTTATAGTAGTGGTTGTCCCATTTCTTGTCCCATTTCCCTACATTTATTAGTAATATTCTAAAACATATTATTATATTCTTGTAGATATTCTTAGTAGTATATTCTCATACATATTAGTAGTAGTATATTTTATTGTTCTTGTCCCATTTCCCTACATTTAAACATATTATATTCTTCTTATACATATTCTTAGTAGTACCTTATACATAGTATTAGTAGTATTAATATTTTGTTAGTCATCATGAAAAGAGAAAGCAGGCGTGCTGAAAGCAGCAAGGCTCAGTCTGCCAGCAGGGCTTCCTCTCCTCCTGTGAAACTCAAACGGGCAACTCCTTGGCTGACTGCTCCAAAACAGAAGCAGGACAAGCAGCAGGCAGAGCCACTCTCTTCTGCAACTTGTGCCCGGCGTTCTCTTTTTGAGGGTGGGAATGGGAAAAGTGCCCGTTTGCAAGAGGCACGTGGCAGCAGTGCCATTAGAGGAGGAGGAGTATCCCCAACTCCTTCATTCTCCTTTCAGCCCACGAGCCCGCTGATGGACCTAGACGAGGTCCTCAGCACAGTGGAGGGGGGGGAGGAGGAGGAGGCGGTGGGCCTCCAGGATGTGGGGGCTGAGGAGGAGCAGCAGCAGGCCGAGGCTCTCTCCCCAGTCTCATCCCACACCCCTGTTTCTGTGGCAACACCAGAGAGCTCAGGCGGGCAATTGGTGGTGTCACCACAGAAACGAAAGACAAGCATCGTGTGGGACCACTTTGAGTTGGGAGCGGATCCCCGCTTTGCTGTCTGTCGCCACTGCAAACTCAGCCTAAGCAGGGGTTCATCGACAGGGCATTATGGAACCAGCAGCATGAAGATGCATCTTCATAGGCAGCACCAGGCGATCTTGCTGGGGAAAGAGGCGGGCAAGGCGACTGGTTCCAGGGGAAAGCCGAAGGCTGCTGCTGGCACTGCCACTCTAAGCTCTCCATCTCCCATCCCCACAAGGGTTAGGCAGGCAACCCTGCAGGACATGGGGTGGGGGAAGTATTGACCCACAAGATGGCGTTTTCCAATGCCCACCCAGGGTGCTACTGTGTTGGGGCATCTGCCGGGACTGACTCCTCCCCAATACTAGATCTATGACATGTCACTCTGCCTGCCCCTCTGCTAGCCTGTCCTCCTCGGTGACCGACTCGCTGGGATGGTTTGCGTTTGCAATGCGTGACTAACTGCAATGCTGGCTTAGAAACCAGCCATCACTTCCTTGTGCCCCCAGAAATGCCCGCAGCCTGCCTGCCTGCCTGCCCGCCTCCCCCGGGGTGCTGCTGTGGTGGGGCATCTGCCAGGACTGACTCCTCGCCTACTCTGCCTGCCTCTCTGCCCGCCTGGTGCCTGGTTTGCTCCCAATCGTCCTCCTCTGTGCCCCTCAAGGCGTAACTGCTGGCTTAGAAAGAAACAACCAGCCATCTTTGCCTCACTTTGCGCCCACTTATGGGTTGGTTTGCTATGCGTTAGTGCTCAAGCCATCCTTGCGGCACTACAATGCATGCTGCCTGCCTGCTTTCCATTGATGGTGCTATATAAATAAATAATAATAATAATAATAATTCTCCCCTTCCCGCCTTGCAGCGATGGTGTATGTGTCTTGCTTTGACTAAGGGGAGAAGTCCTTCCTGCGCTCACTTAGACTTTATCAAATTCAATAATCCCTTTTTCAAATGTGCCAGAAGATTTAGGGTTATCTCGTGGCATGTTGGGATTGCCTTGGAACTGGCCCCATTGAGCTGTCTGCAATTGCAACTTTAAATCCCTGACATACTGGAGTGTTCAAATTTCAAAAGTTCCCCTAACATCAGGGGATGATGGGATTGCCTTGAAACTTGGTGTCCATGGGGACACATGGGTAAGCTGTCATGGGACCAAAGGATAGGTTTCTAACGTGCAAATTGACGTAGTTGTAGAATGGGACTTGATTTGGGGTGAGTTAAAAAGTTTAAGCCGCGCCAAAAATCAGGGGATGATGGGATTTGCTTGCAACTTGGCGTGCATGTGGACACATGGATAAGCTCTCCTGGTGCCGAGTTTGAGGTTTCTAACATGCAAATTGACGGAGCTATCCCAAGGGGTGTGAATGGGGTGCCCGATTTTCATAAATTCCCCAAAAATCAGGGGATGATGGGATTGCCTTGAAACTTGGCGTGCATGTGGACACGTGGATAAGCTATCATGGTGCTGAGTTTGAGGTTTCTAACGTGCAAATTGACGTAGTTGTAGAATGGGACAATTTGGGGTGAGTTAAGCCATGCCAAAAATCAGGGGATGATGGGATTTGCTTGCAACTTGGCGTGCATGTGGACACATGGATAAGCTCTCCTGGTGCCGAGTTTGAGGTTTCTAACATGCAAATTGACGGAGCTATCCCAAGGGGTGTGAATGGGGTGCCCGATTTTCATAAATTCCCCAAAAATCAGGGGATGATGGGATTGCCTTGAAACTTGGCGTGCATGTGGACACGTGGATAAGCTATCATGGTGCTGAGTTTGAGGTTTCTAACGTGCAAATTGACGGAGCTATCTAAAGGGGTGTGAATTAGGGTTATGGGAGGTGCGTTAGAGGGTAGAGCCGCGCCAAAAATCAGGGGATGATGGGATTTGCTTGCAACTTGGCGTGCATGTGGACACATGGATAAGCTGCCCTGGTGCCGAGTTTGAGGTTTGTAACATGCAAATTGACGGAGCTATCCCAAGGGGTGTGAATGGGGTGCCCGATTTTCAAAAATTCGCCAAAAATCAGGGGATGATGGGATTGCCTTGAAACTTGGCGTGTGTGTGTATACGCCCATGAGGTGTCATGGTGCCAAACGTGAGGTTTCTAACTTCAACGGAAAAAAAGTTGTTTACTTTTTTAGCTTTCAATGCAAGCCTATGGGGGGGCAAAAACGGAGCTCCGGATCCGATCCGGAGCTCCGGGCGGAGCGGAGCGGAAGTGGGCGGAGCGGGGGCGGGGCGGAGCGACCCGCTCCGAAAAATGGCGGATCTGCAAGTGAAGCGGAGCGGGGGGTCCGTGCACACCCCTATTAAAAACACCCACAGTTTGGAATGAACTGGAAATATTCTAAAAGCCTGAGATGAACTGAATGTAAGAATGGAAAAATTAGAAACCGAAAGAAACCAAAATTGACAGATTTATGCTTCCTTTGTCTCCCGGTCTTGCCCTGTCATCTGTGGCCTTTGGTGCATATCAACACATGCATAGGCTCCCAGTGCAATCCAGAACCCTACATGACTGTGATTTCTGATTGGCACACATATAGGGTCTCCTTTTCAATGATTGTGCCAAACATGTCAATGTTGAAGGTTGGCCAGGAAGTATGCAGCTGCCAGCAGTGGGACCATGAGGTGTGGTTCTTCTCCCTTGTATAGCTCTTGTGTATACACATTGAGGGAGAGGGGGACCTTTGGAGCACTTCTATTGTATTCCAATACTTGAATCTGAATTTCAGTTTGTTTCCATTTATTTCTGTCTTATTAAATTTATAACTGGATTTGATTTTTTTTTAAAAAAAGTCTTTTGAATAGGTCAGTTTTTACAGAGTAACTCAATTAACTTTTAGTTAATTAATCATATTAGTTTTTTGTTGATAAATCAAGCAATTAATTGATTAAATTGCCAAAATTGGCCTTATCAGTTAGAGTAATATGTTTGAAGGATACTCTCCCCCTTTTTATATTTATTTATTTATTTATTTATTACATTTATATACCGCCCCATAGCCGAAGCTCTCTGTGCAGTTTACAAAAGTTAAAAACAGTAAACATTAAAAAGTATACAAAATTTAAAACCATCAGAAACATAAAGACAATAGTATAAAAACAACATTATCCATTTAAAAACAATAGTTCTGAAGTCTGTTAAAAACAAACTTAGCATTATTAAATACTGTTAAATGCCTGGGAGAAGAGAAAAGTCTTGACCTGGTACCTAAAAGATAACAATGTTGGCGCCAGGCGAGCCTCATCAGGGAGATCATTCCACAGTTGGGGGGCCACCACCGAAAAGGCCCTCTCCCTTGTTACCATCCTCCGAGTTTCCCTCAGAGTAGGCACTCGAAGGACGACCTTCGATGTTGAGCACAGTGTACGGGTAGGTTCATGTAGGGAGAGGCGTTCCATCAGGTATTGCGGTCCCAAGCCATGTAGGGCTTTATAGGTTAAAACCAGCACCTTGAATTGGGCTCAGAAACGTATAGGCAGCCAATGCAAGTGGGCCAGAATTGGTGTTAAATGCTCAAACCTCCCTGTTCCAGCTATCAATCTGGCTGCTGCATTTTGCACAAGCTGCAGCTTCTGAACTGTATTCAAAGGCTGCCCCATGTAGAGGGCGTTGCAGTAATCTAATTTGGAGGTTACCAGAGTATGGACAACTGAAGCTAGGTTATCCCGGTCCAGATAGGGGTGTAGCTGGGCCACCAACTGAAGTTGGTAGAAAGCACTCCATGCCACTGAGCCCACCTGAGCCTCAAATGACAGAGATGGTTCTAGGAGAACCCCCAAGCTACGAACCTGCTCCTTCAGGGGGAGTGCAACCCCATCCAGAACCGGTTGAACACCCCTCATCTGGTCAGAGGAACCACCCACCAGCAGCATCTCAGTCTTGTCTGGATTGAGTTTCAGTTTATTAGCCCTTATCCAGTCCATTGTCACAGCCAGGCACCAGTTCAGCACATCCATAGCCCCACCTGATGAAGATGAAAAGGAGACGTAAAACTGTGTGTCATCAGTGTACTGATGACAACGCACTCCAAAACTCTGAATGACCGCACCCAACGGTTTCATGTACATGTTAAACAGCATGGGGGACAAGACTGACCCCTGCGGAACCCCATACTGGAGAGTCCACGGGCCCAAACAATGTTCCCCAAGCACCACCTTCTGGACCCAACCTGCCAAGTAGGAACGGAACCACTGCAATTCAGCGCCTCCCACTCCCAACTCAGCCAGACGTTCCAGAAGGATACTATGGTCGATGGCATTGAAAGACTCTAAGAGATCAAGGAGAATCCATAGAGTCACACTCCCCCTGTATTTCTCCCAACATAGGTCATTGTACAGGGTGACCAAGGCTGTTTCTGTGCCAAAACCAGGCCTGAAACCTGACTGAAATGGATCCAGATAATCAATCTCATCCAAGAGTGTCTGGAGCGATAAAGGCGTGTGACATAGCAGGCATCCATCTTAATAGAGACATTCCCTTCTGTGAGAAAGAGGTGGGGAAGTCTTTTAGGATGGTGTTTGCTTCTTGCAGGTTTTATAGTTGTTTATCATTTGCATTAAGCTGGTCAAGTTTAAACACTTTAAAATCAATGAGTCAAATAATTGAATAAATATTATAGCCCCTTTACAGAATAGTCTTACATATTCTAAAATGTGACAGCATTGTAATGAGGCCTCTATCTCTAGGCTGGGTAGCCTCCAATCTGTGATCATTCCCAGCCTTCCCCCCAACCCCACAATCAGTGGCATGGCCTCAGTGCTCCTGGCCTGCTGAAAATGCCCACTCCCCATGCAGAGACACTTGTGTTGAGCTGGGGGCCTCTAAGTCCTCACTCATTCCTGCCTGCCATCTATGGTGCTATTTTTGGCATGGGCTTTGGGGGGAACTTGTTTTGCTCATGCCAGAGGTTCTACAGAGCAAGTGAACATGTCCCACATGCTCCTTCCTCCCCCGGTCTTTCTGGCACACCACCCATGGAGCACCTTGAGGTAGGCCTTGCTGATGACAACACCAAAGTCAGGGAAAAGGTTGTGACCAGCACATATGCTTCTTCCAGCTCCTCTCTGAACTGAAGGCCCTCATCAAGAATCTGCCCAGGAGTGTGTGTGTGTGTGTGTGTGTGTGTGCACGGGGTAGGGGTAGACGACCTCACCACCAGGGAATGGCAGGTAAGGACCACCACCTCAAAGAATTTCATGTACATTTGTCTATCCCCTCTCACAAACACAACACCCCCCAAAGTAGTGATTTCTTACTCCCTCACACACTATCCCACTCTGACCCTTCTACTTACACAAGACACACCATGTTACTAAGAAGTACAGCCATGACAGCTTGTTCACATCTATTTTAACAAATGTGTCGAATACATCTCTTCCATGGGCAAAAGGTAGTGTTATTGGTCATATGCAAAATGCCTGCCTTTATTAAAAGACTTCATGGCGATGTGTCCTCTACTGGAACTCAAAAGCAGTTGCTCTGAAGTGATTAGGTTAGGGATGTGTGTACAAACAAAACTCAAACTTGTGAAAGTTCTCCAAATTCCATCTTAATGCTTGTTCATCTTGTAGCCTTATCTGACTGTGTAAATATAAACATGCAGTAACAAGAGTATGTAATGGGAAACACACACACACACACAGAGAGAGAGAGAGAGAGAGAGAGAGAGGAAGAGTGACAGAAAAAGAGAGAGAAGACTGGTAGTCTATGTCCTAAAGAATTAGTTTGTGATAACCTGACATAAACTGGTAATTTCAGGATGAAGCGGTCATACCAGCTAAGGAACTGATATAGGGTTGTTGTTGTTGTTGTTGAAGTTGAATAATAGCTTTAGTACTGGTCCAAGGGTGTTGTTTGCTTGCACAGTTAAGATGTCTTGCAAACTATATAACTGAGAAGGAAGGAGAAGGGAATGCCAACTGTCAATATATGCTGTCAGATTATGTCCAAGGCCTGTGTCATATAGAGCCTGGAGCTAAAAACTGTAGAAATGATCAGTTTGATTAGATCACTGAGATAAATAAATGCTTTTTAAACACACACACACACACACACACACAGAGCGAGAAACCCCAACCAGAACAACTTGTCAACAGTTAAATAAAAATGCTTATGTAAGCCAGGACTTTAAATAGCGTTTTGGTGTGTGTGTATTTTTAAAGGCCACTTGTTCTGAGCCTGTGGTGGATACCTCATACAACCACTTCCTGGTATGGTTGCTTAGCTATACAATGGAGATTGCATTGAAAAACTATTTGGAAAATACACACATTTAAATCCATATTTCCTGGCTAAAGTACAGTCTGATTAGAGTAGCTGTACCTGGAAAGCATTCCCGTGCCAAGCAGTCATAGCAGAACTAGCAGCATCTGCTAGCAATGCTAAATTATATCAGGTGCTGTGAAAACTCCAGCACCCAAAATTCTGATTTCTGGGGGCTAAAACAGACATTACATTAAAGGTGTCGCTAGCAGCTACACACACACTTATATTTTAGAGTAGGTGCAGGGCCCCCAATCTGGATTGGGCCCATAGAGCGGTAGGATAGGGTAAAATCACCTCTACCCCCTTGCTAGGCTCCAATGTATACTGAGCCTCCTGCATCTACTCTAGAGTAAAGAAATGAAGGAGGGAAAGATGTAGCTGTTGGTTCTTCCAAGTAATGTCTGTTTTGGCCTTTAGTTGTTTTTAGTTGTGTCCTGCAGTTTCACTACTACTAATAGTTTCAATACTACTATTCCTAAACATGAATTAGATGACACAAAAGTTTTCCTGGTCCCTGAAACACCAGGTCTCATCTTATTGACATACAAAAAAATTTTTTTGAGTGTGTGAAAGTAGTGAAAGTAGATTTTAAAACTAGTTATCCTTATGCCTAATGTTATTGTGTCTGGATGTAACACCTCCTCTGTGCACACCTTTGCTTTTCTGAAATAGATTAACACAATATCACATAATTCACAAGGCTAAGTCAAAACAGAATAAGCATGGCAAGTATGACTCAGATCTTCCCAGATTTTATCCCCAATAAAATTATATGTCAAATTAAAATTCGGTGGGGGGGGGGGTGATATACATGTTGAAATCTGAACTTCCGTTAAAAAAATAGCACTTCAGATGAGAAACAGTTTTGCTGTGGCTTTGTTAATCGCTGCATATAATTCTCTGCCATTAAGCAAGATTTAAAATGTCTCAATCTTAGTGGACTTTAAATTAAAACATCTGTAACTATTTATATCATTATAAAAGTCCTTCTGCAATGCAAATTTGTTTTCAACCCTTTTGCAGCTGTTAATCTAATTCAAACACACTGACATTTCTGCACGCGGTTTCAGTATAATTATAACAAAGAAATGGCTTAGCTTTGGTATATTTAATTCAAAAAGAGTACACCCCCTCCCCAAAATAAAATTGCATATATACAGAAAAAAGGCAATAAGTTAGCTGGGCATTGGATTCAGACTTAATCATCCCCACTGAAATCACATAGATCCATGGATTTCAAAAGGACTTCAGTTAGTTATGAGTAAAAGTCAGACTCTAACCTAACAGGATTGGAGCTAGAGGAGCTCCCTCTGATGGCCCCTTGGATGGAATAGCCCAATACGTTGTTTTAAGTCCAAAATGACTTGAGGAAGCAGTTAAGGTAACACAAGGACTGATACTCATGTTTTGCATGTGTAATGTCTCAGATACAGTCCCTGGGATGCAGAAGGTCTTAGGTTCCATCCTTTCATCCTCACATAAGGCAAGGGTGAAGAATCTGTGGCCAGACCACATATGTATTTTGGCCTAGTTGCGAACCTCTCCCACTTTGCAAACTCTGCTCTGGCACCACCCACTGTGAGCTCCAACACTACCCACTTTGGGTCACCACCTACTGCTGAAATTAGGGCTGTGCACAGGGCCCCCGAACTGCTTTGGATCCCAATCCAGACCTTCTGGATTGGGCCCAACCCGGTTCCAGTCGATCCGGACCTCCCCTGATCCGCCTTGGAACCGGATCCGGAGCGAGATCCAGAGGTCAGGATTGATACTCGGCAACCATTTTGCCCCCCCTTCCCCACTTACTTGCTTCTGCAGTGGATGGCAGAGGCAGGTAAGTGGGGAAAGGGGGATAAAATGGGAGTAAAATAAGCTCCCCTTACCTGGCTCCAACATCTGCTGCCACATGGACCACGGCAGACAACGGAGCCAGGTAAGCCCCCCTCCCCCAGGTAAGCCCCCCTCCCCCAGGTAAGCCCCTCCCCTTCCCCACTTACCTGGCTCTGCTGCCATCACCACATGGACTGCAGCAGTCGAGCCAGGTAAGCCCCTTCCCCCACTTACCTGGCTCCATCACGGTCCGGGTGGCAGCTTCAACCGATGCCTAGGCCTAATACCGTGGCTTGTTTCTGGCCATAGGCCTCAGCGTCAGTTGAAGCCACCACCCAGATCGCAACAGACCCAGGTAAGCCCCCCTCCCCACTTATCTGGCTCCTCCGCCATCGCCGCACGGACCGTGGTGGAGGCGGACAGGGGAACCAGGTAAGCTCCCTTCCCTGCTTACTTGGCTCTGAAGCTTCAGACCGGTCCGAAATGCTTTGGGCCGATCCAGACCTCCCCGATCCGATCCAGAACCAGGCTTCGGAGTTCCGGATCGGTCTGCTCCGCTTTGGATCTGGGGATCTGTAACAGAGCGGAGCACACCCCTAGCTGAAATGCAAACCACAATGGGTTTTGACTAAGATAATATGAATCTCAACAGGAAAATGTTCTCCCACTCCTGACATAAAGGATTCAGGGCAACAAGGTTGAGAAAGACCTTTGCTGGACCTTGGAGAACCACTGGTAATCAAAATAGACAATATACTGAGGTAAATCAATGGACCAATTGTCTTCTTACCCAGTATAACTCAGTGTCTACCTTGCAGGATAGCAGTGAAATCTCTCTTCTTCTTCTTCTTCTTCTTCTTCTTCTTCTTCTTCTTCTTCTTCTTCTTCTTCTTCTGATTACAGCACCTATCCATATTCACATGGAGTGTTCCAATCAGCAACTGTATCAAGTCTCTGTTCTTGTAAATTGTCTGTCTTCCAAACAGTTTAAGTCTTCACGGTGCCGAGTTAGCACCGCCTCCCTCCAAAATCCCACAGTTTTGCTCACCTGTGGCAGTGTTGATTAGGCATCACAGGGTTTCTGGTGGCCATCTGAGTACCGGAGCCACCCCTGATCTCTTCCTAGTGGAAGGCAACTGATCGCTGGTCACTTTACACCAGGAATGCCCCCTGGATTGGGCCCGCAGCATCAGATGGCAGAAAAGCCATACTGACTTTGTTCCCAATGAAAAAGTTGGGATAAGTCCCTGACTTTGTCAATGCACAGCTTCGCGGGAAAGCCCCATGGTGGCTGCGAAGCTGCGACTGCATCATATAACAGATGCAGCACAGATTTGCAGCCACTACAGAGCTTTCCCTGCCTATAGACAGCCTCTAAGTTAGTGGTCTGTAATTATTGTGATGATATGTCCAAATGGATCATTAGATCAATGAATAATCTTAGTCCAAAGTGACATTTTCATTTTCAGGGCTTATTACTGACACTTATTCTGTCTGTGAATGCAGCCTCCTTCTTTTGTGCTCAGCATTAGTTCTGTTATCCACACACACGTTTGCCCTGAAAAGCATTGTGTTTCAGTATTTCCTTTGTGAAGCTTAATAATCATTAGCAAGTGAAAGGCAGCTTGCCAGCCACAAGTTTTCTAACAGCTCTATCCTACTCCCTTTCCTTACAAAGGCAATTATGAGAAGCGGCATTTCAAACTATAAACATATGCATAGACACAGCTGTGTTGCTTACTTTGGAGTCTCAGTGTAATTAAGCATGGCATAGCTTACCTACACAAACAAGGGGAGATAGAAATTCCGATGGGTAAATTCTAATTCGATGGTGAACATGTATGGTCTGTTTTTATGTTCTGTTATAGGCTTTGCTTTATGCAAAAAGGGTTGGATTTTTCAACCAATGAAAAATAAATGTGAAAATTGCTCCCAAACATTAGACTTGAAATGTACTGATTTTAACTGGTCTTGAGTTTTCTTACCCTAGATCCTTTTGTAAGAACAACAAGTCCTTTGCTGAAAGAAAGGACATGTTTACTGTTCACTGTTTACAATCAGAGCCTCATCTGTCTCTCTAGATTTTTCACACACACACACACACACACACACACACACACACACAGTATTTCCAGAATTTTTGTTGTTGTTGGTCTGTTAAAATTATTTCTACATTATATATGATTGTCATTTGAAGTGGAAGAGCATATCTGAAAATGTCTGCAAAACTGCTGAAATCTCCATAGAACCTGTGAAATATTTCACCATCCCTTGCAATGTCAGTATCACTTGCTAAAGCTTCCATCAGCAATCATGCCGGCAATTTATATGGTACTGAGAAATGCACCTCATGGTGAGCTGGAGTGATACAGCTATTTTTGTGAACTAAGCAGTGGCTAAATGGGAAGTGTTAAGGATTCATTTCAAACAGCATGGCATCCTTGTTTTCATTTGAATTTGGTTTTAAGCCAGTGTTACAATTGGCCCCTTGTGCATTGGGTCTCACGTTATAATCACCTCATTTCAGAACGGGCAAAGGTGCTATGTTCTGATAATCATTATTGGGTTTTCTGATTCTGGGACTGCACAGTTTTCTTTATGCAATGGATTGATTCTGGAGAATTTTGGCTACTTCAGAACAGGGATGTCAGAGAAATCTGGAATGGAATCCAGCTCTTCCTGAGTCACATGGACTTGCAGACTTTTTTGTTGTTGTTCTACTTTTCAGAATTATGCAAATTTAGTCATAGAAAAGTACATTTTTTAAAAAAAAAACATACTAGATGAAAATGCACATTTCTCCTATAGACCAATGCACGAAGATGCGTATTTTGCAGGGATTTGCACATTTTGGGGAAGATCTGCACATTTTTGCATGTATGAATCTGTGCAAATCTGCATTTGTGCAAATTCAGGAAAATGGGGGGGGGGAATCTGATTCCCTCAATGAGTGGAGGAGTGACAATACACAAAACACAGATGGAATGGATTTTACAAAATCTCGACATGCCTGTACTGTCAAATTTCTCAAAAGCTGAGATAAGACAATCTTTCTATCTTGCCTGATGAAGTGCAATAGGAGTAGTGATATTCAGATACAGCCTTCATTGTCCAAAGAACATTTTCAGTGAACAGCAAATTCATGTTACACAGCTATCAGATTCATGATAGCTGTTTGAACCTCAGTGTTATACTGTATGAAAAAATATACTCACAGAAATTATAGATTCACCACCTTTAATTAAAATTTTCTAGAAGCTTTTGGCACCTGTAAGGGAAAATCCTGCTCAAGAAAACCCTCCATGTTAGGTGGCTAACAGACAACATAGACAACACTGAGATGCTTTTCCTCTCTTTTTCTTCTCCAGAGTGTTTGTGTTGCCTGCATTTAGTTTTCCCATTGTAACATCAAAAATCTAAAACCAATCCTCACTGCCAATGTAAATGCCACAGTCTTAGCTGTAATATTAAATGCTCTTTATGGTTTTAAGATTGCCCTTTGCAGAATATGATGATGCATTTTGGCAAGGAAAATATTGTGCTTTGATTGGTAAAATTCCCTTTAGTTAAACCTGCCAGAAAACAAGGTCAACAAAGCTTTAATAATCTGAACAGCTCTTCTCTCACATGAGTACCTGACAAAGGCACCTGTGTAAAAGAGCTATGACTCATTTCACAACTGTAGAAATTAAATATCTTTTGATTTTTGCCAATGTGAAAACCTAAGTACTTAGAATTTTAGGGATTAAATAAAAACACAGCTAATAAAAATGAATAACTATTAGGTTTGTGCAAAACCCACAAGAGAAATTTCATTTCTGTGTCCATTTTGTCTGGCCACAAACAAAGGATTAAATTTTTATTGCAAAGAATCCACTTGTCCATCTGAATTTTGGTTAGTTTAGGTACCTTCCTGCAAACCTTCATTATTGTTAATTATATTTTGAGTCATGGATTTTTTTTTACACTCACATTGGATCATGGATTCTATAGTCTTTAAGGGACCAGTCCTACAGCCCCTCAGATTCCACCCTCTGAGGTTGGAGACAGTGCTCATACCTTGAAAAAGCCTCTGTCCTTTCACTGATGGTGTGGAAAGAACTGCACCAGCTAGATTCTGAGGTCAGAAAAGTGATCTCGGAAAATGGGGAAAGGGGGTGTTCCAGTCGGCAGGGAGGGGAGGAGACTGGAGAGGCCAGGATATGAGCTACCCTGAGCCTTTTCCCGCCTCCTTCTCTCTTCCTCCAAAGCACTCTTCCTAAACAGACTTTTTTTGCCCATCTAGCAAAAGACCAGCAATCAGAGGATAGAGAGGCAAAGATAATTTCTGCTGCCCTCATGCCCTGCCAGCTCTAGCCTGGGAAATCATTGGATACATAGAAGCCTCTGAGTTCAGAGGTTTCTGCCTCATGAGTCTGCAACCCATAGGATTTATTTATTTTATTTATCATACTTATGGATTGCACTCTTAATTGCATAGCCATATGAGTTTGATATGAAACAGTTATAACAACATGACACTAGAAAATGCTCATTGCACAAAGTTATGTTCTTTTATTTGTTGATTTTGGGAATGGCTAACTGTGGAGAATGTTTCCTACAACATGACCAGTCCCAGACATCTCAGGGCTTGTTCAGGTCTCCATTATGAAACTTCAAAATGATCGGTATCATGTCGCATGGTGGTAGCTATTTACAAAGCCCTGTTTGACTTCGTTTTGTGTTTTAGCTGAACAATAGCAACTTTCATACTTCCCTACATGCGTACAATGAACATATGTGGGGGAAGTGGATTTTACCTTTGAGTGGTCCAGAAATTGCACTACTTCCTCTCTCTGTTTATGAGGGAAAGAGAGACTTCCTTCTCTGTTAATTTATATTTTTAAAGGAATTATATGTTCAATGAATTTGCTATAGTTAGAATTAGGGGTGTGTGAGAATTCTTCTTGGTTTGTTTTGATAAGAATTTACAAAAAAATTGCAAATTACTTCATGAATTCAAAAAGAACATGAGATTTTGAAAAAAAGAAGTCAAAAATAATAATCAAATATCAAACATTTCTTCTCTGAGGAGATTAGACTCTTTGGTTTGGGTCTGTAATAGCTTGGGGGATGAGATGAGAAGAAACACCTGAGATTTGGAGAGGTTCATTTGGGTTCATTTCCCTTTGACTTCGGTGCAAATCTGAACTGTTGTAAAATGCCAAGAGAGCTTTGGATATGGGGTGGTATAAAAATATTATAGTATCTTTTCTTGCTAATGCGGTTTTTCTAGACAGATGTGATGGGCTTTGCCAAGTCATGCTGTCTTTTACTGATTCAGGAATTTCCTGACAATTGAGCATATTAGTAGTAGTAGTAGTGGTAATAATAATAATAATAATAATAATAATAATAATAATAATGAGGAAAGAAGGTATGCCATTGAGAGTATTTGGCCTTGAGGCTAGCTGAAGTCTACTGTGGATTATAATAATCTGAAGAGACACAATTTGGGTCTGATTTACAATAATAATGTTAATATGCAGTGTTTTGTTTCCTGCTTTGGTTTTATACTTCGGAGTTAAATTTGATTAGGCTGTCATAATAATGGTCAGAGAAGATTAATAGGTGAGGGTATATATTAAAATGACCTATTATTATTTGCTTCAGCAAAAAAAAAAAAAACACTTTCAAAATAGGGTTTGAAGAGGTTACTGCTTGATTTGTGTTGCATTCATAAATTCATAAATTTCTATTAAGGCTGCCTACCAAGTCATGCATATTCTGTAGCAAAATCATCTTAATAGTTAGCTATCAAAATTAACCTTTCGCCCATTTTTGACTGCAGTAGATAACATTCTGAAAAACCTTATCACAAACACAGTGGTGAGGATTGAACAAACTTTATTCTTGCTCTTTAATTAAGAGATAATTATGAATGGAATTAAATATTGAGTGTGCAGTCCTGCACAGCATTTTGCATGCTCAAGTCTTACTGAAGTCAATGGGATTCAAGGGTGTGTATGTATGAATTTAAATGTGTGCTTAGTCAATCCTAGACTCAGTATTGCAGCCTTAGGAAAATTGGAATAACTAATCAGACAAATTGACCATCATTTTTACTTGAACTAATAGCAGCTTTCCGGGGTTTCAGGGCTCATCTACACCAAAGAGCATTTTCCTCTATAAAAGCGGTATGAAAGTGGCATATAAGAGGCAGGATCTACACTGCTGCTTTATAGTGGTAAAGAAGTGAATTGACAGCTGTTGGGGACCATGACACATCTACACCAAGCAGGATATAACACTCTGAAAGTGGTATGAAAGCAGTATATGGCATGGTCCCAACAGTTGTCAGTGCACTTCAGTACCACTATAAAGCAGTAGTGTGGCTCCTGCCTTTTATATACTGCTTTCATACTGCAATATCCTGCTCGGTGCAGATGAGCCCTCAGTCAGAAGTCATTTCAAATAGAGATATATACATTTCATAGATGGTTAGACACCTTTTGTTCCATCATCCACTCATTGATGGAATCAGATCTTTTTTGTTCCTTTTAAGCAAATCCTCTGCAAAAGAAAAAAAAATGGTCCTTGTGTCCGCAGAATCCACGAGACTCTGAAAAAGGCAGTCTGCTGTGGAATCCACAGATCAGATTCATAGTTGTCTGAAATCATTTGAATCTGTTGCAGTTTTCTTCAACATCCCTCATTCCAAATCATCTGCTATCTCATCCTTTAAACTGAAAATGCCAGGGATTAAAAGTGGAACCTTTAATGCAAAGTATGTTAGTGCTGAGTATGGGCCCTTAGTTCAATTAATTGCTGCAGAAATGGAAGACTCCACTGTCACTGGATGCTCCCCACCAGTGTTTCCTGTCCATTTTAATAATTTCATGAGAACACTCTTACACATTTATTTATTTATTTATTAAATTTATATACTTCCCCACAGCCGAAGCTCTCTGATGCTTAATGTGAAAGCCAGCAGGAGTTGGGGAGCATTAGGCTTATTTTATTTATTTATTTATTAAATTTATTAAATACCCCATAAAATAAATTCTCTTTAGGTGTTTCACAATACTACTACTACTACTACTATTACTACTACTACTACAATTATGAAATCAGCAGCATAAAGGTAAAATAACATCGCAAGGACTAAAATAATAACAATAATAAAACACACAACTATTTTTAAAGACTTTTAAAGTTTTAAAAACCTGGGGAGAACAGGGAAAGTCTTAGCCTGGTGCTGGAAAGGTAGAGGTGTGGGCACCAGGTGAGCTTCCCTTGGGGGAGCCTTTCCCTCCACTGAAAAGCCCTCTCTGTTTTTGCTTCAGATTGAGGAGACACTTGAAAAAGGGCTTCTGTGGAGGACGTTGAACTATGGGCACGTACATGTGGAGGAGGTATTCTATCAGGTGTTGAGGTCCCAAGTCCCGAAGAGCTTTATAAATCAAAACCAGCATATTTCATACTATCTGTATCTTCACCATTTGGAATTTTGCCATAGGTTGGGGTGGGGGATGACAGGGTGAGAAGAGGCATGCTTCATGTGCCTGGCTTTCCATGAAATTTTAAATAAAGAGACTTTTGAAACAACAGCTTTTTATTTACCCCCTGTTTTGGGGGCGGGGCAGGGATGACAATATTTTGCAAAAATGCAGTGTGGGATTGCATCTTTTCAGCATTGCAACATTGTATTATTGCAAAAACAAAGAAACAAAACTATGCATGGAAAAATGGCGTCTTCATCTTGTACCATGAAACCAATGTGGCATAGCTTATGTATAAGGCCAAAAACTATATTTTCAAACATAGAATTAAAATTAGAATATTTAGCTAGACAATGATGACTATGAAATAGCATCATGTGAATCCATTCATTGACCCCTTGAATTCCATGGTGCACATCTCTCTCTCTCTCCCGCCCCCCTCCTCTCTCAAATTAGGTGGAGGGGAAGATCATGACCCAAGTTCACCTTAATGTACCAACTACCTCTTTGAGAAAAATAAATAAAGTTTATTATTCTCACACACACCCTGATGCTTTCTCACTTCAATTAATAATTGTTATCCCATCAACCCCAGCTCATGCACAACCAGGCTAGCCCCACCTCTAGATGCATTGCCAACACATCAGGTTTTATGATACATTGGTGTCTAGGGGGTGGCACTAGCTCGTTCAATGAAGAGAGACTCTTCAGGCATTCAATGCCTGAAGAGGTTTTTGTATAAAAGCATATTAATCAGCACAAACTACCATCATTCCATACAGTGAAATAATAAAAAAACAATACTATCAGATTCTTAAAAACAAAACAAACATCAATCTTTAAAAATATGATTTTAGTTATTTGAGGTAATATATTCTTAGTCACTCTAGTTTTTCTCCTCATGTGCAACAATGTAAGAGCCAAATGACAAGTTACACTGGAGTTGCATGACTTAAACTTGCAACGTTATTTCTTCTTCTAAAAGCAGGGGGACAAGGCTATTTGGATCGGGCCCATGGATTGAGGAGGAGTCCATTTTTCCCTTTGCACCATGGCTGTAATCCAAATTATCCTCCCAGCTGCTATTAGCCACAGAAAAGGAAACTACACATTTGAGTCCATAAATCCCACCCCAAGGATAATAGTAGCTTTGAGGAGGCAATTTGGATGAGGGCCATGATGCAAGGGATGGTGATTGGACCCCCTTTCCCTTCCAATAAAAGGGTATCCATGAGTGCTTTTAAAAGAAGCAAATTATGTAGGAAGTACTCTAGCGTACCATAGAGCTGGCTCCAAGAGTATCTGAATCATTTTTGTGCCAGGGAAGGCAGTTATTATTTAGGGCTGAGTGGATTTTATTTGGAGGCTCAATCTGGTTTCCAGGATTTCAGCTCTCTGTAGAAGAAATTCAGTCCTATTTTCTTAGATCCATATTTGGACTTGCAAGAGCTACATGCATCAGTCTGTGTGGGCAAAGGTTGCAGGAGGGTCTGACTTGGGCCAGATCTAGCTGTATTGAAGTGCACTGATAACTGTTGGGGCACAATCCACACTCCATATACCACTTTCATAGTACTCTTAGATCCATCTCTGTTGCTGGAGGCTCAAGTGGTCATGGCAACTTGGAGTTCCTTTTACCAGCTGAAGCTGGTTCGCCAACTACAGACTCTCTTGGACAGGGATAGATTGGCCACAGTGGAATATGTATTGGTAACCTCAAGATTGGATTACTACAATGTGCTCTATGTGGGGCTGCCCTTAAAGCTGCTCCAGAAGCTGGAGCTAGCGCAGAATGCTGTAGCTCGGCTGTTGCCTGGAGCTGCCCCTTTCCAGCATATAACTCTTCTGCTGAGGGAACTGCACTGACTGCCTATTCTCTACCAGGCCAGGTTTAAGGTTCTTGTACTTGTGACCAGTCTACCTGAGAGCATGCCTTCTCCCCTACCAACCTGTCCGGTCACTGAGGTCATCTGAGGGCATGCTCCTGGTGGTTCCACATACACCCATCCTCTGATTGGAGTCCACCAGGGGGAAAGCCTTCAGCATGGTAGCCCCCCTCCTATGGAATTCCCTGCTTCTGGATGTCAGGCAGGTGCCAACTTTGTATTCCTTTGGGTGCCACCTGAAAACATCATTGTTCCAGGAAGACTTTCCTTACTGTAATGACCAGCCATGGGAGGTTGTGGGCTCTCCCACACTAGAGGCATTCAAGAGGAAGCTGAATAGCCATCTGTCAAGTATGCTTTAAGGTGGATTCCTGCATTGAGCAGGGGGTTGGACTCGATGGCCTTATAGGCCCCTTCCAACTGTACTATTCTATGATTCTATGGTTCATGGTTCACTTTTCATTTTGCTTCTTTTAAAAATATATTTTAAGGTGTTTTATTGTATTTTTATTGTATTTTCTCTTGTACATCGCTCCGAAATTTTGAATGGGGAGTGGTATATAAATATTGTAAATAAATAAATAAATAAAATAAATAACAACATTTTTATTTCACATTCATAATGATTTGACAAAAGGTGTAGATCTGGCCCAAATTGTTACTAGTTCTATAGCCCATATTCCATATATCACTTTTCTAGCATCGTTTCTCTTTTAATCCATATTATCCAAAATACCACAACAGATGTCATTGTGTGTGCTATGAGGTATAAATACACAAGAGGGTTCTAGCATTACCATGATGAGATCGTATTGGTATGATGCAAGGTGTAGATCTGGCTCTGGTCTACTTCTAATAACTATATGCCCTCTGTAATTTTGCTTAAATCATTACCTAAATGCTATGTAATTGACAGTGCTTTACCTTTTAAGCTTTTCAATGGCATATTTGCGTTCCTTTAAACACACGTGTTGACTTTGTAATTTCACAGAGGTGGAAATGGTCATCCATGTGTTTTTTTATTGTAGGGTTTTTTTCAATCCAGATGTTAGGAAACATATAATCTATCCCCTTTTGAGACTGTTTCCACATCTGTACTTAGAGATGTTCTTGAGTTTTGTTTTATTTTTCCTCAGCAAAACCAATATCTTTATTATTGAACAAGCGGCAACTTTTCGCAATCTCTCAGATGACATGCTATGGTTGCCAGAGGTTGATTTATTGCAATAAACCAACTACATACTATTACTCTAGAAATGTGACTGCTAAACAAGATCATTATCTCTCACAATGCCTTATTGGAAAGGCACCTATGTCAGAACATAGCATCATTTCGGAGACATTGTGTGGGTTAGAAGTTGTTGTACTCACTGGTCAGTTTTGCTTGGTTGTTGTAGCACTGTTACTACTTGGAGTAGTAGAAAGAAGTTTAAGAAAGAAGATTATAGTTGGGAAAAAGAAGAAGCAATACTGTTACTTCTTGGTAAGCCACTCACCCTCCCAATTTCTCCCACCCCTGGTAAAATTTCCAGAATACTCCCATTCAAAGTTTGAGAATACAGCTGTGAAAGCAAGGAAGAATTTTCAATACATATAATCAGTTGCTATTGGTACAAGTAGCATATAAAGCAGGCAGGGAACTGCAGTGTGGGATAAAAAGGTTAAATTGTTGTCCCAGTTCCCAATCCTTCTCCCACACCTGCTAATAACAATCAGATAAACTTCAAATCATGCATTTAAACTTTACTGTCATGTGTATGCTCTCAGCCTTTCATGCCTTACAATGTTGTTGGGAATGGAGTGACCATATGAAAAGGAGGACAGGGCTCCTGTATCTTTAACAGTTGCATAGAAAAAGGAATTTCAGCAGGTGTCATTTGTATATATGGAGAACCTGGTGAAATTCCCTCTTCATCACAACAGTTAAAGTGCAAGAGCTGTACTAGAGTGACCAGATTTAAAAGAGGGCAGGGCATCTGCAGCTTTAACTGTTGTGATGAGGAGGAAATTTCACCAGGTTCTCCATATATACAAATGACACCTGCTGAAATTCCCAATTCAATACAACTGTTAAAGATACAGGAGTTCTGTCCTCCTTTTCATATGGTCACCCTAGTCGGGAAGGTAAAATAAGATAAAGATATTTCCTCCCCCTCCCCCCCCACCCGGCATGGCAAAAATATAAATGAACTAACTAAACAGCTGACAAGTAGAATCATTAAAATATGTTGTTGCATTACAGGTGAGCTTTATGGTAAACAAGGACAGCATAGAACAAGCATGAATCCCAAACATGAATATTTTAATTCAAATTAGTAAAAAGCATGTCAGTCTGCTCGGTATTCAGATTTGATTTTAGCCAGTGTCGTTCCAAACTCAGTGTTGAACATTTAAATCTGTGCTGAGATACCAGTGTCCATCGGGAAATTTTAAATGCATCCATGTGCTAAATAAAAGTGTGGGTTGATACTCCATTTTGACTACTATGAAAATGAATATCAGTTTGAACATTTTAATTTGAAGGATTAGAACTAAATCGCTTTTGGGGAGGCTAGTTGAAGCTGTACGATCTTGTGCATAATTCTGTTGGCTGATTTAGAGTGTCCTCAGACAAGCATTTTATCACACACTCATTATTTATTTTTTCATTTTTATTTATTATTGCGTTTATGTCCTGCCTTTTTTCCTGCAAGGAACCCAAGGTGGCATACATAATCCTCCTCCCCTCCATGTTATCCTCGCAACAACAACCCTGTGAGGTAGGTTGGGCTGAGAGTCTGTGACTGGCCCAAAGTCACCCAGTGGGTTTCCATGGCTGAGTGGGGACTAGAGCCCAGATCACCCGACTCTCAGTCTGATACTCTAGGCACTACACCACACTGCCCACTCACAGTTTTTCGTGGGTCCTTTTGACAACGACATCTGCCTCCTGTGCATCTCCCACTCCTTCTGGACTCCTTTCCACCACAAATTCATTTTTTTTGGGGGGGGGGTTGAAGTGAAATGTGTCACCATTTCCTGCTGCATGCAGGAAAAGCAGCGCAATAAAAATGCCCACTAAATGGTCCACGTGGCCATTGTTTACTTCCTTTTCCTTCCCCTGTGTGAAGAAAGAAGAAGTATTGTGAGACAGAATCAGGGTAAAAGCGACAGTAAGGAAAAGTAATTTCCCCCCTGTCTGATGACGCTCTTAGTTGTCAAAGTGCCAACACTCAAGTTGTGCAAGGTTTTAAATAAAGACAAGTTAGGTGGGAAAGTAAGTAGCTAGATCAGTAACAGCTGTTGTGTTTATAGTGTTTGGATATCTCAGCAAGATCCTCATCCTTAATCAGGTCAGTCTCTGCTTCTTCTTCTGATACCTTGTAGCTGTTCTTGTCTAAAACATTCTGTGTTTTCAAGATATATGTGAAAATGATAGTGATGTCTCAAACCAAGGATCATAATTTATGACCTATTAGCTGGAAGAAACATGAGGAAGTACTGCAGACCTCTAGGTAAAATGAACTTACAGAAATAGGAGAGCAGCTTAACTGCAGGCGAGATGTACTCCATGTGTCCAAATAATGATCTCTTATCTACCTTAGAGCTATGCCCAGAAGTAAGCAGGGAAATGCATCATTCAGACAAGTGAGCTGTTTTTCTCTCCTAAGCCACGTAAAGTACCATTTTAGTTTTAATAAACTCTGAGCAGAATAGGAGGAAGCTAATCACATGGCTCAATAAACTGTTCATCAATTGACCAAAAACCAAACAAAAAATGCCTGATTGCCTTTTTTTTTTGCAGTTGGATCTTTTTAAATCAGTGGTTCCCAAACTTTTTCAGGTCACCGCCCCCTTGGTTCCACAAACTCATGCCCAGTGCCCCCTACCCAGCATTATTCAGAATAGTGGTTTTCAACGACCCACTAAGGAAGATAATAACAATAAAATACAAAACAGTAACAATTAATTGAATATTTATTCAAAATCCAATTACATTTTTTTAGTTTATTCAATTAAACATAATTGATGAACTTGATCCAGTGATATCGTCTTTTCAAAGTCTGATAGTCATTTAGCAAGTATATTAGATATCACATTTAGTAACTAGGGTAGATTTGATTTGATTTTTTGCATTTATAGACCGCCCCATAGCCGAAGCTCTCTGGGCGGTAGAGTACCTCACTATTCTGTAAATTCTTCAACGTGATGGATGGGCTTGATGAAGTGATACCAGTTTCCCAATGTCTGGTTTAAAGTTACTTAACATGAGTCTTAAATCACCACGTTTAGTAATCTGTTTTGCAGTCGGCATGGCAGGGCACAACAAGCAGGGCATGTCTCTTCATTAGCGCTTTGGCGCTTTTGAAACATTTCAATTCACTGTTAAAAGGACTCTTCTTAAACAGTATTAATACATGTGTGGATTTCCCCCCCATATATATGGTTTGGGACCAAACTACCTTCTCCCATAAAAATGTCCCTGGGTTTTAAGACCTTCTGGAGAGGCGCTTCTCGGAAAAGACCACCTTGAGTGCCCCCTGCCACCCCTTTGCCTCTTAGTGTCCCCCTTGCCTCTTAACGCCCCCTATGCAATCCCATTGCCCCTAAGGGGGTGGTACCGCCCACTTTGGGAACCACTGTTTTAAATGGAAAAATGATGCTAACATCAAAATAGTTGTCATATTAGTGGGAAATATATAGACCTTCATCACACCACCGTTATACTGTGCATTCACTGCGAATTACATGCAAAGCACTCCAATGTTTTCTACTTTATAATCTGCTTTTATTGTGAAGTACTCCGATGCATCCTGCTGTGATTGCGCTGCTTCCCTAAAAGAAGCGCCGAAAATAGAATATCGGAAAGAGCGACCCTTCTTACTCCCCCACAATCCCAAGGCTAATTTTAACATACTTACTTGTCCTTCTCCGAGCGGCCACTAGGGACACAGAAGGATGATTTTTAAATTTCAAATTAAACAAATGCTTACATCTGCGTAGGTTTTAAAGAGAAAGAAATCAAAATTGGCACAGTAATAGGTATTAAGGAAATATACCAAATATATACCAAATTTGAATCAGATTGGGCCATCCATTGATTTTTTTAATTATTTTTTACTTATCCCCCCTTAAACCCTTTTCCTGGTATGCAAAGGATCTTAGGAGCGCTGCCGCCCGGGGTGTGATTTAGCTAACAACAACTTTATGCTATGGGGATAATTCGAGGGAAACGAGTATGTGGGATGAAGCTAATAGTCTTAAGTCAGTTCTTTGCAGGGATCAGGCCATCTTGTAAATTCCATGGTCTCTGGATCAGTACTTGTTTTCAAACTGGGCTTCCATCACCTGCGTCACCAGTAAAAATGGCAAGTGGATTTTATATGCGTTTGTGTGTCTCTGTGTAGGAGAGAGCTTTGTCTCACACATTCGATTTCTGAAAGGAAGAAAAATATGGGGAAAGCAGAAGCCTCACTCAATCTGGCTTTCTTTACCTCTTCTGCAATGTTTGCACCAAATGTTTCTGTCTCAAATATATTCTGGGACAAACATCACATTGCTTCTTTCTCTATGGCAGAGAATCTCTTTCAAGTTATCTATTCAGTTCTCACACAATTTAAAGTCCCATAATTTAATGGAGAATCATCATCACCACCATCTTTTCTCACTCATGGCAGTGTTTCTAGATGGACATGACAGACTTCGTCAAGTCATGCTGTCTTTTACTGATTCAGGAATTTCCTGACTATTGAATATGTTTTAGGTGTGACTGAATTCTGGATGTTGCTGTGGGTGAAGCCAGTGACTAATGTGACTACCGGAATAATTGTAACCTTTTCCTGTTGCCATAGTTCTTTAACCTCCAGTAACAGGAATACATACAGTTGGTAGAAGTCACAAGTTCTTATGACTAATGTCTTTGAGCAATATCAAATCATATTTCATTAGGCCTTACCTAAACCAAAGCACCATGATAAAGTGTTTGTACTCTTAATTGCCCCCTTAATATTACAGCATTACCCTATCACTTGTACATCCATTTAAACCTATTCTATGCACCCACAAAGCTTCTTTCTCTGTGCTATGCCAACAAACTCTTATAACCTCACTCTTACACATATTCAGTAAAATTTCAAATGAAGAAAAAAATCCTTCAAGGTGAGTATGTACAGTATGGTGTAGGTTGTTTGATGAAGTTGAATTTGATGGCCAGGTGTTGAATTATTTTTCCAGCCGAATTGTGTCTGTCCATATAATATAGCGCATGATCAAATGAGTGTTTTATTACAAGCTCGTTACTGGCCATTCACAGTTTTCTGCAAGTCCTTTTGATGACGCCATCCACTTCCCTTGCATCTCCTGCCCCTTCCCCTCATTTTCCTGTCACAAAAAAGACCTGGAAAATCAAACTTTTCAGCTGTAGTGAAATGTGCCACCATTTCTTGCTGTGTGCAAGAGAAGCAGTGGGATAAAAAACACACCAAACCACTAAATGGGTGATGTGATCACTGTTTACTTCTTCTTTCTTCCCTGTGTAAAGAAAGAGGAAATATTATAGGACAGAAGCAGAGGGAGGGAAGCAATGGTGAGGAAACATGATTTTCCCCCATCTGATGATGCTCATAGGTGGGATCCAGCACTGTCATTCCACTGATGGAACTCCTTCTGTCAGATGAATTGAGGGCAGGGGAATAATACTCAATGTACTCTCAAAACCTGATCCGGACAAGGTTTTTGGGCAGTGCAGACGGCTGCAGGAGAGAACGGGGAGAAAGACTTCTTATGATAGTAAAGGTCTGCTAGCATAGGGTGACCATATGAAAAGGAGGACAGGGCTCCTGTATCTTTAACAGTTGCATAGAAAAGGGAATTTCAGCAGGTGTCATTTGTATATATGGAGAACCTGGTGAAATTCCCTCTTCATCACGACAGTTAAAGCTGCAGGAGCTATACTAGTGACCAGATTTAAAAGAGGGCAGGGCACCTGTAGCTTTAACTGGTGTGATGAAGAGGAAATTTCACCATGTTCCCCATATATGCACATGACACCTGCTGAAATTTCCTTTTCAATACCACTGTTAAAGATACAGGAGCCCTGTCCTCCTTTTCATATGGTCACCCTATGCTAGTGCAATGACGAATTTAAGCCATAGACTTTCTTTAACTTCTTTAAACTCATGTAATGAAGAACAACCATGGAACTAATCTGGGGGGAAATCTCATGTCTAACTGATTACTTATTATGATTGTTGCCATCACAGTAGTGATGGCAATGTTAAGGTCCTACAGTTAAAAAAAAAAGGGGGGGAAAGGAGGGGTCACCATGTTAAATGGTGCTGGGGATGGGCTGTTGCAACCATTATAAAATTGAATTAGTTTGAAATTACAGGAGCTAGAAAGACGTTGGTTGTACCAACTCTGAACATATCAGGATAATTGTTGACATACTGATGGTGAAAGAGCAGTTTAAGGAGAAAGGGCTAAAAAAAAAAAAAAAAAACCCAAAAACCACCCTCCCTCTGACAATACTGAATTTGAGAATTTATCTTGGTGACCATTTTTCCCTCAATTTCTGAAGAAACCAAATATATATTAACAGTAAGTCTCAGATGCTTCATAAGACAATACAGGGCCAGGACAACATGGGGGCATCTTTGCTGGTCTGAGGCACCCCCACCCTCACCATCTGGATTTGTGCCTGAAAAATGAAGGGAAAGTATGCACGCATGGAGGATGAATTATAAGCAAGCACATTTTTTGTAGAACATTTTCAGTGATCACGGGGCATGTCTGTTAACATCCACCTTAACTTCTAATTTAGTGACTGTGGCCTTAGCTAGACCTAGTGGTCTAATGGGACGGAGGGGTAAAGATCCTGCGATATTTTCATTGTGAGATCTCCCCCTCAATTCACACATGGCGCATGACGACCTCAGATGGAGAGGCGTCACACCTGCCATTTTTTTTTAGTTAAAGGGCCAGCAACACACAAACACTTGAGCGCAAAGGTGAGTTATTTTTTTAAAAAATAATTACTTTCCCTGGTCCCCCTACCCCACCCCTGATGGGCGCAGCACTCCCGGCTCCTCGCGAGGATCTGGGACAAACTGCAGCACTCGGTTACATGTTCTGCGGTCTCAGGCTCAGCCCAAGACCCCGGAAAAACCGGGCCTAAAGGGGAGGGCGAGATCCTGGGGCAAGAGAGAGATCATCCCTCTCTGATTCCAGGATCCCCTGTGCGTCATGTGGATGCATAGGGATGATCCCGGAGATCTCCCCAGGATTTCACCCCATCTAGCTATGGCCTTTGTGGAACTTGATTTTACATGGTTTTCCCCTCCCTTGTTCTCTCCTTCAGTTTTTGTGGTCTTATCTTTATTGTTCCTTAACCAAAGTCCTTAACTCTGGTCATAAATGTGCAGGTTTTTTTATTATCAAATTATTTAACCATTTTGGCTGCAGTCTAGGTTCTGAGTGGAGTGATGGAATGGGGCAAAGCATTGGGTTCTTTCCATATGACCTCGCCTTTTTGATATTCACCACATGGAAAAGAGTCACACTGAAGTGTTCCTCGTGCAATGGAGGCAATTTGAGAAGGGACCAAAGTAATGACTGTAGCCCTATGTGCAATCGACTTTCCACATATGGACAGAGTGAATTGTTTATGTAAAACTCAATTACATTAACTTCATATTTGCTCTGATCCGATTCCTGATGGAAGCCTTGTGCTGAAATTATCTGACCTAATTAAAGACCAAAGAACTTTCAACACGTTCTATTTACACTTTGACAACATTAATCAAATTATTAATAAGTATCAGGTCTTGATACTGCAGGCATAAGTATGACACTAGGTTTGCTAGATTGGGATTCTAGTGAATATATCTTGGAACAAATAGAATATATCCTGGATAAAACATACCCTGGAAACTAGTTTACAACTGAATGCAACAGAAATGTGTGATTATTTTTTCTTACAGCTTTCCTTTTGCCTTTCCAAAAATCAACAAAGACCTGACACCTATTCCACACTTGTAATCCATTTCTGAATTCAAACTTTGCAGGATTTCTTTGTCTGTCTTTCATTATTTTACACATGGCTTTGTTTTATGAAACCACAGTCTATGGCATGGGGTATTTGGAACTGCAGAAGAAGTCGCATCAGAAATATTATAGTCCTATACCACCAACAGCATGAAATGCCAAACCCAGATAGTAAGCAGCACGAGTCTCAGTCCTTCAATTTGTCATCATTTGTCCAAAGTAATTGTAAGCTCCAGGGATGCCAGATATAACAAATGAGTTGATTTTTTTTTTTTACTAGTTTGTTCCCAAGAGAACAACTTGTCCTTTTGTCTTATTATAAACATCCTGATCCAAAGTAAGACTAAAGTTTTGAACAGAACAGTAGCACAAATATCGCTGAGACCATGTGTGTGATGGTGCCAAAATGGCAAATGCTATCCATTGAGGGGGCAATCCCAAAAGATGACATTACTGTAGAATAAATACAATGAAACTGCTTTGCCATGTTTTCTGCAAATTAAAAGTACTCCTACTCTGTGCCAACACATGGGCTGAACTGAAATATAGGTATACTTTGAGTAAACCCATTGAAACCAATGGGACTTGCTGGCCATAACTAATTTAAATTGCATTAATTTTAATGGGTCTACTTGAAGTATGACCCAACCCTACATTTTTTATTTATTCTCATTTAATAGGTAGCCTAGTAGAAGCGTGAGCAGGTGCAGGAGAAAAGGTAAACAAGGTGAAATAGCATAACAACACACACACACATGAAAGTGACCAGGGCTTGACACATTAATGAAACAGAAGTGGAAATCGCAGATGCATACCAGGAAAAAAAAGTAGGTGTGATGGAGCCCTGAACGCTGATCTAATTTTCACCCAAATTTTCACCCAAAGCCAGGAACTCTACAGTGGTGGTTCCCCCCCTCCCCTGTTCTCTCCTTCATTTTTTGTCTTCTTTTTATTGTTCCGTAACCAAAGTCATTAACCAATTAAAACCAGAGTAAAGGGAGCTTCACTTTGTGCTGTAACAACAACAACAGATGAGGCCTACTTCAAAAAAGGGAGTCACAGATTCAGGTATAATGGTTGATCTTTGTTTTCAAGACATTTCTCCTTCCTTTAGGGCACAGACTAAGGCCTTAGCTGGACCAGGCTATATCCCAGGGCGAACCCCGGGATCGTCCCTGTACGTCCACATGACGCACAGTGGATCCTGGGATCAGGGAGGGATCATCGCTCCCTTGCCCCGGGATAGAGCCCTCCCCTTTGGGCCCATTTCTGCGGCTTGACCCCACTCCATGCGATTACTCTCATGAAACCGGGAGCACTGCGCCCATCAGGGTTAGGTTGGGGGGAGCGGGGTAACCAAATTAAATTTAGAAAAATACTTACCTTCAGTGCACGAGCATTTGTGTGCTGCCATCACTTTAAGATTTTTTTTAAAAAATGGCAGGCATGTCACCTCTCTTCCTGAGGTCATCATGCCTTACGTGTAAACAGAGGAGGGATCTCACGTTAATCACAACGTGAGATCTTCACTCCACCATTGCTTGGTAAAATGTAGGTCTAGCTAAGGCCAGATTTTACCAGCCCTGACAGAATCCCTTCTCAGGTATTTCTGAGGGTAAAGACAAAAAGAACGGGAAATGCTGATGAGCCACTTTTCATCCCCTGCCTTCTCTGTATAGATGCTTCTTTTTAAAAAAGGGGGAGATAACAATTTTGAAAGCAAATAACATTTTATGTATTATCCTTATTAACACAAACAGCACTTATTTCTCACTGGAAAACTTTTCTCATAGTATCTACCCCTGCTTTCAGTCATGTCTTCTCCAGAGAAACATGCATGCGCGCACACACACATTTGTGTTCTTTTTGTTGTGCTTTTGCACAGCGGTATTATACACATTTATACCTTGTAAAATTCTGGTTATTTTTGGTAATATTAATACAGGAATCTTCATCTTCCCTACTCACCAACCAGCCCTCAAAGAAAGTAGGCATTTGTGATGTCACAGCACAGCCCTTTTGGCTGCTGCTTATTTTTGGCATCGTAGCTAAATTGGAACATTCAGTCTTGATTTGAGTGGTGTTTAAGTAGGGTGACCATATGAAAAGGAGGACAGGGCTCCTGTACCTTTAGCAGTTGCATAGAAAAGGGAATTTCAGCAGGTGTCATTTGAATATATAGAGAACCTGGTGAAATTCTCTATTCATCACAACAGTCAAAAGTGCAGGAGCGATACTAGAGTGACCAGATTTAAAAGAGGGCAGGGCACCTGTAGCTTTAACTGTTGTGATGAAGAGGGGATTTCACCAGGTTTCCCATATATACAAATGACACCTGCTGAAATTCCCTTTTCTATGCAATTGTTAAAGATACAGGAGCCCTGTCCTCCTTTTCATATGGTCACCCTAGTTTAAGAGATTTCAGCAAAGAAAGAAAAAAGAATACTTGGTATAACTGCTTTCTGGAAGGAACTGTACAATATCTTAAAAAGAAAAGGGGGAAACAGGAAAAGAAAAGGGATACAGTTTTCAAACCATTTTCAAAATGTCATATCCTGCTTGGTGTAGCTCTTGGTGTAGCTCTGGTGTAGCACTACTCCGGCACCAAGTGAAAACATGGCTTTTTAACAAAGCCTTTAATGGTTAAATTCTCTAAGATGGCACATTGTTTTAACTGTTTTAATTGTTTTTACTGCTTTAAATTATATATTGTTTTAACTTGGTTCATGGTTTAATATGTTTTTAGCTGTGTATATTTATCGTTTTATACTGTAAGCTCTTATCTGTACACCACCCTGAGATCTTTATGATACAGGGTGGGATAAAAATGTTTTAAATAAATAAATACTCCAAATTGGCCCAAGGTGTCCCGAGGCTTTGGTCCCAATCTGCTTCAGCCTCAGGTCACCTCAGGCCGACTTGGCACCAACTTGGATCCAGGCTGAGGTGGGCCAAATCAGCCCACCTTGCTTTGGTTTCAGAGATTTGGCCTGAAACTGTGCACAGCCCTAGTTCATAGTCAACATAACCAGAATAAAGCAGTCCATTGAGATTCTTTCCACTACCCTGGAGACTTTGACCAAGTTCATTTAAAGGTTCTCAGGCAGTTCTCATGTCATTAGCAGAGATCGACTTATTCAAGAAGTTTAAAGTCTATTTAATTATGCTTTCTTCTTTTAAAAAGGAAAAAAAATGAACAATCTCTTGAACTTTTTTGTTTCCTTTCCTTTCATGCAATATGTGCTTTATTTGCTTTGATGGCTATTAGATGTTCAAGGCGAAGTATATGCTTGAAGAAAAGTTGTGCAAGTCTACAGGGAATACAAGTCTACACAATCATTTGGTAAACTGTGTTATCTTTTGATCAGCTCTGTCCTACTAATGCACAGATTGTAACTTCTTATTCTTCTCATAACGTGCTGCAAAAGAATAGTTAATTTTGAAGTTAATTTACATTTTTGGGGGTGTTCCTTTTATAAAATCAGATCCAGCTACCTGGTGACATGACATGAATATTGTTTAAGAATTCCCAGTCAGATTCTAAACCTGCACTTTTAGTCCCAGGGTATGGAACCTCATGCCCAAATGTTTCGGGCAATAACTCCCATTAGCTCCAGAGTGCACAGCCAATAGTCTGGGATTATGTCAGAAGGATCAGAGGGCACTGGTTTGGCTACTTTTGGTGTACCAGACTGCAGCTTTAGAATGTGATGAGGAATTCTTCAATGATTTTGATAGCATGCCTCCATGGAGCTGGATTTGAATTTATAGAAGGAACATCCAACATGTAATTAACTGCAAATTAACTGGAATTTACCTGGGAATAAATCACATTAAACTCAACAGGATTTATTTGGGGTAAATATAATTGAATGGCATGGCACATTTTTTGAATTTTGAAAATAAATAGCTCCAAAGCCCATTGAAATCAACAGACACCTTTGTAGGGCTCCAATGAAACAACGTCACATTTTAGCCATTTCATTTCTTGGGTGTCCAGTCCTGGATTCCTGTTGGCAGATCCACTTATAGTTAGGGAGGCAGGAGGAATTGGCCAGTTTCATTCTCCTGCAGTTGGATAATTTAAATCTCAAGTTCTTTCTGTCCCATCGAGAATATGAAGAACTTTGTGCCCTCTTTTGTATCTGGTCAAGAGGGAAGGGCTCCTGCAGTTTTAACTGTTGTGATGAAGAGGGGATTACACCAGCTGCTGCAAGCATACAAATGACACCTGCTGAAATTTCCTTTTCTATACAACTGCTAAAGATACAGGAGCCCTGTCCTCCTTTTCATATGGTCACCCTAAGATTAACAGCAAAGAGGATGGTAAGAAAGCAGAAATATGATAAAAAGAACCTGACAGCTGCAATGAAGTTGTGGAATCAGTGAGAACTTAAGCCCAAGGCCTAGTCAACCAACAGCTCTTTTTGTGGAAATTTGTATTGTCAGCTACATTATTTTTTTATAGGTGAGTCACAAAATGCATCCTATGCATAATTTAATAATAGAATAACTCTTCATTGGGTGCAAACAATTCTCAAGAGATTTCCTGTTCCTAGGACTTCAATGGCACCAGATGCCTGGAGTCAAAAAAGAGAAGAAGTTCAAAAAGGTAAAGACTTACATGTGGGTCTGGTACAAAATGGGACTACTTTTCAATCAAGCAAATCTCTTACAATCCAATCCTATAAATCTCTACTCAGAAGTAAGCACCATTGACTTCAATGGAACTTACTTCCATGTATGTGTGTATAAGATTACACACATTACATTTGGTAAAAGAATGAAAGTAGACATACAGCTTGAACTTTGCTTCCCAGTGTTTCAAAAGAAAGAAACTAGCAACTTTGTTGTTTCTCTCATTTCCATTTTCTTGCTGTTCTTTAGCGATTCTTCAGTGCAATAATTTTAGGAAGCAGAAATCAAAATATCTTAAGATGTGTAGACTGGTTGCATGTGGCTTGTGATCAAAGCACACACAGAAGAACTTTGGTGGTTAACTGTCAATTTTTACTCATTTTTGGCACATGGTTAACTAGTCCTCTAACACCTCTATTCTGTGCCCAAGGCTCAATTTGCAGTGCCAGCATAAGCAATATTCTCGTTGCCGTTGTTGTTTTGTGGTGTGCAGTCAACTGGGCCTTGGGTGTGATCTAGAGTGCTCAAGACCAGACCAGTTACATCAGGATGTACTGGTAGATATTTGGGTGACTTGCAAAGGTTCTGGCTTCCAATGGTTTTAATCACAATAGTAACAACCAAAAGTATCAGCCCAGCTGTCAAAATGAAGAAAACATAGGGGGTGAAGCAGGAGTACATTTTTTTGAAGAAGCTGAGAGCTTAGTTCTTGCAATTCCTGGGCAGAGCATGTGCTCAGAGGTACCCTTAAATCCAAAGTGCATCTGTCCCACTGAGCTTTAGTGCAAACACATGGTGGATCATGGTGGCTGCCATTGGTGGATCTCCGGGAGCAAATAAAAAATCAAATCCCACAAGCCAAAAGGGCAGCTATCTTTGTTCCTAAGAAAGTCCCTGGAAATAATGCTATGTCATTGCATAGCATAATTCCCAGGGACATTCTAGCTATCATGTTGAATGCACGTGGAGCCACAGTTTAACACTTTAAAGTTTTTAAAAAAGAAAAGGAAGAGAGAGAGAATCACCACCTGAGGCATCTCATCAAATTGTAAGTATCAGCCATAATACCCCCTCCCCCAACAACCTCAGGTGGGTTTTATCCCCCTCATGAATGGAATGAAAAAGCTGGGTTGAATGATTTGGACCAGTCCTAATTGCGACATCTCACTCTGTGAAGTTGTCTAGTGAAAATATATTGTTCTTATCGTTCTTTATAACATGTTTTGTCTCTTTCAGAATCCTATGAGTTCATGCTCTCTGCCCTGTAGCTGTATTAATCTCCTAGTCAGCTAATAAAGAGTACATACATAGAGAGGGGTACACAGTATCGTTTGCTTGCATATTAAATAATACTGATGGGTAAAAGGCATGCATTCTGTCTGGGCTCTCTGGTTAAAGACATTGTATAAACCAGAAATACAATGTTTTGGGAGATACCCAGGAAGGTAATAAAGATGAAATAATGTAATGGATTTGTTTTGTTAATAGGAACCATCTTATTTAAGATTCTGCAGCAAAGCTTGGTTGAATCCTCAAGTTTGGAGAATACACAGGGAAAATGGCTCCAGTTGTAACCTTTTAAAAATGTGCATCTTAGGAATTTAGTGAGTGCTAAAAGTTAAATAGGATAGTTCCAGGAGGGGGTAATATTTTATTCTAGGCTCACACTTTCTGTGTTATTAGCTCTTGAATAATTTATTTAGCACTTCATAATGCACAAAACTCTGGCTTGCTTTATTCATTTATTTATTTAAATAAAGCCTTGATGCCAGAATGTAGATGTCAGAAATCCATGTTGTTACTTAACTAACTACTTGTTCACTAGAGGTTATGGATAAGCAGAGCTGCAATCCTATTCCAATTTACTAGGAAATATGACCATCAGTGGGTCCCCGGCATAGTGCTACCAATTTAGTAGGGAACAGGGCCAGCATCAGTGAGCCTTAACATAGTGTCGCTGATGGATTCTCTGTCCATGTACTAGACTTTAATGCCTCCTCTACCACACAAATTACTTTCATCCTGGTCAGCAAGTCCAGATCGCGAGTATTTTCTACCACATGTGCAAGGTCAGATACCGAAAGAGGCCTATGGCTGCAATGGAATCTTGAGCTGCTCCGGATTAGAGTGTTTGACATGAACATTGAACTCCAGGAATAAAATCAGTCTATAGGAACTCTAAGAAGGTGTGAGAAAAAAGCAAGATATTTTGTCATACTATTTTACTATGAATGCTAATAACCTTTCATATCTATATGTCTGTCTATCATTCTGTCTGTCTGTCTGTCACAGTTTGCTCTCACCTCTCTAGAGCAAGAACCTATATTTTGTATTGATTATGATGATGATGCCAACAACAGTAATATTATTTTTGATTAAGAACATCAAAAATAATATTAGCAAGATTCAGCATTCCATTACCTTGAGATTGTGGGATGTTATGCCATCATATACTTTTGATACAGCAGCAGAGAAGAAACAGAAGGGTGAAATTTATTGGATCCAATGTTGCCGACAAAAAAGAACGTCCAAATATTATTGTGGAGATGCTATTGTTCATGTCCTACTTAACGTACAGTACATGGCACATAAATCTACCCAGAAATGTAATAACCTGGCACATTGTCCTACAGTTACAATGTTCACAATCTCAAGTGACTGTTAATGCTTCTGTTTACTAGACAACGAAGAACTCAGATCTGCAATAAAATCCTAAGAATTGTAAAACTGTTAAACTACCACCATAATATACAGCACAGCTACTACAACAAAGTAAACGGAACCATACACAGTGAAAACAGTGATTATATGGTTTTGCTCCTTCTCCCCTGAGTGATGGCCTTTTCAGAACAGTCACTATAGGGTCAGCATCTTCAGAAGTGGAGACTACCACAGTTCTTTGTTCTCTTTGTGCAAGTGTGCTTATTTACCAGCAGAATCCTACTGAGGTCTGCTAAGAATTAAGTCCAATTGAGTTTACTTTACTCCTAGCTAAGTGTGTATAGGATTGTAGCCATAACTAGAATGTGGGGAAGCAACTATCAAGTAATATAGGAGCCTTGGAACAGAATAAGTGTCTGCCTAAAGTCCAATATGTTCAGAGCATACTATGCAGTTCTTGCAAGATACTTCTTTTCAGAACACATGACCAATTCAACATAAGGGGCATTCCTTCCCTGTCCACTGAATACACATTTGAAGTCCCCTTATTTCCCCCACCCCAAACAAAATAAAGCATCCCTGAGGTCGAGGTCTTCTTCCTCCTCCTCCTCCTTATATGGCTAGCCAGCCAAAATAAATTGGAGGTATTCTTTGCTTCATTGCATTCACCATCAAAATGAGCTTGAATTGGTTCCATGGGTCAGTGGCTCCATCTTGAATAGCTACAGCTGGATAAAAGAAAAAGAAAAAAGCCTGACTTGTGTGAATGCAGAACTCACTTCAAAGTAGTTCCTTTCTGTGAATTTTCACAAGGCCACAGAACCACATTTTCTCCTGTATGTAATGGCCTTTCCTCACTTCCTATATTGTGATTAACCACTGAATTTTAAGTATGAATACATCAGGCTTAGTGTACATGGAGTAACTGCAAACCATAAGATACAGTCACAGATTTATTTTTTATTTTTTCACAGAGCTTGAAATGTAATGCTCTATAGCCACAGGGTGATTGTAGGAATCATCAGCTCATGACAATATCGTTTTATGGAATTGCAGTGTCAGCGAAAGAAGCAAAGGGGCATATCTCTTCATGGGCATGTATTTGCTAAATGTAGGAAAACTGAGAATGGAACCTTTACAGTGGGGCAGCTAGGCATATGACCTGCCAATTGAGCTACCTTGTGTCCTGGAAAAGACATTCCAGTGCTCCCTATAAACACCTGCCTTGTGGGCCGCTTTTCAGTTCATTTTGTTCTGAAACACTAATTATCACTTCACAGTGACAGGAGCAGGAGTGTCAGTGTAAGTGAGAAATGCAGCATTCATTCTCAATAATAATTCTCACCTATTGAAACTGTACTGAGCAGCTCCAGCAATTATAAAATGGAACCTGGCAAATGCCTCACTGTAAGTTTTCATGCTCTCTGAATAACATTGTTCTTGGCAGTGCCGGCTCCAGCTTTTGAGGGGCCCTTCTCACTGTCACCACCTGCTATTGTTCTTCATCCTTTTTCTCATCATTGCTACTGTTTGCTTGGTTTACAGGCAGGGATCCAGAGAACAAGTAGCCATTGGCATCTACTGCTAATCCTTCTCTGTCCGGGCCAGAGTGAGAGGCAGGTGAACACAGGTTGTAGTGGTGAAGAGCAGGAAGGAAGGAATGGGACCCTGCTGGGTTGTGGGTTCCCAACCAGGCCTATCCTTGATGCTGGCCCTGGTTCTCCCCACCCCCACCCCAGTCTTACATTCTCATAATAGATTACACAATATGTTATACATTAGGCTGCCTTTGAAAATGGCCTGGCAATTTCAAGGGGTCGGAAAATGCGCAGTGAGATTGTTAATGGAGACTGATCAAACAGTGCTCTGTTATCTCCACTGACTTCCAATCCATTATCAGTCCATTCAAAGTGCTGGTATTAACTTTTAAAGACCTAAATGGCTTGAGGGCAGGTTATCTGAAAGAATGTCTCCTCCCATATATTTCTGCTGGGATCCTAAGGTCATCTTCAGACCCTGCCAAATAAGGTGAGGTTGTGGGTACTAAGGAGAGGCCCTTTTCAGTTGTGGCGCTGTGGTGGTGGAATGCCCTCCCCAGAGAGGATCACTTGATGCCTACATTGTTGTTTTTCAGTTCCAGCTGAAGACCTCCTTATTCTCCAAGGCATTTCAGTCTTTCCATTTTTGTTATTTTAAAATCTGTTTGTTTTAAACCTTTACACTACTGCAGGTTTACACTACTACAGTTTTATTCTGTAGTTATAAACTTCTGTTTTTTAATATTATTCTAATATTAAAATAATATTAAATTATAGGGTTCCACAGGGCTCTATTTTATCCCCTATGCTGTTTAACATTTACATGAAATCACTGGGGGAGGTTATCCGGAGATGTGGATTGAGGTGTCATCAATATGCGGATGACACCCAGCTCTACCTCTCCTTTTCATCAAACCCAAGTAACGCAGTGGCTGTTCTGAACCAGTTCCTGGGCACGGTAATGGACTGGATGAGCGCCAATAAACTGAGACTCAATCCGGACAAGACAGAGGAACTGCTAGTGGGTGGTTCGCCTGTCCGGCGAGGTGATGTTCACCTTCTTCTGGACAGGGTTGCACTTCCCCTAAAGGATTGGGTTTGTTGTTTGGCGGTGCTCTTGGATCCAGAACTGTCACTTGAGGCACAGGTGAACTCAGTGACAAAGATCACTTTTTATCAGCTTAGGCTGATACACCAACTGTGCCGTTATCTGGACAGAGATAGCCTAGCTACACTTATCCATGCTCTGATAACCTCTCCTCTGGATTACTGCAATGCGTTATACATGGGGCTGCCTTTGAAAACAGTCCAGAAACGTCAACTAGTACAAAACAGGGCAGCACGTTTACTAACAGGGACTGGCCAATGAGACCACATTACTCCAGTCCTTTTCCAGCTTCAATGGCTGCCAGTCCAGGTCCAGGCCTGGTTCAAAATGCTGGTATTAACATTTAAAGCCCTAAACAGGTTGGGCCCAGGCTATCTGAAGGAACACCTTCTCCCATATTTTCCTGCCCGGACCCTAAGGTCATCCTCAGGGGTCCTTCTGTGAGAGCCCCTGCCAAAGGAAGGTGGCTACCAGGAGAAGGGCCTTTTTTGCTGTGGCACCCCGGCTGTGGAATGAGTTTCCTAAGGAGATTCACTTGGCACCTACACTATATTCTTTAAGATGCCAGGTGTAGACCTTTTTATTCTCTCAGCATTTTAACAGCCTATAAATTTAATTTTAACTTTGCTGTTTAAAATTTGTATTTTAAATTTGTATTTCTGCACTGTGGCTGATTTTATCCTGGTTGTGCTTTTATATTGTATTTTTATATCATGCTTTTTTACTGCTTGTTTTATACTTTGAATGGTTTTCATTTTTGTGAACCGCCCAGAGAACTTTGGCTTTTGGACAGTATAAAAATGCAATAAATAAATAAATAAATAAATGTGCTGTGGTTTTATGGTTTCAATTGATGTGAAGCACAGAGCTTTGGTTATTGGGCAACATAGCAATGAAATAAATAAAATAAATAATTAAAATAAATAAATAAAGGTATGGTGCCATAAAGCAGAACAATGAAAACAAACTGTAAATGTAAGATGTCTGGAAATCCATGGCCCATAATGAGATGAGTGCAGACTCCCACCAAAGTGTGGTTGTTAATGGATTCCCTGTTAACCATTCCTTATTGTGAGCCACCTCCCTGTGTACCTTTGTGAAGCATAATTACTGGCATGGAGGAAACTTGGGATGCAAGAGAATTTTATTTCTGTTTGCAAATCCTATGAATATGTCCTGTTCACAATTACAAATTGTAATTTACCTTTTGATTTTGATTTTTTTTTGAGAATTGTTTGGAAATTCCCAAATTTGCGATCGTATTACAAAAATGCATATTTATGTAAAATGAGTACTTTAAGATGTGCATTTTTCAATACATATGCATTTTCATGCCTTAGATAATGGGGGGAATGTGCAGACTTTTGAAAAATATGCACAGAAATGCGTAATTTCCCCATTCAAAATGTCCTTTTCCCCATTTGAATGAGCTGAAAAATAAGTCAAACCTCAAAAATGAGAGTAAGCTGAAATGGGCTTTGGAGTGATTTTCACAGAATTTGGGAAAGATTGAAATTCCATCCCTTTTGGAAACAGGAGAGGAAAGCCTGGCCATTCCTAAAAATTCTCAGGATTGGGGCTGTGCTCCTCTCCGTTTCGGATCCCTGAATCCAGAGTGGAGTGACCTGATCCAGACCTGCTAAATTCAGATTCAGATTGGGTCGAGGGATCTCCATATCGAAGGGAAGTGGTTCACTTCAATTCGGATCGCTTCGCCTTGGTCCAGAGCTCCGGACACCATTTTGGTCATTTTTTGTATTGAATTGTATTGGGTGAAGAAAACACCTATAACTTCTTTATTTTTAAAGATAGAGCCCTGAAAATTAATGAACTTAGAGACTTCTCATTGGGGGTCATTTGTGTAGATTTTCAGAAATATCCATTCAATTCAGCAGTTGGGTTGCAATGAATTTTTATTTAATGGGTAAAAGCGGGAGGGGGAAATAAGCTTTTTTGGGCGTTGATAGACAGCTTCATCTCCCAATCGTGCTGATAAGTGATCACCCCATGTGAAGCATCCTCCAATCCCAATGTTGGAGGGGGGACTAAGCCAGAGGCATACAGAGAAACTTTTCTTTCTCTGTCTTTGTGGGGTAGGACTTCGGTCAGTGAGGAGTGGATTTTTCTGGAGCTATGTTTGGAGGAGTTAGTTGGAAATATTTTAAAAAATTCCCCCCAAATCAGAAGATGATCTCATTTCCTTCAAAGTGGCCATGCCTGAGGTCCTATGTGGAAGCTATCATGGTGCCCAGTTAAATGTTTGAAGCTTAAAAATAATGGAGATAACTGCATTTCTGTAAATGTGGGAAATATTTTTTAAAATCCCCCCCCCCAAAAAAAAAACAGGGGATGATCCCATTTCCTTCAAAGTGGCCATGAGTTTCAGTTAGTGAGGCCTGAGGATGTGGACAAGGTGCTTGGCCAAGTCCGGTCGACCACCTGTGTGCTTGACCCTTGCCCCTCTTGGCTCATTACATCAAATAAGGAGGGGATCACTGGCTAGGTCCAGGAGGTTGTAAATGCCTCCTTGAGAGAGGGAGTGGTGCCAGCCTCTTTAAAAGAGGCGGTAATTAACCACTCCTGAAGAAGCCTAACCTGGACCCGGAGGATGTTAACAACTACAGGCCGGTGGCTAATATCCCCTTCCTGGGCAAGGTGCTTGAGCAGGTGGTTGCAGGACAACTCCAGGCACTCTTGAATGAAATGGATTATCTAGATCCATTTCAATCGGGTTTCAGGCCTGGTTTTGGAACGGAAACTGCCTTGGTCGCCCTGTGGAATGACCTCTGCCGGGAGAGAGACAGGGGGAGTGCAACCCTGTTGGTTCTCCTAGACCTCTCAGCGGCCTTCGATACCATCGACCATGGTATCCTTCTGGATAGGTTGTCTGAGCTGGGAGTTGGAGGTACTGCGTTGCAGTGGTTCCGCTCCTACTTGGATGGATGATTTCAGAAGGTGGTGCTGGGGGATTATTGCTCTGTGCTGTGGCTCCTAAGCTATGGGGTTCCACAGGGCTCTATCTTATCCCCTATGCTGTTTAACATATACATGAAGCCGCTGGGGGAGGTTATCCGGAGATGTGGACTGAGGTGTCATCAATATGCAGATGATACCCAGATCTACCTTTCCTTTTCATCAAACCCAGGTGAGGCAGTGGCTGTTCTGAACCAGTGCCTGGGCACAGTAATGGACTGGATGAGGACTAATAAACTGAAACTCAATCCAGACAAGACGAAGGTACTGTTAGCGGGTTGTTCATCTGTCCGGTGAGGTGATGTTTGCCCTGTCCTGGATGGGGTTGCACTCCCCCTAAAGGATCAGGTCCGTAGTTTGGGGGTGATCTTGGATCCAGAACTGTCACTTGAGGCACAGGAGAACTCAGTGGCAAGGAGCACCTTTTACCAGCTTAGGCTGATATACCAGCTGCGCCCTCATCTGGACAGAGATAGCTTAGCTACAGTTATCCATGTTCTGATAACCTCTCGTTTGGATTACTGCAATGCATTATACGTGGGGCTGCCTTTGAAAACGGTCCGGAAACTTCAACTGGTGCAAAACAGGGCAGCACGCTTACTAACAGGGACTGGCCGACGAGACCACATTACGCCAGTCCTTTTCCAGCTGCATTGGCTGCCAGTCCAGGTCCAGGCCCGATTCAAAGTGCTGGTATTAACATTTAAAGCCCTAAACGGCTTGGGGCCAGGTTATCTGAAGGAACGCCTCCTCCCATATGTACCCTAAGGTCATCCTCAGGGGTCCTTCTCTGTGAGCCCCTGCCAAAGGAAGTGAGGCAGGTGGCTACCAGGAGGAGGGCCTTCTCTGCTGTGGCACCCCGGCTGTGGAATGAGCTCCCTAAGGAGGTTCGCTTGGCACCTACATTATATGCTTTTAGACGCCAGGTGAAGACCTTTTTATTCTCCCAACATTTTAACAATCTATAAATACATTTTAACATGGTGGTTTAAATTTGTAATTTTGCATTGCTGCTCTTTTTATCTGGTTGAGCTTTTATATTGTATTTTATATTATGGTTTTATACTGTTGTTTTATACTATGAATGGTTTTAATTTTTGTGAACCGCCCAGAGAGCTCCGGCTATTGGGCAGTATAGAAATGTAATAAATAAAATAAAATAAAATAGACTAAGGATCTATTTAGAAGCTATCATGGTGCCCATTTTCATGTTTCTAACATGAAAACTAAAAAAAGTTATAGGCATTTTACATTTGCGATGGAAGTCTATGGATGAAAAAACTGAGCTCCAGATCCGCAGTGGAGCGGATCCGAATCGACCCAAAGCGGAGTGGACTCAATCGAGATCCAGAGTGGATTGGGGGGTCTGTGCACAGCCCTCCTCAGGATCATAATTTTCTACTGGGATACATGGGATTTGAATTTCCCTATGTCTCCTGAGTCAATGGGTAAGAAGCATAGGAAGCTTCATGCAACCCAGAAAGAAATGATATTCTTTAAAGGAACATCAAGGCATTAAGATGAGGATGAAAGCATCTCCTATTTATAGTTAGCCTTTACACACACACATCAGCAAGGTTTGGAGCAGGAACTGGGAAACAGAGTTAAGGCACTCCCCATGCTCTTTTGTCTTGGTTTTTCCAAATTTTGTCAGAAAAGGCTGGGAAAGACTCACTGTCCCCAAATATTAACTGTGAAAGCTTAGGAAATAGTATGAAGTTGTTTGGAGAAGGTTAATTAACTAATAGACACTAACAAGAATTAATCTAATTGAATTAGGAAAATTTCTAAAAATTATTCTGGTACTACTGAGGATGAATGCACAATTTACTGCACCTTTCGGTTTCTTTAGTTTATGAACACCCCACACTACTACGTTGTTGAGTTTATTGTTGTGTGTTTTTAATTTATTTGTTTTTATTTATGTTTTAAATAAGATTTTGTTTTGGATCTTTATTTTATTGTTAGAAGCTGTGAGCATAATTTTTTGGTGGAAAAGTGGGATATAAATTAATAATACATTTTTTCTTTAGTTCTGGTTTCAAAGGTCAAATAATGCACTCTCTCCCTCTATACACACACACACACACACACACACACACACACTTTCAGGATCTGTACAAATATAAATCCATGTTCCAGTCTGGGTTTGAGGTTATTTAACATTAATTTAATTTAATTTACACACACACACAAAAAAATTAGTCACTTTACCCATCTACTTATGCTTGCCATAACTCTATATATGCTGAAGGCGGTGTTCTTCCATCTTCTTTGTTCACATACTCAATACATTTCCTCCATAACCCCTCAAATTTATCTTCATTTAGTTGTTTGATTGTTTTTGCAGTGTTTTATCTGAGTGTATAAGATCATGTTTTCCCCCCACTACAACAGTACAATAATTCTTGAAGCAGTCAAATTCTTCACCACAACCAGATAATTGCTGCATTTTAATAAAATGTTAATATCACTTGTGCACTGGTAATGGAGGGGTGATAATACATTTGTCTGCCACCCCATAGCCAAAGTTCTCTGTGCAGTTCACAAAAGTTAAAAACCATTAAAACACATTATACAAAGTACAAAAATAATAGCATTTTCATAAAACCATTTAAACAGATAACACACATAAAGCCAACATATATCTCAAAACAATTTCTTAAGCCATCAGCCAAAGCCAAGCCAAAACCTAATTTAAACTCATTCCTGCATTGAGCAGGGGGTTGGACTCGATGGCCTTGTAGGCCCCTTCCAACTCCGCTGTTCTATGATTCTATGTGCTGCCAAATGCTTCAGAGAAGAGGACAGTTTTAACCAGGCCTCGCCAAAAAGATAATTCCTTAACAGAGGGGGGGTGGGCGCCACTGAGAAGGGCCACTGTCTTGTTGCCATCATCCAAGCTTCCCTTGAAGCAGGCACCTGAAGGAGGGCCTTGGATGCAGAATGTAATATACGGGTCAGTTCATACTGGGAGAGGCACCCCCATCAGGTATTGTGGTCCCGACCCATGTAAGTCTTTATAAGTCAAAAACAACAGCTTAAATTTGGCTCAAAAACATACAGGCAGCCAGTGTAAGTGGGACAGAATTGGTCTTCTATGTTCATACTGATGGAATTGAATCTACTAATGTATTGATTCTAATTCAGTAGCATGATACAGTAATTTGAAACTTCAAATATCAAGAAGTTTCAGTGGGGAGAATTTTAGAGATGTCTCTGATTCCTGATATGGGGACACACACTGCTTATCATCCTATCGCCAAAGGAAATATAGAGCATCATCAGACAAGCATGCTTGCTACTGCCCACTCCCATTTTTTTGTGGGTCCTTTTGATGACACCATCCATCTCCCATCCGTCTCCCACTCCTTCTGGCCTTCTTTCCATCACAAAATAAGACCCTGGTAAGTCCGACACTTTTAGAAGAAAACTAAAATTCTCCTGCTGTGTGCAGGAAAAGTGGTGTGATAAAAACACCCACTAAATGGGCCATGTGGTCATTGTTTACTTCTTCTTTCTTTTTGGCAGAGAAAGAGGAAGTATTGCCTTTAATCAAAGATTTATCCTTTGTTTATATTTTACATGGTTATATGTTGATTTGCTGTATTCTCCTTTTAAATGCTGTTCTTCTCTGACCTGCCCTTTGAATTGTTGCTTACAGAGCAGATTAAAAACTTAAATATGCAACAATAGTGTCAGTAAGCTGTTTTTAAAAAATAAAGAATAAAACTTCAAGCAAAAATCAATATGCACTTTTTGCTTAATATCTCTTGGTGCTACATTGCTCTTCTGCCATGTTTCCCAGAGTGCTCAATTTCCAGTGAGCATGTTTATGATAGAAAAACACTGTCTCCATGTAAATAATACATCTAAATTGTTATGATCCACTTTATTCCACATTTTAAATATTCCCTGAAATATAGCATAGCTTTTTTTTTAATGAATAGCTAAATTATGTGCCTGTCACATGGTACGGATTCTATTATTTTGCTTCAATAAAAGAGGAAAAATCTAGCAAAAATACATGCTGAGGCAAGATATTTGAAAAGCCAAACGTTGATTGTGCATTGGATCCAGAATCTGCCTTCTGCAAGGGGAAAGACCCTCCAGTTTCCAGGTATCCCCATCTCCCCACACACCACAGCTCACCCCATTTAGTAGGCGCTCCTGACTCTTTGTATAGCATTTTCAGGGGGCTTGGGGAGCTGTTATGGGAAGGAGGGGATGGGGAAGCCCAGTTCTGCCAACACAGGCCTTAGCTAGATGGGGTGAAATCCCGGGGCGATGACGCACAGGGGATCCTGGGATCAGGGAGGGATGATCTCTCCCTTGTCCCGGGATCTTGCCCTACTCTTTGGGCCTAGTTTTTCTGCGGTCTCGGGCTGAGCTCGAGACCACAGAACGTGTGGCCTGGCGTCGCAGTTTGTCCCAGTTCCTCATGGTTACTCGTGAGGAGCCAGGACCTGCACACAGGGCGCAGAGCTCCTCGGGAGCACTGCGCCCATTGGGGGTGGGGTGGGGGAAGCGGGGAATTTAATTTTATTTTTTTAAAAAACCTCACCTTTTGCACATGAGCATTCATGCGCTTCTTCCCTTTTAAGAAAAAAACCAAAATAGCGGGTGCGACGCCTCTCCTTCTGAGGTCATCGTGCACTGCATGTGAACAGAGAGGGAGATCTCACGATAAAAATATTGCGAGATCATCACCCCTCCATCCCGCTAGACCTATAGGTCTAGCTAAGGCCACAGTTGATCCAATGTAAATCTGTCTCTGTCTCTGTGAAAGTTAAATAGTTCAGGTAGAATCTAATGGGCCCCTTTATATTTGCAGAAGGGCTTTTGATCCAGCAGATGCCTCCAAAAAATGAAAGAAGGGAAGCAATTTTTGCTGAGTCCACCTTGCTCTTGCAATTCTGTCCCTTCCGCATGCCCAGGAAATCAACTATAAGGTGTTAGAGGATTCTCTAGATCAGAATGGAACCTGCCATGGAGTGGGGGCATGGGTGGATGCACAAAGAAAGAGGAATAAGTGAAAATCATCTAATCTCTTTTTCAGTTAATCTCTTTCAAAAGCCCTTTTGGGAGCACCATTTGAATTCCAACCCTCAAGTTAGACCTGTAGTAGTCCCCACATGTGTGCCTTGGGTGCTTTGGGGCCATTGCTAGTTGGCATTCAATTGGAATCATTTCTCCCATAATACTAGATCCCTGGGTCATCCCATGAAGCTGATTGGTGGGAGATACAGGACAGATAAAATGAAATACTTCACACAGCGAATAGTTAAGCTGTGGAATTCCCTATCAAAAGATGTGGTGATGGCCACCAATTTGGATGGCTTTAAAAGGGGGTTGGATAAATTCCTGGAGGAGAAGGGTATCAATGGCTACCACTCCTGATGGCTATGTGCTCCCTCCAGTATCAAAGGCAGTAAGCCTATCTACACCAGTTACTGAATATACCATAAGAACATAAGAAGAGCCATGCTGGACCAGACTGAGGCTCCATCTAGTCCAGCACTCTGTTCACTTATTATTATTATTATTATTATTATTATTATTATTATTATTATTTATTTATATAGCACCATCAATGTACATGGTGCTGTACAGAGTAAAACAGTAAATAGCAAGACCAGCTGTCAACCAGAGACCAACAAAGCAGGACAAGATGCAACAGCACCCTCCCACCCAACTGGTGCACACAGGCTAAAGTCATCCAATTTGGTGGCCATCACTACAACTTATGGTAATTTAACTATGCACTGTGTGAAGAAGTACTTCCGTTTATTTGTCCTGAATCTCCCACCAATCAGCTTCATGGGATGACCCTGGGTTCTAGTATTTTGAGAGAGAGAGAAAAATGTCTCCCTATTCACATTGTCTCCCAATCCAGTGTGATGTAGTAGCTAGAGTGTTGGACTGGGAGTCAGAAGATCCAGGTTCTAGTCCCCACTTGACCATGGAAGCTCAGTGGGTGACTTTGGGCCAGTCATAAACTCTCAGCCTAATGTACCACACGCAGTTGTTGTTGTGAGGATAAAATGGTGAGAACAGGGATTATGTATACTGTCTTGGAATCCTTGGTGGGGGGAAAGGCGGGATATAAATGTAATAAATAAATAAAAATTAATAGGGTGCTGTTGCACCTGTGTGCTGATTGTGGGTTCCTAGTCAACAGCTGGTTGGCCACTGTGTGCACAGAGTACTGGACTAGTTGGACCCTTGGTCTGATCCAGCAGGGCTCTTATGTTCTTATTTTCAGCTGGTATTTAACATCAGAATATATACAAAGCATACTGAGAATTCATAAGGTTTCAACTCCTGCAAGAAAGATTATAATGAAGTAAAGCATGTCCTATACAAAGAAAACAAAAGCAGCCGCTTGACCTTTTACAGAAATAATCCTCTCTTCCCTCTATAGATATTAGATTGTTATTTGGGTCATTTTAATATTGTTGGGAGCAAACCTTATTATGCATGAATTTGACGTATTTTATTCTGCAAACACTTTCAATCCGTTATTGATACTTCTTCCTATATCTTTTTCTCTTTCTTGTCCTTTTGCGTGGGAAGCTCAGTTTTCACTGAATTTCCTTCCATTAAAAATAGACCTCTGAATTTGCGTGTTCTGTCTCATGCATCAGTAGAAATGTCAGCCACAAAGTTAGTAATTGGGGGCTGAAAAATAAATACATAACCCACAGGTTCAATCCAAGCTAACAATCCAACATCTTATGAAGAACAGGCTGTTTCAGACTGAGTTGATTTTTGTTTGGGCTGAGCTAGAATATTCACAACAGCTTGTTGACATTAATAGTTGTATTCATTAGGAATCTTCTTATGCACAGGTCATTGCATAGAATGAACTATGTGCCAATGACTGAAATGCTAGTGTTCATGGATTAGCAATCTGAGTAGCCCAGGTGACCCTGTGGCCAACGTGCGATGGAGGTGTAAACTGTGAGTCACATGGTACACAGTCCTCTGACCGCTTTTGGCTCTTCAGAAAGTTCAAGGCACCTGAGGACAGGGAAAAGAAAAAGTCTATCCAGCTAAAGGAGAGATACTGGCAACCACATGGTAGCTTTCTAAAATCACTCCACAGGGTAGTTTTCACCAAACTGTGAGCCATGGCAGCACAATTGTTTCACCACATGGGTTTCTTGAAACAACCTCCACATGGATACACAAATGTAACCTGGCTCTCAGTCCCTTCCTTACATTTGTCAAAACCCTTGCATTAAACAAACTTATATGAATGAAGAGGCATCGGACACATTGCTGAACTGTTTGCCCTCCTTGTCCCTCTGCCTCCATCTCAAGAGTAAATATTTATGTTGGTACAAAAGGTGCCAACCCTAAAGAGATGCCAGGAAGAGAGAGGATCATGCCATGCTTCTACTACTCCTGCAGCACATTTACACATGAGCACAAGAACCAGCAGATCTTTAAAAATAAAATGCAACCAACACTACTATATACAGTTTAGAAGTTACACCAATGGGTGTTAGCCCATACTGATGTAATGTGCAGGATCACAGCCAGTGTCTCTTAAGTACAAGCAATTGCATGGCTGTTCATGTGCTTTTTATGCCCAGTCCATAGCCCTAGATTTAATTTGTTTTCATTTACATTCCTATGCATTTCTGTTTCTAATACTAAGACTGACTTGGCTACTTTAAAACAAACAATTAAAAAACCCATGATCAAAGTTTGCTTCAAGTAGGCATACTTGGGTCTTACACACACTCATTTAAATGAGTTTTCCAAAGACACGTATTACTGTGGGTTCCTGGATGATGGCTGGTTGGCCACTGTGTGAACAGGATGCTGTACGAGGTGGACCCTCAGTCTGATCCAGCAGGGCTCTTCCTATGTACTGCTTCAAAGACATCAAAATCAAACTCCTTCACTCTGAAATTATATTGGTGATCCTTTTCAGTTGCAACCATTCTGCATAAAGCCCTGTCTTCCTAAAACATTTCTTATAAGAATACAAAACACTTACCATTTGTCCCAGACAAAGCTGCCTATCCTAAAGTAGTAACTGCTTCTTGCCTCCACCTCAACGTCTCAAAAAACAAACTATTGGCCTTTCATTAAATGAACTGGCCTCCTGGGTCTATTGAAGATACAATCAGTTATTTCCTTCAACAAGACGATACCGATTTAGAAGAACTGCTTGAGGTTCCTCCTTCGGATCAGATTGAAATCATTGTATTAGGATGGGGAATACTTTTTTCTCCCATAATTCCACATGCATTACATTATCCCCTTGTCCAGCTGCACTGGCAACCATCAGAAAGAGGATTTAATTAGCTGGACCATTCATCCCTTACAATATGACAGTTCCCATGTTCTAAAATGCCATCCTGCAAAGACTGAGAAACCCAGTATCATATCATTAGTAAATGCCTATTCACTCGCTTTCTAAATATGTCAACTAACTCGTTCACTTTTATTGCTGTTAATGCATCACAGTCATGCATTAATTAGTGCTCTTAAAGCAAAGGGGGGGGGAAATGGTTCACTGACAACAGCTGCAATGTATCAAAGTGGTAAGCATTATGATAAATGGGTTATTGAGTATTTTTATATCATCAAATGCATTCATGACAAAAGCTAACTCTGCATTATTGACTGAATAATTTAATCATGTCATGTCATGGAGTACTTTCCAAAATAATAAATTGCTGAAGCTTCGTAAGTTATTGAGCACTCTTAATCTCAAGAGACTTCTGAGTTTCAAGCAGACTCCTGCCCACCTATCCTTCAGGAATGACAGATACTACAGTGTTCATTAAAACCTGCCACAAGGAGTTCCATATGCACATTTTTCATTGCACAGGATGGAATTTTATCTTTTTCAAGATCAATACCTAAGGTGGATAACTCTGTTTTCTTTGAAAGTTAAAAGTGCAGAGGGCCAGATTAGATTAGCTTGATGCCATTCATCCTTATATGTCTGTAGTGATTGGATCCAGCTGCGGTGTGTGTGTGTGTGTGTGTGTCTGTGGCATTTTAGATTCCTGAGTATCTGGGGACTGATTTCAGTCATGGACTGTGAGTGGACAAGATTCTTAGCAAGGTTTAAAAGTCTGCTCTGGGTTCTATTCAAGATTAAATTGGGGGGGAAAGGTTTTTAAAAGAGCATTTGTTGTGGTTACTTTTTCATATGTCATAGAATCAGAGAGAAAGGTATACCCCTGGAATAAGCATCTGTGGTCTTAAAATCTTTAGGGCCATATATTCTAGTGCAAATGATTTCTAGTCCAATGCCAATAACACTTGCTGGTGCAATGGATTTCTGGGCAATCCTGTCACACCAGCAAGTGCTATTGGTGTTGTACTACTACAGGCCATTTATGCTAACCCAGCATAATTACATTGGCAGTAATATTGCATTGAATACTGCCCTTCATATTTTTATTTTGTCAATGTATTTTATGTTTTGTGAATGTCCAGAAAGCTTCAGCTATTGGGCAGTGATGGAATAAAATGAAGGAAGGAAGATCTGGAATATGCTGTGCGTATAATCTTCACCCCAACATACCTGTTATCCATACATAGCATCCATGGATGGAGCAAATGGAAGCCTATAAATATATCAAGTCAAAGCAACACTCCATCTAGCCCACTGTGGTCAGTATTAATTGACCTAAATCCACGTAATAGTTATGGACTGGAATGGGGCACTGGATCTTAATGGTAATTTACACTGGCTGAGATCTATTACCCATGACCAAAACAGCAGCACACAATGTTAGGCTGGTGTTGGAGGAAAGGTTCACTAAAATTAAAGGGGTATATGCACATGAGAACAATGGTTCAGAATTGGGGGAACCTAACTGGACCCTAAACAGATTAATAGTCTAATCTAAAAGGGGTTCCCATATATAGGTAGAGCATTACCATAGCTGGCTATGGAAAGAAAAATAGCTTAAAGTGATGTGACAGAGTTTTTGATGCCATAAACTACAAAGGATGCCATCTGCACATGTGGGGTTCTAACTACAACCTAAAATAATTAAATAAAAGTCTTACTTTCACAGTTCACCTACAAGCCCATTCATTCTCCAGAATGAATGAGGGCTAAAATTTGGGGTGGGGATGGGACTCTGAAGCAGCATTCCTGATCATGCTTATAGTTCCATTCATGTTCAAGTGAAGATGAGTAGAATACCCATGTAGACCTTGCTACTCAACATGACAGGTTTAGGGGCCAGGGCCAGTGCACACAGAGAGATCTGTCCCCTGGTTTAACCTTCACATGTTTGCAACAATGCATGAAGAAGGTTATAGACTTGAAGGCAATGTGCACCTAGCACACACACAATCTACATTGTATAGTGGGTTGGTTGTGCATCAACTATGTACCATTACACAATGGAGGCAGTTCATCCACACAGCAGATTGACTTAAATCACTCCTCTGGCATTTCCCCAGGTTTTCAAGTCCAATTGGGCCAAGGAGGTTCCTCTTAATACCACCACCACCTCCTTCCTTCCATGCTGGAATTATGGCAACAGGAGACGCTGAAACCCCAGCCTTACTCAGAAACACATTCCCCAGAACGAACGGATCCTCCTTCACATAAACATTTGTTTAGAATGGACAGACTGAGAAACTGACAGATTTATACTTTGTGAACAGATCTTTCAAACTCCTTTGCAAGTTTGCAACACAGTAGCCACTGCTGAAGATTGATCTTCTGATTTTTAAGAGCTAAAACTATTTAGTAGCAGATGAGAACAAAAGGACCCACAAAGGTTAACTAGAGAGATCAGCCCAGCTGACCTCAATGCAGGGAAATCTGGCAAAGTTGATTTGACTAGATTGGCCTAAACTGGCTGCTAACTGGGACTATAATGAGCAAGTTTGCTCTAGGATGAGGCAGAGAGACAGGTTTATATTTATTCTCCTCCATTGTCAGCAAGTGCAAGAAAGAAATGTGCTGTATCCTCTGAAAAACATGAGGGAACCTTCACAGCAAAAACAGATGGCTGCTAAATTGATTTGGCAGATCTCATTATTATTTATTTAGGTAAATAATAAGTAAAGCATGGCACTTTAAAGACATGGAGTATGACAAGGTCCATGCCTTAAAGAGCTTCCAATCTAATTTAGAGAGCAAGAGAAGATAAAATGAGAACCTGATGGACAGATGTGTGGGAAGGAAAGCACAGAAACTAAGTAAGTGGGATGGAGGGCTGTCCACAGGAGAGGAGTCTTTTGCAAGGAGAGTATGGCATCTCATTTGCTTTTTCTGTCTTCAGACGTACCTGGGGGCTGGTCTATTTATTGTTGGGTTTTATTCACCATTTATCACAGGCCTACTGCATATTTTATACCTTGCTGGTAGAACACTAAATACAACTCTGTCAGTTCATAAGAATAAGCATAAGTATAGATAAAAGAATATTTAACAAAAATGTATTACCAGTTTTCTTCCTATCATGTGCTCTATATAAACTAGAACATCAGTAAGCAAGCAAGATCCCTGTACATATACAGGGGGTCCTTTACCCCAAGCCCAATCTGGGTCTGTGGGCTGCAGGGGCTCCTTTGTGCACACTTCTAGCAAGAGGTGAGCCAACTGCATCACATGTTGTGTTGTGAGCAGTTGGCATCATGGAGTGTGAGTCACTCTAAAAGTCCACCCCTCCCACCACTGGCCCTTTTTGCTCTTTGGTTGGCAAGTGGCACATCCACCCTGTGGTTTCAGTATAGGTTTGACTGGTTGCTTTGAGGCTGTGTAGGAATTTTTATCTGCCTCTAGATTGGCACTTGGTGGCTGGTGATTTTTTTGTGTTTTTTTTAACTTATTCAACCCTGACTTGCTAATGGATGCATAGGAGACTTGAATGGAGTGGCACTGTATGTAAATAGGTCAGTCATAGTTAGGGATGGACTAAAAGGAAGTAGTTTAGATCATAAGAATATGACCTGCGGATTCCACTGTAGATGGCGCAAAGTTGATGGACTTCCAGATAATTATTTTTTACTTTCCCAAAATTTACACAAATTTATTCACAGGGAAATACACAAGTTTCTCCTGAGATATATGCCAAGCTGTAAAATATATGAGCAAGGGGGGAGTTGAATCCCCCTTGCTCATTATGAACTAACATAAATTATTTGATTTATTTATTTATTACATTTATATACTGCCCCATAGCTGAAGCTCTCTGGGCAGTTTACAAAGATTAAATTATGTAAATTCTGGCAAACTTTCCTATGGAATTATTTACATTTTCCCCCAGTAATGGGGGGAAAAATGAATGTCTGTGAACTGATAAGAACAGAACATCGGAAGAACCATGCTGGATCACACCGTGGGTCCATCTAGTCAAGCACTCTGTTCACACAGTAGCCAAGCAGCTGTCAACCAGAGACCAACAACGCGGGACATGATGCAACAGCACCCTCCCACCCATTTTCCCCAGCAACTAGTACACACAAGCTTACTGCCTCGGATACTGGAGGTAGCACATAGCCATCAGGGCTAGTAGCCATTGACAGCCTTCTCCACCAGGAATTTATCCAACCCCCTTTTAAAACCAACCAAATTGGTGGCCATCACTACATCTTGTATCTGGTCAAGAGGGCAGAGCTCCAACAGTTTAACTGTTGTGATGAAGAGGGAATTTCACCAGATGCTGCATGCATACAAAGGACACCTGCTGAAATTCCCTTTCGATACAACTGTTAAAGATAAAGAAGCCCTGTCCTCCTTTTCATATGGTCACCCTATCACAGCCCCTAGGAAAGCCAGGACTTACTTCTGAGTAGACATTAGATTGTTCTGTAAGTCTGTAACCCTTGGCATGCTGACTTTGGAGTAAGCCCCATTGAACACAATGGGAGTTACTTCTGAGTAGACTTAAGATTCCTAGCACAGTGCCAGCTTTACACACTGCTGAATTCACACTATTTAGGGCTTATTCCAGTTTATCTCTAAACTTTTTGAAAACAGTATAAGGGGGGGGAAGTCCTGCCTGTTGTTGGCGTCATGTAATCTACTTCTGGGAGTGGCCAGTCACAAGCATGCTATAAATCGCTCATTTAGAGAAGCCCAAAGAAAGGAAACACAGGGGAGTAACATAAGGATGGGGCATTCAGTGGGGCATTCTTTTTCATGTTAGGAAACAGGGCAGGAATGTTGTAAATGGTGCTCCAGTCATATCTAGCCTATCCTTAAGATTGTCCTCATATCTCTGTGACAGCTGAAAATTAGCCAATGGTGGTCAAAGTGGCCATGTGTCCTTTTCCTGCCTACTATGAGAAGAGTAGATCAGATACCCATGGCTGAATGGGACTCATGATCCATGAGTCATGTGAACATGCTTCTGCATTAGACATTTGTAAAGAAAAAAGTCTGTCTGCGTCCTGACTTTGGGAGAAAGGCAGTTTGAAGCTTTTTAACGATTCAACTTTTTCAGTCCAATATTACTAGCACTGTTCTACATCATTCTGATTTTAAAATCTTCTATTTTATATTCATGAAAAGTGCAAATATTAAAAATTTATGTGCATAATATCAAGCAGTAAATATCTATTACCTGGGTTCATAACTAAAGAGAATCCGTTGCTGTCATAAACAATTCAGGTGCCCACAAATCAAAGTTTACAGTCCAGGAGCATTGTGATTAAAATCATGAAGCTAGTATATAGTTAAGACTGAAAAGATTTGGCTGCACTGTTTATTTATTTTTCTTCATTTGATCGATGTTTCTTATTCTATTTCAACTCACATTTATTAGTATAGGTTCAGTGAACCTAATGACAATTTAGTCAGAAGATGATTCATTAGCACAATACTGATTTGATCTTGAGTCTTTAATATGACTTCTGAATGTATTTTAAACAGTGGCCATTGTCACATCTCAGCACGTAGCAAACAAACATAAATGTAGACCTGGGCAACTGCAGCCATTTGTCACGTAGTTGAAAAGGATTCCGGATAGCAGAACATAACAATTGCTCACCTGCCCACTGAGAATTGAACAAGAAGCAATAGTGTCACTCTATTAGGGAGCTGATGTAGGTTGCATATAAGGAAGGAACTGTAAGAGCAGCTCAGCAATGGAGCAGTCTGCCTAGGGAGACAGGGGCCATGCAAGATTAGAGACTATACAAGAATAGCAGAAAACAACTTAAAGTCTTCCTGTTCAGTGTTAATGCTCTTCCACTGCGTCCTAGCACTGGCCACAGGGAGGTAGTTGCAGGCAGGGGGAGGAGAGATATGCTTCCTCCCCATTGGGGGATATTTGGCACCACTGGGCTGGGGGCTGGGCGACTGTGCTTAAATAGGGCCGCTGTGCCCAGCCCTTCAGGTTTTTCAAAGCGCGACTCCCTCCCTGTATGCAGTGTGGGTTTTACCTGGTCGCCCTTTTGTGGGCCGAGTAGGCATTTTTGGCAGATAATTGGCCTGGGCTATGTGTCTTTTCGCCTACTTCACACTGTAAGAGGGGAGAGAGTGTCTTAGGAATTATATTCTGATTTGGTTAATTTGGTCACATTTGGCTCAGACTATTAGGGTGGGCACCATTAGAAAAAAGGGATGGTGGTCATTCTGTGGCACTGTTGTTTGGTAACAGGTGATACCTGAAGACTTCCGCAGAAGGTCATTCGGCCCCAGTGGGGGGATAAGACCACCTGTGAGGCTGACTCTTGTCACTCCATCTGGTGTCGTGTGACCCAGGGGGTGAATGGCATGGGTCAGTCTACCCTCCCGAAAAGGGGTATGGCCTGGGTGTGGCAATTGTCTGACGCCACTCTCCAGACGTAGAATGCTTCACCCAATATAAATCCCTAGCTAGTGGCTGGCAGAGTTTAGGACCCGACCAGTTTCCCTTTGCAGATCTTCAATAAATGTGGCCCAAATTTGAAACCATATACAGTTGTCTTGTCTCGTAGTTTCCCCCTTTCGCCTGCAATTGCCTTTGCTGTACCAGGCTCTGCGTGTGCACACAAAGTGTAGTGGGAAACATGCCATATTAGAGCCAGGGTCAAAGCTGTACATGGCAGGAACCCAACATGGTCCCACAGGTGCTATGATACCCATGGTTGCCATGCCAGTTGCAGGCACCTCTAGTAGCACCCACACAGCTTTTCACTCCCTACTCCTTTCAAAAAAGAAGAGAATTTTGATTTAAAAAGATTAAAATCATTAGGGCACTGGGTTCTCCTTCCTATTCCTGAATGTGCCATTAATGAGTTGTTCAGTAGGCAGGAAGAGAAAGCAAGGCAAAGGGGTACAGGGGAAGGGGAGAAGGACCAAGGCTAGGGGCTAGGAGGGGGGAAGAAACAGTGAGGTAAAGGAGCAGTGGTAGGGGTAGAAATGGCAAGGCCAGAGGCTGAGAATGGAGAGAAGCAACAAGATAAAGGGGTAAGTGGGAGAGAAAGAGCAGGGCTAGAGTTTAGGAAGGGAGAGAAAGAAGGTGACTAGGGATGAAAAAGGGAGTGAAATGGTGAGGAAAGAAGTTGTGGGAGAGAAATAGTGAGATTAGAAGCTGGGAATGGAAAGAGACAGAGAACAAAGGGAGAAGCTCTGTGTGGGCAATTGAAGATGGGACAGGTCAGGAATCAATTCTCCCTCCCTCCCAGCCTGTCCCCATGGCAGCATAATGTTACTAGCCACATCCTCCATGGGAGCCATTTTGCAGTGGTGCCCACAGCAGTTTTTCAAATTGCCAAATATGCCCACAGGTCCAAAAAGGTTGGGGACCCCTACCCTACACAACCATGTACCTTACTCGTTGGTCTTTGGAAAGTCACTTTTTTTTCTCAGCCTAATTTGGCTCTTAAACAAGTTATGGGGGGAAAGGGGGGGAAGGGCTGATCGGATGTTCCATGTGGAGTAGCCCAACTCTCCTCGGAATGCCGGGATGCCGAGGAAGCTATAATTGACCTGGAACATTTCCAAATACAACTGCCATTTCCCCCCTGAAGTAATTCCTATGAATGTGATGTCTGAAAATATGCTTTCATCCTCACACAAATCTTTGCCAGAAATGGCATCTGTACGTGGGGCTATGCCAAGGCAGATTTACTTTTTCTCACAGCTGCCATCGCCACAGATGATCAAGCCATTCCTTGTGGTGCAATTTGTAGATATCTGAAATGGTCCCAAGGCTGAGTTCAAATGTGCAAATGTGCATTGTGGCTGTTGTTTGAAATGTAACTGTGTGGAGGCAAGCCCTATGTGTAAAAGAGGCCGCAGTAGATTTTTTATCACAACAATGCAAACTATGCACACACACACACACAGAGAGAGAGAGAGAGAGAGAGAGAGAGAGAGAGAGAGAGTGCATTGTGGAGGAATGGTTGAACTGGTTGGCCCTATGAAAAGAATGAACTGTTAGTTGCCTGGAGCCATTAGGATGGTAGGAAGAAAAACCTTTAAATAATAAAAGATACCGTCTGCCAAACAGTTCACATCACATTAACACTGGCAGGAGAATTATGTGACTAACAAGTAAACATCAAGCCGTTCTAGAAGAAAGATGATTGTGATGTGATGAAATGTAAATTATATGGTTTCATTAAACTTTGGCCTTAAAATGGTTATGGATATACTCTATGGACTGTAATTGGTAATATAATAAAGGCATGGCATGTATTTTCGAACAAGATACAATGTTGTAAAATGTATCCTATTTGACAATAATCGAGGTAATACAGCTGCTGTAATCTGGCATTGGTATTATTGACAATTATTGTGCACATTTAATTTCCATATGGGAACATGTGCCAAATGCCTCTAAAATAGAAGTGTCTCCTATGCAAAAAGTCTAGTTCAGCCTTTCATACAATTATCTTCAAATTGTCTTTTTTTGTGGGGGTGGAGTGGAGAGGAAGGGAAGGATAGACAGGTTTTAAGATTTGTTTCATTAAAGCCCTATTTCTGAAAAGCATTCCTTAACCTCTAACATTATGCTATTATTTTTTTCTGCAGAAAAATGGATTTATTTTAACAAATATGAAATTATTTATTTATTTATTACATTTTTATACCGCCCAATAGCCGAAGCTCTCTGGGCAGTTCACAAATAAATAAATAAATAAATATTTACATCTACTGAAGAATGCTTCCTTCCCTTTCAAACTATGAAGAGAAAATGTGAGATTTGGGTGAAATTGAGAGATAATAAGAGTTGATTAGAGTACTGGTCCATATAAGCAGCCATGGCCATCTAGGGAACCCTGGAGTGCTGGACTGGAACCACAAGCAGGCCTGATTTGGCCTGCAGGCCTAAAGTTCTGCATCCATGGTTTACTGTTTACTATTACCTGTTATAGAAAAGCAATAAAAACAATATGTTACCCACCTTTGCAAAGGTATTTGGTTGTATTCAAATGACATCCATATTGGTATGTCAAGGGTCCCTCCAAACCGTAGTCACTAATGCTCACTAACATAGCAAGACATGTTATACACAGCACTGATAGGAGTATGTGAATATGACAGACTAAGGAAACCTTTTGGGGGTGGGGTTAGAGAATACTCCTTCCAAAGAGTTTGGTGTTATATTTATATATTACTAGGAAAAGGATTTAGGTCTAGGAAGTGCTAGAAGTGGATGGGAAAGATAGTATATCTGCATCTAGCAGGAACATGGAGGTATCAAAGAACTTGGCAGGGAAAGAAAGGATTGTGGGAGAAATTACAGGGAAGAAGAAAAATAGACTGGGCATGTTTTCTGTTCAGGCAGAGCACATAAAATAAAAGAATAATAAAAAGAAGAGTCTAGATACAACTAAGGCCTTAGCTAGACCTAAGGTTTATCCTGGGATTGTCCCAGGGTCAACCCTGTTCATGTAAATGACACACAGGATATCCCGGGAGCAGGCAGGGATGACCCTTGGACAATCCTGGGATAAACCTTAGGTCTAGCTAAGGCCTAAGACACACATAGTTTGCTACAATTAGATGGTGTAGGCAAATCACTAGATTAGATGGTTTTAAAAGGGATTAGACAAATTCATGGAAGCCTATCAATGGCTACCAGTCAAGACGGTGACACACTATGAGCTCCATCAAACTAGCATTTTATTGCATGCTCATTACTGGGCACTCCCAAATTTTCGTGGGTCCCTCTCACAATGTTGTCTGCCTCCTGAGCTCCTCCCACCCTTTCTAGCCTTCTTGGCACAACAAAAAAAAAAACACAACCCAGTAAGTCCAACTTATTTTTAAAGATGGAAGTTACTGCTATCCCCTGCTGTGTACAAGAGAAGCCTCGGGATCAAAACAGCCCACTGAGTGAGCCATGTGCAAGATGTTTACGTCCTCTTTTAAAAGAGGAAGTAATGAGGGACAAACGTGCGAGTGGAGAAATGATGGTAAGCAAATGTGATTTTCCTCTGTGTAATGATGGTCTATAGAGTGATATGAAGGGATGTATCTCAGTGGCAGAAAATATACTTTGCATGCAAGAGGACTTCAGGATTTTTTTTAGAGAGAGAAGCAAGGTGGATTCTGAGGTTGAATACAATCACTGCCTTTGGCCTTAATGAGTCTCTTGATCTTGCGGTACTGCTTTGAAGAAAACAGCTGTTTCTAATTACTTGCTGTGCATTCAAATACCTGGCGTCTTCTCTTGGAGTTAACAGAGCATAGGAGACTGAGGGGTATGAAATAGAAGAGATACCTTGCATTTTGTTTAGTAAGTGTGTTTACTTCCATATATGTGAAAAGGTGCAAATAGCTTCTATGTGTTGTGAGCCTCTCATTTTTGCAATGTTATTCATCTGTAATCTTTTATAATTTTATATGTTTATGTACACTGGTAAGGTTTTTGTGACACAATGATGACCATGTGGCTCTGTCTGTCTCTTGTTTTTTTAGATCACCCTAAGGAAGGACCCAAGAGTCCAAAACATGTCAGATTTTTTTTTATTAATATCACCCTTTGTTCTACCCCTTTGCCTTTGGCTTTTTTGGCATCTCTGTTGGGATTTCCTTTTTTTTTTTTTGGCTTTTGTTTTCCTCTCTGAAACACCAGAGAATCAGGGCAGACAATGCAGAGTAATGGTCTGATTCTGCAGCTTCCTATGTTCCTGTGCTACCTCCTTGATCAGATTCAGTATGCTTCTGGATACCAGATGGTTATTGCTCTCATGTCCCACATGTGGCCTTCTAAAATGTGGGGTATGCTACATCTGCACTTTTTTCCTACTCTGAACTGTGGGGGTCAATCCAGATTGGCACCACAGCAGATGGGCAAGGGAGATTTAATCTTTACCTATCCATCTCTGACCTTGCTCCCTAACACACAGCAGTTAGGGAGAGGGAGAAGGAGGAGAAGAAGGAGGAGAGGAACAAGAGAAGCCGCCACCGCCACTGACTTACTTTAGAGAAAGAAAAAAAGAACATATACTGGTGCACACAACATATTAAAAATGTGTGACTTGACCTGCAAAGTCGACTAGCAAGATTTTTGCTGGATTAGTGTAGGCATGTGCAGCACATTTCATTAGGGTGTGTGTCCAGAGGTTTTTGGGTTTTTTCAAAGGCAAACATTTAAAGGACATTATTTTTATTCTTTTATTTATTAAACACTGATGCCCTACTCCAGGTTCGGCTTGCCTGACCACGGGAGGGTTGTTGCAGGTGGTGGAGGGGGGAGGAATGAAGAGATGTTCCTCAAGCCCCAGCATTGGTGCAACTTTGTGGTGACATTGGCCAGAGCAGGGGCATATGAGGCAATATTAGCCTTTGGGGGCCCTCCTCCTGGTGTCTTTGAAGTGCAGCTCCCAGCAAAGAGGCTCCCAGCAAAGTGATTGCTGTATCTAGATCCCCCTCTTGATCCCCACCCAATGCCCCGCTCAATTCGGTGTTTATTGCTTGAGACATTAGGGTGTGCCTGGGCACACCCAGCACACCCCTTGTGCACACCTATGTGGACTAGTTAGACCTCTGGTCCAGCAGACCAAATTAAGATAGGGAGGACGGAGTGCCCAGGACCATCAAAGATGCCCCACATTGTCTTGAGACTGGACCCAGCAGGTATTTCCTGATGGAAATTCACCACCTGCTTCTCCTTCTTGCACCAAAGCAGTAGTTTCTACCATCCCCAGTAGAGTTTGTAAACCATCCCACTAGCAGCTTCTTCCTGCTTCCTTTTATAGACCTAGGGCCAAGAAAATGGCCTCAGGTGAGTTTTCATGACAAGGCTGAGAAGCTATTCTTGACACTTCCTATCAACTGTTTGGTCTACAGATATTGTTGGACTCCAACTCCCATCATCCCCCAATAATAGCTATGGTGGTTAGAGCTGATGTGAGTTACCCTCTAACATCTCTACACTCAGGTTCCCTATCCCTGGCTTATATATACAAACCAGTCTCATTCCCAAACAACAGAACAATTCATCCATCCATCCCCACCAATCTCTCCCTCTTCTTTCCCCTCTCTCTCACACAGAAAAGAATTCAGTTTAAAAAATCAGAAAGGGATCTGATTAATTTGGCACAGTGCTGTTTCACGTGTCTCATAAAAACTCAAAATGGTTTCCACTCCCTGGCAGCCCTTCCTTAGTCTTTCCTTTCCCACAACGCTGTTTCAAACTGATGATTGATGAAGACTCGGTGCCTTAAGCCTAACTGAAGATAAGCTGCTACTGAGCAGCTCCCTCCATGAGTTTCACTTTGTGTAAGAAGCATGACAGGTCGCTTCAGATCTTAAAACGCAGCAGGTGAGGAGCTCAAGATTGGAAGCATGTTGTTGACTGCTTAGAACCCAATACGAGGGTTCTTTTTTCAGCTAGCTTTTTGAATGCATTTTTGTAGTTTTCAAAAACATTCCTTAAAAAAAGGAGAGTCTCCAAAAACATACACAAAGCCAAACAAACAACAAACCAAATGGAAAAAAAAGAACTGACAAGTTCTTTAGTGTATGTCAGCTCATTATAAGGGCTCTCCCTCAGCTTACAGCCTCTGACAATATAGGATCACTGACAGTATTTTCCCTATGTAGCATAATATTGCTGATGCTGACATTATTTAAAATACAAGTGTGCTCTGTGTGTGTGTGTGTGTGTGTGTGTGCAGGTGAGTGTGCAGGTGAGTGTGCAGGTGTGTAATAAAATTATTCCATGATTAAAAAACCTGCCAGTTTAAATTACCTGAGTTAAGGCTATTCCATGTTAGTCCAAACTGAAAAAAGCCAGGAAATAGGAAGCTAAGGCTGATGCCTTAACTGATGTGCCCCGTGATCAGTAATGAATGATGCTGTGGAATGTCACATATTGTGCTCGCTTACAACTCATTCTCCTTCCTTGATCTTTCAGGCCCAAATCAAGGGGGGAGGATGGAGTGCCTGGGACCTGCAAAGATGCCCCACATTGTCTTGGGACTGGACCCAGCAGATATTTCTTGATGGAAACTCACCACTTGCTGCTCCTGCTTGCACCAAAGCAACAGTTTTCCCTTCTCCATTCCGTACACCAGTTGTTGCTGCTGGGGAACATGGGTGGGAGTTTTTGCACTTATGCCATGCTCGTGGGTTTCCTGCGAGCAGCTGGTTGGCCACTGTGTGAATAGAATGCTGTACTAGATGGACCCTTGGTTTGATCCAGGATGGTTCTTCTTAGGTTCATGTGTTCAACATTCAAAATCAGCTGAAAGGATGTCGGGAGAAAAATGGTACTGCACCTGTGCATAGTTATGAAAATCCCATAGGCTATCATTACAAGTGAAGAAGCTTGAAAAAGAAAGAAAATATCAAATTAAATGGAAATTTGATGTAAAATTGTTTCTCATTGACTCCAGTACAAAAGGGATAGATAACCATCAGTGAGACCATTTTCATTATTTCATAAATATTTATTTCATAGATTATTTCATAAATCTTGACAAAAAATCAGTTGCCAACCTGATCCTGAAAGTCATTTTTGACAGAAAGAGTGCAGTATTTTTATTTATTTGCTTTTTGTATTTAAACTGGTTTTTTTTTAACCTCGCACTTCAACCAATCTCCCTGAAATGTTCGAGATATGTCTAGTTTGGTCCTTGACATGAAACACAGCCTTGTGCATCTGCCCCTGACTTAAGAAAAAATTTAAACAAATGGAGCCTTAGGAGGTTGTGACTCTGCATGAACGAACTGTAAATAGAAGGGGTGTTTCATAGAATCATAGAATAGTAGAGTTGGAAGGGGCCTATAAGGCCATCGAGTCCAACCCCCTGCTCAATGCAGGAATCCACCCATTCAAAATCATGGCGCAGGCTGTTTTCCTCCCTTGAGGGAAGAGATATGGATTAATCCATCTACAACTATCTGAGAGAAGGGAAGACCTATTGTTGTTGTTGTTGTTGTTATTATTATTATTATTGACATCAAATGTTTTAAAAGTACATTCTTCTTAAGTCTATGCATGTTTACTCAGAAGTAACTGCTGCCATTTAGTTTAATAGGACTCACTGCTCAGTAAATATGTGCAAGGATTGCATCCTTAAGCACAGAAACATAGCTGTGGCATGGACGTAGAGGTTATTTGGCACAGAATTATTATTATTTTCTTGTGCAAAAACCTTTCACAGAGCAAATAAAGCTATGCTCATATAATGTATTCTGCATGCAGAAGACTGACGTACACAGCTAGCTGTGCACAGAGCTTATGCAAATCTGAATACGGGAGTACTGTTTTTTGTTCTTCCATTTTGCAGCCTTCTAGATCCTGAATTTACACATGCTGCTCTTTGATTATGATGAAAGTTCAGGAGGGTTACTGAGGTTAGTAAGACATAGGGCTAAAACTAAAGTTCAGAAATTAAGTAAAATGTTCTGCCTTTCCCTTTAAATTAAACACTGAAGTGGAGGGGAGGAAACACACACACACAAACTATCTAAGTCAGTGGTTCCCAAAGTGGCGGTATTGCCCCCTTGGGGCGGTGGGATTGCATAGGGGGGCGTTAAGAGGCAAGGAAGCAGCAGGGGGCTCTCGAGGTGGTCTTTTCCGAGAAGCACCTCTCCAGAAGGTCTTAAAACCCAGGGATACTTCTATGGGAGAAGGTAGTTTGGTCCTAAGCCATATAGGGGAAGAATCCACACATGTATTAATACCATTTAAGAAGAGTCCTTTTAACGGTGAATTGAAATATTTCAAAAGCACCAAAACGCTAACGAAGAGACATACCCTGCTTGGTGTGCCCCGCCACACCGGCTGCAAAACAGAGGCGTTTGCTCTCTTTTCCCTCCCTCCCTCAGCAAGCCTGCAGCAGGTGCTTTGGAATAAATATTCCATTAATTGTTACTGTTTTGAATTTTATTGTTATTATCTTCCTTAGTGGGTCATTGAAAACCACTATTCTGAATAATGATTTTTATAGTGTAGGGTAGCTGGGCATGAGTTTGTGGAACCAAGGGGCGGTGACCTGAAAAAGTTTGGGAACCACTGATCTAAGTGAAGCATATCAGGAGAGAATAGTAGAGTGGATCACAGCAATATCCTTTGAGAATTGTAGCTTCTCTTAAATTAGCACTACATAAAACAGTAATAATGCTACGGTGTGAAAAAATATGCAACACCATGTATGAGAGGTGATATATAGCCTGTCTCATAAAATCATTAGATGTAATTATAAATATATACATTACAGAAAGTGTTGCCACCACCAAATATCATCTAAACAGAATTCAAAGCAAATTGGAGTGATTTTGTTTGGTCCTTGCAAATTTCATGGGAAATGAAAAAGCACTTCAATAACAGACCCCACAGAAGCTCCAATAGAAAAGAGTATTTTTGTTGAGATCTACTGCTTAGAACATTACATTTGAACCCAAAGCACCACTTATATGTCTCCAGTATTCTGCCCTATTGTGATGATGGGATGTTTCACCCTTATACATAAGATTCTGAAGTTGGGGAGGACAAATGGAATTTCAGTAAGGATCAAAGCATGGGGTAAATGTACCAGCACCAGCTGTTAGACTCCCAGTTGCTGAAAGCCAGCGTTTGAAGCCAAAACAGAGTGAGGGCAATGCTGACCCACCCCACCCTGCAAAAAGAAAAGAAAAGTCACAATCACCATTGTCAACAGGACCACAAAACAAGTGAAACCCAAACAGCTGAATGGAGGGATAACTGGTATCATGAACCTGTGCTCCTATTATCTGCTACTTTCAAGCTGAACACATTCTTTAAGGACACAATCCTATGTATGTTTAGATAGAAAAAAAAGTCCTACAGTTCCCAGCATGCCCCAGCCAGTTCAGTTGTAGGACTACACATGCAGCATGTGTAGGATTGTGCCCTAAAAGAACTTGGATCAGCTATAATTAAGAACCTTTGCTACTTAAAAAACAAACAAAAAAGCATGCTATATTTTTCCTTACAATTAAATGAATGCATTATAGTTAAATTACATTATAGATACACTGATCTTACATAGAAGCATGAAGTAGCTTGCATTGACATGATAGTTGCAGCTGCTTTCCATGTGCTTCCTGACATTAGTGCTAGCACAGGGGTACTGTTGAATTCTACCCGTAGAAATGATGAACAATTTGCTTTCTGCTGTGAAATCACCAAAGACACCTTTTTGCCTATCTTGCATTGAGCTTGTAATTTGTCATAGCTCCAGAGAGCCCTTCTTTGAAGTATATAAACCATTCCCACCACGATCACCATAAAGCTCACTTTTGTACTGCCAATTAAGTGCATTGTTCCTGGCTGTACTAAACTTTAAACACCACTAAAAAGAGAGAGAGGGGGAGAGAGAGAGAGAGAGAAAGAGAAATCCATAGCAGACAAGACCACCAGATTTCATTTGTATAAAGTATGATGGAAACTATTTGGAGGACATCAGGGAGCAACTTCATTTTATTTTCAAAATTAATTTTGTTCTAACCAGACTTAGGAAAAAGAGAGCTGAGAACTCAATAAAAATACAGTCAGCTTTGTAAAACATGTCATAAAACAGCCTTAAAGTTCTCAAGAGACCTCCTCTGGATTGCAGAGTAAGACTAATTGTTCCTGGAAATGCCAAGTGGAATTAAAAAAGAAAAATCTGCAAAACAGCTATATACAATAGTCATTATTTTGCTTCTCTTATGAAAAGATTATGGGTGTTTTGTTGTAGGAATCTATTGCCTATATAAAAATGTCACTGGTCAATTATGTTTGCCATTTGAAATATTTAGTGTCCTTCCTAGTACTCAAGCACATGCAGACCCTCCTATCCTAGAGTTTTCCGATTTATTTTGCATAAAATCACAACTATGTGTGGCTTTACGTTGTGAATAAACTGAAACATACGGGTTCGGATGAGCATGACACGTCACTCCAAATCACAGTAAACAACCAGGAATTGCACATCCAGTTTTAAAAGTTTATAGTTTCTTTTAGGGTTATCACGAGCATCCAGTTGAGTTTGCGAGGTGAGCAGACACACAGGGCATGGCTAGACAGGGTGATGATGATGATGATGATGATGATGATGATGATTAATAATAATAATAATAATAATAATATTTATTTATAAAGTGCCATCAATTTTCATGGCGCTGTACAGAATAAAACAAAACAAGACAATCTGCCATATGGCTTACAATCTAAAATCACCGTAACAGACAGGGGAGGGAGGGGAAAAACCAATAGGGGTAGGGGACATTAAAATGAAATACAGACTAGTATGGCCATGCTATGGTTAAAAAGCTTTCAAGAAAAGAAATGTTTTCAAGTGAGATTTAAAAACAGAAATTGACGTTGTGGTCCGCAAATGCACTGGAAGAGAATTCCAGGCATAGGGGGCAGCGAGAGAGAATGGGCAAAGATGAGTGAGAGATGTGGAAACTCTTGGGCAGGTAAGAGACATGGTGTTATTGGAGCGGAGGGCACGAGCAGGGCGATGAAGTGAAATAAGGGATGAAAGGTAGGGAGGAGCCAGATTATGACAGGCTTTAAAAGTAAGAAGAAGAAGCTTGTATTGGATTCTATAAGAGATAGGAAACCAGTAGAGGGATTTTAAAAGCGGGGTGACATGATCAAAATGACGAGCCAAGAAAATAATCCTAGCTGCCGAATGATGAATGGAGACCAGTGGAGACAAATGAGAAGAGGGAAGACTGGTCAACAAAAGATTACAATAATCTAGGTGAGAAATAACCAAAGTATGAACAAGGGTCTTGGTGGAAGAGACCGATAAGAACGGTCGAACTCTAGTGATGTACAAGAAAAAACGACAAGACTTAGCTACAGCCTCGATATGTGATGAAAAGGAAAGTGAAGAATTAAAAATAAAACCAAGGCTACGAGCTTCCTCAACAGGATGGAGCGCAACGTTATTAATGGTGATAGAAAAGGAAGGAGAAGGAAGAGATTTAGGAGGAAAAACTAGCAATTCTGTTTTTGCCATGTTCAGTTTCAGTCGGCGCTGCAGCATCCAGGCAGAAACATCCGCGAGATGTTTCTGCCTGGATATCCCTGGGGATATCCCAGGGATTGCCCTGGGAGCATCCCTGTGCATCCACATGATGCACAGGGGATCCCGGGAGTAGGGAGGGATGATCCCTCCCTTTCCCTGGAATATTGGCCTACCCTACTATCCCGACTTTTCCCATGGTTCCGGGATGATCCCGAGACCATGGGATGTGTGGCCGGGCATTCCATTTTCATCCTTGCATCTCGTGAATAACTGTGAGGAGCCAGGAACCGGGCATGGAGCTCCTGAGGGGGTTGAGGTGGGGGGAGCAGGACTTTTTTATTATTAAAAAACCCTTATCTTTGCACAGGAGTGCTCCTGTGCTCTTTTTTGATAAAAAAAAATATAGCAGGGATGATGTCCTCCATCCTCCTGGGACGTCGTGCGCCGTGTGTACACAGAGGGTGCACAAAGGAGGTAAGGAGGTAAGTCTAGGATCGCCCCCTCTCTGGCCTCTACACCCATAGGTGTTTGGCCCTTGCAGACCCAATTAGATACACCCAGCAGCGGCAAGGACCTGCTCCCAAGTGCTTCCAAGCCTCTGCAAATGGTCAGCAACTGTCCACCCTTTCTGCCCTCCATGCTAACAGCAGCCGCTATTGGCACAAAACGGGGAAATGCATAATTTCTGGAGGGTCTGGAAATTGTGCATTTTCCCCCCTCTGCACTAATGGCATCATTAGCATGGAATGGGAGAAATGCGCAGTTTCCGTACCCTCTGGAAACGGCATGTTTCCCTCCACCCCCTGCACCAATGGGGGCCTTAAAGGCCTTATTGACATGATGATAAAGGTCACGTAGGCAGTCCCTTGTTTCTTTTCATTTATTTTTGAAATAAATGCTCTGTTCAATATCTTTGCCTCTTCGAGTGAGTTTAATGTTTGACTAAAGACACAACAGTAATAACAAAGAAACAACAACAACAGTTCATGTACATATTTGGACAAACACAAGGAAAAAGGGGAGGGGCCCTCACTGTTGTTGGGTAAAGATGACCTATATTGTGTAGATTCAATCTACACAATATAGGTCCTTCATCTTTATCCATATTTGGACAAACGTCAGCTATTATATGGCGAGCAGTACTTACAATCAACAAACCAGAAGGCTGGAGTTTTAGAAATCCCTTGTTAGGTGGGCTTCCAGCAGTGTTTCCCCATTACTTGGCAGTTGTAGAAAATTCATGACCATCATCTCTGCTTATGGCTTAATCAACAGAGGTACCATTACCCTCATCTTGTACTTTTTACAGTGGCTGCCCCTAGAATCACAAATTGAGCTAGGGTGGCCATGTGATCTCTTTTATAGGGGCTTGTCCTTTATTTGAAGGTGTCTTCTTTTTAAACGGGAGTCCTGTCCAATCCCAGTGTAAAGCTAATGAGCCATAACAGTTGCCACCCATCAACAGCTAGCACCTGAGCAGCAGGCTGAACAGGGAGTGACCTGGCCATAAACTTCCACACTATGGTGAGATGTACTGTAATAAATTTGCATCTACACCTATATCTTAGAATATGGAAAGGTTAATCAAATCACTCCTCTCTTTGGGGAATTCATAAGTGATCACCCTAGAATGAATCTAAGAATGCACTGTTGTTGTTTTTCTAAAATTGTACAGATCTACAGTTCAGATCAGCAAATGAAGGCATCGAACAAAATAGAGTACCAGTTGGCCTCTAAATAGCTAGTCAAGAAATGGTGGGGGGAGGGGGATTGGCAGCTGTGATGATCAGACTTCCTGTCAGTTGGATTGATGATGTGAGGAAGACGGCCAACTAACCCCTCCAGCATTCACAAAGTGATATTCACGTAAAACTAGTTGCTGACTAGGATGCGGAACTGGCTTCCACGGGACATTTACTTTCATCCATACTTTGCAATCTTTGAGGACTTCTTTAAAAAGATTCTTAATATGCTAAAATATGTTTGCTTTTACTACACCCTACCTCTTCTTTTTTTTTTCCCTTTAAAACTCTGTTTCATTGTAAAAGTGCCCACAGTGTTGATTGCATTGTTTGCATTGCATAAGATGTTCCTACTGTCAAAGGCAGGAAGTGGGGATGGGCTATTGTTGTTATTATTTCTGTGACAAAGAAAAAATGCTACAACTACAATTTAAAGCTGATTGTGCATGCATAAGCATCGTAGATATATATTAATATAGCATAGGAAAGTTAAGAGACATTTTAGAACAAAACAGGTCTCAAAATGGCCTATGGGCTTACCCATTCAAAGAAGATCCAAGAAAGAGAAACATCGTACTGGAATCTCAAGACACTTTGTAGATGAAGTTCTTTCTACCATCTGATGTAAACTTCTTTTGCCCTATGCTAGTGTGAATTGCTCATTTGTAATTTTTTCCTGGAGTGAAATCTCTTCACAGTAGTTGGGATTATTGATCTTTGATGGTTTGTGTGGATTTTGTTTTATGGTGGGAGGAATGATTGGTACGATATGGCCTAGATACATTTCAAGGCTCTCGTGCCAGCATCAGTGCTGCTAGGATTAAGAATGCAGGACTATTCTTGTCCCGTTTTTCTTTTTAAAAAATCTATCACATACTGCCAAGAGTTGGTTACTAAAAATCAACATATTCTTCTCCATGCAACTCATCGCTGCTGGTTTAAGCAGGCTAGGGTGATGCATGCTGCTATCACTAACAATTATAGAGATGTTATGTGGGTCCAAAAAGAGAGTCAGTTCATTCAAAATGTCAGGTGCTGGTAGGCTCAAGTAGCCATGGATACTGGGGTAAGGGGGCAGTACTTGCTGGATATAACCACAAAGGGCAACATTCTCTGGACCTCCCCCCTCCTACAAGATTTGAAACTTTGCCTGTCTTCTCCTTCTCTTCCCTGTGGAACAAAATCTGACAAGCAGCATGGTCTCTAGTAGAGACCTACAAAGCAGCCTAATGAAGGAAAACAAATTGCAAGTATTTGCATCCCTCTGTACTGTAGGCTTCATTCTCTTCATGGCAGTGAATCACACTGTGTATGGTAGATTCTACAATCCAAGAGGCATATATATGTATAGTTTTGGGGAAACAGAGAGAACGTTCCAGTAAGAAATGCCGTGAAAATCAAAACACGACATTGAGTGATTAATTGTATCTTTCAGAGTCCTGAACATTAGTTCAGAGAACATAAAATTGTGGAAGAATGTACAGCTGCTTCCTTTTCTTCTTCTTTCCCTGCCCTGTATCCATCCTGCAACCAATCATTCATCACTCCAGTCTCTTTTATTGTGCTGTATAATTCGATATTTCATAAAAGATGATTTGGCTTATAGAAGAAGTCTGGGAAATATAGGGCTGTGGAGGTGGGAGTAAAAATGCAGCGTATGGCATTAGGGTTTGTTTTTTAAAAAAATATATTCAGTATATTTTTTAAAAAAAAATATTCAGTAAGCTACGCAAGTCTATCCATTTTTTAGTTTCCAAAGTGTGTTACTCAGAATATGGGCTACCAACAATCTGATTCCAAAACTCTCCACAAGCCTTCTATGCTAGCCAAATTTATTATTATTATTATTATTTATTTATATAGCACCATCAATGTACATGGTGCTGTACAGAGTAAAACAGTAAATAGCGAGACCCTGCCGCATAGGCTTACATTCTAATAAAATCACAACAAAACAATAAGGAGGGGAAGAGAATGCAAACAGGCACAGGGTAGGGTAAACAGGCACTGGGTAGGGTAAAACTAACAGTATAAAGTCAGAACAAAATCAAGTTTTAAAAGCTTTAGGAAAGAGAAAAGATTTGCATAGTGTATGCCACAGGCAAGGCAAGCTTGAGCCTTGTCCTCTTAACTGGGTTCATTACAAAGCCTTGCTGTATGCACAGGTTTGAAATGGTGATTTAAAGGAGTGTTAGACATGGGTGAGATTATACAGGGATGGGCAAACTTGCCCCATCAACAACCACGAGCTTCTTCTGAAGTGTGCAATTTCGATGTGCAGGCAGGCTGCTGCCAAGCACTTGCTGGGACCTTATGAGTGCTTGTGCAGGGGTCTGCTGTCATGCCAGGAGTGCCTGGAGGCTGGATCCAGGGGAGCTGGACACGGGGGCGGGGATGTCTGCCGGATCCTGGACCCATTCAGGTGCTTGCAGAATCCTTACGAGAATTTCATTTTAGTTCGGTTTTGATCAGAATTTGCCAAAATTCCAAAATTCCCCATATTTGGGAAAAAGAGAACTTAAGATTTAAAAAAAAAATGGTGGGAGAAACTGAAATGGACAGATTTGCCCAAGCCTTGGCATACTTAGCTCTTAAAAAGGTAATTCTGTTTTGATGGTACCAAATCATAAGGCAGAAAAGGTGCCCTCCCTCTGATTCTACTTATAATCTATGAATTTGCAAGAAGCTTTTCCAAAGGATTGTAAAATTTCCACCATCATCTCCCTATAATCTGTCAAATTCTTATCAGCTATGAGTTTTCAAGAAGCTTTTCCAAAGGCTTGCAAGATTTTCACCATAATCCCCCTATAATCTGTCAAATTCTGCAATAACGTGTCAACTTCTGCCATGCTCTGATCCAGCAACTCCCCTCAGCCATCATATGTCTCCTGAACTCCACCTCTCAGCTGCCAGAGCTCCATGGGTTTCGGCAGGATATCCATATTTTGAAATAAAAACCCATAGCCCTAAGCTGTTTTACAGTTCATATCAATGCACATGAATCCATGGAGGGATATGTTTAAGCCCCCTGGCTGTCTCCCAACCTCCAGCTATTTGCAGGAGGGGTGGGCTAGGGATCTAGATCTAGATACACCAGTAGTTCTCTTGAGTGACTTCCTATTGTTTACCAATAGCAACAAATGACTATAACCCCAAATTATACTGCTGAAATGCAGGATAACCAGGTGAAGGTTTTTTTGTGTGGAAGTGCTGTGAACTCTGTTCAGTTCTGGTGCTCAAAACAAATACCTGGGCTCATAATTCTTTAATTCTAAGTGTATATCTTTTGTGTCAGGTTCTGGTTGGTGGAACTTGAATTACAGTAAAAACAACAACAACAAAGTAGACCTTGGAAACCAGAACATTGCCCGCCCCGGTTTACACATATAGGCTCTGTTCACAGTCAATAATGAAGGCTGTGGAGGTGATACTAGTTAAATTATTGTAATTTAACTTGAAATACAGTAACATCTCACCATAGTGTGGAAGACTGTGATGAGGTGACTTGCATACCTTGCTCGTTCTGCTGGCTAGATGTTGTTGATGGGCAACTGGATTTTGTATTGTCATTTGCCTTTTAATACTTTTTTGAAATGTTTAAATATCACAGCTGATTTAATTATATTTTTAAACTTTTGTATATTTAATTTATATGTTTTAACTGTATCCGTTTCAATTTTGTAAAGCCACCTTAAGTCTCAGTATTGGGAAAAACGTGGGATGATGAGGATGATGATGATGATGATGATGATGATGATGATGATGATGATGATTTCAATGCTCAGCTCTTTCTTTATCTGTATCCTGGACAGCCCTTCAAATAGAGGATGTCTTCAAAATAGAAGACAGCCCTCTGGCAGCTCTGCAATAAAAGAGGAGATGTGGCCTACCTGGAGATCATAGAATCATAGAACAGTAGAGTTGGAAGGGGCCTATAAGGCCATCGAGTCCAACCCTCCACTCAATGCAAGAATCCACCCTGCATTGAGCCAGAGACTGAACTTAGGACCTTTTGCATTCAAAGCATGTGCTTCTACCACTGAGTTATGGTCCTTAAAACAGGCCATGCGACAACTCTAATGCTACTTTTAAATGGACTGTATTTCTGCCTTTCCACATTCACTCCAACAGCTTCCTGTTCTTTGACCTAACTGCTATGCAGCTCATAAGCAAGTCACACAGATTTCAATGGGATTAACTCCATAGTACATCTGTTTAGGATTGTTGCCTTACCCCCATAAACAAATAACTGTCAAAAAAATAATTCAGATTCTCTGAATAATTCCAGGACCCTATCCTGTGTTGGCATATGAACTGATTTTCTCTATACAAAATGGTCTTAAAAAGTGCTTCTAAATATTTACAATATGGTAGCTTCTGCTAATATAATTGCCTCTATAAAACACCAAAAACTAAACATAAATCCCCGTTTCTCACTATGTATGAGAGCTTGTAAAATATTTAGATTAGACTGCTCATTTTTTTTTTATCCACAGACTTTAATTTCCTATAAAATATGCACCAGATGCACAGGCCTGGCTCATTGTGTTGTTTCATATTATATTTTTTTTATTCCTGTCATTCTGCACTTCAGATTGCAAATCAAGATGCTTTTTGAGATAAATTGTGATTAATTTAAGATTCTTTCAGGTCTTGCATACTGACAGCAATTGATCAATGTATAAAATTGTTTTGCATTACTCTGAAAGCCTGAATCCAGGTTTGTTTCCAATTAAGCGAGGCCAGTTGAGAAGCAAGCTCATGTACAGATGAGCTCCAACCTGTTTGCTATTTTTTTTTTAGTAATTATAACCCACCCACCCCCAACAAATAACTCATGGTGGTGGAGTTGTTAGATATCAATGGATTTCTTCTTTTCTTATTTGATTTTGGCTTTTCCCTCCCTTATTTATAATTGTGCTGTATGAATCTCATTTCCACTTAGCGTCAATCTATAGGTGGGAAATACTGGGGCTCAGTACAGGGGCACCCAATTCCTGGAGAAATAAATGCTGCCCTAAAGTAGTCATGGGGTTCAGCACTTACTGTACAGAACACATGGGAGTTGTAGTCCAAGAGCATCTGGAGAGCTACAAGTAACCCACCCCTAACATAAAATATCTCATTCTTCCTTTTATTTATTTATTTATTTTATTACATTTATATACCGCCCCACAGCTGAAGCTCTCTGGGCGGTTTACAACATTAAAAATAGTAAACATTAAAAGTATACATTTTTTTAAAAAAAAAAACCAGAAAAACAGTGTAAAAACAGTATCCATTTAAAAACAACAATTCTGGGGTCCATTAAAAAAAATGGACAAGTGTACATCTTCCTTTGATCCTATTATTTTTACTTCTTCTATACTCTGTTGCCTATTCAGATCACAACCAACACCAACTGTATACGGCGTGTGTCCTGGGCCCCAACAGTTGTCAAAACTGTTATAAAGCGCTTTAAAGTTCTTTAAAGCAGTAGTGTAGATCCTGCCCTGGTTTACAGCCATGAAGGGAGCATCACACTTTTACTGAGAAGCAGGGCCCCACTTCTAATCCCACCCCTGTCATCCCATAGGGGGCCTGAACATGTGGAAAAGTCTAAATGCAAGCAGCTCAGAGAGCTTTCTCTCCCTTTGACTCTGAGAGGAATAAGAGTGATGTGACCATTCCACTCAGTATACCTTATTTCCCATTAGTCATGTTCTTTCTCCTTGCATGTGTGTGTACATCCTCACTGCTGTTCATCTTCAGAATCCTCCAAGGATGCACAGAAATGTACTGAGATTCCACCCCACCCCAATTTCAAAGCTTTATTTAAGAATGGAAGGTTTCCCCTTCCTGAGAACCTCTGGGTACCCCTCTCATTACAAGACACAATCCTTAAGTCCATTTTGATTCTTAGAACATAAAAACACCCATTGACTTATGGGGAAGAGCTTATTTAGCAATAATTGAATAAACCTTTCTATTTAAAAATAAATAAATAAGGGATTGTATAGTAGTCTTATACATTACTAAAACATACTATAATTAATTGTCTTTCATTATTTAGATAGCATTTCCAGTCTACAATGTGTTTCCCAGTTCTTATTTTCTGCGCATGAATGCAGATGCATTTGGGAATCTCAGGCTTTAGCTAGACCGGGCTTTATCCAAGGGCAAACCCTGCGATCGTCCCTGTGCATCCACATGACGCACAGGGGATCCCGGGATCAGGGAGGGACCATCCTTCCCTTGCCCTGGGATAGAGCCCTCCCCTTTGGGCCCACTTTTTCCACGGTCCTGGGCTGAGCCTGAGACCGCGGACTTATGTGGCCTGTTGCCGCGGTTTGACCCAGCTCTATGCGATTCCTTCCACAGAGCTGCTCACAGGCCACAGCACTCCTCAGGAGTACTGCGCCCATCGAGGGTAGGATGGGAGTAGTGGCAAAAGTACTTAAAATTTAAAAAACTTACCTTTAGCGCACGAGCGTTCATGCGCTCCTTCCTCTTTTAAAAAAATGGCGGGTGCAATGCCTCTCCTCCTGAGGTTGTCACGCCTCACATGTAAATGGAGGAGGGATCTCGCATTAAACACAACGCGAGATCTTCTCTCCTCCGTCCTGGGATTATCTAGCTGGCACATTGTTTTAACTGTTTTAACTGCTTTTAAATTATATATTATTTTAACTTCATTCATGGTTTAATTTGTTTTTAACTGTGCATATTTATTGTTTTATACTGTATGCTTTTATCTGTACACCGCTCGGAGATCTTAATGATATAGGGTGGGATATAAATGTTTTAAATAAATAAATAAATAGCTAAGGCCTTCCCCGCAAAGAAGTAAGGGATAGGGGACAGGTAGCAGGCAGAAAGGAAGGTATTTAATTGTTTCCTTACCTGACACTTTCTCCCTCTTCTAATATCCAGAGCCAGCATTACAAACCAGCAGCTTTGAGCAGCTGCCAAGACCCCAGTGCCATAGGAAGGCCTGAGGGTGGAGCAGAAATGTGTTCAATTTGCATTTCAATGGAAACCTACCTAATTCACACTTTCTAAACCTATCCAGGAATGGAAACAATCTTGATAGTCATATTTTTCTCAATTTTGCAGTGCAGTTCTCCAATCAAACAATGTGCACAAAAAAGAGTATATTAGAGAAAAGTGTGCACAAAACATGCATATATTTGTGAAAATAACATAAGAATGCATTATATCAGGGGAAATTGCTGACAAATATGGGTATATTCAACAAAAATGTGTACAAAACACATATATTTGAAGAAATGTGCACAAACATCTATGCATTTTCAGGCAGTTTCTTTCTTTTTTAATTGCAAACTGATGCAGAAATGGAATAAAAATAACTTAAGGTGGAGAAATGAACAAATGAACATTTTAAGTGAGAAGGAATTAGTGCCATGTCAGATGTAAGAGAACAAAGGAGGGAGAGGTATGTTCAGTTCTAAAAGCATTTCCAGTGTCATGCACAATTAAAGGATGTCATTATCATAAGGCCCCTGTGATCTTTGATCTTGAAGAGTATTATTAGATGACAGCCACTCTTTCCATCACTACAAAAAAATGGAAAGATGGAAAAATGACAATAATGAGTATTTGGCTATTTTCTTATACTTTTTCTATATTTCAAATTAAAACACCACCTGGGAAATGTAACATGAGGAAGTAATTTTAAATCCTGGAGTAGTTAAGTACATAGAAGCACTATATGATAATATGCAAATATCTTACATGTGTCTGTTCAAGTGAAAAAAAATTGTGGACATTTTTCAGCTACGGATAAGTACAACATTAGCAAATCTCAAGAAACATGAGCAGTTATTTGGAATGCTGAATGCATTCCTTTTACCTGCTATTGATTCAGAAGAATGTGTACCTTAGCCATCCATTACTATCCCACAGCTGCTTATTAAGCGTATACGTCATGGTGTTTCAGTCCTATGGACTGGCTTCAGTTTCAGAGACAGGAGGGCAAGCAGTTGATTTGTGCCATGCATTTGTCCCTGGCAAACACACTTGCTATGAACCCAACACACCCATCACACATTTTGCCAGTATGCATTTTCCAACACAACCATAACCAACTTTCTCATGCATCAGTCAATTTCACCTTTTAGCATGGTACATTGTTTAGGCAAACTGGAAGTAAGAAAAGAAGGCTTCTGGTCATCAGAACCCATTTTTACAGGTGATGATTGGAGGGGTTGGAGCTTTTTCTTTGCCAGCTGCTTATGAACTCGGGTATCCTCAGTCTGTTCCAGAAGATCCAGAATACAAGCTGATGTCTGGCTAAATTCAACAGATGTTAGTAGGGATGGGTGAGAATTCTGTTTTAGCTCCATTTTGATAAGAATTTACTAAAATTCACAAGTTCTCTAAATTTGAGACAAAAAGAATGTGTGATTTATTATGTTTTTAAAAAATTGGATGTGGGAGAAACAAACTGGACTGGGATGGAGCCAAATCTTTAGTTAAACAGAGGTTGTGAGATATTGATCTCCGAGAGTTCTATTGTACAGCACAGGGTCCTTGCTCTCCCAGATTTCTGGGTTTGTCAGGCTCCTCTAAAGATGGAATGTTTTATTTAAACCTGCTATTAATTCCTAAACACAGGAAAGCATTCTCTCTGGCCTGGCTTAATGCTTTACCCTCTAAACTCTTAGATGGTAGATACTCCAAAACACCAGTAAATTAGGTGCTGGCCTTGTAATAATGTAGAAGTGGAATCCGTTAAACATGTACTGTTCAATTGCTGTTATTACCAGGGGTCAGAGATGCCCTGATACTTCCAATTACTCAATCTTTCCCAGGCCAGTCCTTAGAATCTCTTATGTGTACCTTACTCAAAAGATCTAATGGATCAATCACTGAATGAGTAGCTAAATTTTTAAATGTTGTTATTGTAACTAGATCCTCTATGGTAACTTGTAGAACAATGTATTTTATCTTTATGTATATTTGCACCTTGCTGGTGGTCAGTAGAATGTAAACAAATAATGTATGTAGTAAAAAAAAAAAATCCTGACAGATTAATCCATCTAGGCCCAAGGCTTTTTGAGTGCTTTCATCTTAAAAGACTGGCTTTGAATCCCTGTGTATTTTTCCATATGAGTGAGGGTTGCCACCTCTTTGTTCTGACAGTCTTTTCATTTTAACAGCTATAAGGTAAGCAAGTACATCATGGACCCCATACTGGAATGAAATTTGGCTGGTGCAGATGAGAGATTTCTTCAGTTCGTTTTTGGTAAGAATTTACCAAAATTTACAAAGTCCTCCATATTCACGAAAGCAAGAACATGAGATATTAATGATCTGAATGCTGGAGAAAACAAAACTAATAGATGCACCCTTCCCTAGATATTAGTCTTCTACTGACTCTGCGTATGGCAGAATGAATGCCATACACAGAGAGATATCCAATGAATGGTTCCCTTACACTTTGCATGTGAAGCTGCAACCATACCTACAAAATAAGAAATTCCAAGGTGCTTCAGCCCTATCCCTATCCCAACCCATATATACCACATTCCCTCCACACTTTAAGTCCACATATATTCCCTCAAATACCTGAAGAGGTTTCCTGTGTTTATAAGATGCCTGAGTATTTGAAATGAAACCAAGCCTTTATCTTCTCCAAATCCGTGCAGAATCTGAACCATTAGAGAAACTGTCTGTTCAATCCAAGTGGTTTGCTTACCTGCATTTTTCTCCTTTCGACCTACACAACTAGAACAATACAATTAATACTTTGGATGGTCCATGCACTGATTCCCAGAGGGTTCCAATATAGATAGTCCAGATAAGCTGCTTCTCAGAACAGCTGATGCTCATCACTGATTCACATATAATATGTAAGAAAAATCCATTGACATCTGTCCTTTGATAGTTTCCATGAAGGCTATTACATATATTAATTCAAGAATATGGTGAATGCCAAAAAAAGAAAAGGAAAAAAAAAGGACACAATGTGGGTATTGATAAACACAAGAAACTATGTGGAAGTGTAGCACTTATTTTCAAAATAATGAGATTGTGTGGTTAAAATTGGAACAACCATGCTACAAATATGTGGGCTCCATTTTGTACTGCCACCAACCATGTAAATATGAGCTCCAGCAGCTATCACACTAGTAAACATCCTGAAAACTTTAGGTACTCAAGGGATAATCACTACTGACTTCTCTTTATTATGTTACCAGACATCCTGGTTTGCATGTCACAGCAAGTAGTAGAATACACAGCAAACTCCATTAAATTCAAAAATTATAGCAATCCCTGTAATCTGCATGATAGCTGAAGCGAAGGCTTCATTAATTTTTGAATAGTTTTCTTGAAAATTTGCAAAATGTTGACAGCTTCTAGTTAAAAATAGAGAGCACTATGATGCTGGTACTTTTTTGCTCCATTAATATGTACATATTGTTGGTTTTGTAAGACAAATGTAATTCTTAAGTCTGCATATTGGGAGAGAAAGGCTTGTTGACTGTATTCTGCTTTTGAAATCTGATGTTGTCCTCTTTGATAGTCACAAAAATTCTCAGCGGGAATTGCACATTTATATTTCAGTCAGCTTCACTAATTGGGAAACTCCCTCCATTCTGATGTGGTTAATAAAATATGTGCTTGAAAACTAAGCAGAGCAAAATGGGTACCAATCTGTATTAATGAGAGGTTGCTTTAAAAAAACAACCAAAACCCACCCACCAAAAAGAAAATACACATCAGTATGTAATTAATATTGTTTGCTTGGGAGGAGTAAATCACATTGATTTCTTCTAAAAGTTCCTTCTAAGTATGGATAGGATTGCAGTCTGTCTGACCCATTACATATCTACTAGTCTCACTACATCCAGTGGGACTTACTGCCAGGCCAGAGTGCATATGATTGTTCCATAGGGTACAATCTTCAGTCAATCTACTCCAAGCAAACTCCAGTGAAGAGACTGAAACTTTTCTATATTACGGGTGACAGTCAAAAGCAGCCATTCAACCCAACTACTATACTTCTGCTAATGCAAATACTGCAGAATAAGTAAATTGAGCCAGTTTCTTAATCTGCATATGTACTGAATCGCTGATGTTTTTGAAAGACACTTTTAATTAACTCATTAATTCCCTGTGTCTTCCCAATGACACCACACTCTCCTATGGTATATATATTTAAATGTTAACATTTTATATCCCAGGTACTCCTGCTCTTATCTGCTATGTACATCTAAGGCTACTAGATGAATAATAAATAATAGGGGTGTGCACTCTGCACTGAAAATCCAAGGGTCCCATGGTGCTCCAACGGAGCTCTGAAATTTCAGTGTGGTTAGATGTTTTTAAAACTTTCAGATACTTGCAGTGTGGAGCAAAGATTGGTCAGAGCTCTGAAGGTATCTGAAGTTATCCATTCCATTGTAATCTATTGCAATTAACAAAAATGCTTACATCTCTGCCATGTTTAATGATAAAGAGATGAAACTTGGCATGATGATAGCTCTTAAACTGGGCTTTAGACATGCCAAATTTGAAATTGATCCCTTCATCCCTTGATTTTTAAAGGAATTGTTTTTTTAAAAAAATCCCCTCAAAACATACACAAAACTGCACACACACACACATCCGAAACTGCGCAGGACCTTTTATCCTTTACTTTGTTGATGCACAGTTGTGCATCTTCAGTTTATAAAAATAGAAATCTGCTGCATTCCCTGAACATTTGCTCTAATGGGAGGGAATGTGTGTGCGTGCGTGCGGAGAACATGGTCAGTGGAACTCCGCTCTGAATTTTGGAGTGGAGCAGAGCTGCTCAGCACACCTCTAATAAATAATACAGTAATGGAAAGCTAGTATTCAACAATGTGTTTGCCCTCTACTCATTACAATCTTTGGAAATTCTTTGAACCTCTCTTGATTGGATTAGATATTTGCTAAAATAGAAAAGCCAGGCCGGATCAGACAATCCAGTCTAGCGTTCTGTTCACACAGTGGTGAACCAGCTGCTGACTGGGAACTCACAAGAAGGACACAAAAGCAAGAACACCCTCCCACCCATGTTCCCCAGCAACTGGTGTACATAAGCATACCAGCTCTGATACTGGAGGTAGCATATGGGTATTACGACTACTAGCCATTGACAGCCTTCTCCTTCAGAAATGTATCCAACCCCCTTTTAAAGCCACAATTTTGTAAACCTCCATCATGTCTCCCCTTACTTGTCTTTTCCCCCCAAGCTAAACAATCCCATCAGTTGTAATATTCCCTCATAGGGGAGTTGCCCCAGCATCTTGACCATTTCAGTGGATGAATTTGCTTTAACAGCCTGGGACAAAATAAAATAAGAGCAAGAGATCATTCTGTCCCTTCTGCAGATCTTGAATAGGGTTGCCCATTGCAGGGAAATCTGGCCCTTTCAGGAGCCTGATGGATCCCCACAACAGACTCAGCCTGGCTTGCATAAGCAAGCCGAGCTGCAGTAAAATTCCTGGAACTCGGAACCTTACTGAGTTTTTTTGGTGCTAAATGGGTGGGTGGCCTTGGCAGAAGCAGCCCCCACTACCATCACCATGATTTTGCACTACCATCCCCACCCCTGCTGGGTCCTGGGAGAGAGAAACGGAGCCACTTGCACATGGTGATGGGGAGGAGGAGAGTGGTGCACCACTCCACTCTTATCCCCCCATACCCACTACCATAGCAACAGTGGTGGCAGAGTGACAGTGAGGGCATGAGGCGTGGGGGGCCCTCTCACTCCTCCCCTGCTGTTGCACTGCTGAAAATCTGCTAGCTGGCTCGATTTGGCAAGGGCCGAGTCGAACCAGCTGGCAGATGCCAGATTGAAGTCCCGGGGTGGGGGTTGACGGGCGAAGCTCACCAAGCTCCACCCCCCGAATGATTTCTCTGACATCCCTAATCTTGAATGGAATCTTAGTACACAAATGATTTATTTTCTCTCATTTTAGCAGGGTAGGTTTAGGGGTGGGCAGGGAGGATGGAGGAACCAATGAAGAATAAAAAGGAGCCCCAGATTGGCAAAATCCTTGTAGCCCTCAGCTAAATCCATGAGCAATGACCAGCGCATTTTGATTGAACATTCAACATGGTTCACAGCTTTGCTCTTGGTGTGATAAAGGGCAGTACTTTAAATAAAAGACATGCTACCTCTTCTTCTCATCCCATTCAGCAGTCAATGTGCACTTAAAGTGAAGGATCATGGGGATTTGAACAGTAAACAACAGAAGAAAGACTGATGTCAGTTTAACGGAGTTGGCTGTCTCACACTATCAGCTGGATGTCCAGACGGTTATCAACTATCCGTCTAAAGAAATACTGCCCTGACAAATTATTTCCATGAGTCTGGAAGACTTATGGCTTGGGAAACAAGTAACAAAAAAGAAGATTCACAAGTGGAAAATATTGCTTTTTAAAGAGAAGGCATTCAATTGGTAGCCAGGTTTAACACAACTTGGAGATCAGCACTTGTGTCAACTGGCAACGCCAGTTTTCCTCTGAAAGTATAGCTGATGCTTCCAGAGGAATTACTGCTGTCAAAACAAGCTTTGGTCCTGAATATCCTAACAGATGCTTATTCAAAATGCCTTGTTTTAGTCTTGCCTTTGAAAGCTAGAGTAAAAGACAAGTTGCTCATGATGAAGGGTCCCCTTGGGATACAGGTGTTTGAGCATCCATGCAGCAAGAAAGAGGCAAGAATATGAAAGCACTGTCGGAAATTAGGATACACCCACAAGGACTCAAATCCTTGCTGTGTCTAGTAAGGGGTAAACTCCCCCTGCCACAATTTGATTCATGATTGGTCTCAAAGAACAGAGAGATTTCCCACTCCATCCTGCCCAAATTTGGAAAATAGTTCATAATTCTGAGGCCTATTATGAACCAGGCCACCTCTGACATTCACACTTCGGTTACTACTGTGAAAGCATTCCAGGCACCAACAGAGAGAGGGAAGAAAGTGAGCACACACCACCATGGCCACTGTCAAAGCAGCAGTCAGGTAAATGAGTCTCTGAGTAGGAGGGAAGACAGAATTAATTTCCAACTCAGATTAGAAACCAGAATTGGACAAGAACTCCAAAATCTCCACCCCAAACCCTAGCAAAATCTCTTCTTGTAGCCATGATCAAAAATAAGAACTGGGCTACTATTTCTGTATATGATGGATAATAATCCTCATAAATACTAATGATGAATTGTTAAATTCGAAATATTTTTCTAAAGATTAAATTTAACAATACAGTATTTCATCACTTCCTTAACCCACAGGAATGAATTACTTTCTGGAGCTTTGGTACTACACATGCTCACAGATTTAGTTGCAGCAACTGCTGAGACCAGTGAAGCTCCAAAATATCTTACATATTGTGGAAAATATTCTAGCTAAGATTTGGTGGTTCCTAGACAAGAGTTTTGCACTACTCATCAAAGCCTAACATTCTCAGGAGTTAAAAGGGCATCCAAAAGTACCGTGTAAAAACTAGGGATGTGCTCCTCTTCTAATCGGACCGGCGAATTAGAAGCGGAGCGGGGGGCTTCGCCTGCCCTTAAAGCGGAGGCGAAGAGGATTGGGGGGCCGGTGGAGCGTGGCGAAGAGGATCGAGGTGAAGGCGGATCCTTTGCCTCGATCCAGAGCTCCGCCGGAAAGGTAAGTGGGGTTTACCGGGCCCTGTCGCTGTTGCCCATGCGGCGACAGCGGCAGGGCCCGGTAAACCCCCCTTCCTCTCCCTTACCTGCGTCCATCCGCGGTCTGTTGGCTTCTTCAATTGAGCCCGCGGTTCAACCAGGAAGTCTAGGCCGCGCTTGTGGCCCAGACTTCCTGGTTGAACCGCGGACTCAATTGAAGAAGCCGACGGACCGCGGATGGAGGCAGGTAAGGCCCCCCTCCCCCTTGGTCCCTTACCGGGCTCTGCCGCCATCGCTGCATGGGCGACGACGGCGGCAGGGCCCGGTAACCCCCCCCGCCCTCCTATCCCGGCCTTACCTGGCGCCACTCCCCTCCACTGCGGAGCTCCGATTCGGAGCCAGAGCTCTGCGGCGAAGAGGAGCAGAGTATGGGTGGAGCGGCACGGAGCGGGCCGATCAAAAATTTTCGGATTGGCCCGCGGGGCGGAGCGGGGGGTCCGTGCACACCCCTAGTAAAAACCTGCTAAGGAGTTCTGAATATTATGTATTTTTATTTCAAGTTTCTTTCCAGATTTTTTAAAACACATTGGGCAGCATCCAAATCAATGGTAGAGCTAACATAAGTAACCTCTAGTACAACACCAATAGCATTTGCTGGTTCAATGGGTTTTCCAAGGAATGCCATCACACCAACTAACACTATTGGCATTGTGCTAGGTATTGCTTATATTAGTGCAACAATTTAGTGCAACACTAATGACAACTTAATTCCTGCCCATTCATCCCAAACTTTCAAAAATAAAAGTGCTAATATGTTGCTAACATTATGGCTGTGCACCACCTCGGAACCGAACCTCAAATCTGAAGAGGATTGGGGTGATTTGGACCCTTCCGAACCAGATCTGAGGCAGTTCAGGCAAACGCTGAGGCAGCCCGAAGCTGAAGCCAATTGGCTCCGAAGCTTCGGTCCGCCTTGGTGCTTTGGAGCCGGCCCCACCCCCCAGCCGCCCACTAGTCTCCTTACCTGCTGCATCGATCGCCGCCGCCATCTTGGTTCTGGCGGCTTCCAGTGCCACTGCCAGAAATGAAAGGGAGTAGGCTGTGTGATTTTAAGATATCATGCAGCCTCTGCTGTGATTAGTACCTCTATGGCCACCGTAGTTTGTGGCCATAGTACCTGTATGGTCACAAACTACAGTGGACATAGAGGTACTAATCAGAGGTACTTAAAATTGTGTGGCCTACTTCCAGTCATTTCCGCCAGTGGCACCAGAAGCCGCCAGAAGAAAGATGGCAGCGGTGATGGAGGCAGCAGGTAAGGAGACTGGTGGGGGTGGGGAGGAGCCTTTTCTGGGTGCCGGCTGCACAGCTGGCACCCAGAAAACTCTGAGTCACCTTGGAGGGCCCGAATCTCGCCTCGGCTTAGGCACTGAGGCAGGTCGGGCACACCCGAGGCACCTCCCAGGTGGGTTGGGGCTGCTTTTGGGGGCTCCAGGTTGGCCTCCAAGGTGGATCACGGGGTGGCTGCACAGCCTTAGCTAACATATCCTCAGGTAATCTTAAGATGTCTATGTGTACTCCTACCCATTTAAATCATTAAACCAACCAGAGGTTTTTGAACATAAGACAAGATAATTTTTAGGTAAAATAGCCAGTTATATTGACAATCAAAATTACATATCATGAAAGTTACAAGACTTAACAAGAATTACAACAAAATACGTAACAGATAAGTTTTTATACAACAACATTATAAGAAATTAGTTGCGTGCTTATAACAGGAATCCGGTAATTTGTCCCATTTCATCTTATACGACTTCCTCAGATAAGCAGTGTTATTATCTGTGGAGCAAATATTATTTATTTATTTATTTATTTATCATACTTATACCCCGCTCCTCAGCCAAAACAGGCTCTCAGAGCGGCTTACACTTAGCAAAAAAGACAGTCCCTGCCCTCAGGCTTACAGTCTAATAAAGACATGACACACAAGGAAAAGGAGTCCAGGAGGGAGGGAGGGAGGAGAGAGAGAGAGAGAGTCCAAGAGGAGCAGGCCCCGATGTTACTTCTGCCTGCTCCTGTCCCCTCGGTCCTTCTTCTTCTCCACAGGGCCAAGATGGCAGTTTGCCCTGTGGGGGTGGGGGAAGAGTCCAAGAGGAGCAGGCCCCGATGTTACTTCTGCCTGCTCCTGTCCCTCGGTCCTTCTTCTTCCCCACAGGGCCAAGATGGCAGTTTGCCCTGTGGGGGTGGGGGAAGAGTCCAAGAGGAGCAGGCCCCGATGATACACAAGTACTTTAATGAAATAGCATACAGGGTGACATAAATCTTTCAGAAGAAACGTGGGGTTTCCATGCATGTTATATACATGAATAAGAACTCACCGCTGCATACTAGCACGCGCCATGTGGGTGTAGCTTCAAGCTAGTGGTTCCATACTATTTTCTAATTCCTTTTGGGAAAACCCTCTGAGGGGAATGTTATCTGCATGATAAGGTTACCTGTTGTTATTAAGTGTATGCAGTTGGGTGCCTTCTGGCTCTGTTTATTGTTGCATTTTACCAACTGCAGCCCTTTGTGTTGGGTTTTTGCTAACGTTTCCTCAACAATTGTGAAATATTGACTGGCTAGGAATGGTTTTCATTTTACTGGACCAGTTTGATACTACCAGTGCTCCAGTGCACCATCCTAATCCCTTCCAGCCATCAAGATTCAGGGGTTAGAGTTGTACTCTTATTTTTCAATAAATAATACCATGTAAAAAAAGAGCGAATCTGGGCGATACATAAGCTGCATAAGATATCAGACAGGATGATAAATGCTCCCTCTGGACCAATTCTATATCCTGTTTTTCAGTAAGTGTAATAGCTTTTATTCCATAGATCTAAATGTTCTGTACTGATTAGATTAGTTAAATGCCACCTCTCACTTAGGGACCAAAAGGCTGCAGTAGTTGCTATTAAGTTATTGACTGGAATGTTGGGCTAAAATATCAAGAGGCAAAAAATGAGGACGAGAAGAAGAAGAAATGAAAAGTTTTTCCTCTCTTTTTCTTAACTCGTTGAGATTCAAAGACAGGTGCCCTCCCCAATAATGACATTCTCTTGTTTGAGAAAAGTAACTAATTCCCACTCACAGATTATTAATCAGAAGGACCAACAAATCTAGAAAATAATGTAAGACACAATTGCTCCCTGCTTATTAAAGACAATGTTGTCTTTGTTATTATAATGTAAAGGCCATAACCCCATAGCATAAATATTTTTTCCATGCTGCCAAATATATGTTGCAACTATTGACTAAGCAATTACTGCAGAATATCCAGGAAAGCTGTGCTTCAGGAACTAGAATCAAGATCCTAACTCCTATATCCTAAGGGGAAAATATACTTTAGAAAACTTTCCTTCTATTTGTAAAAAATAAAATAAAAAAATAAATCAAGATGGATAAGGCTTCTTTCCAATAAAACCTTATTTTATTTCCTACTGAAATTTTAATTAGGGTTGCTGCTGAATTCTATTCCAGATGGCATCCATGCTTGAGCCCTGGGACACAACTGGGATCTGAAGGTTCTAGATCATAGAATCATAGAACAGTTGAGTTGGAAGGGGCCTATAAGGCCATTGAGTCCAACCCCCTGCTCAATGCAGGATTCCACCTTAAAACATCCCTGACAGATGGCTGCCCAGCTGCATCTTGAACACCTCCAGTGTGGGAGAGCCCACAATCTCCCTAGGTAATTGGTTCCATTGACATACTGCTCTAACAATCTGGATTTTTTTCCTGATGTCCAGCCGGAATCTGGCTTCCTGTACCTTGAGCCCATTATTCAAGGTCCTGCACTCTGGGATGATTGAGAAGAGATCCTGGCCCTCCTCTGTGTGACAACCTTTTAAGTACTTGAAGAGTGCTATCATGTCTCCCCTCAGTCTTCTCTTTTCCTGGCTAAACATGCCCAGTTCTTTCACTCTCTCCTCATAGAGCTTTGTTTCCTCGTTGCCATCCTCTGAAACCATTCCGACTTGTCTGCATCCTTTTTTAAGTGTGGTGCCCAGAACTGGACACAGCAGTCAAAAGTAATACTAACATAACATAACATAAGCCAAAGTAACATTAGGTTCTAGTCATACTAGAACGGATAAGTTTCCTCCACAGTTATGGTTATATTAAGGAGTGTTCCGATATAAAATTTATCCATATAGTGACCTCTTCCCCCAAAGGGGCAACTACAAGCATTGCTAAAACATATGCTTAAAAGAAGCATTAGCTGTCTTACATCTCCAACAATCTGTCCTCTTAGACAAACCCTTGTTAAAGCGATTTTGTGGCATCCAATAGTTACGAGACAATAAGATGCAACCTGAGATCCATACACATATCAGATATAGATGTGAAGGCAGCAATCCATTGACTAGGGAAAATGGAATAATCCAATTCCTTAATCCATTCCTGCTAAAGACTCCAAATAGCATATGTATTCACTCATAATAAGTATTTATAGACACAGAGCATAGGGATCAGCCTTAATAAATGCTTCCAATAGTGAGGAGATGCTGAAGCTGGAAAGGCAGCAGGGCCAAACTGAGATATTAATGAAGGTTACAATTGCAAGTATTGCTATTCAGCTGGCAAATCATATTTAACACATAAAATAGAGGATGACAAAAACTCATCATCCGCACCCACCAGTTGATCCAAAGTAAAGATCGCCTCATTCATCCATGTGTGCCACAAAAAAACATTTTCTTACCTATTTTTAAATCTGGATTTTCCCCACAGTGTTAATTTAGCATGAGCAAATGGATCAAAATGTAATTGACATGACATTATACGCCACACGTCTCTAACAGCCATAGCTGAGCCAGTGTTCCAGGATGAGGACAGGAAGCATTGCTCTCACACCCTGCTTTGGCTTCATGATTATCCCACATCATCGTCATCATCAACAACAACAACATTTAGTAGTAGTAGTAGAAGTTTAATTTTTTGTTATAACCATAGTTTATAACACAGTAAATCAAAACATGTATATATGCTGTATTATTTTATACACATCATACAGGATTGGCTGGGATGTAGTTTTATTAAAGAGGTTAGTTAAGAGGCTTCATGATTCCTTACTTAGATCTCTCTGTCTAAGGCACTGAACAAGCAAGGGGCCTTCAGGTTGCGTTTTCATAGTCTGCATAGTACTGATTGCAATAATTCACACATCATCCAGTGGCATTGTGAAACTATCAGAGAAGGCAGTGCTTCCTAACACTATGGATGAACAATGTTGGTGCACACCAACAAACAGCACTGTAGTCACTGCCACCAATATGTCTGTCTTATAGTTTTAAGTTATACTCATTTTCTAGGGCTGAGCAGAAATTCTCTCCTAATTCAATCACCCTATCCATAGGATGTGAAGTTAGGATGTGGAGGTTTAAAAGGGAGTGAAGTCAAAAACCATATCTACACCAAGCAGGATATAGCACTATGAAAGCGGTATGAAAGTGGTATGTCAAAGGGCTCCAACAGTTGTCAGTGCACTTCAATATAACTATAAAGCAGTAGTGTGGCTCCTGTCTTATACACTGCTTTCAAGCCGTTTTCATAGTGTGATATCCTGCTTGGTGTAGATCTGGTTTTTGACTTCACTCCCTTTTAAACCTCCACATCCTAACTTCACATCCTATGGATAGGGTGATTGAATTAGGAGAGAATTTCTGCTCAGCCCTAGAAAATGAGTATAACTTAAAACTGTAGTAACTAGTGCTGTGCCGAAAATTTCTCCCACCCTTTTTTGACCATACCCATTCAATTTGATAGAAAAGGAACTGCTTTTGAAAGGAATTCAAATTTGAAGAAAATGTATGAGCTTTCTTGTGCTTACCTTACTTAGCCGGTGGCTGAAGAATATGAATGAGTGTCCTCTTTTTCGTTGTGCAATCATCAAATCAGTTGATGCTGCTGCCACTTGTAGCAGCAGCACACACAAAAAGGAAAAATAAAATAAAACCCCTATCAATGGTGAGCCCTACCTGTGAGAAACTGTTGGAATTTTTTCCTCCCTCTGGAGAAGTTTGATGGAATTGTCTGCTCACGATCAGAGTGGATAATTTTGATAGGTCATTTGTACACAGCTCTAATAGTAACTCTTCTCCAAATGTCTTGTTCTGGAAACCCTGAGAAGATGGAACTCTGGTGCCTTATTCATTCTGCCTTTCTGATAAAACTAGCCTCCAAGATGGCTTAAAAATGCAATTTAACACAGTGGTTCATTAAAAATAGACAAAAAGCAACAAAAAACTATTTGAGCTATGGGAAATAGGTCCCTTAGAGCATTACACTGGTGGACAAAATTGGTATAATTACTTCTTATGTGCCTGTGGGCCCATCAATGTTCAGGCTGGAAAAATAACAGTTTGAATTCAAGGTCATGTTTTAGGACTCGTGGGCAGATATATATATTTTCTTAGCTCTACGTTTCTGAATCACCTCTTCTGACACCAAAGCTATCTTACTGGAAGTGGAACAAAAATCCCACACTGAGTGATAGATATCAGCTGCTCTAGAACTACATTGTCTTTAATGGATTTTTTTCACAAAACCATGGTACAGTCATAAAGGACCTATATTATTCCTTTATTAGCTGAACATGACAAAATGATTAAAAAGCAGCAAATCAACAATTCATCAAAGGCCAAACCATTACATATATAGTCACACTAATAAAACTTCTAGCATAATTCCAACTATTTTTTTCCAGAATATGGATTTATTGAAGCAGGTGCTATCAGATAGCTTTATCAGTGTTATACTGTGCAATCACTGCAAATTGCGTGCAAAGGACTCTGAAGTTTTCCAGTTTATAATCTGCGTTGACTGTGAAGTACTCCCATGCATCCTGCTTTAATTGTGCTATAAAGCCGAAAGACCTGACCTATTTTGCTACTACTTTTAGAGCAAATCATTTGTTGTTTTCTGAGCAGCCACTGGGAGTGCAGGAGCAGGATTGTTTTCTGAGCGGCCACTGGGAGTGCAGGAGCAGGATTTGAAACTTTTAAGCTTCAAATTAAACAAATGCTTACATCTGTGTAAGTTTTAAAGATAAAGACATCAAAATTGGCACAGTAATAAATATTAAGAAGCGCTTTAAGCACACCAAATTTGAATCAGATTGGGTCATCCATTGATTTTTTTATGATTTTTTTTACATTCCCCCTTAAACCCTTTTCCTGGTATGCAAAGGATCTTAGGAGCTAGCAACAACAACAACGACAGCTTTATTAATTAATTAATTAATTAATTACATTTCTATGCCGCCGAATAGCCGGAGCTCTCTGGGTGGTTCACAAAAATTAAAACCATTCAAAGTATAAAACAACAGTATAAAACCATAATATAAAATACAATATAAAAGCTCAACCAGATAAAAACAGCAGCGATGCAAAATTACAAATTTAAAACACCAAGTTAAAATTTATTTATAGACTGTTAAAATGCTGGGAGAATAAAAAGGTCTTCACCTGGCGTCTAAAAGCATATAATGTAGGAGCCAGGCAAACCTCCTTAGGGAGCTCATTCCACAGCCAGGCTGCCACAGCAGAGAAGGCCCTCTTCCTGGTAGTCATCTGCCTCACTTCCTTTGGCAGGGGCTCACGGGGAAGGACCCCTGAGGATGATCTTAGGGTCCGGGCAGGCACATATGGGAGGATGCGTTCCTTGAGATAGCCAGATAGCTTTGTGCTGCAGGGGATAATTTGAGGGAAACAGGTACATGGGATGAAGCCTAGAGTCTAAACTACAGCTGCCAAACACAAGGCCTAGTGTGTGTGTAGGTATTATCAAACCCTTTCCAATGAGGATCACAGCATACTACCACATTCTGTAAGCCAGCTATTCCTTTTTTTTTTATATATATAATAATTTTTATTCATTTTCAACACTATATAAACATAGATAAACATTTCCAAAATATAACTGAAACAAACACAATAAGAAAAAAAAATACATCAAATATCTGCTGCATACATATTGAATAATTGTTGAGTACAAATATCAAAAACTATTACATATGCCTTATCACACTACAACATCTTCATTCTTAACATAAAAGTGCACCCCCCACCTCGGGATCATTCTTGAGTCCAAAATCTAATCATTTCTTCTGCTGGTGGTTTCCCACTTCCCTTAGTAAACACGAACACTAGGAACTGTTTCCAGATTCCTTCGAACTCATTTATTTTAGTTACGCCTTTTCTCCACTTAATATTGCATGTCAGTTTATCATTAATGGCTATGTCCCATACTACTTTATACCATTCCTCAATAGAATATTCCCCTTGGATCTTCCAGTTCCTAGCTATCATCAATCGTGCTGCAACCAACAGTTCCTTTTTCCCCACATCCTCTCCAACAATTTGCTGAATGTTGATCACTTATCTTATTCAATCTAACCGGGGTTAGGTACCACCTCCATAAAATTTTAAAATAATTCTCCTTTATTCTTACTGATAAACTTCTCAACACTCTTTGTTTCCATAGTCCCTCCCAGCTCTGTCGCCCTATTTGTATCTTCAAATCTGATTCCCAAATCATTTTCTCTGTATTCTCTCTAAACTCCTTCTCTAACAATATTTTATATATTTCACTCATTAATCCTTTTGAAACTATACTACCTCCTTTTCCTTTCTCCTTACTTACTACTAATTCTTCAAACCTCGTCATCTTTCTGCACATTCTATTATCTTTAATCCACTTTTTATTCCATTGTTCTAATTGACCATATTCTAGCCAAGATAGCTTCTTCTCCTTTAACAAATTTTCCATATCCTCTCTTGTTTTAATATCTCTTACCCAATCCTTTAATTTAATTTTATTTTTCTCTTTTAATATTTTACATAATCTGCCCTTTAGATCCTCTGGGAAATTCTTTAACATTATTATCGGTGCTAAGGGAGAGTTGCTCGGAAGCAGCTTCCCTTTAAATTTACTCCAAATTTCCCATTGAGTCCTCAGGAGTGGATTATCTATACTTCCAACCCACTTTCTTCCTCCATCTTTAAAAAAAACATTCTCCAGATTCATCTCTACCTTACTTATGATTTTTTCTTCCATCCAATATAAATCTCCTACTCCCATAATTGCTTCTACAACATGTCTTAATCTATTTGCTACGTAGTATAATTTTATGTTTGGGAGACCCATTCCCCCCTTTTTTTGGCTTAGGTACCAATTATTTTTATTCACTCTTGCTCTCTTTTCTCCATTACAATATTTATTAATAATATTTTGCCAACTTTTTATCTCGGTTTCTGATATTTTTATAGGTAGCATCCTAAATACAAAATTAATTTTAGCTAATATCTTCATTTTTATCAAAGCTATTCTCCCAAACCAAGATAAATTTAATCTTTTATATTTCTCCAATTTCTCTAGTACCTCCTTCTTTAACCTCGTTAAATTTTCCCTTTCTAAATTCTCTAGATTTTTTGTAATTTTAATTCCCAAATATTTAATCTCGTTCTTAACTTTCAATTCCATTCCCTTAAATTCCCAATCCTTTTCTTCCTTCTTAGTATAGTTAAACAACATCATCTCTGATTTAGACCAATTTATTTTTAACCCTGTAATTTCCTCAAATTCCCTCAACTGATATTTAATTCTTTCTAATTTTCTTAATGGATTCTTAAGGGGGGGCGGAGCTTGGCAGCCTGAGCGATGGCGGGTTTCTTCTGAGGCTCTGAACGGCGCTTGCCGGAAAAGGCAATTATCTCTCTTCTAATGGGCATAAATCTTTGAGCAACTGACAGAAAATGATTATAAAACCAACAGGAGCTGGGAAAGTGGAGAGATTTGAAGAAGGGAGGTGAGATGAGCTATGATTAATGCAATGTCTGTCTAAACGGCAACTCTATCAAAAGTGAAAGTAAAGTAAACGCTGACTCTGACGCAGTTTAAAAAGAAGGAATTTACGCTTGCTGGACATTGATTTGTGTTATAACCTTTCATCTTTATCTCACATGGGAACGATTGAAATGCTGGCTTTCTAAGGTGGAAGTGGTTGATTGGATTTATTGGCGTGGCGAGAAGGGGGGTGAAGGGGCGAAAAAAGCTGCATTTGGCATTCGGTGAGGGAGATGTGGGATGCTGAGAGACTGTGAATGATTAAATCTGATCCCCTCTAGTGAATGCTGTTGTGAACTGGATATTTCCCCCCTCCTCGTGAAGAAGGAGCTGTGAGTGCTATATAATAGAGAAGCCAGCATAAGTTGCTAAGGAAGAGAGTTGGACTCTAAGATTTATGCCCTACCCAGAAGGGACCCATGCCCAACGTTAAAAAAAAGATCAAAAGTTGGGAAAAGCTTAATATACAAAAAAAGAAACCTTCAAATCATAATTTGGCTTACCTCTCCTTCCTGGAAAGTACAGCCCCTGGAGTTGAACAGGAAGAGGAAGATATAGACCCAGTCTCTTTGGATACAATACCAAATAAAGAAAAAAAACATGGCTGAAGGGGGAAAAGAAAGTGGTAGTAACCCTCCCTCTTTAATGGAAATCAAGGCTATTATAGCAGAAAATAACATTATTATTTTTTTAAAAATGGATCAGCATATGAGTGAATTCAGAAAACAAATGCGTACTATTGCGGATAAAGCGATGGAAAATTCGGATAAGATCAAAGAGATAGAGGCTAAAGCGGATCTGGACCAGAAGAAACAAGAGGCTTTCGAAAAATCAATTAATATACAATTTAAAGAATGGGAATTGCGTTTGATTGCCTTGGAAGATCAATCTCGTAGATCTTCGCTTCGAATAAAGCAGCTGAAGGAGACGCAAGGAGAAGATCTTAGAGAAATTATCGTGAACTGGTTCAAGGAGCTGATGCCTGACATACCAATAGATGGATCGGATCTGGACCGAGTCCACCGTGTGGGGGGGCAAAACTACAAAGGGACTAGAGACATATTGGTGAAATTTGGTAACTATTACAAAAAAGAGCAAATTATGAAAGAATTGAGATCTAAGGTTCAGATACAGTGTAAAGGCAAACCAGTGCAAATTTACAATGATCTTTCTCAACGCACATTAAATTGGAGACGTAGTCTTAAACCAATAACGGAAACATTAATGAAGAATAAAATTCCTTATGCATGGGGTTACCCGGTTTTTTTAAGATTTACATATGGGAGGAGGGAACACAGAGTAACCTCATTGGATCAAGGTAAAGATTTGCTGAAGAGGCTGGGTCTGGATGGGGAAGCAGATGGGGCTGGAGTGGGTGGGGGAGGGAATGAGGCTGGGACATCTGGAGAGTAAGAGAATTGTTAATTATGTTTGGAGATAATTGCAAATAAAAATGTAAATATAGAAACCTGCCGGCCAGGCACAGCACTGCCTCCCCCCTCCCCCTTTAAAGTAGATGGCTGGAGTACTAGACTCACGGGGATATGGGGGGGATTAGAATGGGGGGGTGGGGAGGGGGGAAGGTAAGGGAGGAGGGATTGGGGTAGGAGGGTGGGGGTTTTATGTATGGAGTTTGTGTTTTTATGTAAGCAAGTTTGAATTGCTGAGCACAAGGGATCGGAAGAGATTTCAAAAGGGTGATTATGGATAAAAAGATAAAGGTATCAACACTCAATGTTAAAGGTTTAGGGGCAGTCGTGAAAAGGAAGAGAATAGAACAAATGCTTAATAAAGAGGGATCAGATATTATAATGATCCAAGAGACACACCAAGGCTCCGAGAATTCGAATATGATAAAATTAAAGTGGTTAGCCTATTATGAAAAGTCATTAGGGACATCAAAAAAAAATGGAGTGGCCACTTTGATTTCAAAAAAAAGTGGGTTTACATTAGAAGAGGTAAAAAAGGATGATAAGGGTAGATATCTTATGTTAAAAGGTAAAATTGAGGGAAAGGTCTATACTTTGATTAATGTTTATGCCCCAAATGAGAGGCATAGAGAGTTTTTTATAAAGTTGTTTAAAGAAATAGAAGAATTTAAGGAGGGGTATGCTATATTAGCTGGGGATTTTAATATGGTTATGGATAATAAAAGGGACAGGTCAAATCCCACTAATGCTGAAAAGAGGAACAATATGACTATATTGAATAAGTTAGTAAAAGAAAATGATTATTTAGATTCGTGGCGCTTACTTAACGGGAATAGGCCTGGATTTTCATACTTTTCCCCAGTTCATCATACATACTCCAGGATAGATCATATATTTGTTTCAAAAGACTTTGCAACGAGGATTTGTAAAATGGAAATGGGGGTAATAAAAGTAACTGATCATGCCTTGTTAAGTTTAGAATTTACAGTTAAGAAAGATTATAAAGAGGCATATAGATGAAAGTTGAACACAAAGATATTGAAATACAATAAAATAGTAGATAAAATTCGGAAGGAACTGTCGGAGTCATGGGAAATTAATGAAAAAGGAGGAACAGCTGGGTCAGTCATTTGGGACACCATGAAGGCTGTAGCAAGAGGAATCTGTATTAGAGAAACATGTAGTTTAAAAAGACAACAACGTGCAGAACAGGAAAAGTTAGAGATAGAAATTAAAAACTTGGAGGAAAGATATTGGCGAAGTAAAGATAAATATAAATTAGTGGAAATACAAGCTAAGAAGAAACAATTAGAAAACTTAAATATAGAAGAGATTCAAAAGAATTTAATGTATATGAAAAGGGAATATTTTGAAAACAGTGATAAGAACTCGAGGTTGCTTGCCAAGCTCACACAAAAAGAAAAAGGGAGGAATGGGATAGAAACGTTGAAAGATAGCCGAGGGAATTATTGTCATGCAATGAAAGCTAAAATAAAAAATTTTCAGGAATTTTATCAGGAATTGTACAAGGGTAAAGAAATTCAACAAGAAAAGGTGGAGGAGTATATTGGAAGGTTTATAAAGAAGGAAATAAAATCAGAATATAAGGAGTTAATGGAGTCAGTAATAACTCAAAGAGAAGTTGAAGAGGTTATTGATAAGTTAAAAGTTGGTAAATCACCAGGAGCAGATGGTTTGGGTCCAGAATATTATAAGGTCTTCAAAGATTGTTTAGTTCCAAAATTAATGGAACTTTATAATAGGATATTATCAGGAGAGAAGATACCTGAATCATGGGAACATTCAGTGATAATTCTGATCCCAAAACCAGATAAAGATTTGACTAATCCCGATTCTTATAGACCTATTTCTTTAATAAATCAGGATGCTAAAATTTTTACATCTATTATGGCCAAACGACTAAATAAATTTTTGGCAGAATATATAGGAGCAGATCAATGTGGGTTTGTGGTAGGAAGACATATGCATAATTTAGTGGGTAGAGTTTTAAATGTAATAAATGTAATAAAAAAAGCAAATATTAAGGCAGGTATTATGGCATTAGATATTTTTAAAGCTTTTGATTGTGTGAGCTGGCAGGCACTAAAGAGTATTATAGATAAATTGGGATTTGGAAATAAATTTAAAAATGTAATAGAACAGCTATATTCCCAAAATACGGCGGTAGTGGTGGTAAATGACGGACTTACTGAAAAGATACGACTAGCCAGAGGAACAAGACAAGGATGTCCGCTCTCGCCGGTCCTTTTTGTAATGGTTATGGAAGTTTTGGCGAAGGCACTAAGGGAGGATAAAGAATTAGAAGGAATTGGAGAGGTAAGGGAAATAAAGCTAAACATGTTTGCGGATGATACTTTATTGACCATTAAGCCAGCTATTCCTGCCAGTTACAATATCATTCCATTTAGGTGTACATATCAGGCAGTGTGGAATAAGTGCTTGTGGTTGCTGTTTAATTTCCGCAAATGGAATAACTGTGCAAATCAAATGCAATCAAATAGGGAAATAGTCCACAACTGAATATTTTTCAAAGTTGCACAACTTTCCCCTACAAAGAATTAAATTGTGTGCATTATTTTTAAATACACAATTTCAAACTGCTTTTTCTCTGAAATTTGCACAACTTTCAAATGCGAGTGCACAGTCAACAATTTGTGCACGTTTATGGAGAACATGTTCTTCTGCTTGCAAATGGGTATGCTTGACTGTTCTGCAAATACAAAATCATCCTCCTCCTCCATTCCTCCATGTGTCCAAATGGAGACTAATAACAAGGGTTACTTACGGCCAAATTACACATGACAGTTACTGCGTGACATGTAGATACATCTTCCCCCCCCCTTAGGACAATTATAGTCATGCAGGAAAGCATGGGAAGTATGGTTCTTTTTACTTTGAATGCAATGTGTGATGAGGGGAGGCTTATCTCTTCACTCCCCAGTTGTGTCCAACCAAAAATCGCAGTCTTCATTTGGTTTGGAGCCTCAGAGGTTGGGGAAAATCCCATTGGTGCCAATAAGAACCTTTTCCCTAAGAGTCCAAGCTGTGCACAGGATGCAATGTTAAGTCAGAACATGCCTGGGGAGTGAAGAGACCAGCCTTCCTTTACTGCACGTTTGATTCAAAGTAAAAATCACCCTCTGCACAACTGTAATTTCTCTAAGGAAAAAAAATCAACAACAAACTGCAGCTACATGTAACACAACAAGAGTAACCCTAGGCTTTCAGAAAGATTTTTAGGGCAAGCAAGAGTAAGTGGGACTTGGGTACAGATAGGGGAGTCAGAAATAGGGATATCCGAGAACACTGCAATGGAACCAAATGAGTTCAGTTTTTATGTAATTACACCACATGGCCTGCTGATTTTGCAGTGGTCCTGGCTTCTCCACTTTTGTGTGGATTTGTGGCAGCTTTGGGAATTTTGCACAAATTTCATCATAGAAAATTATGAAAAAGTGGCCAAAAATGTGCATTTCCCCCATACAAACCACCAAATCTGGTACTGTCAATGGGCAGACGACAGAACAAAAGGTATGTGACAATCTGTGAGAAACAGATGGAGCAGATTTTACACACATCCCTACTTGGAAGCTACAGAGCAGGCATTTCTTGGATGAACAGGACTTGAAAGAAATCCTGGTGAAAGAATTTGGGGAGGAAAGATATTGAAGAGTGGCACATTGAGACTGCATGAGAAGAGATATTTTAAGAAGTTAGCCAGTGATTTAAAAGTGGTGGCCACTGATCTTACCTGAACCATCTGAATCTATTGAAAGGGGCATCTGGGCCTCCAATCCATTTGAATTTGAACCCTCTGAACCATATTTTCATCATTTAGCTACCTAGGAACTAACATCAGTACAATAATACTCAGTTTTAGAGGCTGGGTTCGAGGATTTTTATTTGGCTTCTACTGCTATGGCATAACTTGTCTTCCAAAGCAAGGTGTTCATTTCTGAAATATTTCCCATTTTGAACTTTGGCATCATCACAAAATTCATTGTTAAGTCATTCCTGATGGACTGTGGAGCATTTGGTAAGATTCCGATCACTGTTTATGATGTTCCAAATTCTATTTATCTGGACACAATTCAAAGATAAGCCAAGAGAATGTTTAAAACCCCTTCTTCACTCCAATGAGAATTGCATTGAGCTTTTCTCAGTTAGATCTAACAGTTTGATATCAGACCTCTATTTCAGAAAATTCAGGAGTGTTGTTATAGACCTCCTACTTTCTCCATCCAAACCTGCTATCATTCCTCCCCCTTTCCTATTTCCTGACATAACTATTAGTCTAGTGCTAGCTCATACACACATGTACACACCATATGATTTTCTGACCCCTATAGATAATGTGTCAATTGCCTTGGGTTTAATGGATGCTCAGAGGAGGATTTTCAAATTTGTTTAGTGTAGTTCTTCATCATCAGCCTTAAGACATATATATTCAGGCCTTCGAAGGCAAGCCACCCTTTAGGCAAATATTAACTAGTTCTTCTTCTTATGCTTCGAAGGAATATGTTGGCATTTAGCTGGCAGGGAACTAGCAGAGTCTCTTCTTAATATAATTTCCATTAGATACAGTATGCTTTTAATAGGTTTATGAATAGCATGGTACAGGAAATGAAATGGAGATCAACTCCATGGCACCTATTATATATTCTCAAAACAAAAATGAAATCAACAATGTTAACCAACATTATTTGTACTGGTTTTTTTTTAATTAAATGTATAAAAATTGCTTATTTTTGTACAGTTTCCATGGATTAATTTTAATACTAAGGAGGAGCCAAAATTGTGTACTCACCACATCATCATCATCACCATCATCAAAAATCACCATGTAATACTATTGTTGCAGAATTGATTAGAAAAATGCATGGGCAATGGACTTATCCATGTCTATTAGTCGTTATGGTCAATGCCAGAGCCAGTGTGATGTAGTGGCTAGAGTGTTGGACTGGGAGTCAGGAGATCCGGGTTCTAGTCCTCATTTGGCCATGGAAGCACACTGAGTGTCTTTGGGCCAATCACAGATTCTCAGACCAACCTACATTACAGGGTTGTTGGGATAAAAATGGAGAGGATGATGATGATTATATTCACTGCCTTGGGTTCCTCAGAGAAAAAAGGCAGGATATAAATGTAATAAATAAATAAATAACCATTCAGAGGTGGCATGCACCTGACCACAAGTTGCTGGGAATTCAAGGGAATAGATATAATTATCGTCACCAGGCTTGTAAACATTTTATCCATCAGTCTAGCCAGTGTTCCTAGACTTTATTATTATTATTATTATTATTATTATTATTATTATTATTATTTATTGAATTTTTATACCGCCCAACAGCCGAAGCTCCCTGGGCAATTCACAAAAACCATTCAAAGTATAAAACAAACAGTATAAAAACATGATATAAAATACACATTAAAATTGATTAAAAACATACCATACATGATTAAAACTAGGGGTGTGCACGGACCCCCCGCTCCGCTTCACTTGCAGATCCGCCATTTTCCGGATCGGGCCGCTCCGCCCCGCCCCCGCTCCGCCCACTTCCGCTCCGCTCCACCCGGAGCTCCGGATCCGGATCCAGAGCTCCGTTTCCCCCCCCCATAGGCTTGCATTGAAAGCTAAAAAATTATACAACTTTTTTTCTGTTCAAGTTAGAAACCTCATGTTTGGCACCATGACACCTCATGGAGATATACACACGCACGCCAAGTTTCAAAGCAATCCCATCATCCCCTGATTTTTGGGGAATTTTTGAAAATCGGGCACCCCACACACAACATCCCTGCGAGGTGGGCAGGGGAGGAGGGAGGGAAGGCAGGCAGGCATGCAGCTGGCATTTCTGGGGGCATAAGGAAGTGAGCCAAGGATAAGCCAGTAATGCATATAAAATGGAATAAATCAATCAATAAACAAAGGAGGGGTGGAATTAAAAGCAGCAGTGTTGCTCAATAAACAGCAAGAAGAATTTTTTTAAAAAGGCTGTATCTGTCTTTTACCCGCAATAGGGGGACGTGCCCGGGGGAGGGGGAAGTAGCTGCCAGTTCAAGACACTGACAGCCACCAACAGCTCTGAGAAGAAGTAAAACGCTCACTTCGACTCATAACAGGCATTGCTCCACCACTGAAAAGTGACCATTCACTTCAACTCATGATAGGCATTGCTCCACCGTTTTACTCTCTTTGGAAGGCTCTAATGGCCTTCCAGTGCAGGAGAGAGTGGGGGCACGTCCACGATGAGATGCCCTAGGGGAGCTCATCCCCTTGCACCACATCGATTCAGTTGTTCACCAAGGTTAGGGTGGGGAGCAGTGCTGTGTTTCTATCTCTTATTCTTGGCTTAGTATATGATTTCAGGTTGTGTTTGTGCATTTGGTGGGGCTACTGTGTTAAAAAACACGGGGAAAAGCCCGTTCAGATGAAGAAAGAGAAGTTTCCCAGAATCCCAAGTTACCTGTTTTGCCTATGCCCTCCTCCAACTTTGGGATCATCATGACCGGGAGCTGACTCTGCCCCTCAGCCCTTTGAAAAAGGTATTTTTCCCGCCGATTTTTTAAAAACTTCTAGCCCGCGACCCGTACGATGCAGAAAGTTGAGAGTAGTCTCAAAATGACCCCCATCCACGACTCTCTGTGCACAAGAATTTTCAGAATGATAGCTTAAACCCCTCCCCAGTTATCCCCGATTCTTTCCCTCAATGCAATCCTATGGGCGAAACGCCGTTTGAGCCGCGCGGTTGACCCGATTTTCAGAAAAATATAGCCCGCGACCCGTACGATGCAGAAAGTTGAGAGTGGTCTCAAAATGACCCCCATCCACGACTCTCTGTGCACAAGAATTTTCAGAATGATAGCTTAAACCCCCCCCCCAGTTATCCCCGATTCTTTCCCTCAATGCAATCCTATGGGTGAAAAGCCGAAAACGCCGTTTGAGCCACGCGGTTGACCCGATTTTCACAAAAATATAGCCCGCGACCCAGACAACGCAGAGAGGTGAGAGTGGTCTCAAAATGACCCCCATCCACGACTCTCTGTGCACAAGAATTTTCAGAATGATAGCTTCAAAAACAACGTAGTTATGCGCGATTATTTGCCGCAATGCAATCCTATGGCGAAATGTTTTCAAGATGGCGACCGGAGCGCTCCGCCTGAACTAGGAGCTCCGAAAAATGGGCGCTTCTCTTCGCCTTGCTTCTAGGGGGTCCGCGGTCCGCTCCTACTCCGCCTCTGGGTAAGGCGGAGCAGGCCAATCCGCTACTGCTTCTACGCTCCTAATCGGAGCGGAGCACATCCCTAATTAAAACATCTTTAAAACATTCTAAAATTTCACTGGATAGGCCTGCCGGAATAGATCAGTCTTTATTGCTTTTTTAAATTCTAAAAGACTGTCAAGTTGACGAATTTCCTCCGGCAGGCCATTCCACAGTCTGGGAGCAGCAGAAGAGTAAGTCCTCTGGGTAACAGTTGTTAATCTAGTTTGTACTAGCTGAAGTAGATTCTTCCCAGAGGACCTGAGTGTGCAGGGCTGATTGTACGGGAGAAGGCGATCCCGCAGGTAGCCTGGACCCAAACCAAGGTAATAACCAACACTTTGTACTTCACCCGGAAACTAATCGGCAGCCAGTGAAGGGATTTTAAAACTGGTGTTAAGCTAGATATACCAGAAGTATGAGTGTGATGGGGCCAATGAGAGAGAAGTTCCAAATTCACTTGTAACTGCTGGTCCCCACCACCACTCTGATCCCAACCCCTTTTACCTTGTGGCTGCTGCAGCAGTTACTGCTTTCATTCTGTCTCTCCCTCATCTCTGTTTGCTGCTGTGGGCGCCATGGCAGGAAGGGAGAAACCTGGAAGTATTTCCTTCTTCCTCTCCTCTTCCTCTCTGCGTCTTTGTCTGCATTCACATGTAGTGGTAAGCTAAAGTTTTGTGTTACATGCACCAGCCTCTGCAAGACCAAGCAAAGCCTTGGATGCAAGAGCTCTTCTTAACTCCCTCCATGCAACTGAGTGGGTGTGCCCAGGACAGACCTCTCACACACACAGCCTGTCCTCCCAGTGATCTTGATCAGGAGCATTGGAATGGAGGCTTTTATCCCCACCCCCCAAAAGTGATCCTGATCAGGACTGCTGTTTCTCCATGGCAATTAGCAGCAAGTTAGATAATTCCTCTATTACATTATTCATACAGAAGTTAAAAGGGAAAAGCACCAAGTAGCAGCCTTCTCACACTCTTCTAGGGGACATCTACACAGCGTTCCGAAGGCGCCCCGAAGCCCCTTGAGTCTTGGCGTGCATGTGTATTCCTGGATAAGCTATCATGGTGGTGAGTTTGAGGTTTCTAACGTGCAAATTGACGGAGCTATCAAAAGGGGTATGAATAGGGTGCCCGATTTTCATAAATTCCCCAAAAATCAGGGGATGATGGGATTGCCTTTAGTCTTGGCGTGCATGTGTATACATCCATGAGGTGTCATGGCGCCAAACTTGAGGTTTCTAACTTTAACATAAAAAAAATTGTATACTTTTTTAGCTTAATGCAAGCCTATGGGGGGGGGAACGGAGCTCCGATCCGGATCCGGAGCTCCGCAGCGAAGCGGAGCGGACATAGGTGGAGCGGGGGCAGAGTGAAGCGGCCCGATCCACAAATCGTGGATCTGGAAGAGAAGCAGAGCGGGGGGTCCGTGCACACCCCTAATCTATATGACACAGCTACCATCCCAAACCCATCCAGGGGCAACCCCCCGAAGCTCCGCTTAAAAAAAGTTGGGCACTTACCCTGACTATTTCATAACCTTTGAGCACAGATATGCATTTATGAGCCTAGGGAGCTTTAGAGAGTCCCATGTTTAAGAAAATTCTAGAAACTAGGGCCACGTCTACACAGCGTTCCGAAGGCGCCCCGAAGCCCCTTGAGGGCGCCCCGAAAACGCTCGTGTAGTACGTACCTTAATCGTCCCCAGAAAAGGTGGAGGAGGAGGCGTGCTTCGGCAGCGCAGACTGCGGGCGGGCTGCTCCAGGCTCCATTTCCCTTTAGCCAAAAGGCCCTGCGAGAGCTCCCAGCAGCGGGGCTGGGTCGTGGGAGGGAAGAGAGCGGACAGGCGAGGAAAGGGGCGGCGGAGGAGGCCCCTGCGTGGTCCCGGGGGCGTGGGAGGCACCCTTCCCTTTCCTTGCCCGACCGCTCTCTTCCCTCCCACGACCCAGCCCCGCTGCTAGGAGCTCTTGAGTCAAAGCCAGACACAAACCATCCCTGCGAGGTGGGCAGGGGAGGAGGGAGGGAAGGCAGGCAGGCAGCAGACATTTCTGGGGGCATAAGGAAGTGAGCCAAGGATAAGCCAGTAATGCATATAAAATGGAATAAATAAATAAATTAATTAATTAACAAAGGAGGGGTGGAATTAAAAGCAGCGTGTTGCTGAATAAACAACAAGAAGAACTTTTTTAAAAATACTATATCTGTCTTTTACCAGTAATGGTGTGTGTGTGTGTGTGGACGTGCCCAAACGTCCACATCATGTGCCCAAACGTCCACATCACGAAGCATCAGCCAATTTGACTGGTCCTGTCTAGGTACCAGTCTTTTAAGAAGCAAATACTCACTTCAACTCATGATAGGCATTGCTCCACTGGGTTACTCTTTGGAGGGCTCTGATGGCCCTCCAAGTACAGGAGAGTGAGGGCACGTCCACATGCCCTAGGGGAGCTCATCCCCTTGCACCACATCTATTCAGTTGTTCCCCAAAGTTAGGGTGGGTAGCAGTGCTGTGTTTTTTCTATCTCTTATTATTGGCTTAGTATATGATTTCAGGTTGTGTTTGTGCATTTGGTGGGGCTACTGTTTTAAAAAACACTGGGAAAAGTCCGTTCAGACTAAGAAAGAGAAGTTCCCAGAATCCCAAGTTACCCGTTTTGCCTATCCCCTCCTCCAACTTTGGGATCATGTGATCATGACCAGGAGTTGACTCTGCCCCTCAGCAATCGAAAAGGTAATATTTTTCCCGCCTTTACCCTACTTTTTAAAAAATTCTAGCAAGCGAACCGCACCATGCAGAGAGCTGGTTCAAAATGACCCCCAGCCATGACTCTCTAAGCACAAGAAGTTTCAGAAAGATAGCTTCAAAAACAACACAGTTATCCCCTTTTCTTTTCCACAATGCAATCCTATGGGCGGAATGTTTCAAAATGGCGATCGGATCCGCGGAAAGAGGATCGCTCCGAAAATGGGCGCTTCTCTTCGCCTTGCTTCTAGGGGTCCGTGGTCCGCTTCTACTCCGCCTCTGGGCAAGGCGGAGCAGGCCAATTCGCTTCTGATTCTCCGGTTCTAATCGGAGCAGAGCACATCCCTAATATAGATGACCTGCCGCCACTCCAGATTCACCCCAGGGCAAACCCCTCATCAAGACAAGCCCCAGATGAATGTAAGAAGTTCATAGGTTGGCTGCCTGGCTGCTTTGGTTAGATTATCCTCATTTGAACAAGGAGCATTAACAAATAAATCATGACTACTTTATTAAAGAGCAAAACGAGTGCTAGCCATTTAAATGCAGAAATCTGACTGGTTTGGCACTGGCTGTGTCATTTTATTTGTGATACTCAGCCTGCCTGTTCAGAATTTCATATTTGGAAAGCAGTGGAGAGTCTGTAAGAGTTTTCTAATTCCCAGCATCAATCACCAAAAATGAACATAACCTAATGTCATTGCTGAATCAGGCCATCAATTTATTGCTTTGTAAAAGCAATCAGCAAGCTATCAGGCAATAAAGTGTATGAGATAAGTGCTTCTTTTGAGACAGCACAGCCATTGACAATGATATACTGATCAAGAAGCCTAACTAGCTGCCAACCTGGTACTCCTATTACTTGCAGAAAGCCTGAGCACCATGCAACAGATGTGAAATATGTTTCCTATTCTTATGGACCAATCTAGTTTGTTTAATAGCCTTGTATGCCACTTAGGTTTGCTGTCTTATCTAATGAGGTTATATGTGCACTCCTTGTGCTTTTCTGGCCACTTTGCTCATGGGTAATATGGAAGAAAACCGGTTCACACTCTATTTTCTAGGAGATCATGAGTGCCACATGAGCACTTTCTGTTGTGGCTGCTGCTTCTGCTGTTGTTTTCAGCTGCTTATTAGGGAAGTGCAGGATGTCTTGGGGAAATTTCACAGTTGCTGATGTACTGTCACTTCCTGCTATGAGAGCAGATATTTTACAACAAGTTAACAAGATGTGCTGACTATTCCATAGGATTCTAATAGGCAACCCCCCCTTTCCTTTGCCACTTCCTCCTCCTCCTGTTTCTTTGTGATAAGGAAAAGACACATCTACATACATATGTACATCCATGGAAAGACATTGAATCAATTCAACTAATTGTGCCTGTGAATGGACTATGATGCTGGCATGATAAATTTCCCTTCCATGTACCTCTCGAGTTTCTAAATCTCTCATTTTTACTGTATAATTTGTGTCAGCACAGCTGAAATGGCCTCAGGGACAATGAGCAGGCACAAATAAAACCTTTCTTTTTAACGAAGCAGCACAGCTTCTGACAGACACCAGAGCATCTTTAAGGCTTCTTCTCCAGCTTCCTCTCCAGTATTTTTAAGTCTATTTCCTTAAAAGTCTGAGCCACACCTGCCTTTTCACTGCAGCTTGATATGCCATTTTGTGTTATCAGTCCTCAACATGAATCATTAACATTTATTGTTATGATTATTTAAATCTTAACGATGTTCAGATTTAAAGTGTTTAGACTAACACATTCCAAAAATAGAGGTTATATTAAAATAAAACTCCCATAAAAAGGATCCCCTTGTCCATTGCTACTAAACACTAGTCTGAATGCAAATGTTTTGCAGTGCATCCTGTCCTGTCCCAAACCCAGGGAGGATTGGGATTAATGAGCAGTGGTCTAGAAGCCCTAGGATTGAAAAGCTGGGGAAGATTCGCCGTGTTCATCCATCAGCTAGAAGGGCATCATTAGGAGGCTGCTTTCAGCAGAGTCTTGACAACACACCCAGGCAGGAAGGTGGAGGTCTCAAAGGGATGTATATAGGGCCCAAGTCATTTAGGTTTTTATAGGACTTGAATTATGTCTCGAACATTCTCAGAACCCATCGAATATACAAAAAGAATTGTAAAATATGTTTTCAGCAACTCATCACAGCCAGGAGAGAGGCTATTTTGCTGCTCTGTTCCAACTGAACTTTATGAGCAGTCTTCAAGGGCTGCCCCCCACAAAGCACATTACAGTACAGCAGTAGCTGCATTATATGGAGTCAGATGTTTGGTTAATCTATCCCAATACAGTCTACTCTGACTGGCAGCATCTTTACCAGGTTTCAAGCAGAGGTCTTTCCCAGCCTTATAGCCATAGGCACTTTTCTTTTCTTTTCACTTGTGATGTCAGGGACTGAACCTTAGATCTTTGTCCCAAAAAAACATGTACTGCATCACTCAACTATGGCATCTTCCCCTTCCTAATTAGAAAGGCACACAAATTATGGCTGGAAATCATGTCTGAAAAATGGACACAGGGGGGATCTACACTAGTATATGAAACATTGTTTTTACAGTCATTGAACGTTTTTTTTTTTTGAACAATTTAAAACATAGCAGTTTTTAAAACATTTACTTACTTTTCTCTTTCCATGGGAATGCATTCCTTTTGGCCACACTAAGAAAATAAATCCGTTTGTTCTTTTTCTCCAGCTGCCAATTTCCCCTCCTACTTCCTCTTCTCTCTGAGAATCCCCCACTTACAAATGATCTTGCAGCCTCTCAAAAGTGAAACTAAAAGTGGCTTCAAAAAGAGGCTTGAAAGAAAAAAAAACAGCTCCAACTTTGGGCGCAGATATTACATAAACATGCCCCCAGGAATGCGATTGATTAATTAAGAACTACAGGAAACCCATTTAATACGATGAAATTGACCACATCATAACAAATAGAACGACTTATTTCAGAGAAGTTCAAAATAAAAACCGGAGAACAAACAACAATAAAACGTCACAAACTGAACATCATGTGGCGAAATGCTACCAAACGCACACTTAAAAATGGTAGGAAACGTTCTAACTTGACTAGTGTAGATCCCCTCTCAGTCTGCTCACCAGATGAATTTGTGATCACTCCACTCTATACCAGCACACATACAGAAGTATAATGCTTTGCCATGCATTTTGGTTGTGTACATTCTTAGGAGCAAACTGTATCCCCCCTCTCTCTGTATGCATATGCAGGCTTCCCTGCAAGCTGTAGGAAGTTTGGCCATTAGGCTGATTGGGCATATGGTAGTATTGGTGAAGGAACCCAACCCTGTGAGTCTCTCTACAAGCTGAGCTGCCTGGAAACAGTTCACAAGGCCTTTCCCCAAGTTACCACTGTGTATAAAATAAAACACACAGAGAGGGAGGGGAACTGCACCAGCTAGCTCTGCCCTTGACCTCCATAGATAGAATTGAAGGTCTAAAAAGGGGTCATATTGCTGTATGTGTGTCAGTGCTCCACATGCTCAAGAAACCCAGCTGTGCAGGGCCTCTGAGTGTTTGGAGACCTACAGATAGGGTGGAGCTTTCCAGATGTTTCTATCTATGCCCAGAGGTCATGGGCAGGGCCAACATGCATGGTTCCACCACCACCACCCACTCCATCTGCTTACTCTACAGTGGAACTTGTGGAAAACATTGGAAATTGCAAACCTACATGAAGACCTTTGCTCTATACTACTGCTAAAATTATCTGTGCAAATATAGGCTTTTCTTAGTCTTGAAAGTAAGCTCAGAGTCAAAGCCTAAGAGGGGAAAAAGAATATCTTAGGAAAGTTTGGGGCTACTGTTTAACAGGGTTACATTAAGATGCATTTTAAAAATTCTGAGAGCAGCAACCCTCCAGACTTCTAGGACTGATTGCCCTTGGATGTCAATCAGTATTAGAGGTCTGGAGGTTTGTTGCTCAATATGTGTTAAGTGCCCTTTCCATCCCCAATGCTAATTATGATTTCCTGTACTCATTATAAGACACCCTGGTTCTTTATCTCATTTGCATTAATGATGTCTTTATGTTTTCTCATGTTAATTTATGCTATGCTACATCTTTTAGCTTATGGGCTCCATCACACCAGTGATTTATCGCACACTCCCCCTGCCTGGTATGCAGTTTTGCAGCCCGATACCCACATGACATCATCCACTTCCTGCACTCATTTGGGCTCTTAGCCTCCAGGTTTCATTTCTTTTTGGAGTGCAGAAAGTCTGCATTATGTTCCCTCCCTGCAAAATAAATGCTCTCCTCCCTCCCGTGTATTTCTGTGGTTGTGTTCTATTAACCATCCCATTCTTTGTATCTAAGGGTGATCTCTCTAACAAAAGAGGAGGATAGTGCAATTCTCCACTCAACCGTGAAGGGGGAGAGAGAGAGGTCCCATTTAACTCCTGAGTAGGCATGACCAGGGGTACATTTTCACCTTAAAAGAAATGTGGATGCCCCCTCCTTGACTGCAGCTCCCTCATTTTTAAAAAATGAAGAGATCAAAATTGGCACAGTGATAGCTCTTAAGGAGGGCTTTAGCCATCCCAAGTTTGAATCATTAGTTTATCCCTTGATTTTTTAATGATTTTTTTAATTCTCCCCTTAAACCCATTTTCCTGGTAGGTCTCAAGTGTGAAGGTTCAATCTTCCATTCCTTTGAAGCTGTGCATCTTCAATTTCATAAACTACAGATCTGCTGGTTCCCTTACTGAAATTCAGTAAGGGAACCAGAAATTCCCTTACTGATTTCAGCTGCATTTACATCCAATTCATACTAAAATCCCATGCATGCTTACCTTTGAGTAAACCCCATTTTAGTAAGTCTGTCTCTGTTCAATGGGATTTACTCAAAGGTAAGCATGTACAGGATTTTAGTATGTATTAGATGTAAATGCACTTGAAATCAGTGGGATTTACACAACTCTGCAACCCTTTCTAGGGCGAAGTGTCCAACTACCACCATCCAATAAACTGTAGGAGGAAGTACAAAAGAGATCTGAGGGTGCATCTCAATGGAACAACAGTGATACGCTGGTGTACAGGACAGGAGAGGTGTAAAGATGAACGAAACGTAAAAGCGCAAAGTTGTAAGTGATCAGGCTTTCACACACTATGGAAACGAGGGTGGATAATTCGAGGGCAAATGTGCAGGTGTGATGGAGCTCTGTGTTAAGTTCTTATGTAAGTTAGGGGTCTTTTTGTTCTAATGGAAAAAGTTTAAAAAGAAGTTGCTGCTTCTCCTTTCATCCACCTAAAATGAATAAATGAATTAAGAACATTCCAAAATATTTCTGAGCATGTGAAGTGTATGTGTTAGTAGAGCTAGTGTTAACAATGGCAGTCACACTAAAATGTACATAAGGAGCATTGGTTTTGCTTCTAGGGGCATCCAGTTTAGAATCTTCCAGTTTGCTGCTTGTAGAGCAAAACTACTTCGATCAGAGATTATGGAAGCATACACATAACTCCCCCCCCTTGCAGCTCTATTTTACTGCTTTTACATGTCGTGAGATGAGCGTTTTATTGCACACTCATTACTGCCCACTCACGGTTTTTCGGGGGTCCTTTTGATGATGTTGTCTGCCTCCCATGCATCTCCTGCTCCTTCTGCTCATTTTCCCATCACAAAAAATGACCCAGAAAATCCAATTTTGGGGGCTGTAGTGAAATGTTCCACCATTTCCTGCTGTGTGCAGAGAAGCAGCAGGATAAAAACACCCACTGAATGGGCCACGTGGTCACTGTTTATTTTCTCTTTCTTCTCCGTGTAAAGAAAGAGTAAGTATCATGGGACAGAAAACGGGGAGGAGCAATGGTAAAAAAAGAAGAGCAATTTCCCTGCTCCTGTCTGATAAATCTCATTATCTCTCTTAAAACCTGCCTGTTCTTGGCAGCCCAAGCTGACAGCAATGGTGATATTTGTTTAGCCTACACCTCATATAGGCATTTAATTCCAGGTGTTCTATGTAGCAAATTCATGCTCTGTAGCCGCCTTGAGGCCCAGTATTGGGGAAAAGGTGGGATATAAATAAATATAACAAATAAATAAATAGTGAAATGTGTGTTTGCATGAAGTGAGGTTGTGTTTGCATGAAGTCACTGGTGAGGTTGTAGCATGAACTAGTTTTTTGTCCTAATACCATTCAAATTTTAGATCATGGCCAGGAGCGCTGGGATGGAGGGTTGGGAGACACTATAAGTTTGCCTCAATGGGAATGAGGTTAAAGCCTCCCCATCCCAGTTATCCTGTTAATGATTGCTGGGTGGATGGAACGGCTGAAACTTCACCCTCCTCCCAGTGGTCCTGCTTGGAAAGGAGACACATGGGAATGGCTCTTTCTACATACATTGTTTCTCCAGGAGAAGGTTCAGCAATAGCTCCATTCTGCCGGGAAACAGGGCACACATCCTATCTGACAGCAGTGAGGTGTGTGTGTGTGTTAGGGAGCAGGGGCTGCAGGGCAAGTAGCCCAAAGTCCCAATGTATATTATGTTTTAATTCACTTTGATGTATTTTACCATTTTCTGTTATGCGTGAGAGGCGGGTAAGAATTATTATTATTATTAATAATAATAATAATTATCCTACCCTTGATGTAAATATTGGTAAACAATATCTTTGATAAAGTTCTTTTTCTTTCTCCCTTTCTTTCTGCCACCAAAATGGTGCTCATTCATTATAAAGCCATGAAACTAGTAACCATAAATCAATCTAGCCTCTACAACAACTAACAGTAGGTTAAAAGTCCTGTCACAAATTAGCACATCCCAAAAGAAATAAGCAAAAAGCCCAGCTGACTGATCCTCCCTGCCCAGTTTCCTGGCCACTAAGGCATGCCAAAATGTCTCAGAAAAGCAAAGTTGCTCAACCAGCCACCAGAAAGCTAGTAGTAAGATAGTCAGATGTGTCTCATTTGGCAGAACATTCCAGAGGGGACACCATCACGGGGCAAGTGTAGCTCAATGCCCTTGCAGTTTTCACATCCATTAAAGCTGTGACATGGAACAACACCTCCCCCATCAATTTGAAAGAGCAGGGAGTTAGATAGGGGAGAAGGGCCCATTGACACATACCATATACTGCTTTCATACCATGGTCATAGTGCTATATCCTGCTTGGTGTAGATCTGGCCTTAAATACAAGTTCTGGGAAGAGGTTTTGGTTTGTTTGTTTTTTGTCAGTCCTCAATCTCCTAATGCCAATCAATTTCAAATCCGACTATCATAAGAGAGGGAGAAAGAAACATTGATCACTGTTTACTTTTTCCACGTCATTTATAATTTTAAAAACACTCCTATCTCCCACATCTCCCCTCTGTACTTCCAAATGAAAAAGTTACATATGTGTTTTGCGTTTTCTTATAAGGATGGTGCTCCAACTGTTTGATAATGTAGGTGCTTTTTTCTGCACTTTTCTCAGCTGTATAGTATTCTTTTATTTTTATTTTTTTCAAATAAGGTAACAAGAAAGGGCTTCTCACATGAAGCTAAAATCACACAACTTTACTGGGGTTACTGCTTCTGGATTCCTTGCAGGATTATGATTGGCTCTTTTCCATGTGTTCCCCCCCCTTTGTGTGTGTGTGTGTTCAAATTCTATATGCTTCATTATTGATGTGATAAAACACCACCTCATTTGTACAGCATAGATTTACTGCCGTTCATAGTGGGATGAGGGAAAATGGTAGACTTTAGTCACCATGAAAAAAAAATGCGATAAAGGTTGCAAAGAGCGGGAGGTACTCTGGAGTATGACAACATCATGTGTAGGACCTGCAAACTTCCATGTGTGACCAATCATGAGTGCACAATAAATGCCTTGTGCAGAAACAGCCTAGGACATGGGACCGTTTTGAATCCTTTGCCTAATAATTGCCTGTTACAGACTTTGTCTTCTGTACTGCTACTGTTTTCATTGAGCTATCACTATGTCTGTCTGTCTGTCTGTCTGTTCTTTTATTACTCTGCACTTCAACATAAAAAGTTTGTTTACAAAACATTTTGTTAAAATAACAATAAAACATTTTGTTTTAAAAAGGAATAAAATGCTACAATAAACCATCCAGAGAGCTTCGGCTATGGGGCGGTATATAAATGTAATAAAATAAATAAATAAATAAAAAAGTGGAGTATAAAAGCAATAAGTGGAATTGAAAGTAAACAAACAAACAAAAAAGAGCAAATACCAAGCAGCATTCAAGCATTAAAAGACTGCAACATATGGGGAAAGGTGGGGAAATAAAAAGGGTTTTGCATGGTGCTGAAATGACATCAACATAGGAACCTGTTAAGCCTATCTGGCGAGAGCATGTCAAAGTCAGGGTGCCACCACAGAGCAGCCACCCTCTGCACTCCAGATGGTGGGAGCACCAAAAAGGGCCTCTGATCTAAAGGCACAATCCTATGCATGTTTAGAGAGATAACACCCAGCCTCTCCCAGCATAAACCAGCCAGCAGCATGCCATGAGATTTTTCCCCCGTCTAAGAAAGTATAGGATTATGTCCTAAGTGTATCGACTAGACTCTAGCATCTCTTCCCTGATTATTTACTGCCCATTCAGACTGCTTCATTGTCGATGGGAAGAATATTTTTTTCCAGAATGTGAGCTTCATAGTTACCTACACAAATTGTACAATCCTATTAATGTGTCTATGCAGAAATAGAGCCTAAGGCTGCAATACTATACCAAAGAAAGATCTATTAATTCAATGGGACTTATTTCTGAGTGAACATGCATGGGATTGTACTGCCAATCACATCTGTCATTTTATTCAGTTTGGAAATATTCTTTCACAGTCTACCCGTGAATTTTCACAATTTTCTCTGAATAATTTGACGTTATCTGCAACACAAGTCTTTTTGAAGCAATTGCCTTCTAATGCTACAATGTAAAATGTTAAAAGAACAAAAACTCTTATAGATTTGAGTTATACATTTACATATATAACCAAACAGTATCAAATGTTTTGATCTAATTGTAATACACAATTAATTCATTTCTCCCTTTTAGCTTTCTGATAATTTCATAAAATCAAAAGTGTCCAACCATGATATCCCGTTAAAGACCAATATGGAGCATATACATTTTCCCTTTGCAACCTAATATAACATTTAGAATACCAGCATTCAGCTTTTGTACTTCTTGCCAAGTAATTTACAGTTTAATGGGCTTCCTTCAGTCATCGGACATTCAGTGCCACGACTTTTTGAAATCACTTGAGCTCCCTGCTGCCATATGAAAAGACTGACTAAAGAGAAAAAGAGAAAAGAATAGTGTTGCCATATAACATAATTGCTCAAACAAATTAGTCTGGGTCTTGAACTAGTAACTTGTAAAAACCAAGTCCATAGCAATAATAATTTGTATTAGATTTTTCACAGCATGTTGCAGCAATTGTTGCTTTCTGACAAATTCCCAGTAAAACTTAGCATATCCTTACCAACCAGACCCAGCACTATCATTACATAGACAATACTACTGCTACTACTACTACTACTACTACTACTAATAATAATAATAATAATAATAATAATAATATAGGAGGTAGCTCACAGTAGTATTGGTAGCTCTCCTTCCTCACTACCTAGAGCTGCCAAGTTTTCAGTTGTAGCCTGGGCTTTAATGAAATGAATGGAATGGACTGTTAGCCTTACAAACACATATAGAATGTCATCAGATGGAGGGAGATTGTGTTTCCTTACCATCACTTTCCTGCCTCCCCACTTCTGTCCCACAATACTTCCACTTTCTTTACATGGAGGAGAAAGAGGAAGTAAATAATGACCATATGGCCCATTCAGCGGGCATTTTTTTTATCTCGCTGCTTCTCCTGCACACAGCAGGAGATGGCAGCACGTTTCTCTACAGCAGAACAAAGTTGGATTTTCCGGGTCTTTTTTGTGATGGGAAAATGAGTGGAAGGGGCGGGAGACATGTGAGAGGTGGACGACATCATCAGAAGGACCTGTGAAAAACTATGAGTGTGCAGTAACGAGCTTGCAATAAAATGCTGATCTGATGATGCTCATAATTCAAAGTTCTGTTTGTGAACTTATAAAGTCTTAAAAAGCCATGGACCAAAAAATCTGCATTACAGTTCCATTATTATTATTATTATTATTATTATTATTATTATTATTATTATTTATTACATATATACCGCCCCATAGCTGAAGTTCTCTGGGTGGTTTACAAAAGCTAAGAACAGTGAACATTAAAAACAAATATACAAAATTTAAAACCATAAAAAGCATAAAATACAAACAAAGGCAGACAATATCCATTTAAAACAACTGAGCCTGCCCAAGTATTGAGGGCTTCCTGAGAAGTCCTTCTCTCGGTCCCACTAGTATCTGATATAGATTTGGTAGTAACTCAGGAAAGGGCCTTCTCAGTGGCTGTACCCAGAAACTAGTGTTAAAAAGCACCTTGACCAAAAAGATGAATTTGGAGATGAGCTTATCCCAGCTATATGAAAATGGTGCATAAAAGAAAACTAACCATGACTGGGTTCAGACAACACAATAACCAACGGAATATGAAAACAGCATAAAAACACATTGATTTAAAACTTGTGGTGAAACTAATTTCTCTATTTAAGCGAAGTCCAGGTAATAATTTCTTTCAGCTCATCCTAATCCTTTCGTAGTGCAGGTTTAGCTCAGTTTCTTTGGTCCCTGGAGTCTGGGTCCTCTCTCTCTCTCTGTCCTTGCTTCTTGCTTCTTGCTTCTGATCTCTAGCTGTCGAACTGACTGACTGATTGCCAGTTTCACTTATACACACTCTTCGAATTCTTGTTCACAACTACTTATCCAATCAGAAGGGCAGTAGATTTTTTTGCTACATTTCTGATTCTCATAGTAATTAGGTTCTCTCTCCTGCCCCCGCCCCCACCCCACTCCCCTGGTAAAACTAAGCTAGACTTGAAATTAAATCTTTTTCTATTTCTTTCATAATAATTAAGGGAGCAATCCTATGCATATTTAGACAGAAAAAAAGCCTACAACTCTCAGCATGCTAGGATGATGATGATGATGATGATGATGATGATGATGATGATAATTTTTTATCCCGCCTTTTGGCCAATACTGGGCCTCAGTACTTATTTATTGTACACCGTCATAATACATGACTACTCTTAAGCTAGCTCACTGTGAGTTTGGTAGGCTGCTCAAAGTGGGTAACTTAAAAAGAAGAAGTGATCTTAAAGAAAGACAATTACATCCTTAAAGTTTTGCAATGGCCAGCTGATGGCCTATGGGCTTCGTCCAGCCTCCAGTCCAGAGCTCAAGGTGAGGAAGTGCCAATCAGTGTCCTACTCATCTTGCCTCAGAATCATATGAAACTCTAACCACATCATTCCTTTTAATGCCAATGTCCATGTCTCTGTTGAGTAGAAAAGGTGACATGGGATGAAACAACACAATCAGCACAAATCCATGGGATTGGATATTCATGTTACCTAGGCAACACATGACGACTGAACCATGGGAAAGCGACCAGTCTGTCTTGATAACTCAGAGGCTGCCAGGTATCATTTCACATTCCAGTAGACCTTTTGTCAATCCAGCCTCCTACATCTATCTGACCCTGTAGTCCCTCTATAACTCCTTCAACTCTGACACTTCTTGTTCAGTGTACTTCTGAGCTGGCAAATTAGAAGGGACAATGAGCTTAGGAACCAAAAATCTCAGCTTTATTTTCACATTAAGGAGGATGGAAGTGATGGAGTGAGCAATAAGATCCCAGGGCTAGAACAAAGCTGGATAAATCACCACAGTGACAGAAACAGACAGAAGCGAGACGGATGGGGTGCTTAAAAATGGAAAAGAGCACACACATTAGAAGCACATTTTCATCATTCCTACTCTCCGTGCTTCAAATCAGTGCATGTGGTCACCTGCCTGTTTTTGTATTTGTACAGGGTTTCACAGTGGCATTCATAGTTCAGAGCCACATTTCTGTCCCTGAAAATAAATAAATATGGCACTTATATTTGCAAACCAAAGAGATAAAAGTCTGTATTGAAATACTTGGCTTAAGAAGTGTCACTTGGAAAGTGGCTCTGTTGATAAGGGATGTATTCTGAAAGCCATTTGTTTCCAATTTTGACATGCTTCATTAGTTTTCTAACAGCAAGGCCTATTTCACATGCTCCATTTCTACTAAATGCACATTTCGCAAAGCCCCAGAAAACCCCCTGTAACATTTGAAATACACCAGTGTACCTACTGAATTTGGTGCAGATGGGGCTGAAAATTTCATTTCACTTTCTTTTTTATATATATATATATACTACTTTACCAAAATTTGCAATGTTCTTAATATTCGGGAGCAGTGGTATAGTGCAGGCGGGGTTCACAGGAACTAGTGCCAACACTTTTTTATTAGCAGGGGTGCTGAGGTCATCTGCCATCCCTCTCAGACGTTCCTGTTCCTTCTGAGCTTGGCTGCAATTCTTACAGTAGCTGGGGAGAAAGGAATTTTCCCAACAACAATATATTGTTCCTTGTTGCAACATAAAGTATTTTGTGGGGGGTTGAGCTTGAGTGGAAAATTAAGACCCATTAGAATCATAAAGTTGGAATGGCCCATTGAGTCCAACCCCCTGGTCAGTGCAGGAATCCAGTTTAAAGCATCCCCGACAAATGGTTGTCCAGTCCCTGCTTGAATACTTCCAATGACTCATCCTGCCTGACCAATAGAAAGTTCTACCAGATGTTCAGCTGGAATCTGTCTTCCTTTAATTTAAGCTCATTATTTTACATCCAACTGTCTTGGATGATTTAAGCCCATTATTTTACATCCTACTGTCTTGAATAGTAGATTGTGGCTCTCTTTTGTGTGGCAATTCTTTAGGTACTTGAAAAGTCCTATCATATCCCTTCTCAGTCTTTTCTTCTCAAGGCTAGTTCCTTCAAACTTCGTCATAGGATTTACTTTTTAATCCCCTGATTATTTTTGTTACCCTTCTCTGAACTCTTTCTAATTTATCTGAATCCTTATTATTATTATTATTATTTATTTATATAGCACCATCAATGTACATGGTGCTGTACAGATAACACAGTAAATAGCAAGACCCTGCCGCATAGGCTTACAATCTAATCCTTCTTAAAGTGTGGTATCCAGAACTGGACACAGTACTCGAGGTGAGATCTGATCAGTATAGAGTACAGTGGAAATCAGACTTCATATGGTTTTGAAACTATACTTCTAAACCTAAAGTTGTATCTGCCGTTTTCAGCCAGAAGGAGCAGGAGGATACCCAAAAGCCTCAGGGCTGGCTTCTCACGAGTTGAAGTAATACGTGTTACCATCAACAGAGGACCAATAAGACTATGAAGTCCAAAGGCCATTAACTGCACCACTGGCCCCCACCCACATTTTTCAGAAAGTTACATAAAACAGGGGAAAGAGACCAGTCACCCATCCCTGCATCCAATGGTGTAGTTTCATGGCCTTATGTCCCAACCTCTTTAGACAGTAATGTGTATGACATAGTTCAAAATAGATCTCAGAGCCACTGCTCTAGTAGCTTCTATATGGGGCTTCCAGGAGAGGTTTTCTGCAAAATGAATGCCAAGGTACTTAAATTCCCGGCATTGTTCAGTCTGATGACCATTGATAGACCATTGAAAATGAGAATGTCTTTTCCCAAACACAATCACCTTTGTTTTAGTATAGTTAATGCTCAGTTTTTCTTTAGTGCAAAATACACTGAGCTTAGAGAGCAGCCTTCTCAAACCTATACGGGTAAGTGAAATTAGAACCATATCATCAGCATATAAAAGAATAGAAATCTTCTTTGACGCAACTGAAGGTGGAAAAAATTCTGGGCCAGACAATGCTGGGATTATGTCATTCAAGTATAAATTAAAGAATGTTGGAATTTTATCCTTTCATTACGTAAGATTTATATGTGATTATATGCAGTATTTTTATATTGTTGTCCCTTCATTTTGCATTTATTTTGTATGTGAATGGCCTAAGGCCTAAGCATTAATAAATTACTACTAGTAGTAGTTCAAAATGTGGTAAGCCAACCCTGCTGTGTTTGGGTGCACTCCTGTTCATTCTGCTGATGGAGTTCTGCCCCAAAGTCCTGCCCCAACTGCAGTGAAGAGTCTAGGTTTTTGAGGGCCCTTGGACAAGACACCCTCAATGGGCTCCTCTCTCAGTGAGTTTACCTTTTAACCTCATTGTCACCAGCTGCTATTGGTCCTACTTCTCTTTCTCAACATTGCTTCCACTTGCTTGCTTAACAGGCAGAGAGCCAGTGAGCAAGTAGGCAGTATCATCTACCACTCCTGTTTCTTACCACCACGGTTGTCTCAGCTAGAGCAAAATGCAGATGAACAAGCAGGCTGCAATGAAGAGGAGGAGCAGTCCCGGGGATAAGAATTCTGCAAGCATCCAACTGGTTCTGGGTGTCTGGCAGACAGCCCCCCTCTGGACCCAGTCAGGCTCTCCATCCATGCGCTCGTGAGGCCCAGCAAGTGCTTGGTAGCTGCCTGCCCACATACCGAAATCACGCACTTCTCCTTACTGTGTCAATGGTGGGCGCCATTGATGCAATGGAGGGAATTGTGCAATTCTGGGAACCTCCGTAAATTGTGCACTCCCCCCTGCACAAATTGCAGCCTTAAAGTCCCTATTTAGACAAGAGAAACGGCACAACTGTTCCATGTGTACCTTTAGCCTTCCGTCAAAGGGGCCTTTAAGGCTACTGTTGATGCAGGAAGGGGAAGTACATTATTTTGGCTGGCAGGCAGCTGCTGACCACTCGCTGGGCCAAGCTGAGCTTCAGAAGAGGCTTGCACAAGCCAGTGAGCAGGGGTGGGCAGCGGCAGCAGTGGAGCGAGCGCCTGCTGAGCAGTCTGCACTATTTTATAATTTAATTATTTTATTTATTTATTTATTTATTGTTGCATTCATATCCCGCCTTTTTTCCTCCAAGGAACCCAAGGTGGTGTACATAAACCTCCTCATCCACTCCATTTGATCCTTACAACAACATCAACCCTGTGAGGTAGGCTGGGCTAAGAGTCTGTGACTGGCCTGAAGTCACCCAGTGGGTTTCCATGGCCGAGTGGGGACTAGAACTCAGATTTCCCTACTCCCAGTCCAACACTTTAGCCACTACACCACACTGGCTCTGATTTTTATTTTTACTATATGCATCCACATATTATTTGAAGCTGCATATGTACGGAAGTTATAGTTGCACCTGACACACAAGATGGGTTTGGAAGGTGTACCCATTATAGTTATAACATGCAATCAACCCCAAGTCACAAATCTAAAATAATAATAATAATCAAGACTTCAATATGCATAGGGATTCTGTGCATATTTAGGTTGCTTAAATTCCATTGACTTCCATGAGATCTAAGTAGACAAATAGTTAGCAGGACTGAAAGCCAAGGTCTTTTGTCTCTCACCTTCCCACCCACCAGAAAGACAGATCAATAAAACAGAGCTAAAATGTTGCTGTTGTTGGCTTCTAATGTATTCTTTTAGAGCTATAACAACTCTGCAGGGTTAACAATAGTAAAACAATGCCTTCTGTCAGTAAATATGTAGGACACTAAATGTGCAGAGAATATAAGTGGTGAACATAAATCTACAATGTTTGCATAGCTGTTTTTCCATGTGGCAGAAGTATCAAGGGTGTTGTACATGTCAGGAGGTGTAAAGAAAATAAAATGTCAGAAATAAATCTTCAGATCATAAACTCTTGGCCATTTTCATTCTGCCAAGTCTGTTCTATCCACGTATGAGAGTCGTCCATAAAATATGAGAGTTGACTTTCATATGAAATACAGGAATGTTTTATTTATTTGAAATGTTTAAATATTTAAATAAATACATAAATAAACATCAATGAAATACATAAATAAACATCAATTATTGCATCACAGTATGATGCAGTCAAATGTAGCCATACATTTTATGTGGGAATTGCTAGAAAATAGGAACACAACCCTGTGCTATTATTTATTTACTATATTTTAACCCCCACCCTTCATGAAGGAAGCTCAAGGCAGTATGCATGACAGCTCAGACTATTTTCTCTTCATAACAACCCTGTGAGGTAACTTAGGGCATGTCTACACCTACTGGCTATCCAGGACAGTGGGGGTGGGTGGGGGCAGGATCCTGAGTTTTCCCACTTCTGGGATCGCTCCAGTGCCACATGTTATTTTTAAAGGCAGGAGCCAGTTGTGTAACTACGCAGGAGCGATCCTGCACAAAATGTAAGTAAAAATCAAAAACAAAACTCAGTGCCAAAAAGTGTCATCCTGCTGCCCCCCCCCATGGGCATGGAGCCCCCCACATGCAGCTCCATGCCCATTTGCAAGGCCCCACTACTCGTGGGGAGAGGAAGACCTGGGAGCCAGTCCCACACCTCCTGCGGTTCTTGGGGTTGTCCCAAGACCATGGGAAATACCGGGATAAGTGCCATCCATTTTATCCTAGGGAAAATGAGAGGTCATCCCCTGTTGACCCCAGGATCAGCTGTGCACCATTTGGATGCACAGGGATGACCTTGAGCTGACCCCATGATAAATGGATGGTGCAAACATGCCCTTAGATTCCCAAATATAGACTGTCCCAAGTGGGGGATTTAAGTGAGGGTCATTCCAGTCCTAAAACAATCTGCCATACTACAGAATTATCAGCATTGGAATCTGGGGTTGTGGTGGTCATTTGAGTGTAGCAGTAATACAATAATAACTGAACCTAGTATTTTAATTATGCAGAAATACAGGCTAAACTAACATTTATTGTAAACATGCATAGTTCCACTATGCATGACTGGTTTGTTCCATTGACTCCAATGGAGGCATTTTTTCTTTCTTTTTTTTAACTCCCCACAAGGGTGGTTGTGGAATCCAGAAGGGGGTAAAGCTTAAACTTTCCCCTCTCAGACCACTGCAGCCCTAATCTGAATCAGGTTTGTGCATTCCAGCAATGGAGTAAGTAAACCAATGTTTAGTTTGCTCTTAAGTTACCTAGAAATTACCAGTTACTTTGGCCATAGCTAGACGGGGGGAAATCCTAGCGCAGTCCCCGGGATCGTCCCTCTGTGTCCACATGATGCACAGGGGATCCCAGGAGCAGGGAGGGATAATCTTGCCCTCCCCCTCGAGCCCGCTTTTTCCATGGAGAGCGTGGAACGTGTGTGCGGGCATCACAGTTTGTCCTGGTTCCTCGCAGTTACTCTCGAGGAGCCAGGAGCCACGCATGGGGTGCAGAGCTCCTCAGGAGTTCTGCACCCATTGGGGGTGGGGTGGGGTGAGCAGAGAAACTAATTTAAAATAATTAACAAAAATATGGCAGCCCCGTCGTTGTGCGCCACATGTAAAAAGAGGGAGAGATTTTGCAATAAAAATATTGTGAGATCCTCATCCCACTGTCCCACTAGATAGGTAGGTCTAGATGAGGCCTTTGTGTTTTAACCTTAAGGATATAGGAAGAGTAACCAATGAGAAAGGAGGGGGTGGGCAAGATTCAGATCAAAATACTTGGACTATCACAAATATATATATATATATATATATATATATATATATATATATATATATATATGATATAGCTGCTTCATACAGGACTTGAGATGTAGGTTTTAGGCATGCAAGTGACTCTCAGGAACGAAAATTCTATGCATAGAATTTATGTAGGACTTGAGGAGTAATTGCATAGAGAGGTCAGTTACAGCCACTTCCATTTTGACTCTCCAGTCATAGGAATTGGGGGAAGCTGTTTTGTTTCTGTTGGGTTGAACAGTCACAGTCTAGCATCTTGTCCAAAGGGGTGGGTGGGTTTCAAATAATGAAATCTGTGGCAATTTAAAAATGTAAATCACTTTCCTCATGACACATTCCCCCCCCCCCAAAAAAAAAGTCAGAGAGAAAATGAGCTTCATATGGAGCTGGGAAGTGACTTCAGCTCATGGGAAATAATGTAAGCCAGGATGGGCTTTGAACTGTGAATATTAGACTCCCTTGAATTTAAAGGAAACAATGGTTGTATTAGTGCTGTGATGGAAATTTGTTTCACATTTTTTCCTCACCGTTCTTATTCAATTTGATGGAAAAGAAACTGCTTTTGAAAGGAAATCCAAAGAAGAAGAAAACTTTTGGAAAAGTCCTCATTGGTTGGTTTCTGGATTCCCGTGCTTGCCTAATTTATGAGGTGGATGAGGAATGGGCACAAGCGTCCTGTCTTTCACTGTGCAACCATTGTTATGGCAGCTTGTAGCCTCCATGGCTTCCTGCACTTCAACTGAAGCCCAGGGGAAGATATCATGAGTTAACTCCTCCCAGGGCCTTTTTTAGATTCAGATCAGCCTGGAAAGCTGCAGCACAGTGGAGAGGTGTGTTATAGAAAGAAAACATGCAGCGCCCTCAGCTACCTCACAGCGATTAAACTCAAAAAATCCACCAAAATAAATTCAAAGTAACTTAGAAAACACCCAGAGAAAGAAGCAGAAAAACGGAAGCCTCTTGAATGAGGGATAGAAACTTTCAGGAAATCGGACTGGTCTTGGCACAGCACTAGCTCCACCTCTTTCCCAGAGACACAACGCTGCCCTCTTCCCTCACACCTTTATTTATTTATTTATTACACTTTTATACCGCCCAACAGCCGAAGCTCTCTGGGCGGTTCACAAAAATTAAAACCATAATAAAACAACCAACAGGTTAAAAGCACAAATACAAAATACAGTATAAAAAGCACAACCAGGATAAAACCACTCAGCAAAATTGATATAAGATTAAAATACAGAGTTAAAACAGTAAAATTTAAATTTAATTTAAAATTAAGTGTTAAAATACTGAGAGAATAAAAAGGTCTTCAGCTGGCGACGAAAGCAGTACAGTGTAGGCGCCAGGTGGACCTCTCTGGGGAGCTCGTTCCACAACCGGTGTGCCACAGCGGAGAAAGCCCTCCTCCTAGTAGCCACCTGCCTCACTTCCTTTGGCAGGGGCTCACGGAGAAGGGCCCCTGTAGATGATCTTAAGGTCCGGGCAGGTACATATGGGAGGAGGCATTCCTTCAAATAACCTGGCCCCAAACCGTTTAGGGCTTTAAATGTCAATACCAGCACTTTGAATCGGGCCCGGACCTGGACTGGCAGCCAATGAAGTTGTAAAAGGACTGGCGTAATATGATCTCACCAGCCAGTCCCTGTTAGTAAACACCTACGTTATGGAGGATGCAAAACGGGGGTCAGCCTGCCATACTGGATGCCTGATAGGATTTCCACCCATGGCAGATCTTTAAATAAATGTGGCCCTGTTTAAACCCAGCTATTGTTGTCTGTCTCATTATTTCTTGACCTACGCACCACAAATAGCAGAGATGTGGGGGGGGGTCAAAGGTTTTGGGGCTACATGGCAGCAGTGGCCAAGGCCAAAGACAAAAGGGGTGGATTAGATAGTAGGATAGTAATCACATTCGATTTATTTATTTTATCCCACCCTTCCTGCTAGAGGGATAATAAGTTGGCAGAGTCTGCCCTTGCAGCCTGCTTGCAGATTGCATTTTGTTTTTTGAATATGAGCAGAACTGCATCGTCTTGAGGGGAAGGGAAAAGAAGAAAATGAAAATATAGAAATGAATAAAGGAACACGGCTGGCATCTCAATATTAACTGATGATAGGTCTGCTAGCACTGCAGGAGAGCACATGAAGTTCAACTTCTCACTGTTTTATGGCAGTGAGATTTGCTGCTGAATGGAGCAAGGCCAGGACAGGACAAGAATGCAGAATTGAGTTTGGGTGGGCTGGCAGCTGGCTAGTTTGTCTCTGGGCTGCAGTCACTTCCTCCATCTCCACTCACAGTTGTTTGCCTAACTCTGAAAAGGAGGCACAGTATCGCTCATGCTGCGCACCCTTCAGATCCTCGTGTATGGCTGGTGCTGGCAGAGGATTAGTTCTCTGAAAAACAACAAGGCTCTCAGCTTTTCTCAGAAGATGAAATCTGCTTGACTTCTTCTGTAGCCCACAGTCTGCCCAACAACTGATGGGCATTTTTGAATAGCACCATATATAAAGGAAGGGGGAGCATATGTCCTTGTACAACTATAGATTTAAGCAGTATGTGTGGGTGAGTGGGTGTGTTCAATTTTACAGGCCCACAGCTGTCACTTCTCAAGACAATTTATATGCCTTGTAATAACTGACTGCTAGTGTATTTAAAGTCATAATAATTATGCACCAGAGAAAATGGCCTGTGGTAAACAATCTTCTGTGGCACAAAGAAAGGTAGCAGGTTTCTAGACATGCAATTAAAATTTCATAATGTCACAACTGCTGGATATCCAGAGGGCCATCTTTTTTACATAGGACATTAAAAATCTCATCTCTTTAGGAGTATCCTTTCTCCAGATTGCATTTGTAGCCTTGTCTAACCAACTAATACTGAAACAGGAATGTGGATGGGGGTCTGCAATGTTGCTTCCAACAGCAGCCAGCAGTGGGTGCAGCTCTATGCCAACATATTTAGAAGGGGAGGACTAAGGATTGTTGGGGGCATTTACAGTGGGAGAGGGCTATTGCGTTGAACTCTGGGCTTCCAAAGACTTCTTGTTGGCCACTGTGAGAAGCAGAATGTTGGACTGTTGATTGTCATAGAATCATAAAACACTAGAGTTGGAAGGGGCCTAAAAGTAGAGCTGTGCAGGGACCCCCCCACCCCAATCCGCTCTGGATCCCAATCTGGACCTTCCAGATTGGGATCATAGACTTACATTACTCATAGACTTACATTAGAAAAGAAAAATGCCTATAACTTGTTTGTTTTTCAAGATGCACACATGTAACTGAGCACCATGATAGCTTCTAAATGGATCCTTAGTCATGCCAATTTTGAAGGAAATCAGGTCATGCCCTGATTTTTAGAGAATTTTTAAATCTTCCACACACACACCCCATTTACAAAACTGCATTTATCTCTGTCATTTTTCAAGATGCACACATGTAACTGGGCCCATGATAGCTTCCAGATGTTGGCAAATTTCACGTGGTGTGGTACAGGGTCAAGGGCACACTTGTTTATTTCTTGAGGCTATTTTTATTCTCACACATTCTTATAATAGAGAATTTTTAAAGGAAATATTAAAGTGACCTTTCCTTCAAATAACTTAATTTGTTGAATTAAGTCATCTGATACTTCTTTTAGTATCTAAGAAAGTCACCTCTTAATTTGGCTTTGTAATATTCAGCTCCCTGTATTGAATTGATAACTATCTATTCATTTATTTGAATGCACAATGCTGTCCTATACAACTTTATTAACACTCCATCACTCAGAAGTAATTGTGCATAGGATTGCATTGAAGTGGTACAACCCTATTCATGTTTGTTCAGAAGTAAGTTCCACTAATATGGCTTGCTCCCTGGGTTTATAGCTATAATCAATCTGTTTACAAAACATATTAATCATCTAAACAATTGTTAATTATTTCCTTGATTCGGCAGAGGGGTGGACAAAATGGCCTAAAAAGGACCCTCCAACCCTATGATTCTAATTAGTTAATTGCCCAATCTTCATGAAACAGTTTTTGCCTGCACAGACGTGATGTGTACATTCCATTTCCAAAGAGTAATGCACTGAGACAAAAATGAGGAGTGACGTTGCAGGATAATTTAGTTTTAATAGGTAACAGAAACCCCAACACATTATCTGACTTCAACTGACAGAAATGTGGACTACAACAGAAAGATGCTGTATGTGAATTGGCTTTTTATTGAAAAGCTTAATTGAAAGTGTGAAGACAAAGATATAGAAAAAGAAGTGAAGCTACATCTATGCAAGTTTACATGGGAGGGCAGTTGTAGCATTTCTGAAGTAATTATTTTCTGATAAGAGCTTGCGGGACTGAAATAGGTGTTACTGCAAATTATTTCTTCATTAACAGAGCCAATTTATTCTTCATAGATTACTTATCTGTTCAAAAGATTGATCCTCCAAAGCCTACCTAAGTATTTTGCTCAAGGGATCTGAAAGAGCATGCATGAAGTGTTGCCTGAAGAATAAGCTGAAGCTCAGTATCTAAAGATGTCTTGTTTAAGGGATGATACTTCAGAAAGTGCTAAAGAAGAGAGAAAAAGGCAAGAGTAATGACAACTACAATGCCTGCTTGGGCCGTAGTGATATTCACTAAGAGGGGAATCAAATCAAAAGTGCTAGGAGTGGGGCAAGATTAGAATACAAAGAATTGCTTAACTTTGGGCTCATCTACACAAAGCAGGATATTCCACTATGAAAGTGGTATGAAAGCACTATATAAAAGGCAGGAGCCACAGTACTGCTTTATAGCGGTATTGAAGTGCACTGACAACTGTTGGGGCTCATTGGCACATACCATAAACTGCTTTCATACCAGTTTCATAGTGTTATATCCTGCTTGGTGCAGCTGTGTCATGGGCCCCAACAGTTGTCAGTACACTTCAGTACCACTATAAAACAGTAGTGTAGATCTTGCAGTGCATTTCAATATCGCTATAAAGCAGTAGTGTGGCTCCTGCCTTTTATATACTGCTTTCATAGTGGGATATCCTGCTTGGTGTAGATGAGCCCTTTGTGAACAACTCTACTCAAATTCTTGCAAGCAGAATTCTTGTGGGCAGAGCATGCTTCAAGCATATCCCAATCTCAATTGTGCTCATACACTTAGGGCCTTGCTAGACCCAGTCGAAAATCCAGGGGAGAGGAGGGGACAACTCACGTTATGACTAATGCGAGATCTCGCCCTTATGCACACGTGAGCCATGACAAGCTCTGGAGGAGAGCCGTTGCGGCCGCCATTTTTTAAATTTTTAAAGCAGCAGCAGCAACAGCGCAGGAGCCAGGAAAGATAAGTGGTGTTTTTATTTTTTAAAAAAACATTCTCCCCCCCCCCCCCGTGCCCGATCTGGTCGCCCTGTTCCCGTTCTCCTTCCCCCACCCCCGTGCCCGATCTGGTCGCCCTGTCCCCGTTCTCCTTCCCCCCCCTATCCACCATGTCCAAAGTCCCCTCCACCCCCAGTCCATGATCTCCCCACCCTGGCCCCCATCTCCCCCTGTGATCCCCCCCCCAGCCTGATAGGCACAGAGCTCCTATGGAGCACTGCAGTTCTTCTTCTGCTTTTCCTGGCTACTCACATTTAAGTGAGCAGCCAGGAAAAGCCACGGAACTAACTAGACCTTCCGCAGCCCTGGGCTCAGCCCGGAGCTGCGGAAAAGCCGGGCCACAAGCGGATCCGGTTATCCCGGGTCAAGGGAGGGTTTAGCCCAGCCTGACCCCGGGATCCCCTGTGCGTCGTCTGCACGCACAGCAGGGAGCCTGGGCCTCGCACTGGGCTAAAACCTCAGCTAGGAAGGCCCTAAGAGTGCCCATCACCACACCTTCTCCCTGCTTTCACCCACCCAAGTTGAAACACTCTACCTTAGGGAAAGGGCTGAAAGCAGCAGCAGATGACAGCCTGGCCCAAGACATTTTGTCTCTGAACCAAGTTCAAGATGGCGCCTTGGCCCCACATTCCATGTACAGAATAGGGATGGGTGAATCTGTCAGTTCCACCTTCTGTCAGCTTCCCATTTTTCCAATTTTAATTTGGCTCTCACTGAACATTGAGAATTTTTTAAAGCTTAAGTCTGGTTCATCCCAAACTTTGAGAGGTTTTTTAAAGTTTGCATGAAAATGTCATTGGAAAATGTCAAAAAGTACAAATTTTGAAGGACTATTGAGTTTCATTTGCCTATAGGTTCAAAAGCACAACATTAGTTGAGTTCACATTAAAATGCAAACTGAACAAATTTCTTCTCCATCCCTGTGCACTTGGAGGGGGGGAGAGAGAGATGTGTATTTTGAGAAAAAATATGTTTATTTGTATTGTAAAAATACAAATTTAAATGGGACATTTTCTGCAGATTTTTAAAGTTGCTGAGTAAGGCAAAAATGGAATTAATCAGATTTAGGAGTGCAAAAATGACAAAAATTTGAAATGGAATATTTCATCCATCCCTACAAAAGCTGCCTAGGATTGTGAAGGAGGTTTTGCCTTAATGACAGCAGCAACAAATAAACAAACAAACAAAATGCCACTTTCTGGAGTTCTCTAGTAGAATTTTGCTTGAATCTTGAGGCTTCATTTTAAGGGAGATCCCCCTACAGTGTGCTGAGCAAACACATGCTGTCATATGGAGCAATTTTGCTGACTTCAGAGTCCTAGAACTGATGACTTTTAATAGAGATGTTTTATATTTTTACTCTATATCTTTTTTATATCTTTGAGAGGTTTTCGAGTCACGCCTTATTATGGAACGAAGCATGACATGCTGCAGAGATGCTGCTCTTAAACCAGATGTTTTATGCATATATTTATGAAGGTCCACATTGTCTGAGTTGCACCAAAGCTAATTTTGCTTTCTAAGCCTGTTTAAAAACAGGAATACATCGAGCTTTTCTGCTTCACCAGTCTTGTCTCTCTCTCCTCCAATGAAACTCAGCTTCCACTCCACACGTTTCTTTGTGGAGTGACTCTTCTGGGTGACCACATGTCACTACTTCAGTGCTTTTTTAAACAGCAAAGGTAAGTTTAGGCTAACTAGATTTCATACGGTCTTCGTCAGGTAGTTCCCACTCATTTCTTTGTACCCTGGTAGATAGAATGGTATCCAAATCAGCCAGGAATAAATTGTATTGTAAGTCTTTTTTTATTGTTTTCAAAAATGAAACAAAACATATCAAAGGCATATTCCTATGGGAATTCCCCCCACCCCCCAAAAAAGGTATGCAAGCCTCCAGAATTGGGCTCTTGCTGTCAGGGCATGAGGAATGAGAGAAGCTCTTTAACCTCTTCATCGTCTTTGCTGTATTTTCTGCTAAACAGCCCTCTAAGCATGTCTAACTACCTGACATGTGCTGCTGGGATGGGTATGGGAGCTGAGAGGCTTGTGGACTGGGTGGAGCAATGGCCTCTCCCCTCCCCACCCACTTACCTGCCTTAAGCACACTCATTTCCTCCCTTCCTGTAGCCTTGTCTACAGATGTGGAGACAATCCTATAGTCCCTATAGTCCCTCAGACATCATCTAGGGGCCATAGGATTGCACTCTAAATATTTATTTAAATTCTTTTATGTCCTATTCTTCCTCCCTAAGGAAAGTGCTATATTCTAAAAACAGTAAAAGAATATACACAAACTATAGCAAACAACCAGGAATATGACCATGTAATGTGAAGGTCTAAACACACTTTTCATATTTAACTCAGGTGGCTTTAGCTTTGCTCTATGACATCAGGTGTTTGTCAGGTTGCTCTACAGCCATAGGTTTTTGAATAACCTTGAGGGAAATGATGGAACTGCTTAAACCAAAGTTATTTGTGGTGGGATTATTTGGTATTGCTGCCACCTTTTAGAAAGGCAGCTAGAAGGAAACCATGATGCACGCACCCCTCACACAATTACTCATGACCAGAAACAAGTCATGGCAGCCGCATGGAGCTATACTAGAGCGACCAGATATAAAAGTGGACAAGGCTCCTGCAGCTTTAACTTGTCATGAAGAGGAAATTTCACCAGGTTCTCCCCATATACAAATTACACCTGGTGAAATGCCCTTTTCGATGCAACTGTTAAAGATACAGGAGCCCTGTCCTCCTTTCCATATGGCCACCCTAGGTCTACCAATTCCTCTTGGCTGGCTCCACATGCCATTCTGTGTACCTCTGTGACCAATGCAGGATTTCAACCAAAGCATATTTGATTACTTGCTTCAGAGAAAACACAGCAAACAAGGACTGAGATCCAAACAACCTTTTGAAATTTAAGGAATGGTTTGGCTCTTAGTTTTCGGCCAGGAGGAGAAAGACACTGGACTGGATTTCTCAAGGATTGCCTAGTTTGCCTTACTTTTAACAATCTTTTTCTATTTTGTCTTCCTTTACTTGTGAGTTGGAGGCACTCACTGTGAAAAGTGACTTATTCCCTGCCTCAAAGAAAGAGCAATCCCATTTCCTGGCCTTTAGTCAATCACCTTCCATTCAAGGGAGTAACAGCTATTAAGTACCACTCTGATGCTCTGCGAGTTGTCTTCAGGTGATGGTTATTATTTTTTTCTGATTTGTTATCCTGGAACTTAGCTATAGCAGCAGGGATCAGAAACTGATTCAATACTGTATGAAGCATTCACAGTATGAATTGCAATATACCATAGAAATATGTGAGGGTCAGCAGTGACCAGTAGTCCCCCATCCCACACACATAAATGATGGTGCTTAGAGCTCTATCCAAGCACCATGTAGTCTGAGTCTTCTTACCAGGCCCAAATCTACCTCCTTCCACCCTAGTCTTTTCTTATATGCCCCCTTCCTTAGCCAAGATTGTGAGAAAGTGATGTGTGAGCTCAGAGACTAAGCCTGTCTTAGGAAACTAGTCAGATTTACAGAGCAACTCTATGTCTATTTTGAAAAATGTCCCGCTCAACTCTCTTGTGTTTTTCCACCACTGCTTCTGTCTTTTTTCTTATGGTGGAAAATCAAAGAAAATACAATGCAGAATCTCCACTACTGTTTTATAATGGTTTATAATGGTATTGACAACTGTTGAAGCCAATGACGCACTCCATATACCATTTTCAAACCACTTTCAAAGTGTTATATCCTGCTTGGTATAGATCTGCCCAAGAATAGCTGCACAGTGCCTTCTGATTGTTAACTCTAGGACACTTCTCTTCTGGGAGCACCTAAGAGAAAAATATTTAGAGAAAACTAAGTGAGTCTGGATAATCCTGGATGGACGAAGGGGTGATCTCGTGATGCGATTAATGCGAGATCTTGCCCTCATTTACAAGTAAAGCATGGCGACCTCCGGAAGAGAGGCGTCATGCCCGCCATTTTAAATTTTTAAAGAAGATGAAGCGCACTAATGCTCGTGCACAAAGGTAAGGCTTTTTTAAAAAAAAAATTAAGCCATTACCCTGCTCCCCCCACCCTACCCCTGATGGGCGCAGCGCTCCTGAGGAGAGCTGTGCCCCATACGTGAGTCCCGGCTCCATGCAAGTAACCATGAGGAGCTGGCTCAAGCCACGGCAACGGCAACACCTTCCGCGGTCCCGGGCTCAAAATGGTGCCAAAGTGTGGGGCTGTATCCCAGGGCCAAGGAGGGTTGATCCTTCCCTGATCTCTGGATTCCCTATGCATCATCTGGATGCACAGGGATGATCCTGGGGTTCGCCCTGGGATAAACGCTGGTCTAGCTAAGGCCTGTGTCTGTCCAATACAACACCAAAAACAGGTTGTGCTCCATAAATCATTATGTAGGAGCATTCTGGCAAGAGTAGATCATATTGCTTCCGACTCCATCCTAGAAATGTGAATGCAGCAAAGTGTATCTCTGGGTACATACTTGCAGAACATACTTGCCTTACCAAAATGACAACCAGCATACATTTATTTGATCTTCAGAAAGCCATTCAGTTTGATATTTGTTGATTCCCAACCCCTTATTTTAACAATTGAGTTCTGAGGAAGAAATATGAGTCCTGGGAGGCACATGGGGAAGATGTGGACTGCGTTGAGAACTGATTTAGACAAGGAGAGGAAAGAGAGAGAAAATATGAAGGGAATTAAAGCATTTTCAGAGGGGCAGGAATGAGATGGAAGAGACTTAGGCCATAGCTAGACCTAAGGTTTATCCCTGGATCGTCCAGGGGTCAAACCTGTTCATCTAGGTGACATACAGGGGATCCAGTGCTCAGGCAGGGGCGAACCCTGAATGATCCCAGGATAAACCTTAGATCTAGCTGTGGCCTTGGAATGATTGGACAGATTGTAGAAGGGATAAAGGAGGATGTCTGTATTTACACCTGGGACTTGAGGGAAAACAGGATTCAGTTAAAGGATGTTTATAGAGAACACCGAAAGCTGATGTTTGGAATGTGACACAGCATGATCAGGCCTTGAGGAGAGATACAGAGGGAAAGGACACCTGAACATAAAATGGATAGTTTTTTATTGAATGAAGCCTTCCCCATAGCTACTCTCTTTTCATCTGCAGTCAGAAGTCCATAAAATTTGCCTGGAATAATAAAAAAAAAACCCACTGATAACATCCGTTATGGGGATCTCAACTGCTGCTTTGGAATGGAAACACCCCCCCCCACACACACACATTGCCCTGCAGGATAATGTCAACACAGCAGCAGCGAAGCAGGTGACATTGTCTATATTCGTGCCCCCACCACCTAGGATGTTCACAGCTCTGCCTGTCTGCAACAGCTACCAAGAGAGATACAAACATCTTTCTAGGGGAATGAAGTCTGAAGAAAGGGCTGTTGGGAATACTAGGGAGTTTCCAGTGAATCACCAATGCATTATTATCAGTGCTGACTGCATATTTTACTCACAGTGCATGTACCAACTTCTAATTTTCTCTGGATACACAAAATTAGGAAGAACATTGATGTAGTTATTTTCTAAGTTTTAGAATGCTTTTAAATAAAGCCTCCACTGTTCATGAAAGGCAATTCAGCTTTCCAAAAAATAATACACACACCTAACGTCCCCCTCTCATCAAAATCCCTGATTCAGAACCCACAGAAAAGACCGTGGTCTTGAAAGGTTGTCACACAGAGGAGGGCCAGGATCTCTTCTCAATCATCCCAGAGTTCTGGACACAAAATAATGGGCTCAAGTTACAGGAAGCCAGATTCTGGCTGGACATCAGGAAAAACTTCCTGACTGTTAGAGCAGTATGACAATGGAACCAATTACCTAGGGAGGTTGTTGGCTCTCCCACACTAGAGGCATTCAAGAGGGAGCTGGACAATCATCTGTCAGGTATGCTTTAAGTTGGATTTCTGCATTGGGCAGGGGGCTGGACTTAATGGCCTTATAGGCCCTTCCAACTCTACTCTTCTATGATTCTATGACCCTGGCAAAACTCTTCTTCAGAGCCATCACTTTTATATTTTTGCTTCCCAATCTGCAAGAGTTGTAAGCTGTGTTACCTGTCTGCAGAGAACCATTATAGACTTAATAGCATCCCCATCAACTCATGGGCATATTTTGCCTAGAACATTTACTTGTAACAGCGTGTATATAAGCAGCACAGTAAAGTCTCATTGGGCATATGAAAAAGATTCCAGAGATACAGCCTACAAAATTCTTGTTTTCAGTACAGTAATATAATAGCAACCCTCCATATTGTGAAGTGCTATAATATGATGTTTTCTGCTTTCTCTGTACTTTATTTCATAAAATATTAGATCTCCACATTGCTCTTAGATAATGCTGTTCCAGTGCAAAGGTCAGATGGGTCCTCATGTTTTCTGTGATACAGGAGAATCTGCTTTGACTCATCCGAGGGCCCAGCTATGGCTAATTGGCAGGGCATAAATTTAATTAATCATAAATATAATCATGGATTGGGATTAGACAAAGGGCTTTACTAGACCTGCCGGGATAAGCCGGCAGGGAGGCGGGGCGGCAGCGCGCTGACATCAGCGCGTGCCGCCTCAGCTTCCAGACGCCGGACGCGCAGGGACGTCGGGATCCCTGCAGCGTCCGCCTTTTTTTTTTTTAGTTTAAAGGGGCCACGTGCGGCCTGAAGACTTCGGACCAGGTAAGTCTGTTTTTTTAAACAGGGGGAAGGATGGCAAGGGGGGAGGGCGGGTGAGAGAGAGAGCGCCGCGCGCCGCCGCCCGAGCAAGCAGGCCATCCCCCCTTGCCATCCTTCCCCATGCCCCTCTCTTCCCCCCCCCCCCGGGCCGATGGGCACAGCACTCGTATGAGCGCTGTGCCAGGTCCGTGGCTTTTCGCGGCTACTCGCGAGCGAGTAGCCGCAAAAAGCCACAGACCTTCCTAGACATTTCGCAGCTCCGGCCTGAGGCCGGGGCTGCGAAAAAGGCGCGCCATAAGCGACTTCGCTTATGGTGCATTAGAGGAGGCCTCAGTGCGGCCTGGGCCCAGATTCCCCTGTGCGTAATCTGGACGCACAGCAGGGAAACCGGGTCTCAAAGCGCGCTAAGGCCTCGTCTAGCAAGGCCCAAAGATTCATGTGCAGAACAGAGATTCTACCCCTTCAACTCCCTGACAAACAGTACCAGAATCTAAAAAGATAGATTCACAATAGTGTGGGAGGAAGTAGGAGGAAGATATGAGAAGAAAAGTCTCCAGCAATATATCTTCTGGCTAGTTTTGTTCAAATATCAGTGCAATTTGTAGAAATAAAGTTTAGGTGCTGAAAGAATGAAGATTAAATACACTACAAATGACGCTAAAATATTGTAATAGCATACATAAATTCTTGTTTTATTATTAATTATTGTATTTCAGACTCTAACCAGATTTACACCAAGCAGGATATAGCACCATGAAAGTGGTATGAAAGCGGTATATCGTATGTGTCAATGGGCCCCAACAGTTGTCGGTGCACTTCAATAATGCTAAAGTAGCTGTGTGGCTCCTGCCTCTTATATACTGCTTTCATACTGCTTCCATAGTGCAATATCCTGCTTGGCATAGATCTGGCCTGTGTTGTAATAATTGATTATAAATGGAAAGTGTCTTGGCACAGGCCACAGCCTTCACTGTGAAAGGAAGGAGAGGCAAGCAAACCAACTAACTTTGCCTCCTATTCCCCCTTCCCCTCCTCAAGTCCTCACCATTGCTGCCTCTTTATTTTTCCTTGCTGCCTCCAGGAAAACAGCGTTTTATCATTTAAAACTTTAGTATCTCTTATGAAGTTCCTTACTGACCCAGTCAACTCTCTGCACTGGATACAGTCAGAGGGCAATTGGGGTGAAAATGGTATCTTCAGTGACACAGTCTATAATTGAATTTTCCTTACTACCTGTCTATTTCCTTTTCTTGAATGACTTTCATTTCACTTGAAGATGCAGATGAGGGGCTTGAAGGAATCTGTGCTACAACTTGCTTTCTTGATGCATGCCAATCCTTTTTGGTAAACGCTAGTTGGGAGGCTTTGATAAACCCTGCCAATGCACCTCAATCACAGGAGCATATACCAACTTCCTTGAGGTATGCAGTTATTAGGCCACTCTTGGATCTTGTTGACTTGGGGAAATACCAGTCTATTTCCATTCTGACCTTTTTGGAGAAAGTACTCAAGAGAGGATGGCTAGTTAGCTCCAAATAAACTTCAATCATTTCAGTCTGCTTTTAGAACTTGTTTTGAGACTGATATTATACCCTGGTAACCTTCACCAGAAGAATGTCAGCCTATGGATTCTCCTGAACCTTTCAATACATCAACCATCATCTTGACCACCTTCTGAGTTGGAAACAGCTCCTTCCTGGAGAGAGTAGGTCCTGAAAGTGGTGTGGGAGGGTGTTCTTCTTCACCAAGGGAACTGTTTTGCAAGGTTCCTGGAGGTTTAATGTTGTTGCCCTGGTGTTCATCATTTACACGTAACTGCTGGAAGATGTCACTAGGGATTAAGAGATTTTGTGTCATCAGCACAGTGAAGACAGACAGCACTATTTATCCTTTTCATCAAACCCAGGTGTGGCAGTGCCAGCCTTGAATCCATATCTGCAATCAATGGTGGGCTGGATGAAGGTGAACATAAGTATGATTCCAAATAAGACAGGGTTGATGATAGTGGAGGACTTGCTGGAGAGGCTAGAGACATGTCTATCCTGAGTAGAATTAACCTATTCTATAAGGACTAGGTTTATAGCTTTGGGCTGCTGCTGCCACTGACAGGTCACTGCTGTGGCCAGGAGCATAATTTATTAATTTCAGATGGCAACTTTCACATGGCTACTATTGTAGTATGACTATTGTAGTATGCTCTAAATCAGGAGTAGGCAACATGCTGGCCATGGGCACCAATTGGCACCTCAGCACCTTTCTTAGTGCCTGCCAAGAAGCCCTACCCTCCCACTTTAAAAACAAAACAAAACAGAACATTTTCTTAGTAAGATCTGGGACTGCTTTGAAAACAGGTTTCTGTTGGTGCTGAAAACTTTGGGTTCCAAGGAGTTGTTTAGAGTGTTGGGGCTGAGACCTCACCTGTCCCTTGTATTCATCCCTCAGTCTCTGGAGTAGGTTACCTGTAAGGATGTATGAGAAATTGGTTTCAACACATTTTTGTATCTGGATTGAACACACACTCAGATGCAATCTGCAGTCAAAGTCTTTACATTTCTGAGCTTGCGATGTATTTCATGGACCAAAAAATAAATAAAAATAAAAATTTCGATAGCATGCATACTTGTGCATGGAAAAGTGTGCTTTTTAGAACTGGTCATGAAAACAATGTGTTCTTTTTAAAAATATATATGCATGAAAAAGTATGTATTTTTGAAAAATGCACACAACTCAATGGGAAAAAATGTGTTAATTTGAAAGATGTGCACAATTGATGCATACATTTGGGAAAATATGCTTGGAAATAAGCATGGATTTTCATGTGGGGGAAAAAGCAATGCTTGCAATCTGATATGGAGTCGAGGGAGAATGAGCTACAAGATGGAATTCGGAGAACTGTGGCAAGCTCAAGGTTTGCTGATTCAGACATCCCTAGTTACTGTCCTTTGCCATGCCTGCCATGGCAACCATTTTGTGTTGGTGCCCAGGGCAGTTCCTCAAATTGCCGAATGTGTCCCTGGCACAAAAAGGTTGCATACTACTGCTCCACATGGTGCTGCCTTTGAAGATGATTCAGAAACTTCAATGTGTGCAGAATGTGATATTCTGGTTGTTGACAAGTGTAGACTGATATATAATCACATATAGACCCATCTGAAATACACTGGATGCCAAATTCAAGGTGCTTTAAAGACCTAAATGGCTGGGTCCTGATTATCAAAGAGAACATTTCCTCCCAGCATGAGTCCCCTGGCACTTAAGCTATTCAGATGAGGCCCTGCTCTAGATTCCATCTCAGGGGGGAAGTAGATTAGCCTACACAACACACAAGCCTTTTCAGTAGTAGCCCCAGTGCTGTGGAACTGTCTTCTGAAAGATGTTCATGAAGTCTTCCCCCTGCTGGTTTTTCAAAGGCAGGTTAAAAGCATTTCCTTTGAAATGCTGCTGGTTTTTGCCTAACTTTATATTGATTTTATAGCACTGCATGCTTTCTTGTTCCATTTGAGGAGTTCTTGAGTTTGTCTTAAAGGCATGATTTTAGTGGTGTTTACTGTCACTTTTCACCCTGTATGATAGTTTATATAAATACAATCCCCTTTTATACAATCCCCTTTTTCAAAAAAGAAATAAAATAAAACAATCCTCCCCCCACACTCGGGTCCTCTGGGAAGAATTTACTTCAGCCAGCAAAATCTAGATTAACAACTGTTACCCAGAGGAACTTCTCTGCTGCCACTCCCAGACTGTGGAATGGCCTGCCGGGAGAGATTCGCCAACTCAATAGTCTTTCCGAATATAAAAAAGCAATAAAGACTGATCTCTTCTGGCAGGCCTATCCAGTCAAATTTTAAGATATTTGTTATTTAAATATTGTATTAGTTTTATACGTTTTAATCAGTTTTATGTATTTTATGACATTTGTATCTAATGTTGTTCCCTGCCTCGATCAAGAGGGAGAGGCGGGTAATAAATATATTATTATTTATTATTATTATTATTAAAATGTAAGCCTTTACTCAGAACGAAGGCCAACCAATAGGGTCATAGCATATCGTATGAAAGGAACATTGTCTCTCTAATACCAAAGTCTTTGTATCTGGCATTTCTTGATGCTCTTGTTTAGTAAACTGTTTGTTATTCAGCAGGAAAATGGCCTTCACAGAATCAGTTTCACATGGGAAACAGCATATACTTTCCATTATTAAATTGTACAAATGTTTTCTACAGTCCCATGGACTTTATAATCATTTTCAGCCTGCTAACTTGATTCATCATGATTCATTTAGTCAGGCAATTGTGTCTATAATAAGTCTGTGTTTATGTATTTTCAGTAAACATAAGAGCAAGCTCCTCATCATATTTATGTAAAGTGCTTCCTAAACCCACAAACTGGAACCGTTCAGTGATTTGGGTTGCCTTATTTTACTGGACTACAGCTCATCAAATTACTGTACAGAAAAACTGGATCATAGCAGTTTCCAAATGATTGTTTAGGGCTCACTAGGGGGCTATTGGAGTATTGTGGGAAGGTCATCAAACGGCTAGGGATGGAGTTGAAACCAAACTATCTATAAGGTGGGTAAGACTGAGTGGCATTTGGAGCCTTTAAATGAAAGCTCAATTCTCTTGGTGAGATTTCCCCTTAGGAAAAAGATTAGGAAGCACCAATGCAATGTAACATACTTGTTCAGTGCTTACTCTTATCAAATATAAATGCAGTTATAGTTAAGGTAAGTATTTCAATGGGGCAGGATTCTCCTGGCTATGCCCCATCACAAAAACTTGCCCTTCACCTACCAGATTCTTCTGATTTACATCTAATTAGGGACAGGGGCAAACTCAGTATATGCTCAGGTTAGAGAAGAGTCCCAATTCCGCCAAATTTGGGTCCAATTCCAAATACACTTGTCTCTTACCTCCACTTCTAGCCATCCTTTCCAGTCAATGTTCCCTCCTTCAAGCAAGAAGAAACAAAGAATTGGGGCTTCTCTACATTGCAGTTGAAATCATGCACCCTTACCAGGGGCTTCATCTTCCAGAGTCTTCAAGGGATTACAATCAGCAGAATACATGCTCTTCCGCCCTTTTTCTCTTTCCGTTGTGAACAAGCTCCAAATCTTTCATTTATACAGACAGTAGATGACACTATGGTGATATTGCACAATTCCAGAAGTACACCACCTCTTTGATGGTGGTTTATATTTATTTCTGCATTTTTAGCGATTTATAAAATGGCAGAATAAAGCTTAAAAACAGCAGGAGAGGTACTGGAGGATGACAACATCATGGAAAGGACCTGTACATTTCTGTGTGTGAACAATCTCTAAAACATGATAAATGCCTCAAGTAGAAACAGCCTTACTTTGAGATAAGGGAGAAGGTAACTAGCAGCATAAAAGGGCTGAGAGAGACAGAAGAGGCTGTGCCATCACACTCCTGGTTACAGTCAGGGGGACATTTCCTTCTGGGTAACATAGGATTTGTAGCTTTGATTTCCATTTCAATTCAGGAGGCAAGCAACAGTTATATGCTTATTTAATTATTTATTTATTATATTTTTATACCGCCCAATAGCCGAAGCTATATGGCCATATAGCTGAATATGCTTTCCAACAGTTTGCCTATTGAATGTTCTGTTCTAGTTAGAACAGTTCATACTCCTACATCTTGGAGCTTATAGTACTTGGTAACTGCTCATGAGTTCTATCCTTATCAGTGCCATAAGCCTCTCATTATCAGGAAATTAAAATTACCAAATGGTGTAGAATAGAGCTCTTTTTCCTACTTCTGGACCATAGGGGGGAACTAAGTGATGGTCTTCTTTCCCCACTTACACATGTTCATCTCAACTAAGATGACTTTTTCAACTAAACCACTTTGAGAATTGATTGCAGGAGTATATTTCTGTTTCCTTTAGTGCTGACACAGAAGTGATAACTTTCAGCTCAAGATTTAGGACTGTAGAGCATGAAAAGGTGTGTGTGAAATTCATCCCAAGGTGCAGGAATGTGGCTTCCCTGCTGTGGCAGCAGCAGCAATGGTGCCAGCTTCTTTTGTGCTTTAATAATAATAATAATAATAATAATAATAATAATAATAATAATAATAATAATTTAATTAAAAGTGCCACTTCTATTGAGCAGTATAGAAATATTGTAAATAAATAAATAATAACTGTGGATGCCCTTGCTGTGTCAGAACTTCTAATTTTATTTTCTTGCACAAAATATGTGTCACGTAACAGTGATCACATGATCCCAAAGTTAGAGGAGGGCATAGGCAAAACGGGTAACTTGGGATTCTGGGAAACTTCTCTTTCTTCATCTGAACAGAGTTTTCCCAGAGTTTTTAAACACAGTAGCCCCACCAAATGCACAAACACAACCTGAAATCATATACTAAGCCAAGAATAAGAGATAGAAACACAGCACTGCTCCCCACCCTAACTTTGGGGAACAACTGAAAAGATGTGGTGCAAGGGGATGAGCTCCCCTAGGGCATCTCATCGTGGACGTGCCCCCACTCTCTCCTGCACTGGAAGGCCATTAGAGCCTTCCAAAGAGAGTAAAACGGTGGAGCAATGCCTATCATGAGTCGAAGTGAGCGTTTACTTCTTAGTGGTGGAGCGATGCCTATTATGAGTTGAAGTGAGCGTTTACTTCTTAGAGCTCTCGTGGTGAAGCAATGGCTGTCTTGAGTTGAACTGGCAGCTGCTTCCCTCTCCCCCGGGCACGTCCCCCTATTACTGGTAAAAGACAGATATAGCCTTTTTTTAAAAGTTCTTCTTGTTGTTTATTCAGCAACACTGCTGCTTTTAATTCCACCCCTCCTTTGTTTATTTGTTTATTTATTCCATTTTATATGCATTACTGGCTTATCCTTGGCTCACTTCCTTATGCCCCCAGAAATGCCAGCTACATGCCTGCCTGCCTTCCCTCCCTCCTCCCCTGCAGGGATGTTGTGTGTGTGTGGCTTTGACTCAGGGGAGAAGTCCTTCCTGCGCTCACTTGGAGTTTTGGAAGTTCCAAATTTTGCAGGTTTAAGCCCCACCAAAAAACAGGGGATGATGGGACTGCCTTGAGTCTCGGCGTGTGGCGTATGTATCCCTGGATAAGCTGTCATGGTGGTGAGTTTGAGGGGTTTTTTTAACGTGCAAAATTGACGGAGCTATGGAAAGGGGTGTTGGATTTTCATAAATTCCCCAAAAATCAGGGGATGATGGGACTGCCTTGAGTCTCGGCGTGTGTATGTATCCCTGGATAAGCTTTCATGGTGCCGAGTTTGAGGTTTCTAACGTGCAAATTGACGGAGCTATGGAAAGGGGTCTGAATGGGGTGCCCGATTTTCAAAAATTCCCCAAAAATCAGGGGATGATGGGATTGCTTTGAAACTTGGCGTGCGTGTGTATACCCCCATGAGGTGTCATGGTGCTAAACGTGAGGTTTCTAACTTGAACAGAAAAAAAGTTGTATAATTTTTTAGCTTTCAATGCAAGCCTATGGGGGAAAAAAGGGAGCTCCGATCCGGATCCGGAGCTCCGAGCGGAGCGGAGCGGAAGTGGGCGGAGCGTGGGCGGGGCGAAGTGGCCCGCTCTGAAAATCGCGGATCTGCAAGTGAAGCGGAGCGGGGGGTCCGTGCACACCCCTAATTTCTACTTCACACACACAAACACTGACTAGGTTTGTGTGATCACCATGGTGATCACCCTTTTTTTAAAGCCACAACACATACTGGTGTGTGCTGGGTGCCATTTAAGCCATGGTGATTGTCTCTCTCTTTCTACAAAGGGTAGATATGACTTCTTCAAACAGGAAGAGAGCCAACATCATCTTGAGGGAGCTGTGAACTGTAGCAGAGCAAAGGGTGACATGATGTGCATTGGGTAGAGACAGCCAAATATACCTGCCATTTATGATACAGAATTCTAAGGAAATCATAGAATTCTCCCTTCCCCATTCCATTAGACCCAGGAGGAATAATATGATGTTGGCAAGGCAGTGACCTCTAGTCATACCAAGGACTTCAAGGTTTGCTTTCCTTATCTGACATTTTCATGTCTTTCTTCAGGGCACAGACAAAATATATTAGAGATGAAGACAGATAAGACAAAGCCTGAGATTTGCTTATGTGCTCAGAGGTTAAAAAGAAAATGTAGACAGTTTTCCTGACTTAGTAAATACTTAGAAAGCAGGGGGAAGTGTATGGAAAGTATCCAATTACTATATATATCTCCTGTTTAGAGTGTTAACATGGCTGATAGGGAGCCACAAAAAGCAAGCATTGTAGGTTATGTACCAGTTAGGGATAGACAGATCAGTCTGATTCTGACCCACATCCCTTTGCATGTGTTCATTCATAATTATAGTCTATTCTATTTCTGCAGTAATCTGATTTATTTATTTTTAAATCTACACAGCAAAACTCAGTATATCTAATTATTTATTTTTGAATGAATTTTTCAACAAATGCACATTTCTAAACATATTTTATCTAAAAATATGCAATTTAATTGTATTTTTAGTCATTTTTAACCCAAAACTCAATTTGGAATGTGTACAATCTAAAGGATAACTACAGTCTGATCCACATATTAGTCTGAAAGGTGTGGATCAGCCCAGTCCTTATTTGACTTCATAAAGATTAAATTCCTCAAGCACCTCTAATACCAGTTTGTTAATTTAGGGTGCAGTCCTATACCAATTTACCTTGGAGTAAATCCCACTAAATCCAATGGGCATGTCTCTGAATAGACACACATAGATTGCTCTCTTATTGATATTCAAGCCTATTCATGGAACTATAGTATTCATGGCTGAAGATCCTTTGCATGGCTCATTCCTTGGGAAGTTAGACTAGTAATGGCATCAGAGTTCAGAGATATTGGGCTTGTTGTGTGGCTGAACAAGCAAAACATCCATATTTGCATCATCTTATCCCCACTGCTCAGTTAGGAAATTCTGTAATGAAATGACTCTAAGAAATTTTTAATTAAAAATGACATCCCGATGGCTAATACAACCCAATATAGCCTTCTGACCCAGGAACAATAAACTGTCTCATCTCTGAGGGTTGCCAGATGAGGGACAGTAGTACCAGTCCATTAGAAACAGATTATTAGCACCCTTTTACTGATTAGAAAGGAACTCTGATAAGGAGGTGCCAATGTTAAATTTAGGGTTATGACTTTCTCTTAGCAGGGTACCATGAAACAATGAGGTCAGTTAGGCCATCAGATAAGTACCAACAAGCCTCATTCCAGACTGTAAGTATGTAAGAAAAACAAGCTCACAAGACAAGATTATATCAAAGACATGTTTGTGTCAAAAACATACCTGAACATATGAAAGAAAGCTGAAATGTTTTGATGTTAATTATAAGAAGTTTCAGAATTTTATAAACTTTAGACATATGATTTTTTTTAAAAAAAAATCTTAGATAAGAAATATAAATTGTAGTAAAAATAATTTGGATATTTTATATGGCATCCAAAAGTAATAAAGCAGACTCAGAACATGCAACAGTGGAAGCTATCCTTTAGGACAGATTTGCTTAAAGTGCTGTAGAATCAACCTGGTAAGTTTGATTTGGATTATCATCGGAAACTGACAAATGTACTTGGCTCTGCTTAGAAGCCTTATTTAAGAATGATGTTGGATGTTTCAAATGTTTGAATTTATGTATGCATAAGCTCTTGTATTTAGTACTATTAAGTTAATACTTTGTAGTTAAAAGACAAGACAAATCTTTTTCTGAGAGAGTATTTATTAAGAAATAGAATTCAGTACCACCTGTATCAAGAGCAGGGTGGATAAAAATCAATGCTTTTTTTTAAAAAAAAAATCAGATTTTAAAAAAATTTAAATCAGATTTTTTTATTTAAATTGGATTTTTTTAATAAAATGCTTTTAATAAAAAAAAATTCATAAATGAATTCCATTAATCCATTCACAATGTCATGCTCTTCCAGAGGTTTCTGTAAGATTATTGGGCAAATTTTCTATCTAGAAGATATTATCACAGATGCTTGGTTTTACAGTTCTCAAAACTGTGAATTTGCATCTGCAGAGATCACAGTCCCATTGTGCCTTTGCAAATCTATGTACACAGAATCAACCCCTTACCTCTTAAGTGCTAAGTTTCCAAAAATTCAATGAATAGTGTGCACTTTGGGCGGGGGAGTCACATGATTAAATCCAGTCCTTCTGAGTAATGATTTAAATCGTGATTTTAATCATGATTTAATCAAATTGATTTAAATCAAATCCACCCTGATCAAGAATGAAGCTTACTCTCAGAGAATCTCTGAACCAGGGCCTATGCCAGTATGCCACAGTAGTGGCAAACGACCCAAAATTGATTATGAGCCAAAGATGTCAGAAGAATAGAAATGTCAGAACTATATTAAAATTAAATAAATTATTGTCTGAATAAAAAATAGTAACTTCTGTTAGCAGAATCCATTCTGAATTAGGGTGTTCACTTATGAATGACCAAGAAAGACAAAATGCATCAACAAAAGAGAGAACAAAAGAGAACAGCAATTGGCATGAAATGTGCATATGCTAATTTAAATGGGTAGATGCACAATTAGAAATAATTATTGTAATTTAAGTGAAAATACCGTCTATCTCTCCATAGTGTGGAAGATTTTGACCAGGTGACTTGTGTGCCTACCTCTTCACCTTATGTTCAGGAGCCAACCTTTGAGAGACAAGAGTTCTTATGGTCTCCTTAAACTGAAATTGGACAGGACAATCTTTCAAACATCTAGGAGTTCATCAAATACAGAGGACTGGCCTCTGTAAAAGAGGACACATGGCCATGAACTCAAAGACTTTGCCATCCCACAGGCTTCCACAAGGCTTTTTGACCCATGAACCTGAATTCAATCAACCCAGCCTGCCAAGTGCTTGATAGCTCCCAAGATGTTCCAGAGCTAGATGCTTGAATGCAGCAGAAAAGGAGTCATATTGAGTAGAGCTGTGGACCGCCTTGGGCAGAATCCCCAAATATGAGCTATTCGGGGTGCCTTGGGCCAATTTGGGGTAGTGCATACCCACACACCCAGGAAAGCCAGCACAAGGCTGGCCATGAGTCCAGGTGAGTCCATTGGACTCACTTGACAACCTCCCCACCCTCCCTGACCTCCTGCCACCACCACCACCATTGGGATTTACCTGCAAACATGCCCCCCTCCTGAGAGCCAGGCCATGATTTAAAGTTATCATTGGGGCTCTTTACTTTTAGTATATCTATGGCCACAAACTATGGCAGCTGTAAAGGGGTTATGGCCTGTTATGGCCGCTCTAGTTTGTGGCCACATGTATAGAGCCCCAATGATTACTTTAAATTGCAGTCTGGCTCTCAGAAGGAGGGCACATTTGCAGGTAAGTCCCAGAGGAGGGTTGGGGGGGCATGGGGGTGGTGAGGTGGTAGTGTGGGGTTGATGGGAGTGGTGACAGGGGGATCAGGGAGTCAGGAGTCCAATAGATGTCTGGCCACCTTTGTTCTTTGGTTTCCTGGATGGCAGCCATGCGTCCAGCACGCAGGAATCTGCAAGGCCAACCTGTTTCATGGGAGCCAAATCTTGCCTCAGCTTCAGTGCAGAGGTGAGGCAGGCATCCCACAAAGCACCCTGAGACATATCCAGGCTATTTCAGAGGATCCAAAGCAGCCTGCAAGGTGAGGCAGGGGGGCTATGCACAGTCCTAATTTTGAGCCATTGATAAGTCAACATGCACGGATTGTGTTTTGCTGGGGGGTGGGAACATGTCACAAATTCTGCAGACCTCCAATACTGGCACCACTGCATGTGAAACATGTACTTCTATTGGCAGTACAGACTAGAAGCCAGGTTAAAAACAAAACTGCAAGTTGTATTTAGAGCATAGATCAACGCCTATGGCTATGCCTAAAGATAAAAGTACAAACATTGCCTCTGGAGTTTCCCAGCATGCAACTCAGCTAAATGTTCTCCTTTGGCATGGTTATTTGACATCTTTAAGATATCAATTGATTTTTAGATCGTAAGCCATTTAGTTGGTTCATTGAGCCCCATGACATTACAGGAGCACATTTCAATATGGGTTATGTTATTAACTCAGTATATCAATATGTGCTGCATTAAGAAAGGAGGGCCGCCGAGAATGCCATGAATCAGATTAAGAGGGAAGAAAAATGGGAGATGAACATCCTTAAACCAAATACATAAATAGGGATGACAACATAAAAGTTTCTTTCTTATGTTGAGGGAGGCATAAAACAAAAATGTACTGTCTAGACATTATTCAGCCTCTGTATATTGATATGACAAATTAAAACTGCTTTCATGGATAGGACCTGAAAACAAACAAATTACAGGCCAGCAAAACAGCAACAACAACCCACTGATGAGCTGAAACTGCACAGCTTGTGACCGACCAAGCTAGCAGCAGCCCACCAGCCAAGAAATGTGGTCTAGCCAGTATTTAAAACCATGGTATTTCATCGTTAGATCCCGAAGGGATTTTCTCCTTTTGAATGGCTCAAAGGTATTCACACATCAAGTGCCAGCCTCCATCTTTTGCTTTTCCATTTCCAAAGCTTACCTTTGGGACCAGCATAGATGGAGGTGGAGGCAGCAGCAGGTGCTTCCAGAAACCCAATGGAATGTCTTTTCCCACCAGGGATAGGACTGAGACTATCAGTACCAGAATATAATGTTACTCACATCACTCCTGCTGGGAGAAAACTCTTTGGAAGGTGGCAAAGAGGGTTCACAAGAACAAGGCGGGCCTTGCCCTGCTGTCAAGAGCTATTGCCTTGATCTGGCTCAATAGTAGTGGTCACTGTGATGTTTTACTGTTTATTGCAAATTATATAATGTAAGTATTTGTAAGGTTTTAATGGTTGTTGCTATTTAGGTTGTAAGTGCTGTTTGGACTTTGGATGGTAAGGTTGTTGGGAGGGGGAGCAAATAAAATGAATGTGAAGTGAATGCTGATTGGCTGGTGGTTCAAAGGTTTGGATTGGCAGTTAGCAGTGGGAGGGAGGAGTTAGAAAAGAGGAGTAGTGTGTGTATGGAGAGAAAGAGAGAGACAGAGAGAGAGAATGGAGTCTGGGTTTGCCTGCATAAGGGTTCAGAACAGTATAGGATCAACGTGTTTTATTATTTGGGGGGAAGTGAATAGGAGGAGGTAGTGTAGATTAGTGAGTAGCGTAGGCAGGTTTACATATGAAATAGTGCTGAAACAGACAAATGAAACCACAGGCTTTGTAAACTGCATAAACTTGCTTATTGTTAAATAAAAATGCTTCCGTTTCATAAACTGGATTGGATTCTTGAGGTACCTGATGTAAAGTACAGTGTTCTATGGTGGCAGCGGCAAAGGACAAGGGTGAGTAGAGAGTGCTGGGCTGGTTGCTGTGAGGCCAGAAAAGGGTCAGTGAGTCACAGAGTCAGTGAGCAGCATTCTGATGAATTGTCCCTTCGTTGCGATCCTTTAATTATAGGAAGGAATAAAGGAAGCTTGAAAGGGGTCGTTACAGTCACCTCAGTCCAGCTTACAAGCAACAGCAGCAATTCATGGCAAAAGCAGCCCAAGAAAAGCACAGTCCTCCTAACCTGCTTTCTGAACAGGGAGATAAGCACTGTACTCACTTGACACTGGTTGTAAACTAGGGGTGTGCACGGACCCCTCAATCCGCTTCATGGCCCGATCCTCTTCGCGCCGCTCCACCCATCTCCCGCTCCGCTCTGTGGAGCGAGATCCGGCTTCACCCTGTCACTATATGGATGGTGGCAGCGGCAGCGGCGCAAGATAAGCCACCCACCCACCTCGCCCCCTTACCTTCCTCCGTCGCGGGCTTCAATTGAGGCCCTGGTTGAAGCCAGAAGAGGCCTCGGCCTTCACTTCCGGCTTCAACTGGGGCCTCAGTTGAAGCCCGCGACGGAGGAAGGTAAGCGTCCCTCCTCCCTGCTCCCTTACCTGGCGCCGCCGCCGCATGGATGGCGCCGCCGGTGGTGCCAGATAGGCCAGACCCCGCCCCTGCCCCCGCCCCCTTACCTTCCTCCATCGCGGGCTTCAATTGAGGCCCCGGTTGAAGCCAGAAGAGGCCTTGGCCTTCACTTCCGGCTTCAACCGGGGCCTCAATTGAAGCCCGCAACGGAGGAAGGTAAGTGTCCCTCGTCCCTGCTCCCTTACCTGGCGCTGCCGCCGCCACCGCCGCATGGATGGCGGCGCCGACAGCGCCAGATTAGTCCCCCTCCCCCCCACTTACCTGAAGGTGAAGCTCCGGATTGAGGCGATCCTCTTCGCCTCGATCCGCAGCCCCCCTGACTCTCTTCGCCTCCACCTTTTCCAGAGGCGAATAGGCTGCCTCGCTCCTGCTTCTCTGAACCAAAGAGAAGTGGAGCACATCCCTATTGTAAACATTAAAAAAATGCTCACGATTCCTACCCATCTCACCTGCATTTTTACAAGGACTGAACAGACGACACACTAAGCCATTGTAGTTAAACATTTTGAGCTAAACGTTATGGCTTAGGCCGTAGCTAGACCTAAGGTTTATCCCAGGATTGTTCTGGGGTCAAACCTGTTCATCTAAGTGCCACACAGGGCATCCAGTGCTCAGGTAGGGACGAACCCGGGATGATCCTGGGATAAACCTTAGGTCTAGCTACGGCCTTACTGTGTCATGTGAACCATTCCTAACCATGATGGCTACATAACCACGGTTTAAACACACTCACTAACCATTTCTGACCATCAAGCAGATAATACAGGAGGTTTAATTACCCTCTTCCCAAAGGTTGGAGTCTGAGTATGCCATGGCAAGTCACACATTATGCAGGTCTGCCTTTGGTTTGCACATTATGCAGGTCTACTTTTGGTTACCAAACCTTTTCCTTTGAGTAAACCAATTCAAATCACAAAGAAAAATAGATATATGCCTCAGGAATGCGACAGGAGGAGTATTGCAATAGGCTGTGTCCTTTAGATTGCAATTCTATACAACATACCTGGGAATAAGTCCCATAAACCACAGTGGTGCTTACTTCTGCATAGACATGTATAGGATTGCACTGTTGGGACTTTAAATTCCATGGACTTATATTGGAACTAAGTATGCCCATCTTTATCTGGAAGAGTGTGCCCTTTGTTTCTAGAACAATTATATTCTAGTTTCAATTCAAACTGCCAACCAGTTTAAAACATCAGGGCTCAATCGTCATAACAATGATAGCATCTCACAGCATCCCATTACTGTTGAGTATGTTTTACTCCTACTATCAACAGCCTGTCCAAATACCTGAAATTCAACCGCCAGCATTTATTTCAGGAAGCCTTCCTTGACTAACCAGCCACTGTTTTTACTGGTATTCCGTTTTTTAAAATAATTATTTTCAATATGGTGTGGGATTTTTTTTAAAAAAAATATTGTTCACCACTCTGGACTCTGGCAGTATCTACACTAAGGCTATTACAGCCACGCCTGGCCTTCCCTGGGCGCGGTGATGCAGTTGCGGGTAGCGGGCAAACGGGGCGAGTTGTGGAGGTGCACGATTGGTTGCCTCCATGTTGGGCCTGGCGTGGGTGGCGTGGGCAATCCTTTATAAGGCAGATCGCCCTGCCCCTGGCCTCCTCTTCTCAATGCAGCTCCCTCCCTGTAGACAGTGTGGATTTACTGGTTGCCCTTCGGGGGGGGGGGCAAGTAGGAATTTTTTACTTTCAATCTCTTTTATGATTGGGAGTTGTTTCGCCTACTTCACACTGTAAGACAGCAGGGGAGAATTAATTAAGTTAATTTGGCTTCATTTGGTCACATTTATCCCGGGGGCAGATGTACGGGCATTGGGAACAAGGTTAGGTTTGGTGAGCCCTATTTAGGCACCATTGAGGTGATTGCTAACATCTGAGGCCCACGTCTGGGAGTCCTGCGACACCAGATGATGGGATAAGGGTTACCTTTGAGGCCAACCTTACTCACTTACTCAGAGTTTTGCAACGTGAGTGGGAATGACATCAGAAGGTCTCCCTACCCCAAAAGGGGAATCAGGATGGGTGGTGAATTACATGCACCACCCATCTGGATACGATGGGCTCGCCCGATCCCTACATGGCCTGTAAGTGGCCTAGTTAGGATGCCCGTTTAGGCCTCCATCACCCATTATGCTCAACTTAATAAATGTGGACCTATTTTAAATCCAACATTGTTGTCTCATCTCGTTATTTTGCCCTCTACTTCCACAATTGCTTTATAATGGTATTGAACTGCACTGACAAGTGTTTGGGTTCAGAACACATTCCATATACTGCTTTCATAGTGTTATATCCTGCTTGGTGTAGATCTGGCCTCTGTTTAGATGTGGAGTGGTACATGTCAAAAATAAATAAGCTTCTAGATCAGAAATTGCATTTTAGAAAGTAACCATATTTCCAGTATCCTTTCCCTACATTTGGTGAAGCAGAGGTATAATCACGAGGAGAATATTTTAAAAAGCTTTATAGATGGTCTAAAACCAGGTGCATAAAAACTTTACATCTAGACAGACTACTTAAGATAAAAATTAATGCTGCATAAAATGACGCGGCCACCTTTGAACAGACAGAAGTCTTCACTGATGTACCTATGCTTGAACATCCTCCCCTTCCCAATCAGTCACCCAATTTTCTCCCCTGCTTTCAACTTCCCTCCATCACAACCTACATCTTTTGCAAAACATATCCTATATCCTTATAAACTCACCCTTTGCCCTCTCCAGATCCTGTTCAGGTTGGCCTCCACTTAACTTACTATTTCATCAAGCCTATTGTTTCCCTCCTTCACATTCATCCTTCTCATGCTACTTGCTCTGCAGAAATAAAATGCAGTCTTCCTCAAAGGTGGTGGTGGTGGTGGGGAAACTATAGCTCAGTGGCATGCAAAGATTCAATTCATGGCATTTCACGTTAAAGGGATCCAGTATCAGGTGATGTGAAGGATTTCTATCTAAGACCATAAAGAGCCACTGCTGGTCAAATTTGACATAAGCCTTAGCTAGACCTAAGGTTTATCCCGGGATCGTCCCGGGGTCATCCCTGTTCATGTAAATGACACACAGGATCCTGGGAGCAGGCAGGGATGACCCTGGGACAATCCCAGGATAAACCTTAGGTCTAGCTAAGCCCATACTGAGCTCAATGGAAAGATAGTCCGACTTGGTAGAAGGCAGCTCCCTATAACTACCATAAATGAGACACAAGGCCTTCAGCAATGTTATCGATAACAGATTCTGCAGAAACTACTGTTCTCAACTTCCAGCAACCCCAGAACATGCCATTCTAAGGCCCTTTTTGTAGCCACCTTTACCACTTAGGTGTGGATTTATTTATTTATTTATGGAATTTATAAACCACTCTACATCAAGAGGAATTGGAGTGGTGTACAAAACACTCAAATACAATATACCAAAAAAAAAAAAGTCAGTACAAGCAGAAATATCAATAAAACAGAGGCTGGAATCTAATCATTAGGTACAAATGCTTGCCTGAAGAAAACAAAAGTCTTCAGCAAATGCCAAAAACAAAACAAGAACAACAACACTAACATTGGTGCATGCCTGATCTCAGTTGGACGGACATAACATAGGATGCCAGCCAACCCACTACAGGTCCTACTTCTGATGGTTTCCAAATGGACCTCTGACCCATGTGGGACCAGGACTGGCTTTTCAGAAGACCTCAGCTGGCTCTGCCTTTCTTTCCAGTTCACACAATCACTGCTGCCCATAGTTTAAGACATGGTGAGCCATGGTGCATGGCAGTGCATGCTGGGTGATTTTTGAATTTTCAAACTGCAGCCACAGCTTGTCATGTTCTTGGAAGGGGATTAGAAAGGGAAAGAAGAATACTCCGGGTGAATGACTGGCTACAAAGGTGGTTTGGACATGAGAGATTTGGATTCTGGGACCATGGGCTGTGTTATTTGGAAGATGGACTGCTGGCAAGGGATGGGTTGCCCCTCACAAGGGCTGGGAAGAATGTGTTTGGCCACAGCATGAAGAACTTGATTAGGAGGGCTTTAAACTGAATCCTACGGGGGCGGGAGATGTAAATGTCAAGGCAACAATGGATGAAGGCCCACACACCTCAATACAGAGAACAGCTCCAATTGTGGCCAAAAATAGTGTCCACAACAATGTAGGAACAAATCCAGACTATAAAGCACATGGTGTTCGATGTCTATATACAAATGCCCAGAGTATGGGAAACAAACAGAATGAACTTGAACTCTTAATACATGAAGGCAAATGGTGGATTCCTGCATTGAGCTGGGGGTTGGACTCAATGGCATTATAGGCCCCTTCCAACTCTACTATTCTATGATTCCATGTCATCCAAACCCAGGTGACAGGGGTTGTGTGAGGGTTAAACAATCCTCACATAACTTTTGAATAGACTATAGGTTATCCAAGGGTTGTTTAACCCCTGTACAACCCCCACTGCCTGGGTTCAGATGACATGTCAATATTTTGAATATTCAAGATGGCTGACGGCCCATGCCAGTACAAACTACAGCCCTCCTGTTGGATGATTTATTAGGCAAACTGGCCCAATGACATGAGTAGTAGATGGTAAGTATGGGGCTCCAATGAACCCTCTTTCTTTTCTTCCCCTTCCCATCTGGTTCTTGGTTGCTTATGCTCAGACGTGTGCACAGGTTGTTTCAATGGGAGGCCAATCTATACCTCTCTTATAACCATACAATCATCCTCCAGGGCTCCACTATGTAGATGACTCCTGCTTGCAGCACTAATTTTCATGTGTGCATTTAGGCTAGGAAAGAAAGGAATGATTGTACGCCTATACTGAAAGTATATATGAGGCTTTCGTTAAAAGTTATGGCCTGTACATACTTTTAAGGGTCAGTGAATGGATGGAAGAGTGCTCCATTGCAACCTGTGCTGATCCCATCATCTATAGATCACCTACTTCTGTAGAGAAACAAGAGATGGATCATATACTGGTTTGTAGACAATGTTGAATTTTTGAACCAAATATTACAAGGAGAAAGTTGCAAATACATACATTGCATATTTATTTAAATGAGACTGCCCTATCCCAAAGGCATTTAGCAGGCAGCAGAAGATTAAAAGCAAATATATTTCCCCCACTAAAATTAAATTAAAATCCAATTAAGTGGATGAAAACAAAATGGATATTAAAATCCTCAATCCTCTACCAGCTTAACCCCAGATTCACAAGCCAAGCCAAATGGAGAGGCCTTGTAATATTTCCAAAACTGATATTTTTATTCCTAAACACTCTTGTTATGGAGTAAACTTTATTCAACACAATGGAACTTACTTCCAAGTAAGGACACATAGGAATGCACTGTGACTCTACAAAAAGAGGGAATTCTATACGGGGTATGCATAATACTTCTCCATGTTGGATAATAGGAACAACTCCATTTGCTTCCAGGGAAAGGGGTGGGGGGAGTTTCCTAGAGAAAGTGTTGTATCAACAGCACTTGTCTTGTTCAAACCCCTTGTTGCCCTCTAACTTGGTTGGTTCCTTTCTCCTACTCAATCTCCTTCCTCTTCGTCTTTGCCTCTTTCCCTGATAGAAGCAAGTGACCATATCTCTTCCCTTCACTTACTAATACAAATTCACCCAGGTCTAGGAGGTGCTTGTCATCGAAAGGGGTTAGATAGCCTTCTTCAACTATTATTATTATTATTATTATTAATTTATATCCCACCTTTTCCCCAGTACTGGGACTCAAGGCAGTTTAGACGATTAAAACATGTACAATTAAAACATATAAATGTAAATTACAAAAGTTTAAATAGAATTAAACCTACAGTAAAATGCAAAAGACGTTAAACATTTAAAAACTGTAACAGGTTAAAAGGGGGGATCCAATACAGGTCCAGTATAGTTCCAAAAGCCTTCTGAAACAAAAAAAGTTTTTGCCTGCCTCCGAAACTGCAGCACAGAGGGAGCCAGCTTAGGCTCCCTGGGAAGGGAGTTCTAATGAAGTAAGTTGATTTGAACTTCTTCTAGATATTAATGAAGTAAGTTGATTTGAACTTCTTCTAGATATTAATGAAGTATGTTGATTTGAACTTCTTCTAGATTGGCTCTAGCCTAGGGTGACCATATGGAAAGGAGGACAGGGCTCCCGCATCTTTAACTTGTGATGAAGAATTCTTTTGAAATTTGTTCAGAGTTTGGCCTGTTTGCTGATGTGCAGATAGAGTTCTTATGAGCCAGGATTAAGTGAGAGGCTACTTTCTCTCCAGGCAAAGAAATATAGCTGCCCATTTGCAATTGGTTGTATTCTACTTTGGGTTGGGACCAGAATCAGAATCATTTCTATTGTTTGTAGCCAATGGCCATTAAACATCATAGAACATTAAGAACATTAAAACATTAATCTGTTTAAAACTGTTAAAACAATAAAATAAATTAACACATTAAGCTAAATAAGGCAGCAATAGAACACACCATCTTGAATCAATGCCATACTCTTTGTGTTATTATCTACCATACCCAAGGTCAGAATCCAGACTCGCCACAAAAGCTTTCCTTAACTTTAATGCTGTTAGGGCAAATAGGGCCGCCCTATAGCTTACAAAGTTGTCCCTATCTGCCAGCAACCACCTGATTTTAAACTCTTCCGTGTGACCTTCAAAAGAATTTAGGAAGGGGAGGATGAATTTAATCCATGGTGATTTATAAAGACGGCAGTAAAGGACATAATGAACCAGGTCCTCAACTTGGCCTGCTCCGCATATGCATAGACTCTCACTTACGGGACAGTTATGATATCTCCCCTTCAAGAGTTCCGTGGGCATCTGTTGAAGTCTTAATTGCGTGAACGCTTGCCTGACAGGGAAAAAAGTTAATTCCTTGAGGTATGAAGTCATTTTGTGGTCCTGCTTAAACTTAGGATACCAGGTGGCCAACTTACATTTCCTAACATGTTCAAGGTCAATCCCAGTGTCATTACTAAATATTAGATTACAGATTTGGTGAATAGATAGATTATGTAGGGTTGTGACCAATAGAGTTGATTAGGAGGACATCAAACTTCTACCAGTGTGCATCCATTCCTCCCTATCCTGTAAATCCAAAAAGCACATTTTTGCCAGGTGTTGTTCAGGCATCTGACAGAGCTTTTTCATGTAAATAATAACAGATTTATGTACATGGGCTCTCAGGGAGGGAAGGCCTATTTCTGTTCTCAATAGTGCTCCAGGAATATTATGTGCCACTGCCAAGAGTGTGTGCAAGAAGTTATTCTGTATAGGTTCTCTCTTACAATGGCGGAAGCAAGTCTGCACTTCCAAAGAAATGGGGCAACCGTCATAGGGGGAGAGGGATCATAGGTACACTAGAGTTCCTGTGTAAAATTAAAATGCTGTCTCTTGAAAGTTAGTGTGGTGTAGTGACTGGAGTGTTGGACTAGGACTGGGAAGACCATTTATACCTTCCTGCTCAGCCAAGAAACTACTGAGTGACCTTGGGCCATTCAGTCTCTCAGCCTAAGCAACCTTGCACGGTTGTTGCGAAGATAAAATAGAAGGAATCATATGCATTTCACTGAACTCTTTAGAGGGAAGATGGGATTTTAAAAAGTCATAAAATATGTGTGTGAGTTTCTTGATCTATGTATGATGCAATTGCCTTTTCTGAGTGCTTCTTTCCTATGCTGCCCTCTTCAAAATCCCCAGATATGTGATTCAAAAAGCTGCTTTAAAAGAAGTTCTCTGTCCATTTTATTATTTCATAGTACAAGAGCTAAATCATGGCTATTGTGATGACATAATGTGTGGAATGCAATTATGTAGAACAGGGTATATTAGGTGCAACCTTGATTGTTCAGCTTGCCCTCATTAACAAGGCTAGCTGGTAGAGTATGTATTTAGCTGAAACTTATTTTTCATTCACTGATATTTACTATTGTCTATTGTTGCAATTATTTTAGCTTAATTATGTCAACATGGAAGGCAATGGCAGCCTTAATCACTTTCACATTCTTCTTGTTCTCATGGTAATAGGAGTAACCACCTCAGAGGTCATGGGTTGTTGTCTCCCCAAACAAATACTACCTGAAATTGTAAATGAGTTCTTGCAGCACTTAATCAACACATATTGTATTACTGGTGCTATCGAACTCATACAGTATTACTGGTGCTATCCAAAAATTTACTTATTTTAGAGAACACTTGAGGTTACTTTAAAAAAGAGAGAGAGAGAGAGGTAGCAATGCTGTAAGGAAAGGAAAATGCCTCCTCTACCCTGAGTTGCAACCAATTTACAGGTTGAGTAATTAATAGCTTTTGTAAATGCTTTCAACTTTGGAATGTTTACTAAGATCAGAGAAGCAACAGTGTACCAAAATAAAGTGGCACAAAACAAATGTTTCACTAGTGGTCAAAGAGTGATTTTTAAAAACAGGATTAACAGTATGGATTAGATCCATGGTCTTCAACTGGTGGGTCATGACCCCAAAATGGGTCACAAGATCAGTACAGATGGGTCACACCATTCAGACTATTAAGTATAATTCAAAAGTATAATTGTGAAAGTGGGCCCCATGTTGCAGTTTGGGTGTCTGAGGTCTCAGGTCTGGACTAGTTGCAGACAACTGGGTTAGATGAAATGGAAGTCTACTAGTGTGACAGTATTTTCTCCCTTTCTTCTCTCACCCGCAGCCCTCCATATCACCTGACAATCTGCTCCAGAGATTTTTCCAGTCCTCTCAAGCAGGTTTTGAGGAGAGGCTGGTGAGGAGACAAATGGAAAATTACCCTTCCCAATCCTGCTGGTGGAACCACTTTCATCAACAGATGCTGACTCCATCCTTCATGCAATCTGATATTGTGGCACTTCTACTCTATATTGGGATTAAAATGATCCATCATGTAGTTGTCCAGGACTGTGGAAAGCTTTCATTAAGCCCCTGAATTGTCATGGAACTGTGTAAGATTGAGGCAGTCATTCTCTGTGGGAATGTTAATAAAAGTCATAAAAGAAATGGAGCAACCAAAAAAAACCCAAAAATCTGTTTATGCATTTTTAAAATAATCAGCATAGAATTGCTCTCTAGAGCTTGGAAAAGGTTCTTTTTTTTTAAAAAATGGTCAGTTTAGCTCCTAAATGAAATGATAAGTAACATGATCTTTTGCTATATACAACAAATCCCAAGATTCAAGTTCTTAAGGCAGCTGTAGTAGATGCAGCATGGGTGTTACCTAAATGATCAAACAGTGTGTGGGGATTTTGCCTTCTGAGAGTTTATCAATATGGTGCTCTAGAGTGAATGCCAAGAGCTTAGTGCTCTATTATTTAATACAATATTTATAGCTGATAATAGCTTATGTCATTAGCATTGCTGTCCTAAGATATTTGCTTCTAATGGGCTTTTATTTTCTTTTTTCTTTCTTTTTTCTTTTTTTTCTTTTGTAATTACAAGGCATATTGGAATTCACAAGATGGAGATGGGTATTATGACATTCCACCAAAGTTGGGCTCTTCCCTGTCATTTTACATTGTAAAGTGAGAAGATTTTGCTGACTTTCTGGAGAATTTACTTCTCTGCTAATTGCCCCCTCAGGAGCAATGTGTCAGCTGCATTCCCCTCCAAATCTTGTGTAATGATTAAAAATGGAGAAACCGAGATAGCTGAAGAAAAGGTCACTGTATAATTTCCACTTATTGTAACAAATAGAGCTAATGGAAGTGCTCCATCTTTTGTACATATCTTGGAAACATTTTTTTTTAAGCAGACCTCCCCACCCCCACCCGCACACACATAAAAACCCCAACCCCAAGAGTTTCCAATTTGGTTGCATTGTGTTTAATGTACTGTTTATGAGCTATCAGCCATCGATGGTAATGAGGTGTGATTCTCTTGCTTCTGCCCTTTTCCGCCAAGAAATTAACTTTTAAGCAAAGTTTAATTATCCTTTTATTTATAAATGACAGGGGGATATTACTCACTGCCAATGGAAAAGTGGCGGAAGAGTTCATTGTTGCTCAGATGTGAGGCTTATGAAATTCAGCATGTCACACTGTTTGCATTTTACTGGAGGGGTGAAACGTATTTGTATTCATCTAGTTAGAACTAAGATGTACCATTTGCCACCTCCCATTTCACCATACACACATATGCAAGAACACAACCCAAGCACTATCTGTTTTACCAGAGCTACTTAGGAAGAACAACAACATATTGGTATTTTACAGTTTCTTTATTATAGCCTGTGTAATTAAGCCTTGTTAAATGCATACATTCCCAGTGTTCTATAAAATGCACAGCTGCTTGTCAAGATAAATCAATAAATCATTTACATAAAGCAACAGCATCCAAGAATATTGTAATGCCACAGAACAGGTGTCTGTGACACTCCTGAGGCAATTAATCATGGCTTCAGGGACACTTGATAGAGACATGAAGAATTTTCACCTCCTCTCTTTGAATTACTTGTTCAAACTTTTTTTTCTTTTTTGCAAAAGCCACTGAAGTAAATAATCATCCCCAGACTCTCATTTCATTTCACACTATAGAATGACTTGCATAAACTTAAGTACACACAGAGGAACTGGCAACAAGAACAGGACATTTATAGTACATTCTCCAATTTGTAAATGCATATATTAATAAGAGAGTCAGGATTCCTGACAAGATATGATATTTGAACACTTACTGGAGGCATGGATACATGCTTGAAGATTCTCTTTAAAGCAAAGCTCCTGTAGATTTGCCTCTGAATGGTAATTGTATAATATCAAATGCTCAGAAATTAAACAGATCAGCAGCTGTAAATCTATATACAGAGAAAGTAATGGCATGGTGAATGTATGGTGAATGGGTAATTACAATGTCCTTGTGATGTTGTCCTGATTTCCAAGGTTTGGCCAACCTGACTGTGACCTTCTGTTTTAAAAAGGGCAAAAGTATAATTTTTGTATAATTTTGTTATACAAAAGAGAGCTTCAGCTATGGGGTGGTATATAAATGTAATAAATTATTATTATTATTATTATTATTATTATTATTATTATTATTATTATTATTATTATTATTTTCGTTCCAAAATGTATGTAGCTCCCCCCATCAAGGTGACTGGCCTGGCATTAGGACACCAACAGCCTCATTCTTCCCCTACTCCATCTCCATCCATTGCTCAGTTTGTCAAGTGCTTTTGAATTGTTCACCAGTTTTCTCATTCCTAGCCAGATTCTCTGTGCTGGGTGTCAGCCTGCACTTCTTCTTGGTTCTATCAAATCACTCAGCATTTAAGAAGGTGTAGTGCAAATGGCCTCTAATTTTCATATGAGATAGAAAGTGCTTTTATCATAAAACTTTCATGATTGGTTTTCACCATGCCCTGCCTGTTTGATATAGTCATATGCAATGGCTTCTTGAAATTCTCCACCTTATTTGTGGGCAGAGAAATTACAGGCTGGGGCTGGGGGGCAATTTCACAGAATTTATGCAGGTGAAGGAGAAATTCTCAAACAGTTTCTCGCAGTTGGAGCTCACCATTAGCAGTGGCTGTAGGAGAGATGCGTTCTCTTTTCCTCAGGTTGTTGTTTTTTGGTGTGTTGTCACTGCAAGTGGAAACATCAGCAAATGTGTTGACAGCTTCGTCGCCATCTTACATCCTTCACCAAAGGCATTGTGGGGGGGGGGGCAGTGGTGATGGAGGAACAGGAGGCCACCACAAAAATTGTTGCTGACCAAGATGGCTTTGTGTCCTTTTCTTTTCTTTTTCTCTTTTCTATTCCATATATATCCATTGATCTGCAGTGGCCCAGGTTGCTGGCACTTTCTGATCCAAAAAAGCACTATGGAAGGAATTACCTCATTATGGCCAAGCAGGATATGGCGTTTTGAAAATGTTTTAAAACTGTATCTGGTGTGTGTCCTGGACCCCAACAGTTGTCACTACTGTTATAAATAATTTTAAAGCTGTAGTGTAGATCCTGCCTGAGGCCTTAGCTGGATGGGGCTTTATCCCAGGGCGAACCCCAGGATCATCCTTGAGTGTCCACATGATGCACAGGGGATCCTGGGATCAGGGAGGGATCATCCCTCCCTTTCCCCGGGATCTCGCCCTCCACTTTGGCCCCAGTTTTTCCACGGTCTCGGGCTGAGCCCAAGACCACGGAAAATGTGGCCCATTGCCGTGGAGCCAGGAGCTCCTCCTTATTTTTTTAAGCACACAAAGCCTTCTTGGTCACCAACCATTTTTGTGGTGGCCTCCTGTTCCCCATTGGGGCTAGGGTGGGGGAAGCTGGAATTTAAATTATTATTATTTTTTAAAAAACCTTACCTTTAGCACATGAGCATTTGTGCGCTCCTTCCTCTTTAAAAACAAAAATGGCAGACGTGACGCCTCTCTTTCTGAGGTCGTCGCATCTTACATGTAAACGGAGGAGGGATCTCATGTTAAACACAATGTGAGATCTTCCTTCCTCCGTCATGGGATAAAAGGTAGGTCTGAGTCTTCCCCTGAGCTTTAATTAAAGTGTGGGAAGCTGAGGAAGTGATTTTATAGTGAAAGACAGCACACCTTGGCCAATTTATAAGGTAATCTCAATATTATTTATTTATGTATCATATTTTTACCCCTTTCCTCAGCCAAAAAAGTCTCTCAGAGTGGCTTACAATCAATTAGCAAAGAAGACAGTCCCTGCCCTTAGGCTTACAATGTAAAAAAGGACATGGCACACAAGGAAAAGGGGTTCGGGAGGGAAGAGGGAAATAGCACTGAAACCAATGAGAATTTCTCCAAATTCTTCATATCCTCTGACTTTCTTTTCAGAAACAATTTCTGTTCTATAAAGTTGAATGAGAACAGTTGGGAAAAATTTGGGAGAAATTTTCAACATAGCACTGCTTCGATATTGACTCGCTCCCGTAATAGGAAGAGTACGCACCCTTTGCCAATTGGGTTCCCTATGAAGTGTCACGTCTTGAGTATTACATGAAGTTCAATTATTTCTCTCTTCATCTCTCGCTTCCAAATGGCTACCTAAAGGATGTTTGCAGATTGAACTGCTCATGGTCAGGTATAGCAGGGAACATGTACTTAAAGCCATCTTGGGCTTTTTAAAATAGTCTGCAAAAGGATTTTGTTAACTACGTATATATGTTACATCCTGGATAAAGAAAATGCTGTTGTTGTTGTTTTTAATCCAGATTTGGAAATACCCTCTTTCCTTCACTGGTTTGTCTGTTTTGTTTAACTTTAATCCATTTTCTTTTAAATTGCAAAACTGCACCTTACATGACAACCTCAGCAGATACCCATGTGTACCCATTTTGCTGTGTTCCACACTTTTTATAGCCAGGATATAAGAGAAATTGAGGCATCTCCAGTTGCTTAGCTGGAGCGGTTGCAAATTACTACCATTGGAGATGATACCTTGAATGTTAAGGGAACCGGTTGATGCTGTGTGTGGCTAGAAAGTTTAAAAAACCAACCAACCATCCTTTCTGGCCTCCTCCACAGCACGTAACAAAACAAAAATAGAAAAAGGCTTCATTACTCCACACCTGCTGGGGTATCTAGTGGAATACCACCTGCCTACATATGTACATATGTACACACAGATTTTTTGGAAAAGGAACATGGAATTGGTGACTCGTGACTTAGTCTTCTATGACATAGGCCTTAGCTAGACCTACTTGCTGTCCCACGACGTAGGATGGAAGATCTCGCATTGTGTTTAATGTGAGATCCCTCCTCTCTCTACACATGACACGTGACGATCTCAGCAGGAGAGGCGTCGCATCCACCATTTTTTATTTTTTAAAGGGGCAGCAGTGCACAAACACTCATGTGCACATTTTTTAAAAAATAACTTATTTTCACTGCTCACTACACCCTACACCCGATGGGCACAGCGCTCCTGAGGAGTGCTGTGCCCCGTGCGTGGAGCCGGGTCAATCTGCGGCACCTGGCCACACATTCCACGGTCTTGGGCTCAGCCCGGGACCTCAGAAAAACCAGGGCCAAAGGCAAGGGCTATATCCCGGGATGATCCCTCCCTGATCCCGGGACCCCTGTGCGTCATGTGGATGCACAGGGACGATCCCAGGTTTTGCCCGGGATAAAGCCCTGTCTAGCTATGGCCATAGTAACATATAAGCTCTGATGCCCAATAGCCAAGGAAAGCAGAGGGGGTGGCTAAATTCAATCATTCACTCTCATCCCAGCCTCCATAGAAGCAAACAATACCATGAAGAAGAGCTCAAACCATCTCAGTTGCTTCATGAAGCTTGCCTTGGGGAAAGAGGGTTGAGAGAGTTAACCCCAGATGTGAAGTACAATTGTAAACTTCAAAAGATAAGTTCCCACTACTTTGTGTTGATCATCACTATTGAGGGATTCAAGAAGCTATAATTTATTTTTGAAGGGAAGTTATTTTGAAGAATGAGGCAATTCAATTCATACTAGTAAATTTCGGGAAGGTAAATAATAATAAACTGAAAGGCTGCAGACTCCTTGCAGCATTGGGGGTAGGGGTGTCTGCAGCAGATTCCACAGGTCAGATTCTTAGAAACCTGAACTCATTTTAGTCCAGCTTGAATTTCTCCAGCATCCCTAGTTGCAACATATTTTGCAATTAAAAAAAATGCATCAAAATGCATTTAAAAACTCACATTTTGAGATACAATCCATTTAGAGACATCCATGGTGAGATAAAATGTGTTTAAAAGTGCACATTTTAAGAGAAAAATTAATAAAATACATATTTTAATGTAAAGTTTCCTACGTTTTAAAGTTCACAGATTCTTAAAAAGTACAAAATTGGGGAAAAAATGGACTTGTGACATGGGCACAGGTGACATGGGCCAGAAATAACCTGATCCATCCACATGAACAATCTGGCCTACTTTTTCCCTCAGTTATTTGGGGAAAGCTTAAATAATTATTAGCTTGTCTTGCTGAGTGATTTATGGCAGTGCTTCAGAACCCCTAACTTAGAAGGAAAGTTTTATACATGTGGAAAATACTGTAAGTTTCTGATCACAGTTATTTCCCCCCCCCCCTTTGAAATGCTTGTAAATGGCAGCAAAACAACCTCTGTGTAAAGAGGTGGGGTTTTTGGGGTTTTTTTTTTAGTGGCTTAAGGAATTATGAAAGAGAAGAGAATAGTAACAAAGACAGATAAAATCTTTCTTTTCTCTCTTATAATACCTATGGCAAAACATAATACAAGATTTTCGTTTCAGGGTGACTGACATGCAACCTTTTTTTTCATTATTACTTTAAAAATACATTGTACTTTTCATGTGTATGAACTGTATTACTTTTAGACAGAAGATATCATTCTCCTAAAGTTTCACTCTGTGGTTGACTCAATGTTATTATTTGAAATGATAGTTATTTCTTTTTTAAAATATAAAACTTTTATCAATCCATTTAATATACTGAAATGTCTGATCAAATAACTAAAGAAGGGAGCACCAGCAAATTAAACCTAACACTGTGCAAAATCTCCTTCCCCTTTAAAACTCCTTAAAATGAACAGAAGTTTCAAATACCTCCCCCCACCAACCATATCACCATGAACTGGACCTGAAGATTCTTGTGAACGAGTAGAAAGCATATCCCTATGGTTGGGGGATGCTGAATCTCAACCCAGATGCTGGATCTCAACCCAGAGATGCCCACTGCCCACCCAGCCAGAACGGCTTAGACGGGGGTGACTTTTGCAGGTGGGAAGGAGGAGGAGACACTGCACGTGCAAGGACATGTGGACAGTGTGAAGTCTGGGGGAGGCACAGCCTGTAAAGGCCTGCCCTGCTGAAGCTCAGCCTCTTTCGCTTTCTGGCTGCTGACTGAGTAGCCGTAGAGGTGAAGGTGGGGCTGGGTTTACCCTTTGGAGAGTGGCTTTGGAGAGTGGCTTATCCATAATGGCAGGCTAAGTGCCTGAAGAAAGGATCTAATAGATTCCCACACTTTCACATGCAGATCCAGGGAGGGGTGAAGTTCCCTTGTTTAAATAAAGAGGTCCTAGTTTACCCCAAGCTCTGGTCTTTATTCATGCTTTATTCATGCTTCCTTCTCCACTCGCAAAACCCTTTTAGTCTTCTATAAAGCCTTTTTGAAGGTTCAAGGACCCTTTGGAGTACTATGTGATGTGGTAAAGAGGGATACCAGTGGGGCCGAAATTAGCCCTGAGCTTTCTGCTCATACATGAGCATTTTTGGATCAAAGCCACTGTAGCCTGTAGTTTCAGGTTTCCATAATGGAGAAAATTGTTAGATGAAGCTAGAGTGATATTTTTTCATTCTTTGTTCATGCTCTTTTCATTTTGTCAGCTGAATCTCTAAATTACATTGATGTGAATATGTCATTTCTCCATGCAGAACTCCAAAATGTGTATAACATGAGAAGCGGCTCAAAAGTATTATTTTAAATACTTCCATTTTAAAATACGTTCGTAGCCTACCCTTCCTCCAGAAAGGTCAGGGTGTGTGCACGGGTTTATTTCTTTTTATCCTCAAATACTTCTGTTGCACTGGGATATTTTGACCAAAGAATATCAGGAAATGAAACAGGTAAGTGGAGATTTGTACCAGAATTGTGTACATTCAATGCCAAAGCTCAAGTTGTTACATCATACCTGAAATCACCAGGAGCAGATGGTTTGGGTCCAGAATATTATAAGGTCTTCAAAGATTGTTTAGTTCCAAAATTAATGGAACTTTATAATAGGGTATTATCAGGAGAGAAGATACCCGAATCATGGGAACATTCAGTGATAATTCTGATCCCAAAACCAGATAAAGATTTGACTAATCCCGATTCTTATAGACCTATTTCTTTAATAAATCAGGATGCTAAAATTTTTACATCTATTATGGCCAAACGACTAAATAAATTTTTGGCAGAATATATAGGAGCAGATCAATGTGGGTTTGTGGTAGGAAGACATATGCATAATTTAGTGGGTAGAGTTTTAAATGTAATAAATGTAATAAAAAAAGCAAATACTAAGGCAGGTATTATGGCATTAGATATTTTTAAAGCTTTTGATTGTGTGAGCTGGCAGGCACTAAAGAGTATTATAGATAAATTGGGATTTGGAAATAAATTTAAAAATGTAATAGAACAGCTATATTCCCAAAATACGGCGGTAGTGGTGGTAAATGACGGACTTACTGAAAAGATACGACTAGCCAGAGGAACAAGACAAGGATGTCCGCTCTCGCCGGTCCTTTTTGTAATGGTTATGGAAGTTTTGGCGAAGGCACTAAGGGAGGATAAAGAATTAGAAGGAATTGGAGAGGTAAGGGAAATAAAGCTAAACATGTTTGCGGATGATACTTTATTGACCATTAAGAATCCATTAAGAAAATTAGAAAGAATTAAATATCAGTTGAGGGAATTTGAGGAAATTACAGGGTTAAAAATAAATTGGTCTAAATCAGAGATGATGTTGTTTAACTATACTAAGAAGGAAGAAAAGGATTGGGAATTTAAGGGAATGGAATTGAAAGTTAAGAACGAGATTAAATATTTGGGAATTAAAATTACAAAAAATCTAGAGAATTTAGAAAGGGAAAATTTAACGAGGTTAAAGAAGGAGGTACTAGAGAAATTGGAAAAATATAAAAGATTAAATTTATCTTGGTTTGGGAGAATAGCTTTGATAAAAATGAAGATATTAGCTAAAATTAATTTTGTATTTAGGATGTTACCTATAAAAATATCAGAAACCGAGATAAAAAGTTGGCAAAATATTATTAATAAATATTGTAATGGAGAAAAGAGAGCAAGAGTGAATAAAAATAATTGGTACCTAAGCCAAAAAAAGGGGGGAATGGGTCTCCCAAACATAAAATTATACTACGTAGCAAATAGATTAAGACATGTTGTAGAAGCAATTATGGGAGTAGGAGATTTATATTGGATGGAAGAAAAAATCATAAGTAAGGTAGAGATGAATCTGGAGAATGTTTTTTTTAAAGATGGAGGAAGAAAGTGGGTTGGAAGTATAGATAATCCACTCCTGAGGACTCAATGGGAAATTTGGAGTAAATTTAAAGGGAAGCTGCTTCCGAGCAACTCTCCCTTAGCACCGATAATAATGTTAAAGAATTTCCCAGAGGATCTAAAGGGTAGATTATGTAAAATATTAAAAGAGAAAAATAAAATAAAATTAAAGGATTGGGTAAGAGATATTAAAACAAGAGAAGATATGGTAAATTTGTTAAAGGAGAAGAAGCTATCTTGGCTAGAATATGGTCAATTAGAACAATGGAATAAAAAGTGGATTAAAGATAATAGAATGTGCAGAAAGATGACGAGGTTTGAAGAATTAGTAGTAAGTAAGGAGAAAGGAAAAGGAAGTAGTATAGTTTCAAAAGGATTAATGAGTGAAATATATAAAATATTGTTAGAGAAGGAGTTTAGAGAGAATACAGAGAAAATGATTTGGGAATCAGATTTGAAGATACAAATAGGGCGACAGAGCTGGGAGGGACTATGGAAACAAAGAGTGTTGAGAAGTTTATCAGTAAGAATAAAGGAGAATTATTTTAAAATTTTATGGAGGTGGTACCTAACCCCGGTTAGATTGAATAAGATAAGTGATCAACATTCAGCAAATTGTTGGAGAGGATGTGGGGAAAAAGGAACGTATTTACATATGTGGTGGCAATGCAAATATGTACAAAGATTATGGAAGATGGTGTTTTCAGAAATTGAAGAAATAGTGGGAATGAAAATAGAACAAACACCAAAAATAGCATTGCTGTCACTATTTGAAGATATAAAGTGTGGAAAAGGAACTATAGAGCTGATATCGAGTTTGTTGGTTGCAGCACGATTGATGATAGCTAGGAACTGGAAGATCCAAGGGGAATATTCTATTGAGGAATGGTATAAAGTAGTATGGGACATAGCCATTAATGATAAACTGACATGCAATATTAAGTGGAGAAAAGGCGTAACTAAAATAAATGAGTTCGAAGGAATCTGGAAACAGTTCCTAGTGTTTGTGTTTACTAAGGGAAGTGGGAAACCACCAGCAGAAGAAATGATTAGATTTTGGACTCAAGAATGATCCCGAGGTGGGGGGTGCACATTTATGTTAAGAATGAAGATGTTGTAGTGTGATAAGGCATATGTAATAGTTTTTGATATTTGTACTCAACAATTATTCAATATGTATGCAGCAGATATTTGATGTATTTTTTTTTCTTAATGTGTTAGTTTCAGTTATATTTTGGAAATGTTTATCTATGTTTATATAGTGTTGAAAATGAATAAAAATTATTATATAAAAAAAACATCATACCTGAAAGGGTTTTATACTGTTATTTTTATGTTTTTAAGTTTTGTATACTTAATGTTTACTGTTTTTAACTTTTGTAAACTGCCCAGAGAGCTTCGGCTATGGGGCGGTATATAAATGTAACAAATAAATAAATAAAGTGGAGACTATACATTTTTCCAAAATGTTTTATTTAATAACATTATGATGTGTGTAATTACCTGGTTAAGCATAGCTGTTTTTATAAGGATACTGTTGTTTTTATGCTTTTTATGTTTTTAAACTTTGTATACTTTTTAATGTTTACTGTTTTTAACTTTTGTAAACTGCCCAGAGAGCTTCGGCTATGGGGTGGTATATAAATGCAATAAATAAATAAATAAATAAATAAATAAAAAACTTGCCTAGCAAATACTAAAGCATCTGGTAGGGAAGCTTTTCTGGTGTCTCACTGAAAGCTAAATAAATGTCCAGGGTATGGGAAATAGTTTGCAGATCCAGCAATAAAAGCTTCTGCTTATTGGTCTTTTGGGTTAGGAAGCTTCTCAGAACATCATCACCAAGGAATGGAGGGGAAGGAGGGAATCATGTTTCCTTAAGGTCACTTCTCCACCTCGCTTTTGTCCCTCATTACTTACTCATTCTGCTCGGAGGGGAAAGAGGAAGTAAACAAAATATGTTTTGACATCGAGGGGTGGGGCTACTCAGGTGAATGTCACTACTTTTTATAGCAACAGAACATGGCTTTTATTTAAACCAATTTAATATAGTGCAACCAATATTATGATTCAGCTTAGAATTCTAAGAAAATCATTAGAGGTTTATATTTGTTTGTGCCTGAATGTTTAGTCATAATGGCTAGTAGCCACTGATCACCTTATTCTCCATGAATTTGTATAACACCCCCCCCCCCCAACTAAGCTAGTTACCATTACAAGAGAAGTTTACAGTTTGCAAGCTGAAGGAAAGCAGTTCACACATCAGTAATTTGATTCATTTTGAAGTTCAGGTTTTAACTAAATACCAATCCTTTGGGTTTTTTTCAGTAGAATGGTTCTGACTTTGCCTTTGTCCTCAGTTGTATCGGTGTTACCATGCTTGCCTGCATTCAAGTACCCACAATATCTGCAAATCTCATCGTTTTAATTCCCTTTAAAGCTAAACAGATAATAAAGAGTAGCAATCTGGCTTCAGAATTTGCTGCAGAAGAACAAGCAGGTGTCAGAAATGCTGACTATTTATGTATATTTTAATTACAGAAGAATCCTGCATGACTCTTATTTAACACTGTTTTTAGCATTCCACTCACCTAAGCGATCCAAGCTGTTCTGCAAACATTTCTTTTTGTGTGTGAATAATCAAGGAAAAAGTTTGGGGCATCACATATGCAAAAAAGAAGAGAAAAAGCCTTTCGCTATTATTTTTTGTACAAATACAAATGTAAAACTGAATGTAAGCCATTAATTACAATCAGTCAGTTATCAGAACTCATTTAGCTAATGCCTCTATTGAAAAAACAACAACCTGGCATCTTTGACTGAAATAATTGATTATAATTCTCTGGTAATTAGCTTATTGCCTGATAATGTGTATGCAATGCAAATGGCTTCCTATTCATGCTCATTCCACCAAAGATGCTAAATATTTATAAATACAAGCTGTCTCTCTTAGAGAAATATTGATAAACAATTCTGAAGTCATGCCTTTGTTCACTCTGTCAGTTAATCATACATGAGAAGCAAAATATTTTTAGATACAAGCTGTCTCTGTTAGAGAAATGGCTTTCATCTGGTGTTCTGACTGTTGCATTCATCAGGGAATCAGAGAAGTGGAGAAGACTGTGAAGGGGCTTTAACCATCCACACAAGCCAAGAATTCCCCTCACAGAATTTGCATCTTGTCGCTAGGCAGCCAGGTGCCTGCTCAGCCACACCTTAAAGCATCTATAGAGTTCAAAGGAAAGGGAGGCATCCTGAGGAGAACAGTGGTGGTCCCTTGGCCTGAAGCAGCTCTTTTATTTGTCTGTTTTAAAATTTTCTCATGGTGTGGGATCCATTGGCATTGTCTGTTTATTTGAAGTAAATCAATCCCTTTAATCTGCTGAAAAAATAATGTCTTTTGCCTAACAGTTTTCATTTCCCCTACTGATTGTTAGCAAATATCTCAGAATGCATTCTGCCTTCCTTCCAGAGAAAATAAAAGGCAGGGTGTAGATGCAACTGACTGTTATTGCAATTCCATGTTATGAACTTGAAGAACAAAATCCCCACCCCTACACCCAAAAAATAAAGGCAGGAACTACACTACTGCTTTATAATGGCTTTTAATGGTTTTGGCAACTGTTTGGGACCAAGGTTAGATCTACATAAGGAGGTTATAGCACTATGAAAGCAGGATGAAAACAGTACGTAAGAGGCAGGAGCCACATTACTGCTTTATAGGAGTATTGAAGTGCACTGACAACCGTTGGGGCTCATGTATACCAAGCAGGATATTGCACTATGAAAGCAGTATGAAAGTGGTATAAAAAAGACAGGAGCCACACCAGGCAGGACATAGCAGTATGAAAGCAGTATATGGTATGTGTCAATGGGCCCCAACAGTTGTCAGTGTACTTTAATACCACTATAAAGCAGTAATGTGGCTCCTGCCTTTTATATACTGCTTTCATAGTGCAATATCCTGCTTGGTGTAGATGAGCCACATTATATATACCATTTTCAAAGTGTTATATCCTGCTTGGTGTAGATCTGGCCAGTGGTTGAACAAAGCATGAAGAGGCATTACAAATTTTCAAGGCACGAAAACAGATTTGGTGATAAAACAGATGGTAGGTCTGAGATGAAATGGTGCCTGAATTTCATGGCTCCATTCAAAGGCTATGAAATTGGGGCACCTTTTCAATGACTGGGAGGAGTAAAATTTGCTGCCTTTGGAGGGGCTCACTTTAAAGACAGGGTAGTGCGATCAGGACTGTGATGATTTGGGTGAGTGAGTGAGTGGGTGAGTGGGAGGGATAAGCTTCCCCACTCCTATTTTCATCCCCAAATTCAACACATGTCCAATGCAGGGGTGGGGGATGGGCCAAAAAAGAAGAAAATGTTCCTATTGGAATCAATGCAGACATTTTTTCCCCTTTTTTAGAAAGGGGGGGGGAATTTTGGAATGGAACCAGCAAAGCTTAAATCTCCCCTCTCAAATTGCCATAGTTCTGATCTGAATCAGAGCCATGAATGCTTACACTGAAGTAAGTAAGATAATCTTTGCTATGTGTGCTTGTTAGAACAATTAGTTTGGCTCTTAAAATGCTGTTTGTAGGGCATTCAGCTCAACCCTAGTGTTCCTTATCCAGTCTTCCCACTATTTGGCTCAGTGATTATCACATAGGAAGGACAGCTATAGTTTGCCCATCCATGTGCTTTATACACATAAACGTATGTCACAGCCACCTGGAATACCACAGGAAGGGCCTCGTGTACCACTGAAAGTGCATGAGATGGAAGCCTTACTGCTACAGTCAGTAAATATGTGGTGTTCAGTCCCCTCTCTCCTGACAAGGGTTTGTAGTTTATTTGTAATGGCAAATAACAGCACTGCTCCACATAAAAGGGGCTTGAGATGATTTTGACTTTTAAAGTTTACTCGATAATCAAATCTGTCTTTCACAAACAACTTAGACTCGGCCCAGCATGAAACGCTCCTTAAAGACATCTAAGGGTGATCTTTCAGGTGACTCGAAGTAAATGGCTTTCTTGAAAGAGCAGTTTTCATAAATAATTAACTATTTATCTTTTATTACCTTCTAGTTGCGAGACAAGATATTGACATGGAGAGCTGGAGGTGGGTCTGCACTCTTTGCGGATTGGTTTGGGAACTTCCAAAGATTTCTTAGAAAAGGGATTGGGAAGCTGCTTAGGGAAATTTTCTGAGCCAAGTTGAGGGCCTGCCTAATTCCCAGCTCTCATGCTATTAAGCCGAGCAAAAGAAGAGAGGAGAGGGGGAAACCTCTCCATATCCACCTCTCCTGTGCCTGCCACCACCACTCCCACATATCTGGCAAGGATGGAAGGAAAAGAAAGAGAAGGGAAGGGTGCATATGTTCGGCAATGACATTGTGGAGGGAGGAATGCGATGTAAACAGACCACGGGAGAAGTCAAGTATTCTTTGGACCATGGATTAATCCAAATGGCAGAATTTTGGGAGGAGGAAAAACCCCTTTTGTTTGATTAGCTCCCAAAGTTTGAGTTTAGGCCCGAGCCTGACAAATTTTACTGGCATCTCTGATAGGAGTGAGCATAGCCACAGCCTATTGAAAACAGCCATGTCCCAAGGGCTGTCATTTATGGCGATGTACCTGTCTGCCCTAAACAAATTCAGGTAGAGTATTTTGGGGCAGAGGGTGGGGGTTGATTTTTTTAACCTCCTTTCCCTCTTCTTGGCCCGCCGCTCTGACCATGTCACTCCACTTCTGAAATCTCTCCATTGGCTTCCAATTCACCCCAGAATCAATATAAACTTCTCCTGCTGACCTTCAAAGCTCTTCACGGTCTAGCTCCTGCCTATCTCTCCTCTCTCATCTCAAACTATCGCCCCGCTCGTGCTCTCCGCTCCTCTGATGCCATGCTTCTCGCCTGCCCAAGGACCTCCACTTCCCTTACTCGGCTTCGTCCTTTTTCTTCTGTTGCCCCTTACGCCTGGAACGCTCTTCCAGAACACCTGAGAACTACAAACTCAATCACTGCTTTTAAAACTCAGCTAAAAACTTTTCTTTTCCCTATAGCCTTCAAATATTGAGTTTGTTCTGACTCTATACTGTTAGCTTCACCCTACCCGGTGCCTGTTTACACTTCCCTGTGCCTGTTTGCATTCTCCTTCCCTCTTTATTGTTTACTACAACTTATTAGATTGTAAGCCTATGCGGCAGGGTCTTGCTATTTACTGTGTAATCTGTACAGCACCATGTACACTGATGGTGCTATATAAATAAATTAATAATAATAATAATAATAATAATAATAATAATAATAATAATAATAATCAGTTCAGGAAAAAGAGCTGCCCATTTTCACCTAATCTTCATTGTTGGGTGCAATAACAGTTTGATCTGTTTGGCTTGATTTTCCAGCAAGTTAATTATGTCAGAATGGCAGGTTCAGTGTTGAGAGAAAGTGGAGGGCTAAATTGGTCAACATGGGTACTTGTTTTTGAATTGTTTCTCAGATTTCAATCTACAAAATATTTCTCATATTCTGGGACTTTTGCTTGTTATTTGTTTTTAAAAAATGAGCTTATGATTTGTATTTCAAATATGAGAAATTTAGCTTTCCAAAATTGGGCTATCTAGAAGCTTGATGTGTTAAAATGTGAATAAGAATCTGCACTAAAATGTTTATTGGCCCTTTGTGTGATTGTCTACATTGTCTTGTGATGCAGACATTGATGGAAATGCACAATAGATGATCATATAGAAGAACTCTAGGTACCTGGTGACTGCTTTAAAATACATTCTGTAGTGGCTTCAATCTACATATGACCAAATTGCCTCACCAGGCTGAGGCATATGAGTAGTGAAAGCTAGTTTATTCAAACCAATTTCTAGTTCAAGGGAACCTGTAATAGGAAGTACACTTGGTCATTGCTAAATATGTGAACTACTAAGGGAAAGTTTAGTACAATGTCGCCATGAAGTACTCAGGTGGGCCTTCTCTGTAGCGGCACCCACCATTTGCAAAACCTTTCCTCATGTAGTTCAGGAGGCAGGAAATGTGGCATCTTTTAAACACCTCCTGAAGACTCGGTTATTTACCTAGGCTTCCCCTGGCCTGTAAATTAATTAGGCCACTCCATTTTACTGCTCCTTTATTATAGTTGGACTTGTTTTAATGGTGTGTTTTAATATTTTAATGTTGTGAACTGCTGAAAGATTCTATTATATTCAGCAATATAGAAATGTTACAAATAAATAAATAAATAAGAAATCATCTCCTCCCCATTGTCCATATTTACATTTGTATGGAAATTTAACAGAAAGGAGCAATTGCTCCACTGGCTTGATTCTTCAAGCCTGGTTGGAATCACCTGAGCAAGGAAAGTAACAGGAGATTTATTTATTTATTTAACGGCTTTTAAAACTGCCTTCCAGGATGCATTCTCCTCCCAAGGTGCTTTACAATGGTCAGTAAACAATATGATGAAGTTAGACAAAAACAACACTAAAATATTAAAACAATGGCAGCACATAAATCAATTGGGTAAATAAACTGGCAGCGGGTAAATAAATTGGCAGCAAATAAAAACAGCATTAAGATAGCAGCAACAAATAAAACAATTAGAACATAGCAGAGCAGCTAAAAGCCAAGTGGAACAAAAAGCCTTTGGAAAGACCAAATAGAATGAGGCAAAATGTATTTCCCCGGAAAGGGTATTATAAAGTGGAAGGGTCATCACAGAATAGTCCCTGTCCCTAACAGCTTTTGTCAAGCCTTGCCTAAAAGCCTTTGCTGATGGACCAGAAAGTGGTGCCTCAGATGCCCATCTTAAGACTTGGGCAGGTACATATGAGTGCAAGTGGTCCTTCAGGTAGCTTGGCCCAAATATACAGTAAGTACCTTTTATGTAACTAGGGATGTCAGAGAAATCCACAGTTGAACCAATGAGTTCAGATTTTTATGAATCTAACCTGCTGATTCCGCAGTGGTCTGGCTCTACCCCTTTCAGGTGGAGTCACAGACTTGCAGACCGTTTTCTTAACCTTTGGAAATTTTGAGAATTCAATCATATATCCATGCCTCTTTGGCCCAGATAACTGAACCTTGGAAGAATTGGGTGACAATCCACACCAATGCAAACACCTGTAACAATACCAAATTACAGTCCAAAAGTTCCCTCCTCTCTTATTTTTCTATTACTTTGCAACTTAAAATAATATACCAAAGTGCTTTACAAATTTAAATTACAAGATAAACTAAAACGAAGAACAAGCCAGCGGAATCTAAAAACAACAACAACTGAACGTGGGCTTTTATTAAACTAGGTGGTGCTGGCACAAGTTTTTTGAGGGCCTTGGGCAAGGCTCCCTCCCTCAGTGAGTCTACATTCTCACCACCAGTATTACTAGCTGTTCTTCCTCCTTATCTTCTTTCTCATCAGTGCTACCATTTGCTTGATTGAAAGGCAGAGCCAGTGAGCCAGTAGGCAGTGGCATCCACTGCTCCTTCTTCTTACTACCACCATTGTCTGGGCCAGAGTGAGAGGCAGGTGAACAAGCAGGTTGCCATGGTAAGGAGGAGCAACTTGAGGGGTCTCTTGTCAGTGGGGCTGTGCTGCTGGTGGTGATGGGGTGCTTGACAGGTGCCTGACCATGCCCACCTTTAATAATGCCATTTCTGAAACTAGCTTGGTGCCTGCTATATATAAAAGAACTGGAAGGATGCCAGATGAGGTGCCTCATCCTCAGCCATATTGAGAATGATTTCTTCTGTAGTTTAACTATTCTTATTTTGAAGTGGTTTACAGACAGAAATACGTGATGCTTCATCAAGGGAGTGAGCCAACTGAGCACAGCTATATTAAAATGCTGCTTTAGATGAGAGCTATCAATACATAAAGTAATTGAAGGCTCTAGAGAAAATCAAAATGCAAAGTAATGAGCTTAGTTAAGAAGCATTGCTGAAAAGATAAAGAACAGATCGTCACAGACACAGCAGTCCTTGGTCAACTCAGTTTGGGTTCCTTTTCCTGATGTTATCCATCAAATCAGCTGTAATGGGACATAAATTGTCCTGACCTGAAAAAATCCATGTCTACATCATTATAGCAGAGATGAACTCACCAGTTACAACTTCTTTTTTGGAAAACTGGTACATATAACTATTGCCACCTGGCAGGAGGATATATATTGCCCTATTTTAGTACAGAAAGGAAATTGAAGTGTGTGTGTGTGTGTGCGTGTGTGCGTGCAGACACTCACATATGCTTGCATTAAAGGAAGACAGCCTGGTTTATTTATTTAAAACATTTGTATCCCGCCCTATATCACTAGGATCTCAGGGCGGCATACAGATAAAATCATACAATATAAAACAATAAATATGCACAACTAAAAACAAATTAAACCATTAATCAAGTTAAAACCAGTATAGAATTTAAAAACAGTAAAAACAATTAATCTGTAGTTACTTAAGAACTCTGCATGTGTCCTCCCTTGCAGCTTTTACATGGACTCTAAATACTTTAATTGATTCCTCTAAGCCTTTTAAATTAAATATATGGCTCATCCACTATATTTAAATTTATCTGATGTTGATTTCATTGCATGTTATTTGTTCCATTGTTGCATTGCTTTGAAAAGTTTTATTGCATGCTGCCTTGAAAGGGATTGCCCTAAAGGAAGCCTAGACATAAACTAAATAAAAATAAACTACAACATCATGCACCAATATTTAGACGAAACGATAATAATGTATTTCTATCAAACTTCTCAAATATACTTTGGTTTTTTTATAATTTGATAAGAAAATAGACAAGAGTTGCTCAGTAGATTAATGGATCAGTAGGCCAGGAAAAGTGGTTGCAGGTTAACATAATCAACCACATTCAGCTACCAAACACCACTGGCTATGGAGGAAGAAATTTGTGGCATGCCACTTTGGAAAAGAGTACCCAGCAGATCATTTTCATAATAGCTTCAGTAGGGAAGTCATGGGCATGAGACTGGGTCCGGGAGTTCAACGGACTCCCCCATATCCAACCCCTAGGACCGAGTCAAGTGCCTGTGGTGCATTCACAGCCCTGCGAGTCACATGCCCACACAACCCAACAAGTACCTGGCAGCCGTCCGCCCTCATCTGGAGCCTCCATTGTGCACAGCCATGGAGGCTCCAGAAATTATGTGATTTCTGGAGCCTCCAACGGTGTCCGTAAATGTCTGTTTGTGCCTTTACTCTCGTGTAAATGGGGCCTTTAAATCAGCCATTTACGCAATGAAAAGATTATGTAATTTCTGGAGCATCCATCATTGCGCACAGCGGAGGCTCTGGAAGAAGCTCACGTGGCACCGTGAGCGAGGGTGAATGGCAGCATGGCGAGCATCCGACGAATCAGACCTGGGTGAGTTCGCCCATCTCTAGCAATGTCAAACTTGGAAGCTCAGCTGTAGTGTCCTTAAAAGTCCATAGCCATTATTAACTCTCGCTCCAGAGAATGTGTAAAACTAGGATCCCACTCTGAGTGTAGCAATAACTGGTTATGACTATCTTCCCATGTGTGTACGTTTACATCAAAATATCAGCCATTCATGAATGAAAACTCTTTCCCCCCCCAGGTTCTAAGTTCAAACTGTACAATGCAGATATGAGAAGAAATGATAATTAATTTCCAATTTTGTTGACGAATGAGGAAGGGAAAGCAATTTCTGTTTCCCTGGCAGCAATTTTGGCAGCAATAAAAAGTTGAAATAAGTGTTACTCTGTTTCCACACAAAGACAGATTTGCACTAAGAATGTACTATTTTTAGAACCATTTTTAGAACACAGACATTTACCTGATCCTGTTCTAATTGATACTTTTGCAATACAATTGAATTCTGTCCCCTTTTTATGTACTGTGAGGGCAACATTTGGTAACTGTCAGACCTGTGTGTGATTTCCTTTCTCTTTTTATGTAAATAGGAGCAATTATTTTAAAAGTTTCCTTTCTTCACCCACATATAAACACATTCTAGCTTGCTAGGATTGTGTGAAAAGCTCTCTGATTATGATATGTACTTGAGAAGAGGGTAGATTTTGGGGGTGGGGGTGGGGTGGATTTTCTGACAATCTTTCTAGGATAATGGGGGAAGCTGTTTTAAGCAGGTATAGTTTAAGACGTGATTCTGTTGCACAAATAATTAGGGGTGTGCACAGACCCCCCGCTCCGCTTCACTTGCAGATCCGCCATTTTCCGTATCGGGCCGCTCCGCTCCGCTCCCGCTCCGCCCACTTCCGCTCCGCTCCGCCCGGAGCTCCGGATCCGGATCCGGAGCTCCGTTTTCCCCCCCCCATAGGCTTGCATTGAAAGCTAAAAAATTATACAACTTTTTTTCTGTTCAAGTTAGAAACCTCATGTTTGGCACCATGACACCTCATGGGGATATACACACGCATGCCAAGTTTCAAAGCAATCCCATCATCCCCTGATTTTTGGCGAATTTTTGAAAATCGGGCACCCCACACACAACATCCCTGCGAGGTGGGCAGGGGAGGAGGGAGGGAAGGCAGGCAGGCATGCAGCTGGCATTTCTGGGGGCATAAGGAAGTGAGCCAAGGATAAGCCAGTAATGCATAGAAAATGGAATAAATCAATCAATAAACAAAGGAGGGGTGGAATTAAAAGCAGCAGTGTTGCTCAATAAACAACAAGAAGAACTTTTTTTAAAAGGCTATATCTGTCTTTTACCAGCAATAGGGGGACGTGCCCGGGGGAGGGGGAAGTAGCTGCCAGTTCAAGACACTGACAGCCACAGCTCCGAGAAGAAGTAAAACGCTCACTTCGACTCAGAACAGGCATTGCTCCACCACTGAAAAGTGACCATTCACTTCAACTCATGAGAGGCATTGCTCCACCGTTTTACTCTCTTTGGAAGGCTCTATGGCCTTCCAGTGCAAGAGAAAGTGGGGGCACGTCCACGATGAGATGCCCTAGGGGAGCTCATCCCCTTGCACCACATCGATTCAGTTGTTCCCCAAGGTTAGGGTGGGGAGCAGTGCTGTGTTTTTCTATCTCTTATTCTTGGCTTAGTATATGATTTCAGGTTGTGTTTGTGCATTTGGTGGGGCTACTGTGTTAAAAAACACGGGGAAAAGCCCGTTCAGATGAAGAAAGAGAAGTTTCCCAGAATCCCAAGTTACCTGTTTTGCCTATGCCCTCCTCCAACTTTGGGATCATCATGACCGGGAGCTGACTCTGCCCCTCAGCCCTTTGAAAAAGGTATTTTTCCCGCCGATTTTTTAAAAACGTCTAGCCCGCGACCCGTACGATGCAGAAAGTTGAGAGTGGTCTCAAAATGACCCCCATCCACGACTCTCTGTGCACAAGAATTTTCAGAACGATAGCTTAAACCCCCCCCCAGTTATCCCCGATTCTTTCCCTCAATGCAATCCTATGGGCGAAAAGCCGAAACGCAGTTTGAGCCCCGCGGTTGACCCGATTTTTAAAAAAATATTGCACGTGAACCACAGCACGCAGAAAGTTGAGAGTGGTCTCAAAATGACCCCCATCCACGACTCTCTGTGCACAAGAATTTTCAGAACGATAGCTTAAACCCCCCCCCAGTTATCCCCGATTCTTTCCCTCAATGCAATCCTATGGGCGAAAAGCCGAAACGCAGTTTGAGCCCCGCGGTTGACCCGATTTTTAAAAAAATATTGCACGTGAACCACAGCACGCAGAAAGTTGAGAGTGGTCTCAAAATGACCCCCATCCACGACTCTCTGTGCACAAGAATTTTCAGTACGATAGCTTAAACCCCCCCCCCCAGTTATCCCCGATTCTTTCCCTCAATGCAATCCTATGGGCGAAAAGCCGAAACGCAGTTTGAGCCGCGCGGTTGACCCGATTTTTAAAAAAATATTGCACGTGAACCACAGCACGCAGAGAGGTGAGAGTGGTCTCAAAATGACCCCCATCCACGACTCTCTGTGCACAAGAATTTCCAGAACGATAGCTTCAAAAACAACCTAGTTATGCGCGATTATTTGCCGCAATGCAATCCTATGGCGAAATGTTTTCAAGATGGCGACCGGAGCACTCCGCCTGAACTCGGAGCTCCGAAAAATGGTCGCTTCTCTTCGCCTTGCTTCTAGGGGGTCCGCGGTCCGCTCCTACTCCGCCTCTGGGTAAGGCGGAGCAGGCCAATCCGCTACTGCTTCTACGCTCCTAATCGGAGCGGAGCACATCCCTACAAATAATCAAATGTTCTGTGAAACTGTGAATGTGTGAATTTATTCTAGTAGAAATGGTTGCCTAGATGTGGAAAAGATGAGGAAATGTTTAATTGTTTTAAAATAAATATATACCTTGTTGGTTTGGTTGTGGAGTCTCATAGTGTCTTAATGAATCTCTTAAGATAGTTTCTTTATACACTTATCTACAGTGTGTTTCCTCACCTAAGCTTGGAGTCCTCTCGTATTTTGGGGTTCTTATGTGTGTTAGATGTCCCTTGAAACAGAATAGGCATTACATGCTTTAGGCTGATGCAAATTCCTCTTCCATGCCATTTCCAAACATCCTCTCTACTCTCTGGTTATCCTTTCCCATAGGACTGAAACCAAACTAAAGGGTTGAAATGGAATCTTCCATCATTCCTGAAGGGTTGATCCTAAGGATCCTAATGTTGCCCCTGAATTTCGTAATTAGCTTATTGGATGAAATGCTCTCCTTTGTAGCAAGTTTGGATCAATGTATAACAAATTTGCTATTAAGCTTGGAACTTATTGCATGCTTTGGAGCACATGTAGTAAAGTAGTATTTCAGCCACTTACATTTTCAGACATTCAACCACCTAGATTCCACCAAAACATAATTGAAGTAGTCTCATTAGTAGTCTCACTGTCCCAACCACCATCACCGCAACACTAGCTCTGCGGGTCCATCTTCATGTCAGTGATTGGTGAGTAAACATCACATGGCATCATCATGCAGGGAGGCCACATCACAACAACCACTCAGAATAGGGTCATGTAACGTGGTGACACATGACATCATGCCACACCATGCGATTCCAATCTGCAGGGCCCAAGATGCACCTAGATATTGCACATGCAATTTCATAACAAGAACTCTCATCTGAGCTTACGTGGATGAATTCATTACTTTCTGAATAAATAACAAATTCACTTGGGGTAAGTTCGCTTATCACTAATAATGATCTCTTTGGTGTCAGCCTTTCAAGGCTAGGCCCATCAGTACTGCCTCACCATACACAATTAGCCTACAACAGTAAGTACTAGAAGTTCCTGCAGTGTGTCAAACCAGTGTGTCCCAGTCCAGGGGGAGTGATAGTCTGTGGCACTAATTGTCATGGGCATGCCCGTTCCCTCTGGCATTCACACATGCTGGCAAACTGACACAAGACACTCACATCAGTGAGACTTCTTTTTATTGAGGAAATCTCATGGTAACAGGCTTAATGGTTACACACACTCCAAAAACTACACTTAAAGCTGAATGATGGTCAGAATGCTTTAGGCCCCATGCTTCAGGCAATCACAAAGAGAATTTTTGAAAGGCTTAACAAACCATCCCAAAGGAGCTTCTCCAGACGCCACATATGCTGGAAACTCAGGGAACATGGTAAATGCCTAAACAAGATCGCACGTAGGATAAGTCTAGCATTGAGAGAGAGAGTGAGAGAGATCATGCACCAGTCAATCCTAGCCTGCCGTACGCTGAGCTGACCTGATAGGCATGATCACAGGGAAGGGAAATATCTCAGGCACAGGAACTCCCTTGCATGTAACTTTAGCTCTGGGGGAGCTCTCTGTCACCTGAGTCAGGCCATACGCATAATCCACAGCAAAAGCAAGTTCAAGTCTATGAAAAAGCCTCACAGTACTTTTCATGGCACAGTCCTTAGAAATTCAAAGTCCAAATAGCAGCGGGTCCATATCCAGAGTGCTTTCAAAGTCCCAATCAGAAATGAAATCCTACCAGGAGGGATTCAGGCCTTGCGTCGAGAGAGATGAAACCTAGCAAAAGCTCTTCCACATTTGCACCATTATATAAAGGCTTGTTCAAAGCCACTTGACAGACAGGTCCTCTGACCTGTAAACCATGCCCATGTGCTTCTCTGCTGATTCATACTAGGACTGTAAAGGCTCAAATCCAATTACCGGAATGACTGCAAATAAAAACTTGATTGAAACCTGAACCTTTGTGTTGGGAAGTCAAGACCTGACCCTGTGTTTCAGCCAGCCTTTTTCTGCGATGTTGTCACAGGCCTAGCCCAGTGGGTCTCAGCTCCTGGCTCCTCAGATCAGCGATAGCACTAAGGACCTGAGATGGCAAGGTTGCTTAGAAGAAGTCCTATCCCTGGACTAGATGTTCTTGCCAATCTGCTCTCAGCTGCTGCTGCTTGAACAGGCTGTTCCTTATATACAACTAGCAGGATGATACTGATGACTTCTATACATCCAGTATCATCCATTTAATTGATGATACTGATGTATGGTGATCCCTGTGTTCCCAGACTGCTGCAACTTCGAATACTGTTATGGAAAGTCACTCTAAGTTAAAAACCTGGTGTATAGTGTGACTAAAAATGCTACATGTGATGTGATATAGCACTTGCAGTCAGTGATCTCTCCTTTGGTTAGTTCATATTTTTGAATTCTGCAAAATTTATAAGACATGCACACACACATAATACTGAATGCCTACGTTAAGTCTGACAGGATTTATAGAATGACACAGATATCTATCTATTATTATCTAGTATTAAAAATGTTACCATTCATTATAAGACATGCAGGAAACAGGTTGTACCATTACTTTTCTTTATCACCAATGCTGCCTGGGATTGTATGTGATTTGTCTGTAAGATAAGGAGCAGGCTGTTATTCTCTGCATTTTTCTCTCACTCTAAACAAGCATATTCCAGCAATTGTGCCATGTCTACAAAGACACTTGACAAGTCGCACCTCTGCATCTTTTCTTTAAGCAACACAATGTAAAGCAACAGGATATAAGGATTGCCAGGTTGAACCAATTCAGTCTTGGGTCTATCTCAGCATTCTTTCTCCAACAGAGGCCAATAAAAGTGCCCTAGACATTTCACAGAGAAAGGGGATGATATCAGTCTCCTCTTCACGTTCTAGTCATTTAGATCTGGGTAAAATTTCCCAGAGAAAAATAAAAATTTGAGAATGTTCTTTTTTTTTGGGGGGGGGGGCTCCAAACAGGGGGATATTCACCAAAGTGTCCCCTTGCCCTTAATTTCTCTTCCCATGAAAAGGGTGGATAATTTTGGGCACAACTCTGGATGCAACCCAGGGCATGTCTATACCAGCCTTTTTTTCCCAAGGTTGTCCCTAGATTGTACCTGCATCCCCAGTTATCCTGATTTTCTCCATGGTCCCAGGACCATCCTGAGCAGTGCAGGAGGTGTGGCGCTCACTCCTGGCTTCTCCCTTCCTCCCCAGAAGTAGAGGGACTCTTAAAACGGGCACGGAGCTGTGTGGGGGCAATCTGTGCCCATCGGGGGTAGGTGAGGGGAACATTTCAAAGGTTTTTATTTTAAACAACTTACATGCACTGGAGCGCAATTGCACTCCATCTCCGTTCCGGGGGGTGGGGGAATGGCAGCCATGACGTCCCTCTTCCCTTCTGGGATGTCGTGCAGCTGTCAAGATGCTGGGGGAGAATTATGGAAGCAGGTAAGTTGGTAATAATCCCCCCTCCCTCCCTCTACACCCTTAGGTGTAGACACGCCTCATATATACTTTGATATTGGGGAACAAAGCCCATGGCCCCAACTCCTTCCAGTCCTCCTCTCTTAGGCCATTGCTTCCTTCATTCAACGTTATGAACTATAACAATATAATTTCATTCAGGATGAAGAGAGCCAGAATTTCTCAGAAAATCATTTTAATTTTCTCGTGCTTTTATCCCCCCCCCCAACGCCCCCCAACCTACTGGATATCTGCCCCACGGGAATATTCAATGAAATTCTTCTCTTGCCCCAATTTTGCCAAATGTAATAGGTGGAGAATTTGAGGAAGGCCTTTTTGCTGAGCTTTTATCCCATGTTTATTGTTATCTAGATTTTGAAATGGATCAGAGTGAAGGAGTGGAGGGAAACCTGGAGATTCCATGGTGGAAAGTCAAGCTTGATAAGGTTGCTGAGATTAAGATGGCAGAAACAAGAATCAGGATTTGCCTCATGCTTTCCCACCCATTGCGAGTAATTCTTCCCACCATCTTCCAGACACATTCACACCCATCAGTGCTTCTCACACCAGATAAACTCAAGCAAGATTCCATCCTCTACATGCATACTGGACAATTCACAGCAACATACCCCACATAGGACTTTTCCTCTGGTCAGTTTCCCACACAGACATCTTTGATCTCCTGCAAACATCAACTACCTCAAGGCAGACACAGACTGAACCTTACCTGGAACAAAGGAAGTAATCTGTCAAGTTCTTTTTAAGGATGATATTTTTTTCACTCTCTTTAAAATCTAGGCACTCTGGAAAGCTGATAGAAGCAGATCCACATATCTTCTATCGGCTGTCCCCCATGACCACAGCACAGATAAATGTCAGCATCAACAAGTAAAAAATGCTGGCAGCTATTGAAAAGAATAAGAAGCAGTATGATTATTAGCCTGGATATAAATCACTGTTTAGAGAAGTTCTGCTTTTTATTCAAAGAAGTTCTTTGAATAAGAGATCAGGGCTAGGACTATGAAGAAAGTTTACTGGATTCCTTTAGAAAATAATAATGATTCCTGCCCATGCCCCGTATTCAAACTGGCCATACCAATAATGAAATTGGTCTGCCACATAACACTATTTTAATAGTCTTTGCATGCCTTTTGATCTCAGCATGACATTTACTAACATTTACTAAGTTTGGAACTATAATTGTAGTTCGTTTCCTTGCTTCTGAGGGCATCAAGTCATTACTTACGGAAAGAGTCTCCACTCTCTGAAGTGGTCCTTGGGTGACATATGTACAAATCAGACCATTTCAGAATTATGCCTGTGTGATCTTTGTGTGTAAGAGCACATTTAGGTTGATGCAGCCTGCGTGTACATACAGGACAATGAAATAGTTTAACCATGCATACTATAGAGCAGTGACTGGAATATTATCTATCTGTTTGTCATGGGAGGCCTAGTTTCCTTTTGATGCACATCTGTTTATTATTTAGCCAGATGCCCATAGAAGTAGAAAGCATGGTTCAGGACAGGTGGTAGGCCTCATGATATACAAATAAAATCTCTACCAGGCATTTAAAATACACACAGAAGAAGCCTGCTTTGAATTAATGTTCCTCGTTTATCTCTCTTTGTTTAGGACATTTGTGCTCTAAAATGCAATGTTTATATGTTCATAACACAGCTGTCCATGACATATTTTCAGACTTGCATTAGAAGTGTCAGCCTATGCATCATCAGAAGCTTCCTTGAATCTGATGTTTTTCATAAACTTGGAAGATCCTTCATTCTGGTAAACGCAATTGGTAGGGGGTTCCCTTTCCTCTACTTGCGTGTTTTAACTTCTTTGCTCCTGCGTGATAATGTCACACTGATTCACATTAAGTTTATTCCAATAAGAACATTACCATACTCTTAGAAAAGGTCATATCATACAGGAAGAAAGTCCAGATGCTATATTTCTCTTTGGCCTAATCTACACCAAGCAGGATATTGCACTGTGAAAGCAGTATGAAAGTGGTATATAAAAGGCAGGAGCCACACCAAGCAGGATTTAACAGTAGGAAAATGGTATGTGTCAATGGGCCCCAACAGATGTCAGTGCAATTCAATACCGCTATAAAGCAGTAGTGTGGCTCCTGCCTTTCATATATTGCTTTCCTACGGTTTTCATTGTACAATATCCTGCTTGGTGTAGATGAGGCCTTTGTTCAAGATAGTTATCACTAACTAATGTTGTGACTCTTTAGGGGCCAGCTCAAATATTACCCTTGTGCCCCAAGCAAGTTATTTTTTGTGTCCTTGAGTGGATCTTCCCCCTTGCATGAGCAAATATGCCATCTTGTGTTTATTGGCCTAAGTAAATTGCATGACCTCAAAAGATAGGAAATATGCTTCTGAAGTCATAGAAAACACTGCAGTCAATATCCATGATACACTTGATGCAAAAGGCTTTTCTAGGCATTTAGTATGAATGCATGAAGGGTTTATACAAGTGAGATAGTAGCTAGGACTAGTAGATGTCAACATATGAATTAGCCATGCCCCCAAACTGATGCATAATGGAAATCTGTCTGAAGAGGGCCCTATGAGCGAATTGATGCACAAGGATTGACCAGGGTTCACGTCCCATGGAAAGAACCCTAGGCATGTACATTCAAATGCACTTTCAGTCAGATGCCAGTCATGCTCTGACCAAGAAGAGCATGGCATCTAGTGGACAGGGTTAGTCTGTTCATGCATGAGACACTCTTCACATATTCATAGGCCTTAGCAAGACCTACCTGATAGTCCGCGATGGAGGAGGGAAGATCTCGCATTGTGATTAACACAAGATCCCTCCTCCGTTTACACGTGAGGCGCGACGACCTCAGGAAGAGAGGCGTTGCGCCCGCCATTTTTTAAAAGAAGACAAAGCGCATGAATGGTCATGTGCAAAGGTATGTTTTTTAAAAAAATAATAATTTAATTTCCCCACTCCCCCCACCCTACCCCCGAGGAGCGCTGCAACCCGTGCATGGCTCCCGGCTCCGCTGGGTCAATCTGTGGCAATGGGCCACACATTCCACGGTCTCAGGCTCAGCCCGAGACCACGGAAAAAGTGGGCCCAAAGGGGAGGGCGAGATCCCAGGGCAAGGGAGGGATGATCCCTCCCTGATCTCGGGATCCTCTGTGTGTCATGTGGATGCAAGGGGACAATCCGGGGGTTCGCCCCAGGATTTCGCCCGGTCTAGCTAAGGCCATACTGAATGCCTGAAAAGGACTATACTCAGTGATGAATCACATTTTATTGTAAAGGTCAGGAGCCACTGCTCTAAGGTATAAATGCATGATTTTATTCAATGAAACTTCTTTATTTTTGTTAAAATGATTAAAATCCGTTGATATATAGATGCTAGCCAAATAACACACATATTTGCTATAAGTGCCACAAATAAATGAACAAATTTAGAAACAGTCATCATGGTCCCACTAGGGGAAAAAAAAAAACCTCAGTTCAAGATATTCAGCAATGAAGTCTGCAATCCTATGCCAATTTACCTGGGATTAAGTCTCATTGAACACAATAGGGGCTACTTCCGAGTAGAGAAGTATAGGATTGCACTGTAATTCTATTTCATTCATAAAATAGAAAAGATGCACAATAATCAAGGTTGTTTGTGCATAGGAAAAATTGAGAAATAGCTCAGCCTGCCATTTTGAATGGCAGGGGCAGGGTGGGGGAAGGTAGATCTCCAATTAAGCCACTTTCCTGAGGGATTTATAAAAATGAAGGGGAAGGAATTGCATGTATAAATTTGTGTATTTTCCCCCCTAGTGAAAAGTGACATGCTCATTACTAAATTGGGAATTATGTACAATTAAGCCACATCTGTGCTTTTCAATGGGGAAATGTGCATGTTCAGAATACTTTTTCAACCCACATCCCCCAAATATTTTTATAATGAGGTAAAGGGCATGTGTGGGAAACCATGCACATGTCTCTGTACCTTTAATTGCATAACTGTGCTAGAATCTGAAATAAGATATGAAAAATAATTGAGAAAATCCTATCCTTGTGAATGCTGCATATTCATTTTTGTGGATAACTCTCTGAAAAAAAAACAGTATTATCCGCAGCAAGGTTTAGCATGATGTAGCGCATCCCTAGATAGGTTCCTGTCTGCATTTGGGATCACAGCTATTCATTTTATATCTTTCAAATATAAACTAGACCAGGGGTGAGCAACTTCAGGTGGTCTGGGGGGCATTCCCCCCCCCCAGACTTCCCTTTTGAGGGCTGCAATCCTCCCCTCTGTGGTACTGATTTTTTTTTTGATTTTTTTAAAAATATGGAACTATGGAGCACTAAAAGGGTCAAATAAGGATCAAAATGGCCACTCTAGCCATGTCTTTCCACTGCCAAAAAATATTTCTTTACAATTCTGTGTGGTTCTTGGGTCCACATGTGACCCAGGGGCTTCTTGTAGCACACCCCTGGGCTAGACATTAACATTTGAATGGAACAACCAATGTATTGGGTTGGATCTAGATTTATGCTTGTTTTACACTAGCAAAAGTTAACATCTTTGACCTCTCCCTCCCATGGCACCACTTCCAGCCCCCTGAAAATGCTACACGGAGAGTTAAGAGACCTTGCTGAATGGAATGGGGTGTGATAGTGGCAGCAGGAATCCCCCCCCCCCAAAAAAAAATGTGTGGAGGAACTTTCCATAAGCAGAGCCCTTCCTCTCAAGGAAGGTAGATCTTGGATCCAACCCACACTTTCTATATGCCTTAGATTGGATCTAGACTAATCAGTTACACTTAAGTCCCATTGAAATTAATGGAGCAGGTTAGTCATAACTAACCTAAGTAATGAACCTCCTCTGGATCCAATCTCTTGCATGATTCAAAGGAAATACTCCTTCTTAAAGTTTGCAATATAAAGAAACCAATCCATGCCCATGTTTGTAACTCCTTGGAAAGTTAAAACGATCTTGAAAATATTAGTTCCTTTCTAGTCTGAAACTAACAGTGCAATCCTAACTTCAAGTTTTAACATGAGAAGATTATGGCAAGTAAATCTTCTACACCAGCATAAATCTATATTACAGTGGTGTACTGGATTTATGATCACATCATGAATTATAGCAGGGGTAGTGACACCATTACATTGACAAAACCTTAAATCAGTATAATTGTTATGCCATTAGCTATGATGGTGTAAGAGGGAAGAAATGGGCAGGATTGTAGGAGAGGACTGGAGAACAGTCCAGCTTAATCTTGTTACTGGAACACCAGCAAGGGTGACTAACAGGCTCCAATGATTCTTGCTGAGGTGGAATGTTGACAAGATGAGATAGTTTGGTTAGGGATGCTTGAGGCGATGGAATGACATCACACAGCGGAAGTGCCGTGTGGTCGTCACTCCCTTGGAAAAAGTCAGGGTTAATCCCTGACTTTTTGAAAATGCACCACCGCAGGGAAGCCCCACAGTGGCTGCGATCCTGTGCCTGCATCATTTAACCAATGGGGTGCAGATCCACAGCCACCATGGGGCTTTCCCTGCATGTAGACATCCTGCTGGCTTACATAATGCTATATTGATATTCATTCTCCCTGTCACCACACGTTGATCTCTTATATTCATGGCTAATGTGGACGTATCACCAGGGACAACACTGTGATTTGTGAGAGATGACAGACTCTTTGAGAGTCGCCATTAATCTCTTTCCCATTGCTATTATTTTTGCTTTAGATATGGCTACTGGGACCAAGTGCAAGGCTATCCTCTGCCAGTTGTTGTGTAATGGTGGTCATCTTAGATGGAGTATTGGAAAAAAATATTGCTTTGTAATTTTATGTGTTGACATAGTTCCATACAACAAAGTAGTGAAGAAGGCATGATGCCATAATTTGTGACAGTTCTGGGGATAATCCATTCCCAGGAAACCTGGGGGAGAAGGAATGGCTATTAAATCAGTTTCATTCTGTGGTGTAGATAAATGCTTTTTCTTACACATTTGTGATCCCCTTTGGTATGAACCAATTTAGTCCAATCTGGTTAAGAAGACTCAACTTGCATATAATATATATATATTAAACTGGATTATGGATCATATAACCATAACCTTTCAGCATGTGCACAACTTCCTGTTACACGTGGGAAACAGAGCCTTATGATCCAGCCAAATTGGTTATAAATTTATTTATTTATTTATTACATTTATATACTGCCCCATAGCCGAAGCTTTCTGGGCAGTTTACAAAAGTTAAAAATGGTGGACAGAAACCTCTCTCTCTCTCTCTCTCTCTCACACACACACACACACACACAAACACACACACACACACAAACAGACAAACACCACATTTTGGCCTCTCTGTCCTGTTAGTTCCTTGGCCTGTGGTAAGTACTTTTGTTACCATGTCGACCATTGGTTTCATTGTTTAGAAAATTATTGTCCAGTTGGGCCTTCCAGACAAGTAAGACCGGAATGATTTGAGGTCTTGCCCTTCTAGCTGATAATAGATTGTATAAAACTCTCAAAATCTGTGCTTTACCTTGAGTTTTGCTGCAAGAAATGTGAATCAATGTTTAATTCTTACCATCCCTTCAAATAACAGGTGGGTAAACAATAACAAATATCTAGAACAGACCTTCCTTTCTGTCAGTCCGCAGCTCTGACAGCAGTTGTATCCCTAAAACCCACTCACACATGTGTGTGAGTGTTCAAAGACTGCAGCTATAGGTAATGCCTGAAACTTTGTCTATCACAAATTTTAAGAGAACGTTTATTGAATAAATCTCATCAGGGATTTTGTTGTTGCTGCTTTAAAAATCCTCTGAAGACTATTTGAGGGAGCAGATGTTTTCTGTGGAGCTTCACTTTATTCTTAATTTTAAGTATTTTAGGTGTTAAAACTATTAGAAAAATACTTGACTAAATTTCTCTTTTAAAACATGTGTTTGTAAAATGAAGTGAATGAATGGAGGCATTGTTAGGTTAATTGGGTTAACAGCAATGTGGTATAATTTCACTTTGAACCATACTGGATTTAAGGTGGATTCCTGCATTGAGCAGGGTGTTGGACTCAACGGCCTTATAGCCCCCTTCCAACTCTACTATTCTATGATTCTACTGTAATTGGAGCTGCAATCCATGAAAGTGAGCATATCCTACAAATTGCTATTCTCTCCCTTCACCAGTGTCCCAGCCCTTCTACTCCTGTGGAGATGAGGAGGAAGGTAGGAATGCTGATAGACCTGTGTTTCAATCATTAGTTCCATCCTTGTCCCTTCATAAACAGAGGGCAAGAAGGATGAAAAGACATGAGGGATACTAAAAACAAACACCATTGCATATTTAGCCAACATGTGTGTTAGCCAACATGTGGGTAAAGGGGGGGGAGTAGAACCACACTTCCCAGCCACATATGCAACAGCCCACCACATTATGGTCCCCATCCCAGATGTCTGTGAGTTGAGAAGATCCCCTCCATGCAGTAAGTATACATGTGGAGGAAAGTGAGGACCTCTAATGTGTAACCCTAATGTGGTGGTTTGAACTTGTTGGACAACATTGAGATGGGTGAAAGGACCTGGGCTGCTATCCCCCACTTTCTCCTCAAAATGAAACACTGGCAAAGCTAGTTGTCTGTTCAGCATCTACTTTTCCCTCTCCGTTTTATATGCTTGCTTCTCTCTCTCCTAATATTCCTAAGGCCCGAAGAATCATTTTTCAGGCCACTGTATGGCTTCTTCCACACACACACATAAATGCCTTCCCAGCACGCCCTGGAACATGGGCGTGCGGAGGCAGTTGCGGGTGGGAGCGGGGAGACGCTGCGGGGAACAAGCCTATTGGCTCATCCCACATGGTGCCACTGCTTGAGAGAGGAGACAGTGCGGGTATAAAACCCGCGTTGGCCCTCACGGCGCCCTCTTCAGCGCGAGTCTCCCTCCCTCCCTCCCTCCCTGTAGGCAGGGTGGGTCATCCGGTTGCCCATTTGGGAGCCAAGTAGGAATTTTTTGCTCATATCCTAAGTTGGTTATGAGTTTTTTCGCCTACTTCACACTGTGAGACAACGAGGGAGTATTAAATAGGTTAATTGGTGTTTTTGGTCACAATTTTGATTTGGCAGTTATTGGCGGGCATCGGGGATGAGTATAGGAATGGTGAGCATTCATTGGCACCATTAGTGGTGAGGGGTATTGCCTGAGTCTCACAGCTGGGAGCCTTGTGGCAACAGCTGGCAAGATAGGGCTTACCTCTGAGGCCAACCTTTCTCACTCACCCAGAGGTTTGTAACACGGATCGAGCAACACCGGAAGGCCTACCAACCCCATCATGGGGAAGCCTGAGGGGTGGTGGAATACAGGCCACACCTGTTGGGCTAAGAATGTCTCACTCGATCCCTTCAAGGCCAGATTGATGGCCAAGATAGGATGCCCGCTTAGGCCTCCACCTCTTGCAGAATCTCAAATAAAGTGGCCCATATTTTAAATCCATTATCTGTGTGTCGTCTCTTTATTTATGCACTCCACTTACGCAACACAGTCCCATCTTATATATACAATCTTATGATTCACAAAAGAGTATTTTAATTCTGTAACTACGCTGGGGCTTTTCAACCCTAACACCCAGTCTTAGCACAAGTTATCTCACCCATGAGGCACTACCACATTGTAGGGATGTGCTCCGCTCCGCTTAGAATCGGAGAATCAGAAGCGAATTGGCCTGATCCGCCTTGCCCAGAGGTGGAGTAGAAGCGAACTGGGGTCCTGGAGAAGCATGGTGAAGAGAAGCGGCCATAAGAGAAGCGCTTCTCTTTTCGCGGAGCGATCCACCTGCCATTTTGGATAATTTCGCCCATAGGATTGCTTTGCGGAAAAGATTAGGGGATAACTGTGTTGTTTTTAAAGCTATCTTTCTGAAATTTCGTGTGCTTAGAGAGACGTGGCTGGGGGTCATTTTGAGCCTACTCTCAGCACTCTGCGTGGTGTGGTTCGCTTGCTATAATTTTTTTAAAAAATGGGTAAAAAAAGTGGGAGGTATGTTTTTGAAGTGCTGAGAGGCAGATTCAACTCCCAATCCTGATGAGAAGTGATGACCTCATGAAGCATCCTCCAATCCCAGCGTTGGAGGGGGGGACTAAGGCAAAGCCACCCAGCGAGCTTTCTGCTTTGTGTCTCTTTGTGGGTTGGCGTTCGTGGAGAGAGGAGTTAGTTATAGGTGCTGCTGCTGTTTGGAGTTGGAGGAGATTAGGATTTAGCTTGGGTTGTGTGTGTGTTTGTTTGCTTGTTTCTGATTGTTTGCTTAGTTTGCTCTGTGTTTTTCCCTTACTTTGGTTTTATATAAACTTTATTTTTAATTTTTGGAGTGTTTGTTTATTTGGTTGGTTCCCCCCCCCCTTCCCCCTCTTAAAGCCTGACTGTGTTTCATCTTCCTTCTTTCTTCTATATATATAAAAAATACAAAAAATACAAAAAAAAAATCTCTATTTCATCTCTCTCTCTCTCTCTTTCTCTCTCTCTCTGTGTTACTTGGACTGTGTGTTATTGTGTGAGTGTGCTGTGTGCACTGCTTGTGAAGTGCAAAAAAAAGCCAATACAGTTTGAGCATTTCAAATCCAGTTTGGGCAAAGCATACACACTTGTCCCATTTCCCCAAATATATATTATTAGTAGTATTAGTAGTATTATTATATTATTATCATCATGAGAAGAGGGAGCAGGTGCATGTCTGTGGCTAGGCATGCTGAAAGCAGTGGTGGTCAAGGGAAGGCTCAGGCTGGCACCAGTAAGCAGGCCGCCTCTCCTGCTGTGAAAATCAAACGGGCAAGTCCGTGGTGGGGCATCTACCGGGACTGACTCCCCCATACTAGATCTCTGCCTGGCTCTCTGCCTGCCTGTCCTCCTCCTCTGTGACCGCCTCACAGGGAGTGTTTGCAATGCATGACTTACTGCTGGCTTTGAAACAAACCATCCTTGCCTCACTTCCTTATGCCCCCAGAAATGCCTGCTGCCTGCCTGCCTGTGTGCCTTCCCCCCAGGGTGCTGCTGTGGTGGGGCATCTGCCGGGACTGACTCCCCCATACTAGATCTATGGTGTATCTCTGCCTGGCTCTCTGCATGCCTGTCCTCCTCCTCTGTGACCGCCTCACAGGGATGGTTTGCAATGCATGACTTACTGCTGGCTTTGAAACAAACCATCCTTGCCTCACTTCCTTATGCCCCCAGAAAAGCCTGCCTGCCTGCCTGCCTGCTTGCCTTCCCCCCCACCCCCCAGGGTGCTGCTGTGGTGGGGCACCTGCTGGGACTGACTCCCCCATACTAGATCTATGGCATATCTCTGCCTGGTTCTCTGCCCGCCTGTCCTCCTCCCCTGCCCGCCTCGCAGGGATGGTTTGTGTGCGTCTTGCTTTGTCTCAGGGGACAAGTCCTTCCTGCGCTCACTTAGACTTTTTGAAGTTCCAAATCAATTTTTCAAGTGTGGAAGAAGATTCATATTTAGGGTTATCTACTCCCCAATTCATGGCATGTTGGGATTTCCAAAATGGGGCCATTTCCAAAATGGCCCCATTGAGCTGTCTGCAGCTTTAAATCCCTGAGATACTGGGGTGTCCGATTTTCAAAAATTCCCCCAAAATCAGGGGAGGCTTGGATTGGCTTGAGTCTTGGCATGCATGTGTATACGTGCATGAGGTGTCATGGTGTCGAACTTGAGGTTTCTAACTTGAAAATCGACGGAGATATAGAAAGGGGTGTGAATTGGGGTTAGGGGTGCTGCGTTAGAGGTTAAAGGCCCCCCCCAAAAAAATCAGGGGATGATGGAATTTGCTTGAAACTTGCCATGAATGTGGACGTGCCTGCTTCCAAGTTTTTATCTGTCAAAATGTCGGAGAACAGTCCATGTCTGAAAATGGGGTGTCCGATTTTCAAAAATTCCCCAAAAATCAGGGGAGGCTTAGATTGGCTTGAGTCTTGGCATGCGTGTGTATACGTGCATGAGGTGTCATGGTGCCAAATATGAGGTTTCTAACCTTAACAGAAAAAAATTGTAGGCTTTTTTGGATTTCAATGCAAGCCTATGGGGGGAAAACGCGGAGCTCCAATCCGGAGCTTCGCAGTGAATCGGAGCGGACTATAGGCGGAGCGGACCTGATCCGGAAGTTGCGCATCTGGAAGAGAAGTGGATCAGAGGATCCGTGAACACCCCTACCCCATTGCATCCCGTATCCTGCGCCCCCTTTCCGTTGTCACTGCTGCTGCTGCTGCTGCTGCTGTTGCTGTTGCTGTTACTACTGCCGTGTCAGCTCTGTAGAGAGCCACGCAGTGGGAAGAAGGGCATACGGCTCTCGTGGAAGGCTGCGCAATTCTCAGAAGATCTTGCACAACTCTTCCAGGAGTTTGCTTAAGTGTCGTGAGACCTACTTTCAGCCATCCAATGAGGGAGAGATAGGGCGGGTGGCTGCTCCCAAGACCCCCACTCTCGCTGCAGCAAATGCCATGGTGGGGTTCTCCAGAACACCCACTGGTGGTGGTGGCAGGCTGTACTTGTAGGGACATGGTTGGGAATGGGAGCAGGAGCAGTGCAATTAGCCAAACTTCTCGCTCCGCTGCTTGATGTGGGTGCCTCCCTTTCGTCATGAGTGGGCCTTATTTCTCTTCCTCGTGTGCAAATACATGCCATTCTTCCTCCTTCTTTGTCTCTTTCCCCCCCTGCAGTAGGATGTGGCAGGGAGGGGGAGATGGAGCAATTAGAGTCCTGCAAGGACTTTAAAAAGAAAACTCACATAAGTAACAACGCTATACTTTACTTCAGTAGCCTCATAGATATTAAAAAAAATGTAGAAAACAATTTCGAACCAAGTGTCTCTGCTTAAATGCTTTCTGCCCCTACTTCATACTGAACTATTGACAGAAAAAGCGCTTCTCCACTGGTCATGCAGTTGTCACTGTGGAGTTTTATGTATCTGACAAGGTTGGAGTCATGTACCTGATTAGGGGAGAAAAAAAACCTGAACAGCTCATCCAGGTGTGAAGCAAGGCTCTGAAAAGAACATACTGTCATTTCATGTGGTCATCAAATAGGAACATGTGAAATCAACCCTCTGAGCCAACACACAAAAATTGATCATTTGCACAGCTAGGATTTCTGAAGACCTCTTTGCTTAACAGGTAAGTGCAATCCAACTGCAGTCTGTAACACCAGAAAGCTGTAGCACCTGCAGTGTTCCCTGTTCTGACCAATTTAGAGGATTGTTCTGTTCGCCTCCTTATCTGGGATTAACAAGGTAACAATTCTCTTTAACATGCCAGATTTAAAAGACAATATTGAATCCATCATGTCACCTTTTAAGATAAACGCAGGTTAGAGAATATGGACATTTTGCAAGCTCATAATCTAATGAGCTTGCAAATGGGGTGGAAATATATTCAGTTAGAAAAGTATTTAATGATCCCTATTAGTTTTAAATGTCAGACTTCAAAACAATTGCTTTTCAATATATGTCAGCAATCTAGTATATTTTAAACTTAATTCAGATTCTTCATTTGTCTGCCTGCCATTCAGTTGGCAAACTGGGAAATAATATAATGGAGTGGTAGCTAGGAAAGGGGCATAAATCTGAAGTAGCCTTAGTTTTCATATTTTATTAATTTATTTCTGTTATATTGTTCCCTTCGTCTTAAAGGCTCAGGACAACATACGTGCCCTACCCCCATTTTATCATCACAACTTCCATGTGAGGTGGGTTAGGAGACTGAGATATAGTAGGAGGCCTAATACCATCCAATGAGCTTCATGTATATTGAGCTTGCTGCTGTTTCCTCCTTACTTCATATTATATTTGTATTATCCTTGACTTGCATTAGTGAGTACACAAGTGAAGCCATTCTGTTCAGCATTCCAGTTACTTAATTTCATCTCTTCCCTAGTTTTCTTTAAACCCTCTCCAACAGTCAGTTTTCTGTGCCCACTATGTATGTAAAGTTCTCATTGGCTTGTGCTGTTTTGATAGATCCTCCCTATAGTTGGTTTCTCCCCCTCCCGTCCATTTTACTTTTTAAGGGAGTGGGGTGGACACAAATCAAAATCTTTGATTCTCCATTGAGTTTTGTGGGAAGCTCTTAGTTCTGTCCCTAAGATAACAGATATAGATGTTAAGCTATCTTCAACACTATAAGGGATACTTCAAGTAGCTTTTCAGGGTGAAGGTGACTTATCCAGACACTGTGATAGTTCTTCTACAACTTGATATATCTATGTATATCTCTGTACCTCCTCACTTTCCAGCCACTCTATTTCATTCACTCTCCCTCTCATACTTGTTAGGGTTTCCTCCTGCTCCTCAGTCTCAACTTTCCATACTATTGCATTATTATTTGGTTGGTTTAAAGTTTCCTTCCCTACTTTCTTGAGGGTTTTTCCTAACTGTCTGTCTGTGTGTGTGTGTGTGTGTGTGTGTGTGCGTGTTGGGAAGTATGTTATCTTTCAGTATCTTTCTGACCTTTGTAAAAGCTAAGGAATAAGGTTAGTGGAGCGGGTAGAGATCTCTGTTGAACCACAGAAGTGTCCACATACAAGAGTCCTCTGAGCATTGTCATGTTGCATGTGGTTCTGTGCAGGTATTAAGATAAAAAGCAAGAGCACTAAGGCAATTTTTATATAGCAGGAGATAATACTTTTCCCCATTTTGTTTCTTAAAAACATGGTAAATCAGGTAACGCCAACTGAATCGAATATATGGACAATGAAATACAGAAATTATTATATGAATAAACATTGCTAATAATTAATGGGGGCCGCCTTTACTCACTTTGTACTTTTATCTACTTTTACAGTTTTACTCTGACAAAATTAAATAAAAAGCCAAAGAAGCAAATAGAGCTATACCCAGAAAAGGGCTTACCTTGCTGGCTGCATTCTCCATAGAAGGTCATTTTTGTTTTTCAGCTCTCCTATTCAAAGAGATAACTAATGGGAGAAATAATAATAATAAAAAATAAGAAGCCTTTGATATTGCTTCATCTACAATGAAAGCCTGAACTTTCATTTCCATTTCCATAAAACTCTAAACTCTCATGTATGAGTAGAACTCAGGCTTCCCATTAGGGTTATACAGTGGTTAATTAAAAAGAAAGTTCATAGTATTCAAACAGCCTGGCTTTTGAGTATTACCTTTCAAAGTACTGATAAAGCATGAAAAACTGTATTGGCTTTTTCACCTTCAGCATATCCACACTATCATGAATACAATTTGTTGCTTGTTCACTGCAGGGAGATTGATTTCAGTCTCAGTGTGCAGTCAGCTTGTTCTAAGGGTGCATGTGCTAATAATATATTTTGCATGATAATTTGCAATGTGTTTTTTTGTCTAATCTGCTGGGAAAAGTCTTAGAAAGAGATACACAGGCAGGCATAAAAGAGATTAGTACATATTTCAATTAAACTAAATGTATCTATTTATAGCTCAGCATTTGAGACGAGGTAAGCTAGAAGCTGTCTTCCTATGGTTTGGGCATAAACTGAAGAAGTACCTAACCAATCCACCCCTTCCAGCTTCCCTGACCATGGGGAGGCTGTTGTGGGTGGGGGAGAGAAGGAGGCAGGAGAGAACCCCATTGGCATTTGGCAGATAGCTGGGGACGGGGACTCATGAGACATTTTAGCCTGAGGGGCCTCTCCCTATGGCCTGAGTTTATAATCATATATCTTGTCTCTTTATTTCCCCCATCATTTTTCACTTGCACAGAACATTTCCCCCTCTAGATGTTTATAACATTACCTCATTTGGCCCAGGTCCAGGTTATCTGAAAGACTGTATTCTCCCTTACAGGCCTGCCCATGCTTTGAGATCTTCAGAGGAGGGCCTTCTCTCAGTCCCACCACCATCAAAAGCATATCCGGTGGGGACACAGGAGAGGGCCTTCTAAGTGGCTGCTCCAGGGCTCTGGAACTCCCTTCCCAGGGAAGTTAGACTGGCTCCCTCCTTGACGTGCTTCTGGAGGCAGGCAAACAGGTTTTTGTTCTGGCAGGCCTTTGGCTAATAAGCTGGACCTCCGTCTATGTGTTGGACTTTTAAAAAAATGTTATCCATAACATCCAAATGTACACAATTTTAAGCTGTCCTCTGTTAACCTCAGCTACCAGGACCCTGAAGAAGCATCTAGTTTACTAAAAACAACAACAACAATATGCATTTGCAAATTGAGTCATTGTCTCTTCTCTAGTTGGCAATTTGAAGTGCTCTCTGTTGATTGCCTTGTTGAGTTTCCTTAGATCTGAATATGTGTGCAACCGGTCATTGTGTTTTTCCATTAATACCAATAAGCTTACCCAGTCAGTTGGTTCATATATTTTTTAATTACTTTTAAGTCCACCATCCTGTCTAGCTCCATTTGTACTTTATCCCAATGAGTAAATGACACTTCCCTGCATGGCTGAATATCTGGATGAACCACCTTATTAATCTGGATGGGGTGTTCTCCTGGTAGACAGCCTAGCACCACAAACAAGTCCTTCTATTCCTCTAAGAGCAAAGCATATCCTCGGTTGGTATGGTCCTTCAATACGTGTTTTACCAGATTTAATTTTTCACTGGCTGTTAGACCCAAGATATATGTCCCATTCTTGGGTCCAATAAGGAACCGAAGGTGGAATTTTTGTACCTGTCACTAGCATTTCATCTCTCCAAAACCATTAATTGGTTATGGATATTTGCTCCATAATAACCAGTAACTTTGATATGCATTGGTCCTAGTTTTGGCCCTTTTTAGTAGACTTTTATAATACTTTTGAGATAAAATATTAACATAAACACCAGTATCCAATTTAAACGGGATAAATATCTTATTCAACTGCACTGAGAGGATCCAGTCCCTTTCACTAGTCTTTCTTGCTTTTATAGTATCATCAATAGTGTGCACCTGACTTTTTTTTCTGCTTTGACATGGTACTGCCTGCAAAATGATTCTGCTTTCCACAGTTGAAAGAAAGTTTTCCAAAAGTACCACACTATTTAGGACAATGCTGCATTCCACAATTTTTGCATGTGTGTCTCTTTTGTATTCTTCCTCTCACAGCTGCTTGGGAAGAAGGTGTTTCTACTTTTGAAACTGGCTTTCTTACACTCTGTTCCTTCACATTCAGAACGTGGACAACACCTTCTGCTGAATTCAGATCTTTGGGGCCTGTAAATCTGAAGAGCTCTGTCCAGTGACAAATCTCCGTCATGTAGAGTTCAAACCTTTGTCTAAACCTTTTCGAGTTATCTGAAATAGTCACAGGTAACTGCAGGCTTGTAACACATACATATTTACAAAGTCCTCTCTTTTTTAATAAGCATTTACACACAGGACTTATTTCTTTAGCTGGGTGTGGCATTCAAAGCTGCTTCTGTTCACTTTCTATCTGTACAGCAGAGAACTGCTGCCAGTTATTTCTGTGTACCCCTCATTCTCCATTTCTGAGGCCATATAACATTTCTGGGAGTGTCAATTAATCATTATTCACAGCTTCCAAATATGAAGTAAATATAGTTTTAGACCTTAGCTAGACCTAAGGTTTATCCCGGGATCATCCCAGGGTTGGCCCTACCTGCTCCCGGGATATCCTCTATGTCATTTACGTGAACAGGGATGACCCTGGGACAATCTCGGTATAAACTTTAGCTAAGGCCCCAGTCTTTCAAAAATATATCTCAATTGGAAATTCAATCACAAAAAAATATTTTCAAAATCAAGCTTTCTCACTTTTTTATCTATCTCATAAATCCATAAAATAGCAAATACTATCTGCACTATGAGCAAATCAACTCAAAATTATGATATTCTATGGAAGTTATCTATTCTACATTGGTGTTACATGTAGATATGGTGTTTAAATTTGTGGTGTTAGCATTGTTTATAGTTTGTGTATCTACCAAAATTTTGGATCCATATGGTAAATGAAAAAAAGAAATGTTACTTGCTCCCTGCATTAGAAAACATATCAAGCAAAAAAAGGCCTTAAATTTTCCATGGCCCAAAGCAGCTCTAAAAATCTGCCAAACACAAGATTCATATGGAAAGTGAGCAAGTTCTAAATGTTTATTCAGCAGACATTTTCATGTAAATAGAATCTCCCTCTGGATCATGAATATTATGCCAGATTCTACCTCACCCAACATGATGTCTCAATATATTCATGTGCAACTCGTCAAAGCTGGATCAAGGCTTAAAATATGTGCGTTTTATGGCCGAACAAAGAAGTAATGCCGGAAAGATGCTCTTGGCTTACCAATGGTTCCCATGAAACATGTCAATACAAAGATATAACAAATGAACATCAGGGGTATCTAAGCCCTAAATTAACGTTATGGTGTATTTGCAAAGCTATTCACATTAGTTGAACTTACAGTAGGTTATTTAGACTAGAAGTGAGTATTTCAAAAATGATTTCAAATAATTTTCCTCTTGGTTTTATGTAAAGGGGGGGATCCCCCTTATAAGATCTAGCACTCCGAATGGGGCTTATGAATAATTTTCAGCTACAGTATTTCTAGGAATAATATACAGCATGCCTTATAGTCCTTTAAAGATAATTTGTCTGGCTTCATTATTCTGTATATCCAACTTATCAAACCTGTCTTGTAAATCACAGTATACTTCATCAACAGAAGCAGAGCTTGCATAAATAACAGAGTTATGAGTCTAAAATGATAATTACCAGAATCTAATGAATCACATAAATCATTTATAATGAAAGGAAATAAACAGAGATGCTGAGATGAGCACATTAATAACTTAAATTTCTCAAAAGCAATGAGTAGTTTAATTTATATGTTATGTCCATGGACGGTAACAACTTAAGTTCTATCAAGGAAATAATTAGAAGCTAATCTAAAGGGATAAGTATAGACATTTCAAATTGGAAAAATGAATATTAAAGTTACTGCTAAATTATATTCACTACCATGAAACTATAGTACATGACCTATAATAGTACATAGAGAGATGAAACATCACAGAGACATTAAGTTTTGATAAGCATACGATCTAAATTCAGTTGAGTCAGATAAAAAAAGAAAGAAACAGACAAACATTTTACAGTGAACTCCTAACTCCTTGAATTGCTGACTAAGGGGGTTTAGGATGAAGCAGGGGTGCCTTTTCACCAGCAGAGAGGAGACCCACCAACAGGAATACACCCCAATATTCCCAAGGAAAGGCTCACAGGGATATATCTATCATTGGCAGTATTGCTGTTGATGGTAGGCCCCAAACTGGGCATTCTGGAAGGTAGTCCAGGGGCAGAACAGGGGTGGCGTAATGAATTTATAAATCAGAGAGCCAATGAACAAGTAGGCAGGGGGATCTACTTCTCCTCCTTCCAAGAACCACCATTGTCCAGTCCAGAGCAAGAAGCAGGTGAATAAGCTGGTTGCAATGGTGAAGAGGAGGAACAAGTCCAGGATGCACTTGTCAGTGGACCCTACTGGAGTGTAGTCCATGGAAGGTACCCAACCATGCCTATCCTTGACACCAGCCCTGCTTTTCCTATAGTCAGTCTGTATAGCAAAATTCCAGTGGTACTTTTACGTCCAAACAGCTAACAAGGATCTTCTACTTTGAGCCCCACTGGAGCTTCACCAGCCATTGTAGGACCTGTTCCCAGGCTATAGTCCTTTCCCTCTGTCTGTGTGCCTCTCCCTGTCCTTTACCCTGCTGTCACCAGATGGAAACCATCAGAGACTCAGATTACAAAAGGGGTTGCTGGGAAATGCAGTCCTAAGACTCCCCATATCCATATAGTAGCTTTAGAACCTCTGGATCCAAAAACCACCTGTTCTTCTAAAGGAACCTCAGGATCAAGCCACTCACCTATGCTAGCCTGAAGCGGGAATAGTTATTTTACATCCCTTTTGGTTTCAGTGAGGGGATTCCAGAAAATGATGATTTGTGGGCTATAAATTCTGGTAAAGCTGCTTCCCTGGTTGGCGTGAGCTGGCTGGGCTTTGAATGTGATGGGAAATCCAGCACTTTGCTCCTGGCCCCACCTCAATTAGCATTGCTCTGTTAGCCTGTATATTAAGCTGGAAACCAACAGATCTAATCACCTAGCCTTGGGCAAACTACCATCTGTCCTATCCTAGGCTCCTATCTGCAACTTCTACTTACAGGGCTGTAGTCAGGTGAACCGAAATTATGAATCTGAAGGCCTATGAACTTAGCTGGTCATTGGTAAAGGAAAGGAAAGAGGAAAATCAGCCATGCAAGCCAAATCATATAAAAATGTCACATGTAGTTTGTCCTTTTAATACTTGGTGGATACATATCAGAACAGAAAGAATTCTGATCAGTTCAGACCTGGAGGGGGTGACCTTTAGTTCAGATCCTGGATCTCAGTACCCTGAGCTGAGACCAGTAAACTGAATGCACTGTTCTGTTGATCAGGCAAAGGCAGAAGACCAGGTTCCATCTATTTATTCCCAGTCTGACCAATTCTGTGGCTTCATGCTACCTTCCCATCACAAGTGTTGAAGAAGTAGCTCACTGTGGTAGTTACCAGCCATTGGCCCCTGCATCTGCTGCTTTAAACCCCAGATTATATGAAAAAAATGATAAGGGAGATGAATACAGAATGGAGCAACATCTGGGCAAAGAAGGCATTCCATATTAGTAAAGAAAGAAAATGAATTGGAACTTCTGCTGTAAATTTTAACCTGATGCTTTTAGCCCTCCGTGTAATTTCAGTCCAGATACCTTAAACCAAATTGTTCCCCCACTCTCATTTTAGCACAATCTGGATTAATTCTATTAAAATCAATGGAGTCATTTCTCTTTTTTTCTAGGGAGGCAACTTGAATTGAAATCTTAGTGTTGTAACTGTCACAATAATGATTGCCTTAGCATCTGTAGTTTCAAATTCTGAACATCTGCTGATTGGTTTTTGTGCCATCCTCTGGACAACTTCAATTTGCTGAGAAATCCATTTGAGTATGTTGTTGCTCTGCTCCTTTGGTTTCTTCTTCAGAATTCCATCTCTCTTCTGACTGACACTAAGCCAGCTCTCTATAACCCTATTATGCTGGTGCTTTCCTGTTATTGTCAATGGGACCACTTTAGAATAAATGGGTTCTGACCTGAAACATAAAAATATTTCATGCCAAGAACCTTAGGACAATATCTAAGGTCTGGTCTTGAATTTTACACCCACTCAGAGCACACACACACACACCTCAAAATGCTGTCTTAAAAGAAGTGGATTTTTTTTAATCAAACATGTAAAAGATAATATCTGTCTATTTATTGCATTTCTATACTGTCCAACAGCAAAAGTTTTCTGGATGGTTCACAAAATATTAATGCACAAGTATTGTAATATTGAACATGGTACTTGTGAATTCAAGAGAAATAGTTTATATCAGATTTTCACACCTTAAATATTCTCCTGAATGTGTATTCAACTTTCATTTGATGTATCAGTCTTCAGGGAGAGATATCACTGCATTATGTTTTGCATTTTTGTCCCATCCCTCATTTGAAATAGGTGCAAGGGTCAAGCTGGTATTTATCCCCATCTGTAGTAGAGAACATGCTTTGCATGTAGAAGGTCCCAGAATCTTCAGGTTCCACAGGTAGTGCTGGGAATTAGGATCCAGCATTGTGCTGGTGCATTTCCAGTCCCTCTTAGCTCTCTGCCTCTGTCATGGGTGAGCCGGTGCCTTGCCAAGACAAGGATCCTTTCCTGCTCTTGGCCTTCTGCCTCTGCTCTTGATTTGGGAAGGACAAATGAGTCTTCTTCTGGTCCATTCCATTTTTACATATGTTCACTGATAATTTCATTCTGTCCCATTTCTGCATCCATAGATCTGTGTGAGTTTAAAAATATGAAAATGTGTATTTAAATAATATTTTAAATATGTTCTTGCTAAAAAGCAATTTTGTATATGCATTTGGATACATTTTTTTTAATCTAGGAACAGGGTCAGAACTTTCAGGAACTATGAAAGCTGATGAATAACTAAGTTCTGATCCACCCATTAGTTCATAAGGTGTGGATTAGCTCAGTTCATATCAGAATTCACAAAGACAGAAACCTTCCAGAATCTCTACTATTGATTGGCATTAAGCTAGTGAGAAGAACTAAGACAAACAACTATTTTGCTAAATAGTTGCGAGCCAGTGTGGTGTAGTGGCTAAAGGGTTGGACTGGAAGTCGGGAGATCCAAGTTCTAGTCCCCACTCGGCCATGGAAACCCACTGGGTGACTTTGGGCCAGTCACACAATCTCAGCCCAACCCACCTCACAGGGTGGTTGTTGTGAGGATAAAATGGAGAGAAGGAGGAGGATTATGTACACTGCCTTGGGTTCCTTGGAGGAAAAAAGGTGGGATATAAATGCAAAAATAAATAAATAAATAAATAAATAAATAAATAAATGTTCTTTCACACATTTACCCCTGATGTGTGGTTGAAGTCTCCTTACCACTTGGCAAGGTGGTACAGAAGAACCCATACATCTTGGCATGCAGCCAAACATCCTACCATACATCTTCACTTATCCAATGGTGTCATTTGAGGGAACCACTGGTGGAATGGCACAGGGGGGAGTAAAGAGAGGACACGGGAGTCATGGCACAAGTGGAAGTTCTGTCACACAAGTGGAATTCCACTTACGGTTGGATCCACACACATACGAAAGGCAATATATAAGGCAAAAGCCTCCTTACAACTTGGCACAGATACCAGACTTCCAAGGGTAGCTCGTTTACTTTGATGGGTTCAGAAGTCTGAACTGCCCCAATGAAGAAAGAGAGAGAGCTCTCTGGGTGATTTTGGTTGTCAGGATGGGTTTTTTCTTTAGCCTGTGTTTAAAGATGAAATGTTACTCTTTAAACACTGTTTTTTCAGACTTCACTTTTCAGTTCTACTTGCTTGGCACCATTCATGAGCCATAAATTACTTTAACAAAATGGGAAAAGAACAAGAAAGCCTTTATGTCATCCCCAGATATTACCGCTCGATGGTCTTGTTGTCACTTTTCCAGCTTCTTAATCCATTTATGGTTAGCTGTGCTACACATTAAGGGCTTGATCCTCTACTTGGATGCACGGGCACACATTTTAACAGCCCAATCAATTCCCAAATGTGAACTGATATCCCACCTAGACAGTTTGGATTAGCAGACAGGGGAAAAATTGTAGATACTTAATTTGGAGTGATCCATCCATGGACAGGAAAGACAGATGACACCCTTCTGTGCATGAATTTCTATATCTCCTGCAAAATGCATTTTGAATATACCAAGCAGTCAGAGGCATTCTCACTTAAATCATTTTCTTGTCTTCTCAAAACTATTTTCAATTGTGAATTTAGTTCACATACATAAAAATGCATTTAAAAAAGCTTATAGATCTCCCGAACATACATTCTATAAGAAAAGGCATTAGATAATTATAATTTTTGCATTTGATTTATATAGTACAAATTTGAAGAAATATTGATCTACTCCAAGCCCATTAGAGGTAAGATGGTTGCAGGTGACTAAGGCAGGGTGATTTGGGCAAGATTTATTAATCTCTTGGTGATCTTTATAACTAAATTGAGAACTCAGAACTATTTTTGTCTTGTTATGTAGTTTAACAGAATATATATATATATATATATATATATATATATATATATATTATATCCTACCTTTTTTTTCCTCCAAGAAGCCATACATGATCCTTCTCCCCTCCATTTTATCCTCACAACAATAATCCTGTGAGGTAGGTTGGGCTTAGAGTCTGTGACTGGCCCAAAGTCACCAAATGGGTTTCCATGGCCGAGTGGGGACTAGAACCTGGATCTCACATCTTCTAATCCAACACTTTAGCCACTACACCACACAGGGGTTTGTTTCTTCAGGATGATAGATAGGACATATTAAAATAATGCTAGATGTTAAATTATGGCCAAAGTTCAAGTGCTTTTTGTAGTGACAATGCTTTCACTAATCAAGCACCAGAAGAGGAAAATAAGAACCTTGTGACAGGAATACATCAGCTCTGGAAAAATATATCAAAGGCTATTTGAAACCTGTACTGCAGCTACTATAGAATGCGATGGTGATAACATTGCTACCCTCCACCAGCATTTACATTAACTTAACTGGCCAAAACAGCTGGAATAGCCTCTGCTCCTTCCACTAATTCGTTGCTTCTTGTGCAAAGGAGACTTGGCTAGGGTGGCCACTTAATCATTGGCAAAAAAGATGAAGCCTGATATTCACCTCCACTTGGCCAGATGTCTCAGCATAGGGACTGGCATTTGTTGCTGCTCCCAGAAGGAGCTGAACATGGAAGACCTTAGTGTGCTGCCATCGCTTGTGCTTTCATTGATGGTGAGGGGTGGGGCTTTGGGACTTATATAAGCCAAACCCCATCTCTTAATCACCCATCTTCTATTTCATTGGCACCCTCTTGCCCATGGAAGGGGTCAGTGTGGGTTATGCTGGTTGTCCTTAGGGAGCTAAGTAGGTTTTTTTTTGCTATACCAAGATTGACTGGTAGCCATGGTTTTTTTCACCTACCCTATATTGAATCGCCAGGAGGGTGGTTAAATGGCCTTAGGGATGGGTGTTGATGCTTTAATAGGCAGGATGGTCACAACAGGTTGGTGCACTGTGGATAAAGCACAGAGGCATGAATCACCAGTGACCCCCTGGAGGCATCAGAAAATGGAAAGGGATTCCCCTGACTCTCCCACCAATGCTCTAGGACTCAGGGCAAGGAGAAGAACCCCTTTGAGATCTAAATAGGTTGCAATGGGACTTCAGTCAGCTGTGACCCTGGAGGACACCCGTTGACACCTAACAGTGTTGTTTAACTCATCCAACATCTTGCCTCTTTATCTCAGGTTGGGGTTGCAAATACATTAGCAAAGAGGTCACCAATTTGCATAAAATAGGCATATGCTATTTTATTGTATACATGCAAATTTAGGGGAAACTACTATAATTAAATAGTCATTAATGAGTGATTTATTGCATGCTCATAATATATTGCACACTCATGATTGGCCACTCATGGAGGTTTGTGCATCTCCTGCACTATCCCCTGGAAGTCTTGCTTTAAAAACACCCCCCCCCCCCAAAGGTATGTGGTATTATCTTGGAAATCGCAGGATCCCCGGTGTGTAAATTTGGCATTGTGCTATAATTCTGCCACTAGATGGAGATGTTTCATTAAACTCAATGGAGCCTTTAAGTTCAATGTCACATGGCTATGTGTAAAAGACCTCATTATCGTGGTGGGAAGACTGCGCAGGATGAAAGTCCTGGTAAGACTGTGGGATTTTTGCTGTGTGTAAAGATGCTCAATATATTTCACAGTAGTGGAGAAGACCTTGTGACCTGTGTACATTCTCAGTCTGCTGTCCACAATTGGAACATAGCTAGAAATTAACACATTTGCTTGGGAATCAATAAATTTCAAATTGAGCAGCCAAATGGCAATACAATTGTGGAAGAAAAATTTTGCTGGACAGATAGAGTTATGGAATATATATTGCAATTTTCTGTTCTTCAGGTTCAGATGTGGCTATTGGGTGATTTTACCTTCTGATATCATTTTCCTTTCCCTGAAGCAAAACCTCTATGACTCCTGTTAGTGAAACCGCTCCAAAATATTCCTTTGAAAAGACTTAGGAGATAAATATTCCTGTCACTTGAAGTCTGATTCATCATAAAATAAAAGAGTGGGGGAGAAAGCTTTATACAGGCCCAAGAGGTCCCATCAGGACTTTTTCTCAACAAGAAACTAAGCCAGGCCAACAGCTCTTTCAGGAGCCATTTTACCTCAGGACAGCTCTCAAACAGCAGCAACTAAGGATCTTTTGGTGGCTGTATGTGGCAAGCAGTGATTTATAGTAAATAAATCTTGCCTTTAAGAAATCTTGACTTCTATCCTACCCAATGGGTTCTGTGGAGATGAGTGTTGTGTTTTTACGTGTTTATGTGATCACTCAGTAAGAGAAGCTCTTGTTATACTGACTGAATGAGAAGAAAAATGACTCTTACCAGGTGCTAAAAAGTCTGTCAGAATATGTAATTTGCATTCATAATTCAACTTTAATATTTTAAATTTCACAAATCGTAAGAACTGCATGTTTCTCTACTTATGACTTGCTTACATTATTTTTTAGAGATATGAGGCAATGTTTCCTAATCGGTTGAGAGAGGGTAATATAGTGCTATGTATTTGAGGTCAGTCTAAATTACCTCCAGAAACCCTTTATAACTCAGTGCCTCTGAATAAAAGAGATTGAAGATCCCACACCCACACTGCAATTCCTAAATGGGCAACTTTTTTGTTCTACAAGGCCTGAGGGGGTAGGAGGGAATGGGGGAAGGCTGAATCTGTCACAAAAGGAGAGCAGCTTTTGTTTTGCGAAGAGATCTACTGGGCAGCTGAGTGGAAGCAGGGTTTGCTTAGGAAGGGATTATTGTAGGCCTGAACACACTGTAAATTGTTGTTGTTTATTCGTTCAGTCGTTTCTGACTCTTTGTGACTTCATGGACCAGCCCACGCCAGAGCTTTCTGTTGGCTGTCGCCACCCCTAGCTCCCCCAAGGTCAAGTCTGTCACCTCCAGAATATCATCCATCCATCTTGCCCTTGGTCGGCCCCTCTTCCTTTTGCCTTCCACTTTCCCTAGCATCAGCCTCTTCTCCAGGGTATCCTGTCTTCTCATTATGTGGCCAAAGTACTTCAGTTTTGCCTTTAATACCATTCCCTCAAGTGAGCAGTCTGGCTTTATTTCATGGAGTATGGACTGGTTTGATCTTCTTGCAGTCCAAGGCACTCTCAGAATTTTCCTCCAACACCACAGTTCAAAAGCATCTATCTTCCTTCGCTCAGCTTTCCTTATGGTCCAGCTCTCGCAGCCATAGGTTACTACGGGGAATACCATTGCTTTAACTATGCAGACCTTTGTTGTCAGTGTGGTGTCTCTGCTCTTAACTATTTTATCAAGATTTGTCATTGCTCTCCTCCCAAGAAGTAAACGTCTTCTGATTTCCTGGCTGCAGTCAGCGTCTGCAGTAATCTTTGAGCCCAGAAATACAGAGTCTGTCACTGCCTTCAGGTTTACTCCCTCTATTTGCCAGTTATCAATCAAGCTGGTTGCCATAATCTTGGTTTTCTTGAGGTTTAACTGCAACCCAGCTTTTGCACTTTCTTCTTTCACCTTTGTCATAAGGCTCCTCAGCTCCTCCTCACTTTCAGCCATCAAAGTGGTGTCATCTGCATATCTGAGATTGTTAATGTTTCTTCCTGCGATTTTAACTCCAGTCTTGGATTCGTCAAGCCCAGCACGTCGCATGATGTATTCTGCATACAAGTTGAATAGGTAACGTGAGAGTATACAACCCTGCCATACTCCTTTCCCAATCTTAAACCATTCCGTTGTTCCGTGGTCTGTTCTTACCGTTGCTACTTGTTCGTTATACAGATTCCTCAAGAGGCAGACAAGATGACTTGGTATCCCCATACCACCAAGAAGTTGCCACAGTTTGTTATGATCCACACAGTCAAAGGCTTTAGAATAGTCAATAAAACAGAAATAGATGTTTTTCTGGAACTCCCTGGCTTTCTCCATTATCCAGGGGATATTGGCAATTTGGTCTCTAGTTCCTCTGCCTTTTCTAAACCCAGCTTGTACATCTGGCAATTCTCGCTCCATGAATTGCTGGAGTCTACCTTGCAGGATCTTAAGCATTACCTTGCTGGCATATGAAATAAGTGTCACTGTCTGATAGTTTGAACATTCTTTAGTGTTCCCTTTTTTGGTATGGGGATATAAGTTGATTTTTTCCAGTCTGATGGCCATTCTTGTGTTTTCCAAATTTGCTGGCATATGGCATGCATCACCTTGACAGCATCATCTTGCAATATTTTAAACAGTTCAGCTGGGATACCGTCGTCTCCTGCTGCCTTGTTATTAGCAATGCTTCTTAAGGCCCATTCAACCTCACTCTTCAGGATGTCTGGCTCTAACTCACTGACCACACCGTCTGAGCTATCCCCGATATTATTATCCTTCCTATACAGATCTTCCGTATATTCTTGCCACCTTTTCTTGATCTCTTCTGTTTCTGTTAGGTCCTTGCCATCTTTGTTTTTGATCATACCCATTTTTGCCTGGAATTTACCTCTGATGTTTCTAATTTTCTGGAAGAGGTCTCTTGTCCTTCCTATTCTATTGTCTTCTTCCACTTCCGCACGTTGCTTGTTTAAAAATAATTCCTTATCTCTTCTGGCTAACCTCTGGAATTTTGCATTTAATTGGGCATATCTCCCCCTATCACTGTTGCCTTTTGCTTTTCTTCTTTCTCGGGCTACTTTCAGTGTCTCAGCAGACAGCCATCTTGCCTTCTTGGTTTTCTTTTTCTTTGGGACGTTTTTTGTTGCCACCTCTTGGACAATGTAGTGAACTTCTGTCCATAGTTCTTCCGGGACCCTGTCTACTAAATCTAGTCCCTTAAATCTATTCTTCACTTTCACTGCATATTCATTAGGAATATTAGTGAGCTCATATCTAACTGATCTGTGGGTCTTCCCTATTCTCTTTAGTTTGATTCTAAATTGTGCAATAAGAAGTTTGTGATCTGAACTACAGTCAGCTCCAGGTCTTGTTTTTACTGTCTGTATAGATGTCCACCACCTTTGGCTGCAAAGGATGTAGTCAATCTGATTTCGGTGTCGGCCATCTGGTGAAGTCCATGTATAAAGCCGTCTTTTCGGTTGTTGGAAGAGAGTGTTTGTTATGCACAGTGAGTTGTCCTGGCAGAATTCTATCAGCCTATGTCCTGCTTTATTTTGTTCTCCTAGACCATGCTTACCTGTAATTCCAGATGTCATTGACTGCCCACCTTAGCGTTCTAGTCTCCTGTAACAAAAATAACATCTCTTTTTGGTGTATTATCCAGTAGGTGCTGCAGATCCTCATAGAACTGATCTACTTCTGCTTCTTTAGCATCTGTGGTTGGGGCATATATTTGGATCTCTGTGATGTTAAATGGCTTACCCTGAATTCGAATTGAGATCATTCTCTCATTTTTTGGATTGTATCCAAGCACTGCTTTAGCCACTTTATTATTAATTATGAAGGCTACTCCATTTCTTCTGTGGTCTTCTTGTCCACAGTAGTAGATCTGGTGGTGATCTGATGTGAAGTGGCCCATTCCAGTCCATTTCAGTTCACTGATACCCAATATTTCTATATTTAATCTTGACATCTCACCAATAACCACATCCAATTTGCCCTGGCTAATAGATCTTACATTCCAGGTTCCTATGGTGTGTTGATCTTTAGAACATCGGATTCGTCGTTCACAGTGCCGTCCTTCTAAGAAACTGAAGTCTGAGCAAATGCTGAATCCCCTGCAAATCCACCCCTCCCAGGACTGGGGTGCAGGAGCATAACACTAGATACGTTTGAAAAATTGTATGTGGCCTCTGCCAACTTAAGAAGGAACTTTGTTTTCCCCAATATTTAGTGTACCCTGAGTTATAGACAATAGTGTCAGAGGTTGATAGAAGATCTTTTGATCCAGAAGAGGCTTTAATCAGTAGTATGGCGACAGAGGCAATTTTCACTGATTTTACATTTCCCTTGTAGCTCCCCATGCTCCCCAAAAACATGCTCCAGAAAGTTGGGGGACCCTTCAGAACAGCATGTATGGTGTTGGTGGTGGGTGCAGGTGGTAGGAGGAATCAGTAAAAGTTACATCCCTTCCCACAACAGATTGAAGAGTCTTCCATCAATGGAGGGACACCATTAGATAAAACCCTCAAGCCCTATTCAGGCATTGCTTAACCTGCTTAGCTTCACCTGTAAATAGGGAACTGGGCTGCACCATTTAGCCTCCTTCCCAACATCAAAAATGACACATTGACCCTACCAGGCATTCATATGTAGACTGCAAGTGTTGGAGGGAGAAGGGCTATGTGCATAAAACTGTTCAAGTGAAGTCCTCCCCTTCCGGATATTTGTGTTCTATTATTATTATTATTATTATTATTATTATTATTATTATTATTATTATTAACATTTATATACCGCCCCATAGCTGAAGCTCTTTGAGCGGTTTACAAAGATTAAAAAAATTAGATTAGAAAGACTGAACATTAAAAATCAATATACAAAATTTTAAAACAACAGCATACATTTTTAAACATGCAGCCGGGCCAAAGCTTGTTTTGGCGTCAGTTAAAACTCAACATATGCTGTTAAATGCCTGGTAGAAAAGGAAAGTCTTAACCTGGCACTGAAAAGATAACAATATTGGTGCCAGGTGGGCCTCATCGGGGAGATTGTTCCATAATTGGGGGGCCACCACAGAAAAGACCCTCTCCCTTGTTGCCGTCCTCCGAGCTTCCCACAGAGTAGGCACCTTGAGGAGGACCTTATATGTTGAATTATGATTGATTATCTGGAGTGGTGGGTTACTGTCATATTTGTGGCATCAGGGGGTGGGGCTACATGGAAGTGAGCTGGTTAAATTATCTCCAAATAGAGTTTCAGTCTTCACTGCATGAAGATTATATAGTTAAATTAATAGTTCATAATAACAGAAGAAGACCAACGACGGAATAGGGGAAGCCATTCTTGGCCTTGGAGCTCCCAAGTTTTCACCAGATTGCTGGACTAGGGCCTAAGAGTCTAACATTCAAGCTATCCGTCCTTTGTTCCCTTCCCTGCACACCAGGCGGGCACAATTTTTGTGGTTATATTGTTCAGCTGGCAACAGAATTATGTTTAATTAAAAATATATTGGGCTATTGGTGATTCATCTGCAAAGCTATGTTGCAAATCCAATTCAGCAAACACTATTGGCTTGACAGTTAATATAGCAAATGGCTTTAAAAAAAGCAAAAGGGACTCTGCCCTGGCTGTTTCCTCTGTATTAAGTATTCTGCAATTACCCATTCAAAGTGAAATCAATACGAGTAATTCTGAGTAAGTAGCTTGAAGATTGCAAGCTGAAGATTGTGTGCTGCTTATATACACTCATGCATTGGCTCTTTTTTCAGTATAAAGTAATTTACATTTTATAACTACCATATGTGCATACACCGAGGTAAATATCTAAGTATTGATCTTTTTCTATCTTTGTTTTTCTTTATGACAGTTTTATATTTCAGGGTTTTTTTCTATCTCCACAATTTGAAGACCAAATTGCTGATTCCAATTAAAAACTTCGGAGATGGTATTTATAATTCTTGCCATCCTAACGGAGAACTACCGTATTTCTTCGATTGTAAGATGCCATCGATTGTAAGACGCACACTAATTTCAGTACCACCAACAGAAAAAAAAAACCTTAAGACACACCTGCGATTCTAAGACACACCCCATTTTTAGAGATGTTTATATGGGGGAAAAAGTGCGTCTTAGAATCGAAGAAATAGGGTACTCGGAATTGTAACTCTCCTTCACTCTTACTCTCTCTTAACTATCATGGCATTGCAAAGATCAAGTCTACCAGGAAAACGTATGAGATCTTCAAAGATTTGGATCTATCTGAAGAACACACATAATAAAATTTTGACCTGTGGCAAGGAGCACCTCCACAGGAAACTCTAAATCATTTTACGAAGACTTAGCTTGTTGTGAATTGCATATAATCTTAAAGCTCCATTCGATGCATGTTTTATTGCATGGTCATTACTGGGCACTCACGGATTCCTCAGAGGTAGCTCACATGACGTCGTCTCCCTCTCCATGCCTTACGCCCCTTCTGGTCTTCCTTGTGAGTAGCGGGGATCAGTAGAAGGAAGGAACCAGGCCAGGAGGATTCAGAGGTGGAGGGAGCAGGGTCGGGGCTTTTTAAAACAACAACAACAAACCTCACATTTCGTTGGAACACAGGTGTGCTCTGCTACTTTTTTTAAAAAAAATGGTGGGCACGACACCCTCCTTCCTCCTGGGATGTCGCTCCTGCATTTAGACTAAGGGGAGGATCTCGTAATCAGGATATTGCGAGATCCCCCCCCCCTACACCAGACTGGTGTAGAAATGGCCATTGACCCTTATTTGCCTGCTACCTCAGTTTGCCTGTGTGTGAAGTGGGCTTTTTCCTTTCCCACCTCCCTTTGCTTCAAGTGGGATCTGCCACAAACATCTTTCCATGTGTTATTCTGGCGAGGTTTCTGGGAGGGGTATGATTACCTTGGCTCTGCCTCCAGTGAAACCACTTTCTGCCCCACAAATTAGGTTTAGGTAACTGAGGTTTGGAGTGTGGGCAATCATAACTACATCACAATTAAAACCCCAGACACCTAAACTTATTCTTGGCAGTTCTCCAAACTATACTCTGGCCCCAGTAGCCAGAGCCAGGTAGAATACCCTCGGAAGAATTAATCTGCTTATTCCATGGACCTCTTCCTTTTTTTCTCAGGACAGTAAGCTAGGAAAAATAAGAGGGGAAAGAAAGAAATAATTTGTACCTTCTCCACATCTTCCTTTTTTTCTCCTCAGAGAATTAGGACAGGAATGGCGGGGGGGGGGGGGCGGGAAGAGTTTACTCACAATGCAAACCTATGAATGTTTACTCATCAATCCCACCACATTCAATGCCTCTTATTTATTTTATTCAAATTACAAAGGCAATGGGTTGCAATAAAACAACAACAACGCCCAACTTCATCAGAAGCTTCATCTTCAAAAACTTCATCTTTTGGGTCTTTAGACTGCTACTTCACATGCATTGGGTCTCCTAGGTGCAAAGGGCCCAGATTGCTCTTACTTTCCTTACACTAAGGTCAGATCTACACCACGTCAGTTATAGCACAATGAAAGCACCATGAAAGCAGTATATAACAGGCAGGAGCCACGCTGCTGCTTTATAGCAGTATTGAAGTGCACTGACAACTGTTGGGCCAATGGGCTCATCTACACCAAGCACGATATTGCACGATGAAAGTGGTATATAAAAAGCAGGAGCCATACCAGGCAGGATAGATTGGTATGAAAGCGGTATATGGTATGTGTCAATGGGCCCCAACAGTTGTCATTGCACTTCAGTACCGCTATAAAGCAGTAGTGTGGCTCCTGCCTCTTATATACTGCTTTCATACCACTAAATCCTGCTTGGTATAGATCTGGCCTAAGAGTTTACCTTCCTGGTTCTTCTTGCACTCGTTCAAAAGCAACTGTTTTCTAAAGAAAGTGTTCTGTTTGTCTAATCTGTATGTCAAGCAAACACTTGAGTAGTGACTGTACCTTGTTTGAAAGCCTTTTTCCTTACAGTGATTTGAATTTGGCTAATATATGCTATATATTTTTAAAAAAAATCTAAATTAATCAATATATGATTTATTTCTGAATATATGGTTAGGTTGGCAGTTTTAATTTTAGATAAACCATTATTTTTCCTTCAGAGAACTGAACATGTGGGATACAGCCTGCCCACCTAGAAATATATTTTGCCCCTTTTGTGCCGTCCGTGATTTTTTTTTCCTGGTGCCACCACTGATGCTAAAGGAAAAACTTTTTTCATCCATTCATTATCTTTTCTGCATAAAATCTGTAATTGAAGCACATAAGCTCCACCGATGTCTACGTATAGTAGAGGCATCATAGTAGGGCAATTGCTTTTTATATATAGCTTTAATGTCTATTGAAGCATGAGAGCTTTCTAATCCAATGGGATGCAAACGATCATGTTGGTAGATGGGAATTGATTTGTGCATTCACAGCTGGGGCCTTGTTGTGTGCAAATTACCTGTACAGTGTCATTCAGTTTGAACCTGGGGGAGGCGTTCTATAAGTGAGCCACCAGAAGAAAAACAGGGTCTTGGGAGAGCAAAATTGCATTGCATGGGAGCAGTTGCACTGTCAGTATATGAGATTAAAGCAATTCCTATTGTATAGATCTGTCCAGAACCATAATCGAGGAGAAAATTCTCTAGTGAAAATGATAAAAATGGCTTTTAAACTGTAAATCTAATCAGCATCGATTGAGTGCAGCTTTTGGAATTCATTTGTGCACTAAAAAATATCTGTTTTCTACCTTTTTAATAGGTCCTACAATAGGACTAGGAAGGAGTAAAAATGCAATCAGCATTGATTTAAAAAAAATAATCCACAGTTGCAGATTCTTATAGAGCTATGACTCCTTTGTTTTGGGGGTCTTTAATTGCTTCCTATGAGAACAGTTTATTGTGATACTACCCATGTTCTATGCTGTGCATTTAGAAAACTTGGACTCCCTCACACAAGTGCCTTATGGACAAGAAATAATGTATCATTGATAGCCAAAGGGCTCAAGCAAGTGAGCCAAACTATATATTAGAGGAACAAGCAACAAATATTCCAATTCAACAACCAAACTGACTTCCCTGCCGCAGTGACATTTGCAGGATGCTAACGTCTCTTCATCACCCACTCAGCCCACAACAAGCTAGTTTTCTTTACATTGTATAGAAAAGAAGAAATGAAAAGGGGGATTCCCTCTGTTTCTCCACCCATCCTGCCTAGGTATATAAGAGGATGGTTGTCTTATATACCAACACATTTTAATGTCAGTCTGTTCTCATCTGAATAGTTTTATGATGATGTTGATGTTTTAGTGCATATTATATGATGAGTTTTGGTCATCCTCCAAAGCGATACAAAAATGTTTTAATTATTAAAAGAAAACTCCCAGAAATTTTATCAGACTCTTAGAAATTCAGCCAAGCTCTAGATTCTGAAAAAAACAGCAATGCCCCAAAATAATTTCTGATATATTTTCATGATTTTTTTCTTTTTTTTCAAGCTCCCTCTGAACTTTTACAAATTTGAACTCCAGCCCACCCCTTAGACAATATGTGTCAAAATGGTCCGACTCTGAATTTCACTATCTTTTTATATTGTATTTTGTATTCATGTTTTTAAATTGTTGATTGTTTTATGCTTTTTATGGTTTTAATTTTTGTGAACTGCCCAGAGAGCTTCGGCTATTGGGTGGTATAAAAATGTAATAAATAAATAAATAAATAAATAAATAAATATCTGCAAATACAGTAGAGAATTTCATGTGTGGTATGGATCCAACTTTTATAATCCATTGTATAATTTTAATATCGTTGAAGGATGCAATGGGCTTTACCCACTCCTAACAGTCCTACTCTCTTAGCCCATTGATTCCTTTGTACATGAGGATGAACTAATCAGATAATTTCATCCAGTATTAACTGAGCCAAAGTTTCTCAGAAGAAATTTCTGAGAAACGTTTTGAGAAACTTTCTGACAATTTCCTTTTTTCTTTTAATTTTCCCCAGCAGTTAAAGAATTTCCTCTCCCACCCTGAAAAATATTTGGCAAAATACGCCCCCCCCCCAAATGTTTTACGACCAACAGATAGGATAGAGAGATGTGGAAAGCTATTTCCACTCCACCTTATATGTCTCAGAGAAAACTGTATTGACAATGCATGTCTACTGTTGTGCAATCAATAGCCTTGCATATCTAAGGAGCTTCCATTGCTCTCTGGCAGATGGAACTCCATAAATGAACTAGTGTCTTTCCTTTGCAGTATCTGATAATTGATCCCTTATTTATCTTGAATATACGGGAAAGGACTCAGTTCCTTCCCTGACCCAAAAGCTTGTGAATGCTCTAACCTCTACAAGGACTAATCTTTGAACAAACATCCTGAACTCTATAGATCTTTTTATGCAATATAGGCATACAATGAACATGGGGGAATGGAATCACCATTCACAACCTATGTACATTTAGTAAGCTATCTGAATGGATTCTACAAACTGCATGGGTATGGGCTTTGCATATATGGACAGGGAAAAAACAGTTGGGACAGTGAATTCATATAGGTAGTGGAGGAGGCTGCCACTGCAACCCAACTCCCGTCCAGCATGAATTCAGTTGGGTGCATATAAAGGCCAGATCTACACCAAGCAGGATACAACACTTTAAAAATAGGTTGAAAACAGTATATGTAATGTGTCCTGGGCCTGAACAGTTGTCAAAACCATTATAAAACAGGGGAGAGGGCCTTTTCAGTGGTAGCCCCCAATTATGGAATAATCTCCATGACGAGGCTCACCCGGCGCCAACATTGCTATCTTTTCGGCGCCAGGTTAAGACTTTTCTCTTCTCGCAGGTAGTTAACAACATTTATTTATTTATTTATGTATGTATGTATGTATGTATGTATGTATTACATTTTTATGCTGCCCAATAGCCGAAGCTCTCTGGGCGGTTCACAAAAATTAAAACCATAATAAAACAACCAATAGTCTAAAACACACAAATGCAAAATACAGTATAAAAAGCACAACCAGGATAAAACCACACAGCAGAAATTGATATAAGATTAAAATACAGAATTAGAACAGTAAAATTTAAATTTAAGTTAAAATTAAGTGTTAAAATACTGAGAGAATAAAAAGGTCTTCAGCTGGTGATGAAAGGAGTACAGTGTAGGCGCCAGGTGGACCTCTCTAGGGAGCTCATTCCACAGCCGGGGTGCCACAGCGGAGAAAGCCCTCCTCCTAGTAGCCACCTGCCTCACTTCCTTTGGCAGGGGCTCATGGAGAAGGACCCCTGTGGATGATCTTAAGGTCCGGGCAGGTACATATGAGAGTAGGCATTCCTTCAAATAACCTGGCCCCAAACCGTTTAGGGCTTTGAATGTTAATACCAGCACTTTGAATGGGCTGAGTTTGTTTGTTTCTAACAGACCTCAGAATAGCTGTTTTTACAATAGCTGTTGTTTTTATGCTTCTTATGCTTTTAAATTTTCTATATTTGTTTTTAATGTTTACTGTTTTTAACTCTTGTAAACTGCCCAGAGAGCTTCAGCTATGAGGCGGTATATAAATCCAATAAATAAATATAAATAAATAAACTGTTATAAAGCAGTAGTATAGATCCTGCCAAAGTTGTCCTGTCCATTCAAGTTATTGAACGAAGCCCTTGTACATGCGGATGATCTCTGTGCTGAATAGAGCTCCCATGGCCCAAGGAATCACAGGGTTCTTGTCTTTAGAAAACACAGGGTAGAAAAGAGAGCTGCACAGTTGGCACTGCCTCTTCCATGCTGAAGATGAGGGTAGCATGAGTCCCATCACTGAGTGTCTTTAAAACTCCACATCCCTTGAAGGAACAAAGGCCACAGCTAGACCTAAGGTTTATCCTGGGATCATCCAGGGTTCGCCCCTGCCTGAGCACTGGATCCCCTGTGTGTCACCTAGATGAACAGGTTTGACTCCTCGATGATCCAGGGATAAACCTTAGGTCTAGCTATGGCCAAAGATGTCTGACTCCACCAAATGCACCTACCCTATGGCTTTTGTGCAGCTTCCATAAAGAGAAGCAAAATTGTTGTGGCTTTACTGCCACAACAGAAGAATACTGTCTGGCCAGGCTATGAGGTTAACTTTGGCTATCAACAACAAGCAGGGCCATAGATCAGGTGTAGAGCACCTGCTTTCCATGCAGAAGATCTCAGATTTGAACCCCAGCATCTCCAGGTAGAGCAGGAAAAACTCCCACCTGAAACCCTGGAGAGCCGCTGCCAGTCAGTGTCGACAATACTGGGCTAGATGGACCAGTGGTCTGACTTGGTATAAGACAGCTTCTTATGTTGCTATGCTTGATTCATTAAAGGGGCAGGTAATTAGATAAGCAGTCTCTGATGATTGCCTCTGTTTATACTTGTATCCAAAATGTATCTCAAATTTTACTTTTAGTCAGTCCAGATAACTGACCACTGAAAATGTATCTGTGCTTCTGTGGAAAGGAAACAGATTATTGTAAGGCTAGTCTCCTTAGTGACTAAATAAACAACTGGCAAAGAAAGAAAGAAAGAAAGAAAGAAAGAGCGTTCATTAAGATTTATACAGCTTTCTTTAGGGTTTTCTGATTTTCTTTCTAACTGGAGTTGATTTTGGTGGCATGAACTAGAGGAGGATTTTGGTATACTACAGTTCCATTGACATTTATAGGCCTTAATGCTGAATCTGTATGCCTTAAAGCCCATTCTTTTCATTGGGACAGAAGAGGACCTAGCTTCCTTTGGACAATGGCCTTGGAGTCTGTTTTAGCATTAAAAGAGAATGAGGAATTTATTTTCTGAATATTCAGCTTGTAACCAATTAGAGTTTTAACACTGGAAAACTGGAGAAGGCATTTTCTTTGTTTTAATAATCCTGTTTTAAACTCGTTATTTTTTCCACCTGGGAAAAGCTACTACTTATCAGAGAATCTGAACATTGGTATTAAATTGCAGAGTGGCTCTGGGAATTCTTAAATACAATTCATTAGAAGTACATTGGAAGAGAAGTTTAGTCATGGATTTATTTAATTGACCCAATGCTTCTTTGGGGGGAGAGGGGGTTATATCAGCACCTCCCACTGTGGTGCCTAGAAGCATCATTTGCAGTGGTAGCCAGGGGGAAAAATTGAGTTGAAAATTCAAGGCTAGATTACTTGCATTCTGCTCTACAGTGGGCTATTATTGACACCTGTTGGGAAGTTATATCTGCTGCAGAATGGTGGTTGTAAACACATGGAAGTTATTATAGTTTCAGGCATCTACATTAGCAAATTAGTGAAATGTAGGAAGCATCCTGGGAGAAGACAGATGTTTATTTATTTATGCCCAGAAGCCACTCTCCTGGAGCGCCCACTCTTGGTCACCATATATTTTGATGGGATTTCACAACTGACATCAGGCCTTCTGGGTCAGGTGGGCACTCACTGCATGCCAGATGTCTTCCCCAGTTGGCAATAGGGTATCCACCTATGCACTGCCAAAAAAGAGGACCAAAGAGGAGAGTGATTTGCATAACATCTGTATATGCTAGTTTATATGTATTTATGCATTTTAGAAAAAAATACTTATTACAATTTTATACTGCTCAGTAGTTGTCAGGATCATGATAGTAGTAATCAGTGAGGAGATCATTCCATAATTGGGGGGGGGGGGGCACTACCAAGGAAGCCCTCTCCCTTGTTGCCATCCTCCAAGCCTCCCTCAAAGGAGACACTTGGAGATGACGATCATAGGTTCAAACTGGGGGAGGCCCTCCATCAGATATTACAATCCAGGTGTATAAGGCTTCATAGATCAAAATCAGGACCTTCAATGGGGCTCAGAAATGTACAAATAGCCTGTGCAAGTAGATCAGAATTGGTATTATATGTTCATATCTCCTGATTCCTTCTGGCCACTGAAGGAATCGGGAGATATGAAGGAATCAGGGATATTCCTTTCCAAACCATTGTCAAAGTCAGTCCCATTATATTGCAGCAACTTGGAGATTACCAGAGCATGAACTACTGAAGCCAGGTTAACTCTGTCCAGTTAGGGGCATAGATGGTCAACCAATGAAAGCTGGTAGATGACACTCTATGTGAATGAGACCACTGAGCCTTGCACAACAACAATGGCTCCAGGAGTACAACCCTAACCACAACAGGCTGAACATTTTCCATCCAGTCAGAAGAACCACCCATCAACAGCATCTCAGTCTTAAAATACAGTACCTCCTACCACACTTTGGAAGATTGCGGCCAGGTGGTCCTTGTGCCTACTTGGTCAGCCTGCTAAGCAAGTGCAAACTGTGGGTGGGCAATTGTTGTTAAGGTCCATTATCTTTAAATTGGAATTGTATATGACTGCCCTTCAAGTAGAGGATTCCTTCAAATAGACAGCTGACCTCTGTAAAAGAAGCCACCTGGCCACCTTCACAAGCTTGCTTTTAAAAGAAGGAAAATGTTATTGAAAGTATGCCACTAACATTAAACGAAGCCTTCATTTAAACCTTCTTTTATGAATGATAATATGCAGAGAAGCATACATCTTTCCTCACACAGGCCTTAGCTAGACCTAAGGATTATCCCAGGCAAGTGGAGGGGTTGTCCCTGCCTGCTCCCGGGATCCCTGTGTGTCACTTGGATGCAAAGGGATGATCCCAGGACAATCCTGGGATATAGGCCTGGTCTAGCCATGGCCACAGACAAAGGAGCTTCCACTATACATACACTTCATATAGTGCTTTTTCTGATTTGTGTAAGCACAAAGGATCCAGGGATATCATACTGCTGTTATATTATTATTATTATTATTATTATTATTATTATTATTATTATTGCCATAGAAATGAAAGTCACAGTGGGAACAAGCTAACTAATGCATATTTACTTACAGTGTGATGAGAGAGTTAGAAGCCTGCTGAGTTAGGCCACAGCTAGACCTAAGGTTTATCCTGGGATCATCCAGGGTTCGACCCTGCCTGAGCACTGGATCCCCTGTGTGTCACCTAGATGAACAGGTTTGACCCCTGGATGATCCAGGGATAAACCTTAGGTCTAGCTATGGCCTGTGTCTACCTTTTGAGGTATTCTAGTACATGACACTGCTCCCCATCCCCCAATACTTCTTTAAACAGCAATAACTATTACTAAGCAAAGTTGCCCTTCAGGTTATGTTCAAGCATGTAGTCCTCCAAATAGTAAAACTATTATATGGTGATATATCTGCATATACTGACATCCATGGAGTGAAATATTATAAAAGAAAGAGAGACTAAAATCACACTTTCATAAATAGGAATTTAAAACATATGTCACATTTGTGTGGGTCTCGAAGCCATTTGCTTGGCAGGTATTTTTTTAAGAAGAGTGAGAAGGGTGCCAGAATAATAGCCATATAGTGGGAAATGTCATTGTTTGGCAGGTAAACATGAAGCCATAGCAATGTGCTCCTAATGGTCGGCCATGGATTGTTTGTTTAAATCTGGCCTACTTCAGCTATTGTACAGCACAATACAACCACTGCTGTTATTTAATGTCGAACAGGTTGGGGCATAAAGTTTGCAGGTTGGACTTCAAGGATGGATGGATTCAATAGCACTCCTGGTGATAACCCACTGCAGAGATACAACAGCCCGTTGTAACAGAAAACATTTCCTTTTCGTACAACGTGTCAATCCAGCAAAATCAAAAGGAGCTCATAAACTCAAATGAATCCTTATATTCCCAATGAAAACCTTTTAAAGTATTGTTTAAGCATACATAAAGCCAATGGTATGGATCCAAACTTTGCTGTCTATGAAGAGAATGGCTTCTTCTGCTATTGTGAGTCTTTTGATCCAATGGAGGGATCCCACTAGTGGAAAAGAGGGAGGCAACTTCTGCTGATCCCTCTCCTCCCTCACCTTGTAGCCCCAAGTACCACCTCTCACACTGTTCCAGAGGGTCCCCCAGCTCTCTGGAGCAGAATTTAGAATGGTGCAAGCAGGTGCAGGCCCATGTTTTTGATGTGCACATTTAGCTAGTCGTGTGGCACAGAGCGGTAAAGCAGCAGTTACTGCAGCCGAAACTCTCCCCATGGCCTGAGTTCGATCCCAGTAGAAGCTGGTTTCAGGCAGCTGGCTCGGGTTGACTCAGCCTTCCACCCTCCCGAGGTTGGTAAAATGAGTACCCAGTTAGCTGGGGGAAAGGTAATAACAGCCGGGGAAGGCAACGGCAAACCACCCCGCTGTAAGGCCTGCCAAGAAAATGTCAGCGAAAGCTGGAGTCCCTCCAAGAGTCAGTAATGACTCAGTGTTTGCACGAGAGGTTCTTTTCCTTTCCTTCCCGGTCTTTATTATTAAATAAGGATGACTGTTGCATGGAAATCCAGCCCTTTTGGGGCCCAATGGATCCATGTGGCATCCCATCTCAGCTTCCATTTGCAAGCCAAGTGGCAGGTCAGTTCCCAAAATTCTGGAACTTTGTCAGCTTTTCAAAAATTTGCAAGTCATGATTTGCCAAAATATTTTTTAAAAAAAGGTTGTAAATGTTTATGGAAATCGCAATATGCACAAAATCACAGCTGTAAGTATTACATTTTGCAAATTGCCCTATTTACCACAGTGATTTTGCACAATTGTAATTTCTATAAATATTCACAGCTGCAATTTTGCACAAATTGCGACTTCTGTAAATATTTACAGCCGCAATTTCATGTAAATCATGATTTGCCAAATCCCCACCCCCCCACCCTGAAATCCACTAGCCGGCCTGACCTGTTGTATGACTATTACTCGTGGTATGAGTATTAATAAACCACATAGGACACAGCGACCTGTCTATTTCAGGGTTCTTTGTGTGTTTGTGAATCCCTTGTGTCCAACGTTTTTGTGAACACATCTTTAATGGCTTCCAGCATAGCTAATTTTTCAGGTTCTTGGCTGTGCAAATTGAGTGGCATAACTTTATGTCTCCTTTGCTTATTTGTTTACGGGCTCTGCTATCTTGCCTATGGTAAAAATAGCTTCTCCTTATTATGCATGTTGTGTATTTTCAATAATCCACAACTGCCCAACTGAGCCATAGAGGCATGGGGGTGCTTTGAAATGTTCTTAGTTTTGCATTACATTGTTTTATCTCAGTTTGAAACAACCTAATAACATCAACAGCATCACCTAGCTTGGATACTGAGCATGCTTTTTGTGCCATTTTATTTTCCCTTGAAACCCCAATTCTGCATAGTTTGCCCCATCACTTTTGCTGCCAAGGGCTGCATTCTTGGTGGATAATCTTTTGGGGAGGGCATATGCAGGTGGTCAGTGGGGCCAAAACCAATGATGGGATTACCACTGTCCTTTCTCTCTCTTTTTTCAATCCTTTCTCTCTCTCTCTCTCTCCCTCTCTCTTTCATTCTCTGGGCATGTCTACACCAGCCATTAAATCCGGGCTGGTCTCATGTGGGTCCCTGTGGGTCCATACGATGCACAGCAAATCCTGGGGGCAAGTGGGGACACCACGGGCTTTCTGCAAGATGTTGGGAACCAGAGAAAACCCAATGGTTCCCACAGTCCTGGAAGCATCCCGCAGAGCGCAGGCAGTGCGGCTGCTACTGCCGCCGCCTTTTCCCTTCCTCCCCGCGAGTAGCAGGGCTCGCAGATGGCTTGCAGATGGCTTTTGAAATTAAGACAAGGGCCACATGCCATTATCATGAAGGCCTCAGGTTGCCTAGCCACCCTGCTTGAACTTGGCTCATGGCTGGTTTGTTGAGCAAAGACAGGTTCAAATACAAAAGTGAAAGTAAAGCGACAAGCATGGTCTTGGGATCTAGGCAAAACTGGGAATTAAAATAAAAAATAAAAATGAAGCTGTGGTTCATAAGATCTGTGTTGTTACAGCAGTGTATAGACTGGAAATGAAGGCTTATGTAGCTTAGATGCCAGAGCACTGTCCAGATCCATCAGTAAACAGTTAACCCTGTTTGCAGGCTTCCTGTTCTTAAGGATGCTTCCTAATTCTGAGAAGTCCTCTTCCTTGTGAAAAGCCTGCTTTTGTTGGTCCCTCAAGCATGTGCCTTGCTGATGGGAGACTGGCTTCCTCTTTTGGCACCAACCAATGCTCTGTAGGTATAATGTCTGTTGCTTATGTATGCATTCAGATAAATCTCATGACATCCAAATCTTCTATGAGCGTCAACATTTCTTAAGATAATGAATACATGAAAGGCCTCAACAGGCCAGGATGACCAAGCAGTGAGGGAGCCTTTGCTAATTTCCCCTGTCATTTTTGCTAGATGAGAGTTTCCTACAATTCTCTTAAAGGAACAATACAACACACTAGAACTGGATGGTCACTCAGACGCCTCCTGTAACTGTATGGGCAAGGTATCTTCATCAGGAGCCCCTTGTGGGAGTGTCTTAAGAACCACTGTTGTGTAACCTCTTCTGGTGGTGTGGTGCCTATGGGAATGGTGCCCCCCATCATACTGGAAATGAAGGCTGTATCATCATGGTACAGGCCATCATTGGAATTGTGGGGCTTTCAGACTCAAAATCTTCACCAGAGGAGGATGTGCATCAGAGCTCCTGCTTGCATTAGAATTCTCATTATTTACAATGATACCATGCAATTTGTACATGCAATTCAATTTATGGGCAGAGAAGATCTTTAATGAAATCAGCAAAGAATCTGTTTCAACATCTCCATGTTGAACATGCCTGAGAAATTACTGTGTAGTGGCTGCTTTTCTAATGCAGTACATTGAATACAGCTTAATGTTAAGTATATGACTAAGTATTTATTAAAAAATAACTGTATTTCATTTAGTGTTCAGGCTGCTGCCTAGATTGTTTTTCAAAACTAGCAATTTGTCAGCAATGGCTTGGTTGATGGAGTTGTTGCAATTCCCAGATTTTGCTGCCCAGCTATAGATGAGGAGAAAAAGGAATATTTTCACCACCGAAGGGCATCAACAATGGTGGAGGACTCAGATAGGACAGTGCACACAGGATACCATACTGTGCCTATACAAAAACCTACAGTGATTGATGTGAACTGATGGTCAGGAGTCCACAATTATGGTTGCTATAGTCACCATGGCAATCATGAATTTAATGCTAGTGGTCAGGAGTGAAGAGCAGCTGTGGTTTTCTGTCCTTTAAAAATTAACTGCTGGAAAGCTCCTCTATTGATCAGGAACTAAGCCATTGCTGATGGAATTACTAGTTTTGAAAAACAAACAAAAAGCAATCTATTGATCAAGAAAACTAGTCTGATAGACAAGTGTGTAAGTCACGTATCCTGCCATGTCTCACATACCCCCAAACAGCTTTGTCAATCTTAATATGAGCATCCTCTGTGATGTTCTGACATAATCTTCTGATGCCTTCCTGTTGAGTGCTCCTATCTTCACAGATTCAGTACCTGAAAGGAGAGTCTTCTCAGTGGTTCTACCCTGGTTGTGGGGACAGAGAGATGTTGCAAGTTGGTCAATCCTGTCTAGGGTGTTTGGTAGTCATAGAATGGAGCTGCACCCAACCCCCCCCACCACCATCCATGGGATGGCAAAATTGTTGGGGGGGCCTGCCCCCATGGGCACAGAGTCTGACATGGTATAAAGCAGCTGAATTACATGTTCAGTGAAAATATCACATGGTACAGGGTCTTCCTAGATTGTATCATCTGCATAATTGAATGCTACTACATTCTGCACAGAGTGAATTAACTCATCAGGGAGAAGAGGAAGATGCAACCGCCCAGAGAGCTTCGGCTACGGGGCGGTATATAAATGTAATAAATAATAATAATAACCTTTCACTGTGGCATCTAATTTTGCTTTGATCCAGTGGAGGTTTCCATGAATGGAAGGAAGAAGCAGGTATTGATTTTCTCTTCCTCCCTTGCCCTTGGGCCCCCCATCTGTTTTTGCAGATCTGTGTGAGAGGTGGCACAGGGGTGGGGAGAATTGGTGAAAAATGCCTCTGTGAGGGATAGAATAACTGCCATGTGAGGAAAAGCAGCAGTAGCACCAGCAAATTTCTTGGGGTGTGTGTATGTGGGCAAGCAATTCCCTCAGCATGAGTGGACCCTAGCACTTCTGTTTACTGGTCTAGTCTCCTACTATTCCCTTCTTCTTCTGCTCCCCCCCCCCCCTTTCCCCTTAATCACTTGTATTACTAAGGTCCCTTTTTGGATTCAAGTGCTTACAAGGATGCTATTCATAAGCGGGCCTGTCTTTCCTTGAGGACATAAAGTTTTGCTGCCTGAAGTCTGAGAAGTAGTCCCAGCCTGGTACTTGTCTCCCTTTAGGGAGAAGAAGAGTCCTCTTTTCACCTTTTGGAACATGTTTCCCCTTGGCTTTGAGACTATTTTAGGCTATCTTTCTCCAAGACAGTTTTTCTGAGCCAGGGACCTGCCTCCTGAGCAGTTTGGTGTAGTTTTTTTTCTTCCCTACTTGATTTTTCTCACTGGTGAAGCTTGGGCTTCACAGCACTTTTCATTTTAAAATACTTTTTCACTCTCTATCGGGATTAATTTTCCATACCTGGGCTTTATTGAGTTCTACAATAAAGCCCAGGTATGGATTTTAGGAGCGAGCTCACAGGGTTATAGGCTTTCCCTAATGGAGATCTTTGCCCTAATTTCACAACTTTCCCTGTAGGATTTGAACCCTTATTGCCTGTTTCCCATCTCAGCACTAGTACCTGATGAGGTAAGATTTTGTTCCTAAAACACAGGAAACTGCATCCATGTGATGCTATCCCATATGGCTATCCAATATGCATGTTAATATTAATGTTGCAATTTCATGGTCAGAGCCAATGACATGGGTCTTTCCAACCCTATTGATTACCTTTTTTGCAACAACACAAAAATACAACTCCATGTGCATGTGAAAGTGGTCTAAGTGGTCATATGGGATGATGCACATTTTCAGCTGTTTTCATGCTGCCTCTGGCAAAGTGAGCCATTCTTCCCTGTGTAGTTTCAGAAAATGTTTCTGTGAATTTCAGGGGATTCTTGGACATATGGACACTTGGCATTGCCTCACCCTCTCCTGCCAATGGTCTCAAAACAAAGCAATACAAAACACCTTGATCTGGCCCTGTAGAAATGTTCTTCTTAAGCAGTTTTACAGTCCAAATCTCCTGCATGCTTATATATATTCAATGAACAAAAAACCTACAGTTTATAAAACAACATTAAGGACGTACACTTTTCCACCAAGCACCAAAAAGCGGGGAAATTGGGAGTTAAGGCTCACAAGCCTTAACGCCACATCCTCCCTAAGGAGGCAGAAAGTACCAGTGAAATTCTCATTCTGCCAAAGCAGATAAACCATGAGGACAGGATGGAGAATAGGATACGCAGAGGTGACTGTGGGGTTGTGGAAAACTGATGACGAACAACTTAGAGCCACCTACTTCTCTTTTTTTGTTTAGAGCAGCCCTTCCCCAACCTGGTGCCCTCCAAAGGTGTTGGACTACAACTCCCATCATTGCAAGTCAGTATGTCCCATGGACAGGAAAGCTGGGACTGTAGGGTAGGGAATGCTGTTCTATTTCCTTTCCAAATACAGGTACTGCACAATATTTTTTCTCTCACACACATCTTGCATAGAGCAGCACGATTGATAACTGAAGGGGCACTATTTGTTGGAGATGTAGAACCAGAGCAAGGGCTGGCATTTTCAACTTTTGGTTAATACCCTGCCCTTCAAAGAACCAATGTTTTTCCCCTCACCGTTAAAATGTGTTCATACAAAATATACTGTTCACTCCCCACAATCCCTTCACAATACACCATCTCATCTGAGTGACAGAGGAACAGAAAATGATTGATTTGGTTGTCTTGAACTCCTTTCAAATGAAAATAGTTTGCAATCCTATACCACCTGGGAGGAAACTCTAGTAAATTTAGCAGCACTGAGTTCTGAGAAGGTATGTATAGGATCAAAGTGTAAACCAAACTTCTCCAGCCTGGTGCTCTTCAGATGTGTTGCACTGCAACTTCCATGTTATGATGAGGACAAAAAACATTTTCTTCAATAGTTTTAAAATAATCCTTACACATGAATCTATTAGGTGTTAGCTCTGTCTTTGATCTCACAATGCTGAACATGTAAGAAAAGTCCTCTGTGGTCACAGCATTTGCAACATTCCTGATCACTTTCCATGCTTACAGGGACTTTTATGATTTGAACTTCAAAACATCTTGTGATCTACATTCTGCCTGCCCTTGCTCTAGAACAGCATTCCCCAATAACTTTTCTACAACCCCACAGTCAGCTCTGCATATGATAGCCTGCTTCCCTCCAAATGTTTGAGAGTCTGAGTTGCAGCATTCCTGTCCATGGGACATACTGACTTGTAATGATGGGAGTTGTAGTCCAACACCTTTGGAGGGCACCAGGTTGGGGAAGGGCTGCTCTAAACAAAAAAAGAGAAGTAGGTGGCTCTAAGTTGTTCGTCATCAGTTTTCCACAACCCCACAGTCACCTCTGCGTATCCTATTCTCCATCCTGTCCTCATGGTTTATCTGCTTTGGCAGAATGAGAATTTCACTGGTACTTTCTGCCTCCTTAGGGAGGATGTGGCGTTAAGGCTTGTGAGCCTTAACTCCCAATTTCCCCGCTTTTTGGTGCTTGGTGGAAAAGTGTACGTCCTTAACGTTGTTTTATAAACCGTAGGTTTATATGTTCCAATATAGCTGATATAGTAGTAAGAATGATGGAGACGAGCTGGAAGGGTTCAGAGGAGGGCACCCAGGATGATCAGGGGTCTGGAAACAAAGCTCCATGAAGAGAGACTGAAACAACTGGGCATGTTTGGCCTAGAAAAGAGAAGATTGATGGAACCAGTTACCTAGGGAGGTTGTGGCCTCTCCCACACTAGAGGCATTCAAGAGGCAGCTAGACAACCATCTGTCAGGGATGCTTTAAGGTGGATTCCTGCATTGAGCAGGGGTTGGACTCGATGGCCTTATAGGCCCCTTCCAACTCTACTATTCTATGATCAAAAATGCATTGCTGTGATTCAGGGGGCTATGACAGTTTTGTGCATTTATTTATAAGGGTGGAAACGGTACAGTAACTTTCAAAATTGTATCAAACTTATTCTCAGCAGCTATTCAGTGCCCGATATGTATAGCTGAATACCTAGAAACTGATGCCATTGACAATGTGATCCAGACATCCCATGATAAAAAGTCGGCATGAAATATTTTTTTCAATTACTAGCAATAAATCATTTATTTATTTATTTATTTATTTATTTATTACATTTATATACTACCCCGTATCCAAAGCTCTCTGGGTGGTTTACAATACATTTACATGTATCATACCTCATTACTTGAATTTAAGGTTTAAATAATATCTGAAGCTGGCCCAGTGTAATAAAGTTGTAATCTTATGCATTTTTAGACAGAAAAGCAAGACTGGCTGAGGAATGCTGGAAGTTGTAGGCCTCCCCCCCCCCTTTCAACATGCATAAGATTACACCCTTATAGACTTAAGAGTTTCAGAATGAAGAGCTCATTAACTTTTGTAAACTGCCCAGAGAGCTTTGACCATGGGGAAGTATATAAAAGCAATTAATTAATTAATCAATCCATCAGGGGGTAATCTTTACAATCCCAAATTCTACGAAGCAGAGAAGCCAGCTTCTGAAGATATGATCCAGACCTCTTCAGAAGGGGGAATAGTGTTATGTGGTTGGGGTCAGTCAAAATTATCTTCAGGGATCCTTTACTCAGTTTCCATTGTACTGTTTTTAAAAAGAGGAAAATGAAAAGTAGCAAGATGTGTTCTAATTTCCGCATTCTGAACTTCATCTCTTGCACACACTTACCACAAGGCACCTTGCACCTAATTTACCAAGTTTACATGACATAACCCAGCCCTGAAGTGGCCCACATGGGCCATCATCAGGAACCAGTTATGTGGTATAAAACACAATCATCTAGAACAGCACTTCCCATATTTTATCTAATTCCTGCATTCTACACAGCTCAAGTAATAACATATAAAATAATGCATAGCAATGTGAAGTAGCATAAATACAGCAGACCTAATCAGGCAGAGTCATATAGCGAAGTTGGGGCGGAGGGGGGGGCGAGAAGCATGCAGTAGGAACATTAACTGTGATACGGAAAGGAGGACTGGAACATCACTACCTTTTATTATTTATGGTGAGACAAATTGGGGGTGGGGGAAAAGTGCAAGAGTTCAGAAAAATATATATGACTAGGAATAACAATTCTATGCACATTTTCCTTCCAGCTGGCCACACACACGAGATTTACTTGACTTGCTGAAATCCTTATCCCACATACTAAGGAGTGAACATAAGTATTCCACTAAACATAATGGGCCTTAGTTATGCTTACAAACAGACCAATTGTAATCAATGGGATAAGTTACTCATGACTAACTTACATCTCATTGATTTCAATGGGTCTGCTCTAAACAAGACAGCCATGCTTGGATCCAATCCAGTGCTTTTCCAATGTTAATTCTCACCCCCTCTCCCTATTTTTTTTTAAACTATTCCTTTCCTTCTTTCGCCTTCTTGCTGCTTGGAGAAAGCGGGGGGGGGAGATAAGGGGGGAGAGGAGGTGGGTTGGAGCCAAAACTTCAGAGAGCTTTTTTTTCCCCCTCCGTGGATGCTCCCTCCCCCACCACCTCTTCCTCTCCCGTCCACTCCCAATTTGTTTTTCCTGTGCGTGTGCGAGTGAAAGAGAGAGAGAGAAAGGAGGGAAAGGCAGCCCACCAAAGTGAACCGCGTCTTCTCCCTGTTCCTTCGCCAGCCCCATCTCTTTCCTTACATTATGCTGGGATATCTGATCCTCGGAGCTCGAATCTTTCTGCTCCTCCCGATCAACTACCACAACAGAGTCCAGGGAAAACAAATTGGATGAGAGTAATCCTCATGTTTAATAAAAGTGAAGTTGTGGGAGTAGGCGGCGGGGAAGGGGAGGGGGGCATCCACGGAGGGGGAAAAAAAGCTCTCTGAAGTTTTGGCTCCAACCCTCCTCCTCTCCCCGCCCTTCCCCCCCTTTCTCCAAGCAACAAGAAGGTGAAAGAAGGAATCTTTTTTTTTAAAAAAAAAAAAAAAAAAAGGGGGGGGCAAAAGGGTGAGGGGTGGAAAGGCCGGTTGCTGCAATGAAGCAGCACAAACCACCATGCAGGTTGCGTTATGGGCAGTGGGATTAAGCACGCTATTGCTGCAAGATTTCCTGAACGTAGCCGGTGCAGCAGCAAGAAAGCAGGGCTTACATTAGAGAGAATAAGGTAAGATGCAGCAACAGCAGGGCCCGGGTTTTTGGTTTTTGGTTTTTTTAAAAAATACACACAGGCGCCCGGTAGCGGAGGAAGCGCCCTGGCCACCTCCTCCCCCGAATCATTGGCGTCTCTCCCCTCCGCCCGGCTCTCCCTTCCACTCCCCACTATGGCTTATTAAGTGTTGCTAGGCCGCGGTGAGGCCTATGCTGCAGTCTCGGGCCAACTGCCCGGCCGCACTTAAAGGGAAGGAGGGGTGGCGGCAGCGGCCACATTCAAAGGGGTCTCCAGCACCTGTCTCGGCCCTGCCTGGCCCGGCTCCTGCGTCCGGCTCTTCTCCCTTGCTGAGCCTGGAAAGGCTGCGGCGGCTGGCAGCTCTGAGCATTGCGAAAGACTCCCCCTGTGCAGCGCAAGGAAAGGGCCGAGCCAAGCACGCTTGACCAGGCGGAGGCCTTTCCAACAGTCCCCCTCCCTCCTCCCTCTCCCTCCGGGTAAGCTCTGAGGCGCATGCGTTGCGCTATGAGGCCTCTATTGACTTCAATGGGGGGAGGAATTTAAAAATGGAAGCGAATTTTAAAAATAGAAACCCCATTCCATCAATGAGAAGGACAGGGGAACATAATCCTACCAATGAATTGGAAGGTAAGGGTCCCAATTCAGATCATTTTGTGAGCAAAAAAAAAAAGTCGCCACCCGGAAGTAAATCTGAACACTTTAAAACAGACATGCTGCCCCTCTTTTTCTCCTTTAAACTGCCATCCAGCCCTCAATATTCCAGCAATCTCCCTGAAACGCGCAGGGAATGTAAAGCCAGCATTTCTTTCTGGCAGTACTGCGTTTCAGAAAGATTGCTGGAATATTTTTCATTTTACGGTGCTAGGTTGACCCTCCCCCCAATAACTCCATTTAACATGGCGGAATGTTCGTTTTACTGATCGTCCTTAACTACAGGGGACACTACCGTGTCCCCTGTAATGATGCTGATGATCAAATTCTGTTTTTCTTCCATATGAATCTTTCTTCCTATAATTTGCATCCCGTACTGGTTGTCTTTCATCTCCACTTTCAACTTATTTATTTTTTCCTGTTATTTCTTTCCCCGATACCCCCTTTCTCTCCAACCCTCAGACTTCTCCCCATTGACAACAACAACAAAAATAATCCATCCTTCATCTGAAAGTGGTTTGCATTAGCACAGCATTTTAAAGATCAGGGATTCTTGCTCACTTTCATTTCTTTTTCTGTTTCTTTCCCAGCACATCTCCCTTGATGACCCTCATTTTAATTTTCTCACCTTGTTATGTCTCATCTCATTCCTCTAATTCTCCTCCTCAGCTCGGGAAAATAGTGAGAGATTGTCAATATGCAAATGAGAAATAAAGAACTGGGGGAGGGGGGAGAATATAGTTGCTTTGTACATCTGCACAATTCATGAAAGAGGGGGAAGTGGAGCCAATTATTCTTGGGAGGGCCCTCTCTCACACACATAAAAACATATCCACAAGTCCAAAAGAGCCTATGCTACACAGTCAAGGAAAAAAAGAGACCAGCTGCTTGCTGAGAGATGAAAATAAGTGTGTGTGTGTGTGTGTGTGTGTGAGAGAGAGAGAGAGAGAGAGAGAGAGAGTTCATTGTGCTTTTTTTTTTTTTTTTTTTTTTTTTTTTACAGTTGTATTAAGTAAGTGTGACTTTGCATCAACAAGTGCCTTTCGGCATTTACAGAACTCCCAGTCCCTTCAGAGCCCAACAAATAATATAAGAAATTATGTCTCTGGACAAAGAAACAAAACCAACCCTGAATTTGTTTGCTTCTGAAAGGATTTCTAAATGCTCCCACTACTTAATATAATAACTGTGAAGCACTATGGCTTAGCCCAGCATTTTATCAGAGAGAATTACAGATTTAGACTAGGTTTCAGTACTATTTCTCACTAGGTCAGGTGTGGGTAGGCTTCAGGCATGACAGAACTATTTTGTATGTTGTTGTTTTCTACTAGTAACCCAAGATCCACCAACAAGATACAGGTGGAAAAGTCATTCATGTAGAATAAAAGAACAGGGTACCTCTTAGCATATTCTGAGTATAGGATTTATTTATTTTTTAAGTACCAGAACTGAACTGAGCTTACTTCATGCTTTCAGCAGCTGAATTCAGATGGTAGTGGTGGAAATGTTGTTGCTGTAGTAGAAAAATTGGGAGTCAGGAAGAAATCCTGCCTTATCTACTTCAAGACATCCAGAGATTACCATTAGATCCCAGTTTACCTTCTGCCCACCTTTGCCCTAGGGGACTTAGGGAACAGGTGATAGTGTGGTGGTGGGGTGGGGGAAGCATCTCTAACAGAATTGTTGGCTTCTTCAACAAACTACAATACAGTGGTTGTGGAAATTCATGCCAATTAAAAAGGGGTTTAGAATTATAAGTTCTGGAGGCCTGAGAAAGTTCGTGGTATGGATGAAACAAGCTATGTTGCAATATTATCTTCAAGCAAAACAAAATAAGGACAACAGTTGTGAATATAACCAACAAATGTGACAGAGCACACACATGCAATAATTAAACCCCTGAGCTCTAATAAGCATAACGTCTTACATAAATTTTATTACAACACGCATACATATTTATCGTACATGGAATAAGATCCAACTATACAATGCTTAAAGGCCAATGAACAATAAATCCTCCAAAAGATCAAAAAACTAAAATGCATACATTTGATGTTGCAATGAAAAAACTAAACCCTAAGTTCTTGAATAGGTAAGTGTATTTTTTTAAAGAAGAAACATATTGATAAAGAAAGCAAATCTTCAGGCGCCTAATAATATCCCAGTTCATTGAACTTTATCAGGTGCTGCTGCTGAATAACCTTTACTCTATATATTTTCAGACCTTTCTCAAAAAGGACCATCACCTACCTAAAAGCCAAGGTCTTTTTAAAACACCTTCTCAAATGTGTCTTTGGTCTCTCTGTAGATAACCAATGGAAATCTGCTGGCTGCTATTCAACATGACTCACATTGCAGCAGCCACAGAGCAGGTGTGAGATGTCTGTTTTCAGTTGAAAAGCCACCTGTGGCATGTGTTTAAAAAACCAAAAAAACAGAGATGTACCATGGCCCTGGGAAGAACGGAGGATGGGACTAGAGACTTCAATGCACTCCCACATATTGCAAGGGGTCGGTTCACAATGTTTTCCTTAATTTGTTGAAGCCTCTTGTTTAAATATATAAAGTGAAGAAAGTAGGGCAGTGTTCCTGATTGCACTAATGAAGCTCTCTCACACATACTATGTTCTATTCAAGCTGCCCACTAAATGCATAGAGATCAGGAGTGTGTGCACATATGCATGTGTGAGAGAGTTAATCCCCACACACAAAACAAAGCATTCGAAATATTTGTTGCACATTAAGTCAAGAAAACCTTTATAAAATCTGAGGATGTGGCATAAAGTTTATAGTGCATCTACTTATTAGCAAGCAAAATAGCCAACTTAACAAGCAAAATAGTCTTCTTCTCCCATGCATTGTGTCCAAGGCTGGAAACAGCCTTTCACACTTATATTGCAAGAAGGAGGCTGGTAGCCAAAGCCTCAGTTAACAAATGCAAGTGATACTGATATGTATAAACACTTTCCTTTTTCTTTCTTTTTTTTACTGATGGCATAAGAAGAGTTAATATATTTAGATCACATAAGCCAAATGTTGAGCATGAAATGGCTCTCCAGTGGCTCGTCTAGTTGTTCTCCTGGCAGGCTAGATTTCATTATCTCTAAACAGTCTTCCGTAGATGGGTGTCCAGTGTAGTCTTAATTATCCCCCATGAACTTGATTTCACAGTGTCTCTTGACAGCTTTCCCCCTTTCTTGTATTCTTATAATAACAGATACCCCCACCAATATTTAACCTAAATGTTACTTGCTGCAGCTTAAGTACATCACATGGTGAACATAAAATGACATACTCCTGTTGATGGAAGTGTGCATAAAATGACAATTTCCTACTGATGGAAGGATATTATTATTATTATTATTATTATTATTATTATTATTATTATTATTATTTTCACTCTTTGCAAAGCTGCCTTTCATCAGCTATGCACTGTATTATCAGATTTATGATCAAGTAAGTATAAAATTTCATTCTATAAGCAAATGTCTCCATGAGGAGAGTTGTTCTACCTAGTCTTACCCATCTGATCCTAAAGGAATGGGTTTGTTATGATAGGTTTGTTATGAAGTAGTGAAGACAATGTCAATAGTGATGACATAGCAAGTTCCCAAGACATTGGCTCTGAACACTTGTGAATGTTATACTCTAGAAACATTTTGAAAACAGAAAGAAAAGAAGGAATAAGGATGCCAAAGGATGTGAAGCCTTCGGTTCAACTGCTTGAAGTTCCAGCATGGCAGCTAATCTTTCTAACATGTTGGGATGGGGGAGAATTTCGTTCAGTTTTCGTTTTTATATGAACTTATCAGATTCCCACCTTCCAAATCAGAATGCAAACTGGAACACAGTTACATCTTTCAGCATTCACAGTGCTGTTCTCTGAACAAAAAAATGCATACAAAAATGTGCATACTAGGGAATCCTGCACTCAAAACTGTATATATTAGAGAAACACACACACACACACACACACACACACACACACACACACACGTATATTAGAAGAAATTCATATGCACAAAAATGCATATGAATTTCTGTGCTGACTTTAAAAAAGAGAAGATTAGCAAAACGATGTGGAAATTTGAACTGAAGGTTGGAAAAATAAGCAATGACAAGAAACCACAAATTGACAGATTGACCACATGTTTCAGTTATACCTTGCCATCTTCTTGAAAACATTCAAAATGTAGATAAAGCCAGGAACTGGGGAGCTGTAATTGCAACACATACTGAAAATATGTCAGAAAATGCAAAGGGCCAAAGAAGAACTAAAGTAGCATCGCCTCATCAGAAATGCATGGCAAACATCTCTTTGTGTTGAGCTGAGTAGCAGATGGAAGCAACTCTTTCCATAAAGGTCTGATGGGTCCTATGATAGGGACGAGATTGTGAGATGGATCCAGAATCTGCCTTCTGCTCACAGAAGGTGGTTCCACCTGATTTTCAGGGATATCCATATCTTCCACTCCACTGCTGACCTCATTCCACAGGGTCTCCTGACTTTCTGTGTAGCCTTTCAGTTGCCACAAGACTCTTCATTGTTGTTTCCAAATCAATTACTTTTAATTGTCATATCCTTCTGTTGAGTTGCATTTTAGGAAATATTTTACTTGGTTGTGTTTTAGGAAATATTGCATTTCATAAATGAACTAGGTTGCATTCTGGGAAATATTTAAATATTCAGTGAATACATCTTGCATCAATATTCATAAGGAAAAATGTTGAGGAGGAAATTTGCTTCAGCTCTCATTTCAACATTGTCTTTTGAACAACTCCTCTGACATTATAATCATGTAATAGGTTGCTGTCTGATTTGGAAGTGAAATTTGCAAAGGTAACATTTATGAAAAGAGCATTTCCTAGAGATTAAATATATTATATAATAGCTCAATGGGATTTATTGTCCAGGAGTGTTTATACTGAAGGAATATATTGCCATTCAGCCTGCATGATAAAACTGTAGACAGATTTCTTACAGGTTCATCTAAACAATATTCTCCAAAGAGAACTTCAAAGATATTTCTTGTTCAGAATTTCAATGGTATGCCAATTTTTTTGATACATTGTCTCAAGTGACATGAAATTGAGGCCTTTGTGGCGTCTCAACTTCCCTATCTAAACAGGTATCATTTCTCACTTTTAGAGTCAAAATATATTTATTGGTATGACCTAAATATTCATCAGGTACTAACATCTTTATCAGAACTTGGTTTACAACTCCAAAAAGCTCAAGATTCATTCAAAGTTGCTTTCTGATGGTATGGAAGCTTCCATGTATACAGCTGTACTCATAAAGGCCACCTCCTTGCAGACATTCAGACTGCATGCATGAATATCACAGGAGTGAGACTACTCGGCGCGGCTCTGTACCCACTCATGTGTTCGACTAAGTGATATACAGAAGACCTGAATATAACTTAGAGATCATCCAGTTGTGGGGGAAATCAGCTAAGAGAAGGGGAGTAAGATGTCTAATCTCCATTATCCTCACCTGGCATGTTAACTCACCAATGCCATAATATCAACACTCTCCACCATTCTGATTACCCACAGCTTCTTTCAAGCACATATTAAAACCTGCTACACCAACCCCTGCCATGAATAGCTCCACTCCAAAAACTCTAGGGCCCCTAGATGTCACCAAATGAACTCAATGGGGCTTAAGTTACCATTTGTAGACAGTAGAACTGCACAGTCAGTTCTCTTCCAAGGTTCCTGTTCGTTCCCTCTTGTATTCAACCTTACTCATATATTCTGTGGCTCATACCAAAAAGGAGATGGAACAAATGTTCCCAAATATGGGCATGTTGAACACCACACTTGAGAGCTACTGTGTGCTAGGGTATATTTATTTATACACTGACTGAGCCATTGAAGCAGAGCTCAAATGCTGTTTGCTACAATTCTTCCTCAAATGAGGTCTTTCTAGGCTGGCACTGTCTGACCTGACTAGCAGCAGCTGTCCAAGGTTTTAGCCGGTGACTGAAAACCTTAGACTGGAGATGCCAAAGGCTGAATTTGGGATCATATACATGCATAGCATGTCCTCGACTCCTGAGACAAGCACTCTTAGCAATAGCCACTTGCTTAATATGCCATCCTATTTGGCTTTGTCTTCAATGAGTTATGGATATCTTAACTCCGGGGGACGCAGGCAGCCAGCTTACCGTTAAAAACCAGACATCATGTAAAATGGCTCCGTCAATATGCTGATGATGTGCTTCATAATTTCTATTCCTCACTGCCTATTCGTATGGCAATTTTTAACTCTGAATTCTAGGCTATCATTTGACATTATGAGTTCAATTAATTTGTAGAATGCACAGGAAATGTCAGGCACTTGTAAATCTGTGTTAAAAATGCCATTGCCATCTAACAGTTTCCCCCCACTATTCCTAAAGTACATTCCGGCAATAGTCATGTCTTCAAAACGATTCTCAAGACTCCATTTTTTCTGACCTGTAGCAGTTATGCAAAATCTGTGTTTAATAAACTCAGTCTACAGGCAGATTTGCTATGATTTGTACAATTGCGCCATTATGGATCTATTGTTTTGTTAAAATTCATGTTGGCTCTGATCCTTCGAGAATGTCCTCAAGTGCACTGGAGTGATTGGCATAGAAATGTGCTTTAAAAAAAATCCACTAACAGACAATTATGTTGATATGATCCTACTGAGTTCTGTAATCCTTGGGCCATTCAAGGCTCATGTTCATAAATTGTGAAGGATTTTTTCACTTACCCAAACCCCCAACCAGAAAACCTAGGAACAAATTTTAACTGAGTGATTTGCCAATGCACTGTGTGCTGCATCAAGAGTGCATCATATCAACTATGGAGCCCTTGTTCCCATTACAACCAGTGGAGTTTAACTTAAGTCATGACTAACTTTTCCCATTGATTTCAGTGGGACCTAGTTTAAGTAGCTTATGCTGCAATCTGTGGGCCATGGGCTGAATGTAGTCCTTGACTGCCCTCTGTGTGGCCCACAGAGTCCCAGGCTGCTCTAGCCACTTTTCCCTGTCACTCAGCTGACAGGGCGTTATTAGCAACAAGGAAAATATAATAATCTGGTTCAAGATTGAAGATGGCCGCGGGAAGAGGATTTAACCTCACCCCTTCCAAATGACCCCAACACAAAGATTGCTGGGAAGAGAGCAAGGCTAATGCCTCCCTCCCTTCCCAGCAAGCCTGATGCAGTGATCATCATTTCCTTAGGGCCACTAGCATGTTGAAGTTTGGCCTGTGCACTGCTTCAGTTCTGGATCTGAATCCTGAATCAAAGTGGTCCAATTCAGACTGTTTAAGTCCAAGTCTGGTCCAAGACTAGATTGGGTTGAAGTTGTCTAAAGCAGGCCAGATCAGGTCCAAAAAGCTTGGGAAATGGCCCTTTACGGCTGCCGTTGTGTACAACATTCCATCTCCAACAATACAGAGCCCCCATCTTCCTTAAAATTGGCAGCTCTCATGGAAGATGGGCAGCTGTCGAGCATAAATAAACAGGTCAGGTAGGTCCTAGCAACTCGCATGGCTCAGTGGGCAATGGGCAGTGGCTTGTCAGGTTCTGGGACAAGTGGGGATGAGTCCAATGGTCTCCCAGTCAGCCTCCCCACTGGCTATCCCAGACACTGCTGAGCAGCTGCTCAGTGGGCATCTGGTAAACTTCAACACCTGACCCACTTCGGATGTACAGATCTCACTTTGGATCTTGATCTGATGCAGGTTGGAACAGGTCCAAAGTGAATTTGTAAGCCCTGAATCAGCCTGCAAGGTGGATTGGAGGGTCCCTGCACAGCCCTAAGGCGGTCCATACATTTTAATAATAAATAAGTAATATTTTCCTCCCAAAGCCCCTTTGTACAGTGCTATGTTGCAGTGTTCTAGGGACGTTCTGAGAGGAAATGAACTTTTGGCTACTAAGCAGGCACAATCTTGTTTATTCCTCATACATTCACATGGGGCTGGAGGTGGGGGAGATCATCTGCTTAAAGCCCTAATTAAAGTCAATTCTTCACTTGGGGAAAATATTTTGTTTAATTATGGCCCAAATGAAATATTTCCATCGCAAATGATTTTGGCATGTTGACTATTTCATTCTTGGAAGTGAAAGAGGACAGGCTTGCCCAATGCCTACATGTGAGACCATCTGGGAGACTCACTATGTGAAGCTCCAGTGAGAGAAGATCGGATACATATGGAAAGAAATAACTAAACTAATCAAAAGTAACCACATTACTTATTAGAAACAAAACAATCAATTATAAATCTATAAATGCTGATCACTTTAGTGTGAATTTCCAGTTCTTAGAGATTTTTCTAACAACCATTTCGGATATGATACAACAAAGGCCAAAATTGTTAATATACAAAGTTAAGTGCAGCCACTACTAATAATGTATTCCTCACTGGCTGTTACTCAGCAGGATGCTGTGGTATGTGCTGAAAGACCACTTCATTGCAATATCTTGAGCTGCATGTGGTAATTAATTTACAGTATTCAAGTTAATGAAATCTTTTTTTAAAAGATTACCACTGTGTGCTTTAAAATTTAAACGCTACATGCAGATTTGTAACACGACTGCAAGGTTAGGTCTTATATAACTACATTAAAAAGCTCTTAAATTTTCTAACAACCATTTTCTAACCCCACAAGCACGACCCAAGGAAGGATTCAGCCACATATGTTTATCTCAGTGGAGACAGTTTGCATGTCCTTTAATGGTAAGATACTACGTGATGTAACTGTGTGGATCTGTCCTATGTACGAAAGCATCATCTGAGAACTGATTAAAGTATACAACTTAGAAACTTGGGGCAGTATCCAATGCTGTCGCAGTACTTATGCTATTAGCATTACGCTAGCGTAATCCAATGTTAGTACAAAATCATTAGTGCTTGAGGAAATCATCACTTTTTCATTTGACTGGCAAACTCTAATGACATTATGCTAGTGTTGCCTTATGCTAGCACAACATAAGTAGCACTAGCACTGTGAAAGCATTGGATATTGTTCTTGGGCTGATGCACATGACAATGTGGGGAGTGACTGTAGCTCAGTGGCAGTGCTGGTCCTCCCAGGAGGTGGGGTGAATCTTGCCATTGAGAGGGCTGTGGCTCTTGATGCCTCCTATGCCTCTGAAAGTGAAGCATAGGGTGGGTGGACACTCAGAACAGTCTTGCTGGCCATTCTCCTGCTAAGGTAAATGCCACAGCAGGAAACCAGCCATCACAGCTCTCTGATGCAGCTGCTGCTGCTGCCATCCCTATACGTCACTCTGAGCCAGGCATAGGAAAGTGGCTGCTCTGGAGAGCTGTTCTGCCCACAGCAAAAAAAAAAAAAAAAAAAAAAAAAATACCTGGCAGTTTCCTGGAGCACTGCCCACCCAATGGCTTGTTCAGTGTGAGGTAGGGGAGAGAGAAGCAGCTGCTCCACCCCTGCTCTGAAGGGTCCTTCATGAGAATGAGGCATCGGCAGAGAGGTGGCCTTGAGGATTGCCTGTGCTGCCACGCTCCTCTTTCTCCCCCTGCCCTGTGCACTGCTCCTAGTCCTCTTATCCTCCCGCCACAGTAGTGGATCGCATCCCTCCCACACACACACATAGTAGCGATGTTCACTCCTCCCACCCCCAGTGCAGTAGTAGCTCATGCTCTTTACCCTCCTGCATGGCAGCTCATGCTCCTCTTCTGTGCCGGAGCAGCAGCAGCAGTGGCAACATCTTCTCCTGCCTCAGGCGGCAGCAGATCTTGCACTGGCCCTGGAACAGCATGTGCTTTGCATGCAGAAGTGTTAGGAAAGACCCCATCTGAAACACTGGAAAACCACCACCAACCAGTGCTAAGAATGCTGGGATAGATGGAACAATAGTCCAACTCATTATCAAATAGCTTCAATGCAGGGCTGGTGCTACCATTAGGCCAACTAGGCAGCTGCCTAGGGTGCAGACCTCAGAGGGGTGCAGTACTGACCTTTAAGGATCAGAGTTTTATACAAATTAGCTGTTTTAAGAAAAATCATAGTAAAAGGAAAATATAATAGTTCAGAAACTCTTCTTGAACAGCTGAATCGAAGTTGGCCATTTTGGGGGGTGCGCAAGTAGCTCACCTTGCCTAGGGCGCAAATTAGTCTGGCACTGGCCCTGCTTCAATGTCAACCCCAACCTGGATTGTGTATGTTTATGGTGAATGGATTATGAACCACATCCATCACCAGCAGAGTCTGGGCAGTTCCATGCTACGATGAACTGCCCTGAAATGGACTGAGGGATGGTTTTACAAAATGAAGATTTGTCCTCATGATAAAATGTCAGTTGCAACCTGGGCTGGGGAACACTAAGTGCCCCCACAAATAGTCCTGTAGTGGGTTAGCCGGGTCAAACTCACAAGACTACAGTTTTGATATGAGGAGGAAAGAACCAGACAATATGAAGAATGAATGTGGCAATAGGAAGAATGGACAAAGTGATGAAGAAAGTAGTAAGAGGCTAGAAATGTTGTCTTCGCTAATTAAAATAAGTGAATTTGGCTGTGATTGGTATCTTTAGATCAATGCCAGAACTAAGTGGTTGTTCCAAATAATGCTAAACCATCAAATTTCAGTAACATCTCAAGCTGGCTCCTAATGCTGTCTGTGCCTGGAACAATGAATGTATAAGATGGTATTAAACAGTTTATTTTTCGGTGTTGGCATTGTAAATTTATCCAGAGACAACATTGGAATGATGTAAACACAACCACACAAATTGGAAAGAGCTGGGGGTGAGTGTGCATTATTATATCTGACTCAAAGGGGAAAAGGTTTAGTTAACATATGAATGCCTCTGCCTGGCTTGTCACTACTAAATGCCAATTGCTCTAGCTTTTTAAAAACCAGCATGTCATCATTATGTCAACTATCATCTGTAGATGAAGCAGAATCTTATGTGAGAATGTTTATTGAAACAATGATGATTTCCCACTGGCTGGAAATGCTTGAGGAATTTCATCTTGCAAATTTCTAAATGAAGTTATCTGATCCTGGTCTCTCAGAAACCATCTTCACATGTGAAGTGCATAGACCCCAAACCCCAGCCCAAGGTTGCATGGCTCTTCAGCCCTGCCCCTACATGTGTTAGGGGTGTGCATCTGCAGGGAATGCAGGATCTCAGGCCTGGGGGCTAAATCCAGCCAGCATACAGTTCCAATCAGGCCCTCCCCAACCACTGATGGTTTGGTGATTGCTTGTGCAGTTCCTCCCCCTCCATTTAAAAATGCCTCTCCTTGGGCTTACTTCTAGCAGTAAGACCTAAATGACACTGGTCTTGTGTCTCTGCCCTTTTGCATTTGGGCCCACCTACCATTGGAATGCAGCCCCCGAGACCTTCACCAAAATGGAGGTTCAACATTCCTGGTCTGCATAGATAGGTCTCTAGATGCACAGACTTTCATGTATCCAATCGTGGAGTGTTCCAGAATGCATGAAAAACCTACACGCAGAGAGACATCTAATGCATGGAGGGCAATGAGCAGTCCCACTGCCCCTTTCTACACGTGATGTGTCTTCACACAATTCGCTTGAGAAGGGGGATAGCCCAGTGGTGTGGATCAGAACTTGGCCATCCACCATATTTCACACTTGTCTGAATGTTGAATCATAATTCTTAGCCATGATACATTCAAAATATACTCATTGTCTCCCATAGGAAGCTGCCTTATACTGAGTCAGACCGTTGATACACCTAGCCCAGTATTGGGCTAGGTGTATCACCTAGCAGCAGCTCCCCAGAGTTTCAGGCAGGATTTTTTTCCTTGCTGTACCTGGAGGAGCCAGGGATCAAACCTGGGATCTTCTGCATGCAAAGCATGTACTCTGTCACCCAGAGCTATTGTCTTTCTCATGGAGTAACTTTGTGGCTTTTCCTAGCCTGACAATTAGTTCCTAACCATTTCTAGAGCTGTGTGCAAATGGTCTCTCAAAATTCTCCACCCTATTTGTGGGCAGAGGAATTGCGGGGGGGGGGGGGCATTATAAATAATGCCATGATTTAAAAAAAATGTAGAAAAAAATATGTCCACAAATTATGCAGTGTCTTGGCCTCAGCTATATAGAAATGCAGTTCATTATCAGGGTTATTGCATGGTAGTAGTTCATAAATTCAAAGGAGTATCTTGAAACACAAGTAAACAATACCACATCCAAGACTGGTAGCATAACGATAAATAGGAGGGAGCGGGATGGAAGCATGACTGAGCTAGAATGAAGCAAGTTAGGAGAAGCTGTATGCTCCCAGAGAGGTCATGCTCCACAAATCACTGTCTACACCATTGCAACAATATGCCATCCAATTCTAGTACAGATGCCGTATGCATACCAAGTGTCAGAGGATGGGACCTGTACTCAGGTAGGATGTCAGCAGTGGAGGATGGATGGATGCAAACTGGCCAGTGAAGTGTCGCTGATAACAAGCACAGAGAGACTGTTAAGGTCAGCTGGAAGAAGCAGACAGTAACCAGGTAGCAGGTGTTAGACAGATGGCTGTGCTCTACAGAGAAAACAAAGCACCAAAACAAGTGTTCTATTTTTGTCTATGAATGTGGCACCGTAAAAGGGATTGCTGTCTAATCGACAGATTTCTCTTAACTAATATAGGTTGGATATGCATGGATCTCTTTGTCTTTATTTAAGGTGGTTGAAAACAAATTGAGAGTTGCAACTTGCTGCAATAATAATAATAATAATAATAATAATAATAATAATAAACACCCTTAAAAGGTGCTTTAAAAAGCAAAGCAAAAAAACCACCCCTTCACTTTTCCATCTTTCCCTTTATAGTCTATAAGGAAGTACTGAACAGGGCTATACATATTAAGAGGCAAAATGAATACTGTGCTTGAATGCAGCTAAAGCTACACAGAAAAATGAATTATGTATCACCAAACTGTGGATGCAGTTATACTTGCAAACTTGCATCCATTTTCAAGATGGGGAAGGTGCATATCCTTCCATATCATGTATTGCAGGGATCACATCATCCCCATGAGACAGAGCGTTAGGTAAAACTGGGGACAACTTTATTTAATAACAGAATCTGCAACAACTTAACCGTGTAGCCCATAGGGCTGGGTTGGGGGAGCTGCTGATTGTCAGGGGAGAGTGGGGAGATGGCACCTCCTATTGTCAGCCTGTAAAGGATGGCTGCACCCTGGCCCGGAGCATCAAAGCAGATAGCTGTTCAGTGTTATCCTGGCTAGCATGCTAAGCTGATATGATGAGAAAGTGCAGGAAGTTACATGGCACCACAACAGTAAAATCCCCTAGATGCAACGCGGCTGAAAAAAATCCTAGGACATCTACCATCCCAATTTCCTCATGCTGCCCAGCTGTAAGGGATCTGTTGGAAGAGGCTCCCTTCATTTTATGGATGCTCAGGAAGTTCACCAAGTTATCCTACTGTTAAATCCACCCAGTCCAAATTGTATCTGCCAATAGAGCCAAGGAACTAAAGCCAATTAGCCGATGATCTACTTAAAAATAGCCACCTAGAAAACAGATGAAAGATTGGGGGGGGGGGGGTTTGTCCCTGAAGAACACCTCCCAAATTCCTACTTGGCTCCCAAATCATGAAAACTAGCTACTGCATGCTGTGATCACTAGGACAGGTGATTGGAGGAATAAAGGAGTGTGAATGTTAAAATGTCCCCCTGCTAGCCAGGCCTGGTTTGAGGCTTTTCCTGCCTTGGGGAGATAAGCACCTTCTAGTCTTCCTTCCCCTCTCAAGAAGAGAGGGGCAAAACTCTTTTTTTCCCCCACCAGGTAGCATGCCATTGATGAACAGCAATTGCATCTGGATGAACATCTGTGCAAACAGTTCTGACCCAGCAAGGAAAACATCTGCTTCCATATGTGGATGTCCCTTTTTTATCTGAAGTACATGTTGTTGTTTTTCATTAAAAACATCTGAGAGCACTTCTAAACCAAATTCTACCTCATTGTAGAGCTCTATCACACCAGTGATTTAGTGCAATCTCACCATGCCTGGTGTGTGGATTTGCAGCACGGTACTCACATGATGCCGTGCCTGTCCTGCTAACACGCAGCCTCTTCCCCAGCCATTTCTGTCTTTTCCTAGAATGCCTAAAGTCTGGATTATTTTCCCTAAGTGTGTTTAATGCGCCCTTAAGCCTCTGTGTAGTGCTGTACTCCCACGTTTTCCTTTGTTGGATATATGTGCTGTGATGGGAACCTTGCTGGTGGCTTGAATGGATTGCATCAGGTCCTGGCAGGGAAAAGCAATCTCTCCCAGCAGCTGGCTCCAAGCCTCAATACAAAACCCAAATCTTGCATCACAGGCTCAAAAGCGTTTTTAAAAATCATACAATGCCACAGATAACAAAGGAACATATTCACTTTACCTCATAATTATTTTTATTATCCTTGTATTATAATAAAAATGAACCTACTGTAGCCAAACAATTAGTAACTTTCTTAATGGCAGATGCGAGACAAACAATAGTACAACAGTGGAAAAAAACTGGATCATCTTGACAAAGATGCATGGTATAAGAACATATGGTCTACTGCAGTTTGTGAAAAAATAATGCATCAGTTACGAGTACTACAAGGCAAAGATGAGCCACTAGTATTTAGAGCTATATGGTGGAAATTCATTTCACACACAATTGATTCTGAGGCCTTAGCTAGACCTAAGGTTTATCCTGGGATCATCCCGGGGTCATCCCTGTTCATGTAAATGACACACAGGGGATCCAGGGAGCAGGCAGGGATGACCACGGGATGATCCCAGGATAACCCTTAGGTCTAGCTAATGCCTGAGTTGCTGACATATATGTCGAACATAGCTAGGGACATAAGGACTGTATAAATGGTATGAAATTTCCGATACAGGTAATAAGGGCAATAAGCTTCACTCTTATTATTATTATTATTATTATTATTATTATTATTATTATTATTATTATTATTTTCATTTGGGGAGGGAGAGAGAGAGATTATATTATATTATAACGTTTATGATATGTTGAATATATGAAAATCTTTAATAAAAACATTATTTTTTAAAAAAATCGTACAATGCCCAAATCTCTGCAGAGACAAGATTGTACTCCCTCGATGCCCTCAAAGAGCCAGACTAAATGGTTGTTCCATTTTTACTGGGCAGAAAGTGGTCTGGTTGAAGTAATCATCTGACAGGACCTGTCTTGTTAAAGGGGGAGGGGAGAAGCAACCAATGAACTGGAGGGAGAAAGAGAAGGAATGGGGTGGAGTGGAACAACGAACAAGCGAAAGAGCATCGGAGGTTAAAAAAATGCGGAGGCAAAGCGGAGTGGGGGGGGGATTACATGAGATGGAGCTTGTAGACAACCCCAGTTTTGTTTATCCATGCTGAATTCTTTTTTACATTTAGGCCACAATCCTATCTATGTATAAGGGAAAAAAGTCTGACTGCTGGCGGTTATATGACTTTTTTCTGTCTAAACCTATATAGCATTGCACCCTTCTTTATTTAATGTATTGTTTATTTAAAATATCTTTATACTGAGATTTAAAGTTTCTTTTTTTAAAAAAAAACATCACCTTCCCAATGTAGTTTACAAAATAAATATGATAAACACACACACACACACACACACACACACACACACACACACACACATTATGGGGAAATGTTAGTGTAATAAAAGCTTAGTGAGAAGAAAAAGATAATATCTTAGGGGTCTCAGAGTATGTCTTGGCCACAGTTCAAGCTTGACAATTGAGCTGAAAGTACATGAGTGAACTGAATGTAGGTAAGCAGATGGATCGTGCTCTTTTGTGTCGACTTCTCCCTCTGTTAGGGCTGCCAGTAGGGATGGTGGGACGGGCTTCACTGGGTCTGGGAGACTCCTGGGCTCCCTCTCCCAGGCCGCGTTCACCAAGCCACTGCCACATACGGCACCTAGTCCAAGGACGGCAGTGTGGTGTGCAAGCATCCGGCAGTCACCCGCTCCCTCCCCGAGTCACCATGTTTTATAAGAATGGCGGCTCAGGTATTTCCAGGGCTTCCCTCTCTTCCTCTTCCTGCCTGACCGGTGCCACTCCCACTGTGGAGTGCCCCTTCTCTTCTCGCCATCCTGGCTGTCGGGGCAGGAGGAGGAAGAGAGGGGCTTCACCCAGCAGCTGCCTCATCCCCTAACTGAGCCACCAATATGCACGTATTGGCAGCTTGGTTACTTCCATAATTTCCAAGTTGTATAAATGGCTGCCTTAAAGCGGTGATGTAAGCAGCATTATAGGCGTAAAGTGTAACCAATGACCATCTGTTATGTAAATGTGGATTGGAAAGTAAAATTGCCATTGGGTAGAGTGTTATATGGTTATAGAAATGAATTAAATGGTTTGTTTTTATTACAAGAAAAGACTGAGTATACCGTCAGCCATTTTATGAAAAGGTTTGACTCAAACTAACAACAGAAAGGAACAGAAGCTGGGGCATTGTGGACAAATACATGTGTGGGACTATTAAACAAGCCCAAAGCTGCTGCAAAGGTAATTATAGGTGACATTTGGGGACTGCAGGATATGACCAAGGACACCAATGCATTTTAAATGAAAGGAACAAAAAATCTTTAGAAATGACTGTCAAAGATACAACTGCTGGAAAATGGTCCATTGTTAGTTGCTTTTAATAGTATCTTGGAAAGGTCAAAAATCAATCAGTTTGTTACATGAAATAATCTGAAGTTGAGTTTCATATTGTAAGAAATACTATATTTCAAGGAACGCTGCACTTTTTGGCAATGCAAATAAACAATTGGTTGAATGTAAAGAAAGACTGAGTTAATATTAATTACACTGAGCAGTATCCAATGATGTCATTCTGCTAACACAAATTACATTGCTTAAATCAAAGGACGTCTAGCAGAATGCTAATAGTCTTAGCTTGCACAGTGCATTTTCCAGTGTCACAGAGTATGAATAGAATGTTGATAACAATTCACTGTATTTCATAAGAGTGCTGTTCCTAATGATCTGCATATGCTGACTGCAGATGTGATTAGTTCTCTCTGTGTTGTGAGATAACTGTGAGTAATGGAATGAATTCTTGGAAATAAGGGGGAACATTCTTGGAAATGAAGAAAGGTTGCCACAAGTGGGTCGGTCAAGTTCTGGAACCAGAAAGCAGCTTAGCTTAGCAGGGATGCCTTCATCTAGTTGTTACTGGCAACAAGGGCAAACCTGGCTACATTGAGAAAAATACAGTAAGAGTAGTGGCATGACCAAGTCCAAACATAGGATGAGGTCAGCATCAACAAGGAATGATAAAAAGCAAGGTTTGATCTGATTGCCCAGAGGGATCCTGGGAAAGTGAAGAGCCTACCAAACATGATTTTACCTATGCTCTGCAAACCATGCTTGCCCGATAGGCAACTATAAGGTCTTAATGATGGCTGCTTTGTTGGTTCAGAGGAATAGAACTGCACATGTTTTTTATTATACTTCTAATAATCTTAATTGCACTGTATGTAGTAATTGTTTCATCAGTGCATCGATTTGTTATTCTCTGATACTGTTTGAGCAATAAATGTATATTTTGTGGTACCACTTTGTGTTAAATGGCTTGAGAGAAGTTTCAGGGACCACTGGCTGTATATTAATTCTTGAAGCCTGAAACACTTAGTAAAGGTTTGTAAATCTATCACTGAGTGGGGGCTGTTCTTAAAGTAGTTGTATGGTCTCTTGATCTGTTGAATCTCAGATACACCCATTCAAGTTTGGGAAACTAGCTAGTCAGATGGAGCACGAAGAAGTTACTCATCTCACAAGGGAATTCCATCTCACAAACTATTATTATTAGCATTGTGCTAGATATCTTTTATCTTAGCACATTATAATTTGTGTTACCAGAATGACATCATTGGATACAAAAGTAAAAGAAATATGTCTGTGTTGTTGTTTTTTTAAAAATTATTCTTGTAAGGTTGCACAGTGTCTTTACTTGTTGATTTGCTTCTTTACTTTCATTTTTTCTTGATTAAATGAGATGTACTCCACAAAAAATCTCATGATGCATTGTAGTAAGGTTTTAGAATGCTAATTGCAAGGACAGACAGGCAGATGACAGATAGTAGAGGCATCCACAGTGCCTGAGATCTAATAGCTTTTCATGTCTACTATGGAAGTATGGAGGCAGAAAGAATAATACCTAAAGTCTTGAGTAGACCAATATTGGAGCAGTGGCTGGATGTCACTTCTTCTATGTTAGTGCCTGCCACATGAGATAAATTTTATCATAATTGAACAATAATTACATACCTGTATATAATTATCCAGAAACTCAAAAAGGCTAACAAGACCTCAGAGTATTAGCCAACTGGGATAGTACTATTTACTAAAAGTCTGTGGCAAGCAGTATCTGTAATCTGATCAGAAAGAACAAAAAGATTAAATTCATTTGATCTGCCTTGCATTTTTTGTAAAAGATGTGTAATAAAAACACAGTGAATATATTGATAAAAGGAACAATATAAGAGAGCATACCCAATAGTTTCCACTTCCATTCCATCACTAGGGCTGGACAAGCTCGGGGAGTGCTCACCCCATAAGTGCTTGCCCTACCACTGTTGCAGACCACCCCCATGAACCAGGCCCTGCAAGCCCCCACTGAGCACTCACAAGTCTCGTGAGCACTTGGCAGCTGCCCACCCTGGGTTCAGCCCTTTCCTCCTCAGTGTTAATGGCAGCTGCTTTCATGACCAGGCCTGTTCCCCTTGGTGTGGGGGAAGGAGTTTCAGGCTGTCAATCAGAACCAGATTCTGAAACTGAAGAAACAGGATTAGAAACGTCCCACCTTACACAAGAAATGGGGGAGGTGATTCTCCCAGGCTCTTCACCCACCAGGGAGGAATCTTCACAGAACATTATCGGTGAGAACATTAACAACGCACAGTCTGTGGGAACTCAGGAATCCTCTGAGGGGGAGGGGACTTCAGAGATGACCGATCCCTGAGTACGCTGTAGGTTCAAACGAGCGGAGCTAAAGGTAGGCGGGAGGCAGTCAGCTTGGCTAGCCTCTTGCCAAAGGCTTCATCAAAGAAATCCTCCTTGAAGTGAATGGGACTCAGGGAAAAGACCACCACCTTTGTTGAAGGAGCAATTGTCTTGCTTAGTGTAGCCAAATGTTAGCCTAGAGGAAGGATCCTAGGTTTAAAGTCTTTTGAACTGCAAACAGAAATTTATTTACTGCATAAAGCTTTGAGGATTACTTGGCAGACCTCTTTATTGTCTCACACTCCAGGGTTTTGAACCACGACAGCTGCCATTAATGCAACAGGGGAAATGCACACTTTCCAGAGTCTCTGGAAAGTGCACTCTCCCCCTGCACAGATGCACTTAAAGGCCCCCATTGGTGCATGGGGTGGGAGGAGAAGCAAGCTTCCTGGAGCCTCTGAAAAGTGTACATTTTCCCCTTCCACACTAATGGCACATTGGTGGTGACAGTGCTGGGGAAAGGAAATCCCCTATAAGTCCAGATAGCATAAAAAAGATAGTCAGAGAAGAAGCGAGAGCAGCGGAGGGTACAGTGTGTGTCTGGAGGGTGTGTGCGAGCTATTTAGGTGACACATCAGAAGCTAAAAATGAACTTCTAGCTAAAAATGACCTTTATGAATTGAGGAATTAATTGCAGTCTGAAGCCACATTTGTAATCAATGTTGTTTGAATATTCAGTTTTTAGAGGAAAGGGTGTCTTGTTTTGTTTTTAATTTGGGTGGAATCACCATTAAGGCAAAAAGAGAGAGAGGCTTTTGGGATATATTGCTAAAGATTGTGATTTTGGAACAGCTGTAGATTCATTCAAAACAATATAACAATTCACATTATATAAAATGACAATTGGATCATATCCTTTGAATGGCTTTTGATCTAAGGGAATACATAAACATGCTTTTCCACTTCAGAGTGAATCCAGCTATGGTTTAACTCTTCACTTACCACATCTAATCCATTGTGGTTAGAATGTTCAACTAGGCCTGGGGAGATGTATGTTCCACCATAATAATAATAATAATGTATTACTTACCCGCCTCTCCACTTGGATCAAGGTGGGGAACAACAGTGAATTTAAATCACATTAAAACATAGCATACATGATTAAAACATCCTTAAAACATTCTAAAACATCTACCTCTTAGCCTAATGCACCTCACAAGACTGTTGTAAGGATAAAATGGATAAGGAAACTATATGTCCCTCCTTGCGGAAAGGAAGGATAATAAGCCTATAACTTACCTGGGAGCAAGTTCCATTGAATTCAGTGGGAGTTACTTCTGAGTAGACATGCAGAGGATTTCACTTATAATGTAATATATCCCGAACTGTCACAATCAAGCAAATTACCATTTCCCTGCTACAAGAAAAGGGGAATTGTAACATCAGCAATATCATGTTATTCCTTGTTTGAAATGCCTGACATTTATTTTAAAATAATAATATGAAATTCATAGTAAGATAAATAGGCACTTTTTTTTTGAAAATACATTTCTATATTAAAAAGAAAAAGAAAAAAGCATAGGCTTGCAAATCTTTGGCAGGTGAGAATGTGTACTAACAAAAATAATGAAACTCTATGGCAAGCGTGGTAAAATGTGTTTGGTTGCCTATGGGAAAGTATGAGGAGGCTGTAAATTAAGTAACAACTTTTGTGATGGCTTGCAAACTAAATTCAAATATTCTAATAAAATGAAAAGAAAAAATAAACACATTCACAAAAAAATTAGGTTTGCTGGATTAAGATGTAAAGAAAAAAATGTTTATATTCTAACATCAGAAATAGAGAAAAATGTGATGAAATATAAAGCTTAATGGATGTCCTTAGGGGAGGGAGGATCCTTGTCATAGAGAATTGCTAGAGAGGTAGCTGTGTTAGTCTGATGCAGAAATAACAGAGACTCTTGTGACACTTTAAAGACTAATACATTTACTATGGCATAAGCTTTTGTGGACTACAGTCCACTTGATTAGAGAATAAAATTATTATGGATCAAACCATAACAGAACCTCATGATAAAAAAGGCCTTCTATTGCTGACATCAGTTTGATTCAACCTATGTATATTATCAAAAACAGTAGACAAGGCTAAGAAGTAGAAGCACAACCATATACCAAACGGGTTAGATTTCCAGCAATAAACACCCAGCACATCAAATAAACGTCACTTAGGAGACATTTGTGTAGTATATAGTGAAAAGGTGCTGGGAAAATATAACCAGGAAGGAATATCAGAGAAAGAGAGAGGGTGGGGAGAGAAAAGGAGTAATTCAGGCTATATTGCTTTCTGTGACAAATATAAGCCACACACAGGAGGAGGAGGAGGAGGAGGAGGAGGAGGAGGAGGAGGAGGAGGAGAAGAAGAAGAAGAAGAAGAAGAAGAAGAAGAAGAAGAAGAAGAAGAAGAAGAAGAAGAAGAAGAAGAAGAAGAAGAAGAAGAAGAAGAAGAAGATGTTTGATTCCTGTCTAGCTGGCACAGCTTTGGCAGGAATTGTATTTGCAGGCAGGAAGGAGCCAAACAGATGCTACACACATGTGTTGCACGCACACAGACTTCGGCCTGGTAAGGGCCAAGCCTATAAAGGCTGGCTCCACGTGTTTCTCGGGATGGCCGTAGGGCAGTCAAAAATATAAATTTGGCTTATCTTACAGGAGTAGCAGGGCATTGTCATTCCCCATCCTGCTATTATTCCTTCCAGAGGGGATCTTTACAGGGCAAATGGAGTTCACCTCCCTGATGCAGGGAATGATATTTTTCTGCAGGATCTGCACATCGGCCTGTGGGATTTCATCCTGGATAGGTGGGAAGTAGAGAACTGAGGCTTGGCTCCCTCCTATGGCGATTATGCAGGAACTACGTGAGGTCAGAATAGGGATGGTGAGCACTCTGGCACCTTTATGGTGATTGGCAATCCAGAGGTCCTGCTCCTTGGGGGCTGTGCAGCTCTCGTGTCAGGATATGGTTCGCCTTTGGGGTCCTTCCTGTCTCATCTACCTGGAGCTGTGCAGCCCCAGGTGGGGATGATGCAGGGTGGTCCCTCCATATGTTGAAGTGTAGCTTGGAAAAGGGGCCGAGTTATAAAAGGGGCCCTTTATTTGCAGGCTAGTGGCCTGGAGTAAGAGCAGTTAAGATTCCTGCACTTTCACTTACAGATCCAGGGAGGGGGATAATTTTCCTAATTAAATAAAGAGGTCCTAATTTATCCCAAGCTTTGGTGTCTGTGTCTTATTTCATGGGTTCATTCTCTGCTCGCAAGTCTTATCACGCAACTGTAAGCAGTAAGCTTACTCTTTTCTGCAGGACCATCATACCTGGGCTCTGGTGAAGTTCACGTAGGAAAGCACCATATCACATCTCCCATTCCTGCCCAAAGATACACAAATCTGTAATTTTTGTTTTCTTTCACATTTAAGGGTTTAGTTTTCAATCTCAAGTTCTTTCTGTCCTGTTTATGAAGAATTTTGCAAAATTGGGTACACTCTTATAAAAAATGAGCTGAATGAAATTCTCACCCATTTTGCAAAGCTTTTCCCAGCATGAAGAGGACCAACAGTCTGTCAAAAAAAAAAAAGTAGCAACTCTAATTCAGCACCATAAACAAAGACAAATATGCAAGGATTCAAATTCAGAATTTTCAGAGCTAAGCACCCACAAAGCCGTGTGCCTGGATAGATGGATCTGTCAGTTTCACTTTCTCCCACATTCAATTTAAACTAGAAACAAACAAACCCTCAAATTCTTTCCATTCTATTTATGAAGAAATCTTCAGATTTTGTTACGCTCTTGTTAAAAAAAAAATGTTTAAAAATTGAGCTGAACGAAATTCCATGCAACCGCATTCCCACCTTACACACTTTGCTCTATCAGATGTTGAATATTGTGAGGTTGGTCTGAAGAAAAGTGTCTACCACATAACTCCATATATGAATCACAATCCATACAGCCTTGTTATATGATGTATATGTTAAAGTTGCTTGTGTTTGCCTCCGGTGCTCATCTTTTTTTAAAACAAACAAACAAACCTGCAACTACATAACATAGTATGTATTTTAATTGTTCAATATAAGAGAGAGCTTCAGCTATGGGGCAGTAAATAAATGTAATAAATAATAATAATAATAATAATAATAATAATAATAATAATAATAATAACGTTTTACCACTTAACGTGCTAATTATTTAATTTATTACCATTTATTTATTTATTTATTTATACATACATGCTAACCTATCACTATCCATGTTATTTCCTGATGGCTGATGCTTTCTAATGAGCTCTTCCAAGCCATGAAACTGTTGTCCATATCAGTAACTTCCCAAGTGGCGTGCCATAGAAAAATCATGCCAAATTTGTCGCTCTGTCTGGCTAGTTCTTGCAAGTGCTGTGCTAGGGGTAGAAAGGGGTGAAATACTGAAGAGGTAATTGCTACATTTTCCAAGAGTTTGGGCGTTCAGATCTGAATTAAAATCAGAGTGAACTGTGCATCTAAATCCCCCAGATGGCTTTGAAAACTTCACGGAACATATTTGGATTAGGGGAGCAGGTGCTAACTCAAGTTTTATAGTTAAGTTTTGCTTCATTGCAATTTATGTCCCAAGGCATAAATTCCTTGGTTGCAAGCTCATGAAGTACTACTTCTCTTCTAAGGTAAAGCCCCAAAGTGATCATTGTAATATCCATCCATATTCATGTACATGAGAGATTCTAACCATTCCATTCCTAAGCAACAATACCATTAATCTACACAATTTCATTTTAGGCACTTTTAACTCCCCCCCCCCCCCGGAAAGCGCACAAGATAATCACACAGATACCATTAACGATAATAGCGGTGATGGTGGCGGAAGGGAGGAGAATCTTGATTTTCTAGGCATTGTGTAGGTGTTCAGCAAAAAGCCTACTTTTGAGGGAGAGATCCCTGTAGTCATATAGGTCAAGACATGAAAGGTTATAAAGCATGCAGTACAGGTGCTTCTTAACATCCCAGACTTTGACCTTTAGAAGTGAGTTAAGCAAAGCAATAGCTCCCCCTGGAACATAGGGGGCCATTCATACATATTATATCCAGGGGGGAAAGATGCACATGTTGGCCCCCATATGCATGATTTGGCCTTTACATGCTACGACAGTTTGTGTTGTTTGATCATTTGCATGCTAATACCAACTACTGCATGTGTTAATGAGTACAACAACTTGTCAGCCATGCACATCTTCTCTGGTCATATCCAACCATAACCATGGATACCCAGCATTTTGCACAACATAGGAGATAAAGGTACAGGACAAGGGGTAGAGACAAAGCATTCCAGATGGGTACATTTGTGTGCATGCATGTTGGTCTGTGCATACAATGAAGCAATGAGATTGGAGAGGAATACCTTACTATAAGAATTTGCATGTTCTAAAAGAACTGCTTTGCAAAGCAATCAAGGGAAAGTGGAGAAGCTGGTCATCTTCAAATAGTTTTAAAAAATTACTCAATTTGCAACCCCAAAAATAAAATAATAATAATTTGCATTGTAAATCTGTACATTTCTGAGCTTACAAAACAAAACTGTATCTGACAACTTGCACACATTTAAAACATGCACGCATTTCCAAACTGTGCATTAACCAAAATTAGTCAATTGGTACATGCTTCCTGAAAACGTGTACATTGAAAACTGTGTACAAACCCATACATTTATGTATACATTACAAAATTATATGTACAAATTTCTGTTTTTTTTAAAAAAACTCATGCAGAAACAGGGTGAAACAAGCTTGACTTCAAAAACTGAAAATCTCAGAGAGTGTGAGACTGACAGATCTATCCATCCCTATCTTCAAATGTGAAAGAAATGGAAATATAAAAAAGGGGGGGAGAAATCATTGCCACAGAGAGCATTCAGCAAACATAACATACTAAAACAGAATAGACACAAGTATGAGGAAAGGAACATACAGAAAAAGTATTTAGATAGATGAATGGATGGATGGATAGAAGGATATGATACCTAAAAGTGCAATAGCATTCCTCATGCTCAGTCAACCTTAGGTGCAAGCAGCTCTGCTTCAGATCAAGGCCAAACTAAAATCTGGATGGATTCAGCATTGTTGAATTCTAGTAACAAAGTGAAATGGAGCCAGAAATCGAATGTATCATGCTACTAAATCAACTTTTCCCTGAAGTGTAACATTAACAAATAGGCTTTACGTATTTGCTGTGCTCTACTTACTTAACATTGCCTTATATTTCATAATGCATCCCGTAGTGCCTGCAAAAGTCAAAGAACAAAAATACGTAATTATAGCACAAGGTAAAGTCTAGTAATATATTTGCCTTGGTAATTGTGTTGTACAGATTCAACTGCCTACATAAATTAGAGAAGCAAAATAGAAACATTTTGAACTTGGGGAAAATATCTAAATCCCATCAAGATTTGGGTCCCAATTTGGCTGTGAGAATATGGGACAATCTTCTTCAAAAATGTTAGGACAAAAATGTTTGGACACATACACAAGCTCAAACACCTTAAAGGACCTTGTGAATAAAAACTACTTTATTAAAAAGTAGTTTTTATAAAAACTGCATTATTAAAAAGGGATTTCTGATTTCCCTTGGGAGGGGATTCCAAAATCAAGGTGCTACTTATGCGATATGCATCTTTAAAATCTGAGAATCCTTTCTCCAATCTGTCTGAAATATGGCAGGTCTGGGACCCTGAAGCAGTCGTTTGAAAACTTTTTATGCCTATTTACATTAAATTGCCATGAAATTTTCAAGCACTATACTATCCCATCAAGGCATCAATAATTATATCTTTGTTCAACTCAGCACTGAATGTAGCTTTAGGAGAAGACTGTATGGATCTCCCACTGAAAGTCAATGGGAAACAGCAAATCAACTAGTTTGAATAAATTATGAAAGCAAATGAAAAGGAAAAGAATGAATAAAGAAAATGTTAAAAATGAAGTATATATTTTCCTTGCACACTTCTAGAATACATTACAATAAAGTCATCATGAATATAGCTCTTTTTTATTTCTGATTGCTGTTGATCTGAAAGAAAGGTCATACAGTGCTTCTAGGAAATATTCTGGTGCAGGTTATGTCAAACCTCTGGAAGGAGATTGCTCCAAAGTTGACAAGTAAGAATAGAATACCTTTCAAAGATTTACGTTCTCAGGAGAACACAGAGATTCTACTATAGTTATAGAAATTACACATGATATTATGTAGTGGTTACTGAAAAATATCCAGTAGAAATAAAACATATTGCAGGACTTCCTGCCCTACACCATTCAAAACATATATTTATATTTATCTGTATTTTTCTAGCCATAATTATTTAACAGTACTGTATCAGTCAAGATAGTGACTGGGTTTGCATGATCATGGAGGGGGAAAGAAGCCATGGTGGCTTACCGGTCATGCGGTGGTGGGATTTACCTAATTACCCTTGCCACCACAGCCTGCTGTAATGTTCAAACCTGGTGAGGGTGGTTTGTTGTCATAGCTGTTGTAGGGGTTTGGAGTAGCTTGTGAACCATAGCAACAAGTCACCTTCGCCAGGTACATATGATATGGCAAGGATATTTATGTAAATCTCCCCCCTCCCCCGGCACACATGCTGGAGAAAATAAGTCATGAGGCTAATTTCCCCCTCCGTAACCATGTGGACAGGTCTAGTATCACTCTGTCAGTACTGCATGATTATCTGCATGCTATTTATATAATTTAAGTTTGTGTGACTGTGTCTCTGTGTGCAAGTGCATGTGCACGCACACCTGTGCACATCCATCACTTTTCTGACCAGCCATGCAAATCATGGTTACTGAACCACATTGTTTAAAAAAAATGGTTTTAGAAGAGCAAGTAGCACCATCTTTGCTGTTGCTAACTAGAACAGTTCACATCAGCATCTCAAATGGATAATAGATTTTGCACTTAAAGTGTAAAATGGGAGTGAGAAGTACCCATGCTGAAGCAGATAGACTCTGGATTAGTCTGAGCCAGAGCTGCCCATATTCTGAAGCACTGAATCAGGGTCTGAATCAAACTGAGGTACAAGGGCAGGCTTGGGGTTGGTGCCCCTCTCTACAAGTTACCTACATCACAGTTTTGATTATACAGCCTTGCTATTTGCCATTGCTTAGTATCCACAGGACAGTTGCCTCTTGGCTAATTGTAATAGTGGAGACTGTTTTGAATTTTTAGCTCATGTAGAATAAGATGGACAACCTCCTTTTTTTCCTGGTATGAAATTCCTGTTCACTTTTCACCTTTAAAAACTTAGCTAGTGTAGCAGTGTGTGGCTTGGTACTGGTGTCTCTCCATTCCTACTGGTAGTCTAGCTTTATCCTCTCGCTGTTACTTTTCCAGGTATCCCAGTGCCTACATTCTCTTGTTGACTTTGTTTTCTCATCTTCTGCTATTTGATCCTAGAGGTATAATAGTCAGTAAGCAGCACTTTCAGGGGAAATAGCAGTTGTGTGGTAATTTGGGGCAAGAAAAGGTGAATACATCCTGAAGTCCCAATCTAGATTGGGGTCCTGCGTGGATTGCTTTTCTGAAAAAAAGAAAGTGGTCACTGCTCAATAGCCTTTTACAAATATGTGCATGACGTCGTATGTAGCTTCAATGTAATTTTCATGTGTAGAGACCGAAAATAGATCCCTGCCCTGATACATATGCGATCATGCTTTAGAATTCACAGGGACACATACTGACTTGGTTGGTGCTTGGTTGAAAACTGTAAAGCCTTAACATTGTTTTGTAAACTGTAGGTTTTTTGTTTAATTATAATTTATGCATGAGTAGTTGACCCAGAATGCAGATGTCCATTCATCCCATGGAAAGCTACGCAATGTGACTTTAAAAAGGCATATTCATATTGTGAATATCAATAACATCAAGGCAACCTGCAGCCCAGCCAGGATAATGTGTCCGGGAGCAGCAATATGTGTTGTGCAGGGCAGAGGGACATATGGCGATAGCAGGGCGACGTACCATTATAGGGGAAGGAGAGATAGATATTTAACACCCATCTTTCCTTCCGGTCGCTCTTCCACCCTGGGGAACTTGGAGAATGAACCAGGCCACCCACAGAACCTCTCCTTGCTCTTATGCAATGCCAGGTCAGTTAAAAATAAACCAAATATCATCTATGACCTCCTTTTAGATGAGGAGGCTGACCTGGCATGCTTCACAGAGACCTGGCTGGGAGATGACAGCGGTCCAACATGGGCCCAGGCCCTCCCAGCTGGGTATTGTGTTAGTGAGCAGGTGAGGAAAAGTGGGCGGGGGGGGCGGAGTAGCTATGGTCTACAGGGATAATCTTAACCTGACCAGGCTTCCAGTCCGTGAATTGAATCACATCGAGTGTGTGTACCTGAGTCTAAAGACCAGAGATAGACTGGGGATTCTGTTAGTGTACCGGCCACCCCACTGCCTAACAGACTCCCTGGTCGAGCTCATGGAACTGGTCTCAGAGCTGGTCTCAGAGCTGGTGTTGGAGTCACCTAGGCTTTTGATCCTGGGCGACTTCAACATCCCATTTGAGGACAGTTTGTCAGGTGCAGCTCGGGAGTTCATGGCATCCATGACAAACATGGGCCTATCCCAATTGGTCTCTGGACCCACACATTCAGCAGGTCGCACCCTCGATGCTGTTTTCAGTTCCGAACAGACAGATCTGTGGGCGGAGGTGATAAATACCTCTGCATTGTCAGGGACAGATCAGGGTTAGGTCAGGTTTAGGTCAGGGATGGTATCGCAGTTACTATCCGTCCCTGCAGGGGTGGCGGACCTATTAAGATGGTCCGCCCTCGAAGGTTGATGGATCCTCTTGGATTCCAGAAAGCCTTAGAAGGTTCTATGGCTGGTATCATCGACGATCCTGTTGAAGCCCTGGTTAACAGATGGAATCAAGACCTAACTAGGGCTATTGACACGATCGCCCCCAAACGTCCTCTCCGGCCCGTTTCTAACTGGGCACCCTGGTATACAGAAGAACTCAGGGAGCTGAAGCGGGAAGGACGATGACTACAGCGCCGATGGCGGAAAACTCAATTTATATCCGACAAGACACGACATAGAGAACATCTTCGTTCCTATGGGGTGGCAATACGTGCAGCAAAGAAATCTTTCTTCTCTGCCCGCATTGTGTCTGCAAATCCGCATCCAGCTGAACTGTTCAGGGTGGTGAGGGGGTCTAACACAGACACCTTCACCCCTGAACCTGACTTTAGAGCCTTCAGTAGTTTGCTGTGATGCCTTTAATGATCATTTCGCAGATAAAATCTCTTGGATAAGAGCCGACTTAGACACACGCATTATAGCAGAAGCTGACAACGGAGTGTCCAGGAACTCTGCGAGCAGGATTACACTGGATCAGTTTCAGTTGGTGAGTACTGAGGATGTGGACAAGCTGCTTGGAAGAGTGAGGAAGATGACTTGCCCTCTTGATTCCTGTCCTTCTTGGTTGGTCGCCCAGGGAGGAGATGCAGTTAGATTACAACTACAATGTATTATTAATGCATCTCTCAGGTAGGGGAGTTTTCCATCATGTTTAAAAGAAGTGGTGGTACAGCCACTTCTAAAATAGCCCTCCCTGGACCCTCTGGATCTTAACAACTTTCGACCAGTATCAGATCTTCCATTTCTGGGCAAGGTGATTGAGAGGACGGTTGATCACCAACTCCAAGCAGTTTTGGATGACACAGATTTTCTAGAACCATTTCAAACTGGCTTTAGAGTAGGATACGGAGTTGAGACCGCCATGGTTGCCTTAACGGATGATCTACGCCTGAGTATTGACAGGGGGCGTGTGTCCCTGCTGGTACTCTTGGACCTCTCAGCGGCTTTCGATACCATTAACCATGGTATCCTTCTGGATCGCCTGAAGGGATTGGGAATCGGGCGCACTGTCCTTCAGTGGTTCCGGTCCTACCTCTCGGGCAGGTTCCAGATGGTGATGCTTGGGGATAGCTGCTCCTCAAAAAAGGAGCTGCTGTGCAGTGTACCGCAAGGTGCCATCCTTTCCCCAATTCTATTTAATATTTACATGAAACCGCTGCAAGAGATCATCTGGAGGCATGGGGCGGGGTGCTATCAGTATGCTGATGACACCCAAATATATTTCTCTATGCCTTCGACAACAGCATCAGCTAAGGATAGTGTGTCTCCTCTGAATGAATGCTTGGAGGCAGTAATGGGCTGGATGAGGAAAAACAAACTGAAGCTGAATCCAGACAAGACGGAGGTGCTCGCTGTCAAAGGCCATAACCTAGGTTTGGAGGTGTGTCAACCGGTTCTGGATGGGGTTACACTCCCCCTGAATAACTGTGTTCGCAGCTTGGGGGTGCTTCTGGATCCATCGCTCCAAATGACAGCCCAGATAGATGCGACGGCCAGGAGTGCCTACTATCAGCTTCGGCTGATACGCCTGCTGCGCCCCTTCCTAGAGTTGGAAGACCTAAAGACGGTAGTGCACATGCTGATAACTCTGAGGCTCGACTTCTGTAATGTGCTCTACATGGGGCTACCTCTGTGCCTAGTCCGGAAACTTCAATTAGTCCAAAATATCGCAGCCAGGCTTGTCACTGGTACACCTAGGGGTGACCACATTACACCAGTTTTAAAATCTCTTCACTGGCTGCCGATTAGTTTCCGGGCAAAGTACAAAGTGTTGGTTATTACCTTTAAAGCCCTACATGGTTTGGGTCCAGGCTACCTGCGGGATTGCCTTCTCCCGTACAATCCGCCCCACACACTCAGGTCCTCTGGGAAGAATCCACTTCAGCTAGCAAAAACTAAATTAACAACTGTTACCCAGAGGACCTTCTCTTCTGCTGCTCCCAGACTGTGGAATGGCCTGCCAGAGGAGATTCATCAACTTGACAGTCTTTTAGAATTTAAAGAAGCAATAAAGACTGATCTATTCCAGCAGGCCTATCCAGTGAAATTTTAGAATGTTTTCAGGATGTTTTAATCATGTATGGTATGTTTTAATTTGTTTTAATGTGTATTTTATATCATGTTTTTATACTGCTTGTTTTACACTTTGAATTGTTTTAGTTTTTGTGAACCGCCCAGGGAGCTTTGGCTATTGGGCGGTATAAAAATGCAAATAATAATAATAATAATAATAATAATAATAATAATAATAATATTGCATTTCCTATGCACTTCGATTGGTGTCAGATTTACACCCTGGTTCTAGTGACCTATACATACATGGACCTCCTTAGTTGGATCAGGGTGTCAGTGAAGATCTAGAAGAGCAAATATTTTGAAGACTGCAGTTTGTAATATTTCCAAACAAACCATGCTTTCATCATGTTTTGCCCTTCTAAGCAGGGCAGGAAATAATGTAACTGGCATCTTCTGAACAAGTCACCAGCTTCCTTCTTAGTGTTTGATGAAAATGCATCACCTGATATTTTTTTGACAACAAATATACTGAGTTGACATATTAGACCAGCAAGTGATGATCTTAAAATATACTTTGGCTAGAGTTATGGGGAAATATTCACACTTCCAGCAGAACTGTCAAAAATCCTATTTTGGTCACATTTACAAAAAAATAAAAAAATAAAAAATGGTTTGACAATTTCTTGTTCTACATTTGTGTGCATAAGATATTTGCACTGTGCTCTCTGCAATACTATTTGAACATTAATGAACTGACCTAAATTTCTATTTGTTAGGGAAAAAAGCATTTTAAACACCTTGAATGTATTAATACATTTAGAAATATTTTTCCCAGTACAGCAAAAGTGTTTTGGAACAAATGGGATTCCCACCCACCCCCTCTAATGCAAATAGCAGGTACAGGATTAAAGTCTCCCTACCACCCATCCCAGGGTCCTGTATTGTTAACCCCCTCCCCCAGATACCTAAAAATTACTTTAAAATGACATTCACAGAATTAGAAGCTAGAAGCTAGTTTGATCTAAGTAATTCCATAAAACAGTAAATAGGTTTAAGGGGGTTGTACAGCATCTAAGAGACTTTATAAAGCTAATATAGTAATAACATTACTATATTATTTTGCCTCCTTCCTTTTCTCTATTCCCTTTTCTCTTTTAACATTAAGAACGTAAGAGCCATGATGGCTCTTATGTTCTTAATGATAAAAGAGAAAAGGGAATAGAGTCCATTTAGTCCAGCATTCTGTTCACACAGTGGACAACCAGCTGTTCATGGGAAACCCACATGCAGGACTTGAGTTGATGCTGGAGATAGCATGTAGCCATCAGGACTAGTAGCCACTGATAACCTTCTCCTCTGGGAATTTATCTAACCACCTTATAAAACCATCCAAATTGGTGGTGACTTCTAGATGATACAAGTCTCAACAGCATAACTACATTTTATCACTGGGCATGCTGATCAGACCAGGGGTCCATGTAGTCTATCACTCTGTTCACACAGTGGCCAACCAGCTTTTGACCAGGGGACATGGGCAACAGCATCCTCCCACCGATGTTCCCCAACAACTAATGTATACAGGTTTAATGCCTCTGATACTGGAGGTTGCACTTAGCCATCAGGATTAGTAGCCATTGATAGCCTTCTCTTCCAGAAATTTGTCTAAAACCCCTTTTAAAATGATCCAAATTGGTGGCCTTAACTACATCTTGTAGAAGTGAATTCTATAGTACAACTATGTGCTGTGTGAAGAAGTATTCCTTTTATCTTTCTTGAATATCCCACCAATCAGCTTCATGAGATGACCCTGGGTTCTAGTATCACGAGAGAGGAACACATATGTCTCCCTATCCACTTTCACCACACCATGCATTGATTTGTACACCTCTATCATGTCTCCTCTTACTCACCTTTTTTCTAAACTAAACAATGCCAGCTGTTATCATCTTCATACAATGACGGAGGGGAACGAGGGAAGAAAGAGGGTCTCATGGGAAGAGAAAGTAGAAAAAGAAAGAGAAATGGTCCCATAGAGGAAGAGAAGTGCAGAAAGAGCACTGGAGTGGGGAAAAGAGGAGGAGAAAGAGCAGCAGCAGGAAGAGAAATGGGGGAGAAGAAACTGAAGATGGGGGTGGAGCACCACCTTGAAGAGTATATAGATCAATGCAGAAGGCATCTTGCTTAGGGCCCTTTCAACCAAGGGAGTGAAACTGTTACTCTTAAGGCCCATGTTTAGACAGGGAAAAGTCCTACAAATCACAGGCAAACTGGGAGCTGTTGGACATTTTTCTGACTAAACATGCCTAGAATTGGGACTTAAGAGTAACAGTTTCACTACCCATGGTTGAGGGGCCTAGGAATAAGATTACAACTTTAATCTCTTGTACACCCAGTTCTGCCCCCTTCATTTTTTAATGATTTGGTGGATCAGGTATAATCAAGAAACCTAATTTCTTTCCAAATAACAAACATGAACAGCAAATTTCCAGAAACAGACTGAATCTACTCTTGTTATAATCTGCTGGGCTCCTAAATAGGATTTATAATCTTCATTAAAGCAAGTCTCTGGAAAAGCAGTGCATTTGAAAATGGAATGACATTATCAGGGGCTCATTTACACCAAGCAGGTATTCCACTATGAAAGTGGTATGAAAGCAGTATATAAAATGCAGGAGCCACACTGCTGCTTTATATTGGTAATGAAGTGCACTGACAAATGTTGGAGCCCATGACATATACCATATACTGCTTTCATACCATTTTCATAGTGTTATATCTTGCTTGGTGTAGATATGTCATGGCCCCCAACAGCTGTCAGTGCACTTCATAATCATTACCACTATAAAGCAGTAGTGTAGATCCTGCAGTGCACTTCAATATCACTATAAAGCAGTAGTGTGGCTCCTGCCTTTTATATACTGCTTTCATACCACTTTCATAGTGGAATATCCTGCTTGGTGTAGATGAGCCCCAGGTCTCAGACCAGATAGGGTTCTAGAACCCTCCGTCCTAAACAAGGAGGTCTAGTTCTCAGTGAAAGATCCTTAATATCCTCCCCCTGCAATTGGTCTCTGAGAACCACTGCTGTTCTCTATTTTGCAAAAACTTACTTCCTGGAGTCAGTGATGTCTCATAACTCTTACAGTGGAGTGTGATTTAATTCCTTCTAAAGTGTTATTTTTAAAACTTGCAGCTCAGAATAAAAAGACCGAGGGGAGCTGTTAGCTCTGCAAGGCAGTTGGCAAGTAATAGCCTAGACTTCACAACACTACTGGTAACTGAATGCCAGTAAATTGAAAAAGTTAGAGATTATGCCCTAAATATACCTGGTGGTCAAACAGGCAGCCTGTAGAACCACCTGTCCAATTTGATAATCAGGTAGGGTGACCATATGAAAAGGAGGACAGGGCTCTTTTATCTTTAACAGTTGCATAGAAAAGGAAATTTCAGCAGGTGTTATTTGTATATATGGTGAAATTCCCTCTTCGTAGCAGCAGTTAAAGCTGCAGGAGCTATACTACAGCAACCAGATTTAAAAGAGGGCAGGGCACCTGCAGCTTTAACTGTTGTGATGAAGAGGAAATTTCACCAGGTTCCCCATATATACAAATAACACATGCTGAAATTTCCTTTTCAATACAACTGTTAAAGATACAGGAACCCTGTCCTCCTTTTCATATGGTCACCCTAAATCAGGGCTAGGATTCCCCACAACACACCCTTCTCTTTTTCCTACAACATTTGATTATTTCTTCATCTTTAATTACTAATGGGTGTATAGCTCCCTACTTGGAACTTTCCTTATTTAGTGGGCTGCAGACATAATAACTATCATTAATGTGGGAAATGAATGCAGTTAATTAATGCAATCAGTATATTTACAGTCATTTCTATTTACATGCAGACTATCTGTTTGTTGGAATAGTTGGAAATGTCATTTCATTAGTGAAGAAAATGCAAACAATGAGATGTTGACACAGTTCATGTCTCTGCCTGAATATCTGGTCTACAGTCTTTAAGGGAAATCTGAGTAGTGAAACCATTGAATTTTGTAATTAGTTGCTCATTGGTCAAAACCTGTCCATCACAAAGCTCACCTTTGTAGCAAGACTGAATCAATTTCTATGAATTCACTATTAAGTTTGGAATTGATTGCAAGCTTGAAAGCATGTGCAGTACAGTAAGACCTAGATCTCCCCTATATTTTCAGTCATTCTACCACCTAGAACCCCCCCTCAAAAAAAAAACACTAACTTGAAGTAGCCTCCTTAGCTGCTTCCCTGTTATTATTGCCACAGCTCTGCTTCAATGGAGGACTCTGTGGGTCCATGTTCATAGCAGTGATTGGTCATGGCGAGTAATCATCACATGATGTCATCATGTAGGCAGGCCACATGAAACAACCAATCAGAAAGGGGGTGCATAAGGCAATGATGCATGATGTCATGCTGCAATGCTTGATTCCACACTACAGATTCCAAGGTGCACCTTGATATCGTGCATGCACAAAAGCTCATATACATGGAATAAACATTCATTTTAAAGGAAAACACTCATCCAAACTCACATGGATGAGTTTGTTACTTTCTGTGTAAATAACAAATTCACTTGGGATAAGTTTTCCCATCACTAAATCTGAGTCATTCGGTCTCTGTGCATTTGGATCTTGTAAGCTAGGTTGAGATACACCCAGGTGCCATTTTAGTCATTGCACTGTTACCATTTGCTCTAGTTTGTAACACTGTACAATAATTTCATACATCTTTTCATAAACAAAATTAGATTCTGCCTTCTCAACTATGCCCAAACTAGAGTATTGCCTATGAATGGACTTCAGAAATTCTTCTGCAAAGACCAGTTGAGGCTGGTGGGTCTGCTTTCAGTGGGGCTGGAAATCTATTCTGAGTTTCACTCAGAATGAGGCAGAACTCTAAAGGATCTATCCAAGATACTGAACCAATTTTGGGACTAGATTTCAGCATCTTAGATAGCTTCTTTAGAGTTCTGGCTTGTTCTGATTAAAACCGACAATGGATTTATAGCCCCACTGAAATCAGAGACATCAGCCTCTACTGGCAAAGACCATTGTATAGTCTGCTCCTCAACGTATGTTTGTTTGTTTGTACCAATTCAGCCTCCCAGACTAACTGTTCATGATGTGCTAAGGGCAAACCCTAAGATCATGAAGCTAGAGTTTGAAAACAAACAGATTTCCTAGTGCAGTGTGTGTGTGTGTGAGTTCATCAAGAACCATCTTAGGAGGGTCCTTTTTTATTACCGAGAGACAGAGAGATGGAGGGATGGAAGAAGAGAGAGAGAGAGAAGGATAAAGATAAAGTTTTATAAATGAACTGATATGCAACATTTTTTAAAAAAATAGCACAGCTCCAGTCTTCAATTCACGTACAATTTATTTTATAGCATCATTTTCAATTCCCTTGAGTCATGACTCAAGCACCACGGGCAAGGTTCAGTTCCTGAAGATGAAAAGAAGCAGACAACCTATCCCTTGAGGCCATCAGTTACGTTCTGTTTATGCAGGAGCCATGGAGCAGTTACCTTTCCAAAATGAAGACAACTTACTTAGCATTACTATTGACTATTATTCCAATTCAGGAGAGGGGGGAAAAATCTTTGATGGAAATCACAAACTGTACAGTTTTATATTGTATTAGATCTTCTTGCAACTTGATATTAGACCACCCAATGCTCAATGAAAGTAGATTATTGATTATAATTAATTCACAATAAAGTATCACAGGAGGAACTATGCCAGGGTTGTTGTTATATATATTTTTAGAAAAGTCAAAACAGTTAGAATAGGTCATTGCTTAGAACTGCTCTTATGCAAGATGTTTATTTGCATGATGCACTATCATAGAATCATAGAATAGCAGAGTTGGAAGGGGCCTACAAGGCCATCGAGTCCAACCCCCTGCTCAATGCAGGAATCCACCCTAAAGCATCCCTGACAGATGGTTGTCCAGCTGCCTCTTGAAGGCCTCTAGTGTGGGAGAGCCCACAACCTCATACATTCTTACACCTCTGACCAAGATCACACATCATCTATGCAGATAAAGGATATTTTCTCTGGTTCTAGTTTGCATATTTATGGTGGCACAGTTGGTTGTAATTGGGGCTAAGCTGAAAGGAAGCATGTTTCTGCAAAGAAATTTAGAAGCAATAAAAATTGTTTCCTCTTTCAGCTGAACTAAGAAGTATTGCCCTCACTCTCAGTTGTTTTTAGTAAACTCTGATTGGCTATGGTTAGACAGTATCATGGGAAGCATTACTCTCACTACATTATCCCTGATTGTCTGGGATTACTGTTCCCAGGAGAAAGAATGTTTCAACAATATTTCTGGCCTTAAAATCAAAACAGGTGATTATTCTGTGCTGCAGGCCTAACTAAGAATGTAAAATAAGAGAGGAAGGTAATGGGAATGAAACTGGGTGTTTGTTTTTTGTTTTTTAAAAACATGTCTCTTGCCTTGCAGTCAGTGCCTCTCAATCCCTTGCCTTGCAAGGCGTAATTTTTAGGGATGTGCTCCGCTCCGATTAGGAGCGTAGAAGCAGTAGCGGATTGGCCTGCTCCGCCTTACCCAGAGGCGGAGTAGGAGCGGACCGCGGACCCCCTAGAAGCAAGGCGAAGAGAAGCGACCATTTTTCGGAGCTCCGAGTTCAGGCGGAGCGCTCCGGTCGCCATCTTGAAAACATTTCGCCATAGGATTGCATTGCGGCAAATAATCGCGCATAACTACGTTGTTTTTGAAGCTATCGTTCTGGAAATTCTTGTGCACAGAGAGTCGTGGATGGGGGTCATTTTGAGACCACTCTCACCTCTCTGCGTGCTGTGGTTCACGTGCAATATTTTTTTAAAAATCGGGTCAACCGCGGGGCTCAAACTGCGTTTCGGCTTTTCGCCCATAGGATTGCATTGAGGGAAAGAATCGGGGATAACTGGGGGGGGGTTTAAGCTATCGTTCTGAAAATTCTTGTGCACAGAGAGTCGTGGATGGGGGTCATTTTGAGACCACTCTCAACTTTCTGCATCGTACGGGTCGCGGGCTAGAAGTTTTTTAAAAATAGGGTCAACCGCGGGGCTCCGTTTCGGCTTTTCGCCCATAGGATTGCATTGAGGGAAAGAATCGGGGATAACTGGGGGGGGGTTTAAGCTATCGTTCTGAAAATTCTTGTGCACAGAGAGTCGTGGATGGGGGTCATTTTGAGACCACTCTCAACTTTCTGCATCGTACGGGTCGCGGGCTAGAAGTTTTTTAAAAATCGGCGGGAAAAATACCTTTTTCAAAGGGCTGAGGGGCAGAGTCAGCTCCCGGTCATGATGATCCCAAAGTTGGAGGAGGGCATAGGCAAAACAGGTAACTTGGGATTCTGGGAAACTTCTCTTTCTTCATCTGAACGGGCTTTTCCCCGTGTTTTTTAACACAGTAGCCCCACCAAATGCACAAACACAACCTGAAATCATATACTAAGCCAAGAATAAGAGATAGAAAACACAGCACTGCTCCCCACCCTAACCTTGGTGAACAACTGAATCGATGTGGTGCAAGGGGATGAGCTCCCCTAGGGCATCTCATCGTGGACGTGCCCCCACTCTCTCCTGCACTGGAAGGCCATAGAGCCTTCCAAAGAGAGTAAAACGGTGGAGCAATGCCTATCATGAGTTGAAGTGAATGGTCACTTTTCAGTGGTGGAGCAATGCCTGTTATGAGTTGAAGTGAGCGTTTTACTTCTTCTCAGAGCTGTTGGTGGCTGTCTTGAACTGGCAGCTACTTCCCCCTCCCCCGGGCACGTCCCCCTATTGCTGGTAAAAGACAGATATAGCCTTTTTTTTTTAATTCTTCTTGCTGTTTATTGAGCAACACTGCTGCTTTTAATTCCACCCCTCCTTTGTTTATTGATTGATTTATTCCATTTTCTATGCATTACTGGCTTATCCTTGGCTCCCTTCCTTATGCCCCCAGAAATGCCAGCTGCATGCCTGCCTGCCTTCCCTCCCTCCTCCCCTGCCCACCTCGCAGGGATGTTGTGTGTGGGGTGCCCGATTTTCAAAAATTCGCCAAAAATCAGGGGATGATGGGATTGCCTTGAAACTTGGCGTGTGTGTGTATACGCCCATGAGGTGTCATGGTGCCAAACGTGAGGTTTCTAACTTCAACGGAAAAAAAGTTGTTTACTTTTTTAGCTTTCAATGCAACCCTATGGGGGGGCAAAAACGGAGCTCCGGATCCGGATCCGGAGCTCCGAGCGGAGCGGAGCGGAAGTGGGCGGAGCGGGGGCGGGGCGGAGCGACCCGCTCCGAAAAATGGCGGATCTGCAAGTGAAGCGGAGCGGGGGGTCCGTGCACACCCCTAGTAATTTTCATGAGTAGTAATAGATTCCCTCTTACAATATAGGGGAGGGCGACTAGAAACTTTTGATTACTAAAGTACTTTTGCAGGGCTTATTGGTGGTCTCTTGCTTGAGAACTCGCAGAAATTTAGAACCTGTTGCACCCATACTTAGAAGAAAGAGGCAAGACATGAGTATTGGGTAACTAGGGCCTCACTCTATTTAAATATTAACAAATGTTAATGCAGGAAATTTCAGCTGTGTAGGGACAGGTGACATGGCTGACATGAAACATTTTGTTACCAGAGGCAGCACAAAATACTCCCACCCACCACCATCAAGGTGCACAAGGCTGATCATGTTATTTTGGCACCTCACACAGAACATACCGTAATAATCATTTTAATAACTAACAATGTGCTACCTTTTCATGAAGCCCAGGATCAGATACCTGAGGCACCTGCCTCACTTTGTGTAATGGTAGGGCCAGTCTGGCTGGCAATCTGTTCCTTATATTGTCAATTGACAGGGGGAGGGTGCTCTGTTGCTTGCCTAGTCAAGAGGAAATATATTGGCAGTATCCAGCCTAGTTGGCCACACCTTTAGGTTTTGAGGGAGGCTCTTTTGACTCAGAACCATCCTATGCAACAAAGCTTTGGGTGATCCACACCTAAGGTACCATTTGGAGAAATCTCTAGACACCATGAACATAACTCTCTTAGCTCTTAAGTAACTTGGAACAGGTCCTTTCATTCCTTGACTTCAAACCATCCCCCCCCCCACACACACACATCCAAATCTGTGCAGGACCTTTTATCCTTTACTTTGCTGATGCACAGCTGTGCATTTTCAGTTCATAAAAATATATATCTGCATTCCCTCACCATTTGCTCTAATGGGGTGAAATGGGGGGTGCTCTGCTCTCCCTAGAGGTCAGACAAGAACAAACACACAATATATAATCAAAGCATATAAACTTGACTCCTGTCTTCAAAACAGGAGATACTAGTACTTTCTCTTGCCACCCCTTCTTTTCTTGACTTTACACCCGGCCGAGTTGCGTTCCTTTAATCAAGTTAAAGGAAGCCAGATTCCGGCTGGACATCAGGAAAAACTTCCTAACTGTTAGAGCGGTGTGACGGTGGAATCAGTTACCTAGGGAGGTTGTGGGCGCTCCCACACTAGAGGCATTCAAGAGGCAGCTGGACAACCATCTGTCAGGGATGCTTTAGGGTGGATTCCTGCATTGAGCAGGGGGTTGGACTCGATGGCCTTGTAGGCCTCTTCCAACTCTGCTATTCTATGATTCTATGATTCATACTTGCGGTACACAGATCAGCCTTTGGCACAAGATTCTTTTTAGTATCCTAATATTGGCTTGTGAAAATGTATGGATCATCTTCACTTCCTGGGACAACTCATTTACATGGAATAGTTTTCATTATTTTCATAATGTGAGCCATTTTTCCCTAAATCCTTCTTTTCAGCCAACATCATTTTTTTAAGAAGTGAAGAAAATTGGTTGTAGTTTCATTCTAGTTCAAACACGGCTCCCATAATTTAAACATATGGTATACGGTACCAAGTCAACCCACATAGGGGACTTCTACTTTTGTAGGAGGTTAGTTTCTGAAAGTTCTGCAAGCTCTCTTGAGAGAAGATGAAGTGCATATGGGGAGTGGAACTTGGACTCTTTCTCTCTGGCTTCCTTCATACCACTCCATGAGCTAGCAAAAGAATGTGTTCCAGATTGGGAGGAAAAGGGTTATATCATTTGTAATCCCTCCCCCTAAGCACTGTGATTGGAAGAGGGGACAGGGAGGAGACTTTAGCTACTGGATAGTCACAGTGGCCAATCTCAAAACTCCCCCTCCCCCACATAAGCATCTTCCTAATATGGAAAAGTGTTCAGCTAGTCCATCAAGTTAAAATGACCCCTCATGAAGCCTAGAAAACCTTCGAATGCTTTGGATACCTTCGGAGCTCTGAACGACCTTTGCTTCACACCGGGGGGATCTGACGGTTTTGAAAACAGCCAATACCCACTCTGCAAGATCGGACCTCTGTCAGACCCTCAGTTTTGCAGAGCAGAGCACACACACCCAGACCCACATATCTGTTTGAGTGAATGCAGGAGAGCTTATTTCTGCTGACCTAAGCTCAGAAATGATCAGATAATATTACACAAATTTTTTAAATACTCACATAATGGAATAAAATCGGAAGCTCTGAATGACTCATTCCTTTTACCACAGATGGTTGGATAAACAAAATGTGAGGTTTCCTTAATCCCTAACAATAGTCAGATGTTTACTGAGGAGAAAACTAGGGTGTGCCGCATTTTGTTTTATTTTAAAACAATACTTTCTTTCACTCAAACGGTGGATACTGTTAGAAGAACAGCCTTCAACCTTTTGTACCAGCTGTATCAAAAACTGCAATGCAAATAATGCAACAAAGCCTGTGGGAAAAGATACATAGTCTGCATTCTGTTTTTGGGTCCCTGAGGTAGCTGCACACTGAATTGTAATAGAATCTCAGAGGATTTACCTGCCTGCCATTTCACTGATAGGAGTGACCTTAAAGTATAACAAATGTTTCATTCAGAAAAAAATAATGAGTTGTATTGGGAGCACCCAAGGGAATCAGGGATATCCCAGGATTAAAGTTTCTCTTGTGTGTGTCTCTTTCTCACACACATATTTACACACAAATACACACTTACATACAGGACAAACCTTAAAGACTTTTTAGTCCAATACATTGTAAAGCAGTTGTAAATATAGGATTTCCACTTTTCTAAGTTCCTGCTAGCTATATTCATTTATTGCTCTCAGATTCTTTTGTTAGTCGGTGGATGAAGGAGATGGATAAGAGGATCTTTACTGCTTGATCACACCTATTTTCCCCCTGGTTTGCCTCTGCATTTTTTACCTTCGTTTCATAAGCGTGGCAAGTGCTCCTCTTTTTCACAATGGTAACTATACAAGTGAACTCTCTTTTCACTTGTTTGCTCTCCCACTGCTATTGCACCCACCCCTTCCTCCTCCAGTTCATTGGTTCTTGTCATTGATGGATATTGTGATCAAGTGGCAGCCTTCCCCCCTCGCTCATTAGAGCTTTTATGGAAATTAACCAAAATGCTTACAGCTCCCTCATTTTTTTAAAGATAAAGAGATGAGACTTGGAACCCTGAGAGCTCTTAATTGGTGATTTAGGCATGTCAAGTTTGAATCAGATCAGTTTATCTCTTATTTTTAGGAATTTTTAATTCCCCCAGTCATTCCTTCCCATTAACATACACATACCTCTCCGTTTCTGCGCAAGGGTGGATTAAGGCAAAATCGGAGGTGTGTGTATGTGTGTGTACTCAATGGAGTTCATTTATTGCCCAGGCTTAATTCCCTTACTCAAGAGTAAACCCCACTGATTTCAACTGCATTTACATCCAAGTCATACTAGAATCTGATGCATGCTTACCTTTGAATAAACCCCAACAGAGAGAGACTTACTTCTGAGTAAACAGAAATAAGCATAGGGTTGCAGAGCACTTCTTTCCAGTTTAGCTTTTTCTTTTTTAAAAAAAAAAAGCTTCTGAGTGACCACACCATTAAAAGACAGTTCTATATGTGTTTACTCAGAAGTAAGTATCTCTCCATATTTGGAAGAGGCTCAGGGTATGTCTACCATAGGGGGATGATCCCAGACTTACCTGCTTCCAGTATTGTCCCTGGGTGTCTAAACAGAAGCACAACATTCAGGAAGGGTTGAGCCTGCCATTTTGTTTTTTAAAAGACAGTGACAGAGCACCCTTGCACTCCAGTGCAAAAGTACATAAAAAAGGAAAAGAAAAAAGCGCCGACCCTAATCCCCACCCCACCCCTAATGTCCCTGGACTGAGGAGCTGTCCTGAGGAGCTGTCCCTGTCCTGAGGAGCTCAGTACCCCATGGTTCCAGGCTCCTCGCGGTTACTCACGAGGAGCCGGGACAACCCACGATGCCTGGCCACACTTTCTGCAGTCTCAGGATCATCCCGAGACTGTGGGGAAAGCAGGAAAAAAGGGTAGGCTGATATCCTGGGCCAAGTGTTGGATCATCCTTCCCTGCTCCCGGTGGCCTTGCTATTTACTGTTTTACTCTGTACAGCACCATGTACATTGATGGTGCTATATAAATCATCATCATCATCATTATCATCATCATCATCATCAGGGATGATCCTGTGGCGATCACCGGGATATCGCCTGGTCTAGCCATGGCAGAAGTGAAACTTCCCTTTCAGCACTGCAGCTCTACTTCACAGCTGGGGCTGTGATTAACTGTTTATTTATTTATTTCTGTATTCATTTATTTATTTATTTTCTTTTTCCACATCTGAGCATGTGGAGTCCCACAGCTGGGGCTGTGGTCTGTAAGGGTTGGGGTGGTGGTGGGGGTGGGGGTGGGGGTGGGGTATTGGGATAGGGTAGGGAGCTTTTCTCAGTTCTGGACAAAAAAAAAAGACTAATGTAAGGAAAACCAGCAAAGAGACACTGGTAAACCAGTGCTGATTGCAAGGAGGTCCCATTCACAGCACTGAACCAGGATGAAGTGTTGCAGCACCACGAAGCACGCAGAGAATGATTTTGAGGGAATATGGAAACAGTTCCTAGACTATGTTCTATCTAAGGGGAGTGGGAACCCACCTCCAGAAGAAACAATGAGATTCTGGAAACAGGAATAGATCCCAGGGTGGGGGGGGTGCACTTTTATGTTGTATGATTATGTTAACATATTAAATTAGAAAATGTTATTAAGGTTATTCTATATTTATGTATTACGTTGGTTTTTTTGTTATTGTATTGATGTATGTTTAAGTTTTGAAAAGAATAAAAACTATTTTAAAAAAATGATTAGATATAGTATTACAAGGAATAACCAACAAGTTGATAAATTAATATGGAATATAATTATTAAACCGGACAACAATCTCTGAGCTCAACTGAAATGGCGCAAGTCTTCTTAGTTGAGTTTTTAATAGAATAACTGTGCTTTTACTGTTGTTGTGTCTTACCAGGTGTCATGTCTGCAAAGAAGCTGAATATGCCATTTTCTTTTTCCTAGGTAGGCAACTAAGACAAATGCAAAGATATCAACAAAACAGGAGTGTGTGTGTGTGTGTGTGTGTGTGTGTGTGTGAGAGAGAGAGAGAGAGAGAGAGAGAGAGAGAGGGAGGGAGGGAGGGGGAGAGGGAGAGGGAGAGAGAGAGAAGAAGGGGAGCTGGGGAGGGGGACATTTCATTTTAATATTAGGATAATGAACTAAGTAATGGATGCCTAGTAGCTAAGTTTTAGTGCGTATTAAGGATCACAGGTATTCTTATTGGATTGCCTATTAAAAACAAACAAACAGCACCTTCGCCTTCTCAGAGTTTTTAAAGTATTTGAAAGAAATGGAGGAGACATATAGCAGATCAAGGAAGCTTTTTAAAAGATCGAAGCCTTAGCTATTTATTTATTTATTTATTTATTTTAAGGATTTTTATGCCGCCATTCAGCCAAAAAAGGCTCTCATGGCGGCTTACAAAAGTATTTCTTGACAGTCCCTGCCCACAGGCTTACAATCTAAAAGACATGACACAAAAGGAAAGGGGATTGGGAGGGAGGAGGAGGAGGGGGAAAAGGAAAGCAAATTCAGGCACTACAATCTTAGTTGTAAAGTTCAGCAGTTACAGGTGACAGCAGGAGGGAGGGGACTCTCAGCTGGAGCTGGACCCAGGCACGGTGGAGAGGTGCCTGGCTGCTGCTTCCGCCCTCACTGGTGGCCTCTCCAGAGACAGTTGACAGCAGGAGGGAGGGGGCTCTCAGCTGGAGCTGGACCCAGGCACGGTGGAGAGGTGCCTGGCTGCTGCTTCCTCCCTCACTGGTAGCCTCTCCAGAGACAGTTGGTAGCAGGAGGGAGGGGGCTCTCAGCTGGAGCTGGACTCAGGCACGATGGAGAGGTGCCTGGCTGCTGCTTCCTCCCTCACTGGTGGCCTCTCCAGAGACAGTTGACAGCAGGAGGGAGGGGGCTCTCAGCTGGAGCTGGACCCAGGCACGGTGGAGAGGTGCCTGGCTGCTGCTTCCTCCCTCACTGGTAGCCTCTCCAGAGACAGTTGGTAGCAGGAGGGAGGGGGCTCTCAGCTGGAGCTGGACCCAGGCACGGTGGAGAGGTGCCTGGCTGCTGCTTCCTCCCTCACTGGTGGCCTCTGCAGTGACAGTTGGTAGCAGGAGGGAGGGGGCTCTCAGCTGGAGCTGGACCCAGGCACGGTGGAGAGGTGCCTGGCTGCTGCTTCCTCCCTCACTGGTGGCCTCTCCAGCTAGACCTAGGGTTCATCCTGGGATTGTCCCAGGGTCATCCCTGCCTGCTCCCGGGATATCCTGTGTGTCATTTACATAAACAGGGATGACCCCAGGACAATCCTGGGATAAATCTTGGGTCTAGCTAAGGCCAGTGTTTGGTATGATACAAACAGTCCTGTTTCCACAAAACAACAGAGTTACCATGTGTACTTTTTTTGACAGAACTTTTCTTTTAAACTGAAAGCTTCCCCCCCTCTTTTTTTTCTTTTTTTTTTTTTTTTGCTCATGTGGGACTTTGATAGACTCATTCCCTACCATTTCCACTACAGCCATCATCTTCTGAAATGTTTTCTAAAGAGCCCTTCAACAAGCTCTTCCATTGTGTCTTGAAGCACTCCATGCTTGCTTTTTATTCTTCCTCACTGCTCTCTCAGACACAGACTTAGCCGCAAATCAGTTCTCAAGCCTGCTCCTTCCCAACATCACTTGAACAAAATCATGATTGCTCAACTCTGATTAACTGTTCTGATCTCCAAAAGAAAGAAAAAAACCTGTGCTTCAAAATCATAAAGAGAGAAATTGAGTCTAAATTGTAAATGTATTAATTTGAACATCATTAATGGACTCATATAACGGTTCAATAAATGACTCAGTTGAGCCAAAATACTTGGATACGTATGTTCATTGCCTTCAGTAGGATTAAATGGACAAAAATACAAGTTCTTTGTGTCAATCAGATTGTAGATTGAGTTGGCCCTGTTTCCTTTCATGTCCTGCTGTTTTGATGTATATATCTTTTCTTAACAAAATCACATTTTTATAAGCAAGCAGGAGGCGGCACAGATAAAGAGTCATATTATGTTGAATCCATGAGAAGTTTTTCTTTCCTACTACCTTTGAATTTCCACAGGGAATGAAAAATAAGAGTCATTCATAAACTTGAATTTATAAGATGGAAACTTCTGCCAAAACAACAGCAACAACAAAACAGGCTCTTTGACCTCTCTTGTCGTTATTTAGTCCTGTTTAATCTGTTAAATTATTCACAAATAAAAGGAAGGGGAAATTCTGAATTCTACACATTTATATAGTCCCAGTATTTCTTCTTGTGTGTGTTCCATTTCCCCACACCAGTCCTTAGCAAATGCAGTTCATGAGTACCAATGGGATTGTAGCCAAAATGAGAAACAATGCCAGATCTATGCCAAGCAGGATATGACATTTTGAAAATGTTTTGAAAACTGTTTGCGGAAGTGTAGGGTGAGAAATAATGAGACAAGACACATAAGTGGGATTAAATATGGGCCACATTTATTAAAGGTCTGCAAAAGGGACTGAAGGCCTAAGCAATATTGTTCGGCCAAGCCGGAGGGCATTGTTAGGATTGGGTGAACCATTCACAGCCCGTGAAGTGGCACCTGTCAACTCACCACTGCACGGGTTTGCCCCTCTTGGGGTAGGGAGGCCTTCCAGTGTCACCCCCCCCAGGCCGCAGGGCTCTGAGTGGGTGAGGAGGGTTGGCCTCAAAAGTAACCCTTATCCCCCAACTGGTGCCACAAGGCTCCCAGTTGTGGGCCCTCAGGCATTACCTATCACCACAACGGTGCCTGTGAATGCCCACCAATAGCAAACTGAGCTCAATATGCCCACTCCTATCTGCCCACCACAAATGTGACCAAATTAAATGAACCAAATCAACCTAATTAATACATCCCTTCTGTCTTACAGTGTGAAGTAGGCAAAAAACTCATAACCAAGTTAGATTATGAGCAAAAAAAATCCTACTTGACCCCTGGAAAGGGTGACCATCGAGCCGACACTCACTACAGGGAGGGGAGGGAGGGAGCCGCGGAGTGAAGAGACAGGGCGGGGAGGGGAGAGCAGGGCTATAAAAGCCTTGCAGTCCACTCCCCATCATGGTGTCGCCGTACGGAGGCCTGCCAATGGTGGGCCTCCAAGCCACATCCTATTTACCACCACCCACAACTGGCCTCCTCCACCCAGGCAAGCTGAGCATGGGGAGGGGGGATATATGGCATGTGTCCTATAAGCCCCTTAAAACTCTACTATTCTATGGTTCTATGAAAGCAGTAGGGTAAATCCTGATCAAGAAGGAAATATCAGCATGCCTGAAAGGTTTTTCTCACTGCGCAAGGAAGGCCAGAAAAGGCGGAAGGCATGGGGGAGGCAGACAACATCATGTGAGGGACTTGAGCAAACTCTGTGAGTGCCCAGTAACGAGCGTGCAATAAAATGCTTCTCGGATAGAGCTTTTAAACAGAAATTGGATTTCTACTAGCTGGAATGGAGCTGAGAACTTCTTCAGCTACAGCCAGTTATATTTACAGATGGATGCTTACATGGTTACTCAGTGACAGTTTTGATTATTATTATTTCTTAATGTTGAATAGAAATATATGCCATGGAACACCAGCAATATTTCCCTTTATTATTAGTTCTTTGTTTTGAGGGGAAATGGATTTCTTCATTAGATTTCTAATGGAAGTTCATGGTTCAATTAGGTAAACAGGACCTTCAATTCTTGTGTCTGCTTTTTTCCACACCTAACCTAACACTTTATCATCTTTCTTTCCAAATCCCCCTTTTTCTTCCTTCCTCGTGTTGTTCGATTTTCAGCTCTCCGCACTCAGAGTTTTCTTCTGCTCAAGCTTTTGGTTTCATTGCCCTTTTCATGTTTTTGCAATAGATTTTTTGAAGACAAAGCAATCCGAAGCAAATGTAGCATTTAACAATGTGGACCGATTCTAAATTACACCACTGGCACCAAATTGGGCCAGGGTGGGGTGAATGCAATCATCTCTCTGTTGAAGACCTCTTTAAAGTCCCACAGTGGCAAAAGGTGACCTTAGACTAAATGAGAGGCAGGCTCAGTATATCAAAGCAGGTGTGCTATGAACAACAAATATAATTACTAGAGGTATTAAAAGCACCATGGGAACTGGAACCAGACTGTTTGTCCTTCACCTCACTGAAACACATAATTTCAGTTCAACACAGCACTTCTTAAATGAGCTCATGGTTGGTTGGTTGGTTGGTTGGTTGGTTGGTTTCCTACTACAAGCTAGGGATGAACCACAAAGCAGGTACAATTTCATTTTAAAATCTTTCATTTCCCCCCTAAAGGATCTAGTCCCTAATGTATTTGAAGGCAGATTGCCTGGCCCAATATGGAGTGCCTTACTGTAGGCAGAGCACTCTCAGTGGGACAGCCATAGCAGCAGAAAGCTGCTCTATGGTCAACATCACTCTCCCTGGGTTTCCTAACACTCTTGGACCATAGGATTGAAACCGAAATTGACAAAGAAAACAAATAAATTCATAACTGTATTAACATGTCAAGAAAATACAAAATCAGAAGGGACAATTAACTACTTGAAGATGTCCTCTGACCCTCGAACTTGAGGCCAATAGATATGCAGTGATGGAAAATACAATGCTTTATATGTGAGAAGCAGTAGAGGCTGGTGGCCCCGTTTTCAGTGGGGTTATGCATCTATTCCTGGTTTCAGTCAAAACCAGCCAGAACTCTAAAGGAGCTATCCAAAGTCCTGAACCATATCTTCAAAATAGTTTCAGCATCTTTGATAGCTCCTTTATCGTTCTGGCTGGTTCTGAGTAAAACCCAGAATGGAATCGTAGCCCCACCAAAATCAGAGCCACAAGCCCCCACTGGTGAGAAAAATGTCTGTGTGGGACTTTTGAGGTATACGTAGCATACAGACTTCACTGACCATCCATCCATCATAACCTCTCACAGCATGTGCATACATGTACACACACACACACACACACACACACACAGGTACGTGCAACTCCCCTCTCCATTTTTTTATTATTACTTTTGCCTCATGAGGTAACGTTGAGGTGTTGTGCTTGATCAAAAAATGAATATAAATTGTTCCACTTATTCAAAAGGGTAGGAGTGGATAATATCTTTTTTCTTTCTTTCCATTTACTCCACGTACCTGGAGGGCTCAAACTAAAATTATGTTCTGCATACTTTTCAGATCTGCAAGCGTTACTTCATAGAGCACCATCCTATGAAAGTCTTCTGTATCAGAAGTAAGCCTTATTACATTCAATGAGACTTACTCCCAGGGGATTGCAAACTTAGTCAGATATTCTGAGTGTCTGAAACATATTGTATGGATTTCAAGGAATTTGATTCATGTGTATGTGTTGGCTAAACAAGACTGAATTAATGAAAAGCAGATAAAAAAATTACTGGAGCAATGTTTGTTTACCAGTTTTACAGATAACAAAGGTTATTTGTTTTGTTTTTTGTTTTTGTTTTTGAACAAGCACAGTTATTTAATCCTCATTACCCTAGGCCTCACAGTATGTAATTTCTATGTCAAACAATTTGCTGGGCTTCAGTTTCATTTGTTGGAAGGTATAATGTTATTTGGGACACATCTCATGCTTTTACAAAATTCATTTAAAATTCATTTAATATTTATTTTATTTATTTTATACTGCCCAATAGCTGAGGCTCTCTGGGCAGTTCACAATTAAAATAGTTTTAATCATGCAAAAGAATAACACAGATATGGAGCTTAAGAGGGATACACTTCTTATTTCTAGGGGAATTTTTTAACTGAAATACTGGTGTGATGTGTGCATCTTTATATATCTTTAAGAAGCCTGCAACTGTTAGGCTCTCTTTCCTTTCTGGAGGCCTGGCCTTCTGTGGTCTCTTTGTGTAGGTTTGGAGCCCGACAGACTGGTGTGTGGTTCCTCAGGAGTTAGTCCCCTCTTATGTATATATCAATAAAGTAGGGTGACCATATGAAAAGGAGGACAGGGCTTCTGTATCTCATTTCAGCAAGTGTCATTTTAATGCATGTAGCACCTGGTGAAATCCCCTCTTTACCACAACAGTTAAAGCTGCGGGGTCCTGCATAGCATGACCAGATACAAAGGAGGGCAGGGCTCCTGCAGCTTTAACTGTTGTGCTGAAGAGAGGATTTCACCAGGTGTTGTGTGCATGCAAATGACACCTGCTGAAATTCCCTTTTCTATTCAACTGGTAAATACACAGAAGCTCCTTTCCATATGGCCACCCTAAATCAAGAAGCTTTTGGAGTCAGAAGTGTATTACTTGGGGAGCAAGTTCTGGGGTGGACTGCAAGTGGAGAAGGAACGCTCACCCCCACATTAGCCATGCCCAAGGGCCATTACAACTGAAATATCAGTCCTATGTTAACTGAAGTATTAGTTTATGGAGTGGTTAGTAGATTTCATGAGAGTACAGATATGTCTAAACCAATTCAATGAGCATAGAACAGTTCTTACAGGAGAGGATTGATTGATTGATTGATTGCATTTCTATACCACCTTCTGTGGGCGGCTCACAAAAATCAAAACCATGAAGTACAATTAAAGTATAAAACTTAAACCACAATGTAAAAACACAAAATAAAAGTACAACCAGAATAAAACAGAAGGCTAAATATATAGTGTTTTTGAAGTATCTTTTGCCTTATTCCTGGTGCAGAAGGGATAGACAGTCAGACAGACAGACAGACAGATAATAGAGCATACTGACAGGAAAACAGTACTTTCCCCTAGAAACCAGAAGTGCATCCCTCTTAAGCTTCATGGTATATCTGTATTATTATTATTATTGCATGATTAAAAATACTTTAAACCCCAAATTCACACATTCTCTTGTTACTAAGTTGTTAGTTAGAAAGGATGGCATCAGGTTTGCAGAAAATTAACTGCTCTTCAACTGCATCGCTATTCAAAATGATTATGTCAAAGAGGGGCAAGTCCTATCAGGGGAATCCAGGAAACACCTCTCCTAAATAATATGCTAAAGAACCCACCAACACACTAAGAAGAAACTAATGGGATAGGAAAATAATTTGTCAAGAGAGCTCATTTTCCATTGCCAATGAATTCTCAGAAGAATGTTTTTCCTGTTCGACGCAAGGTGATGCTCCTTATCATATATCAAATTTAAAATCAGACATTCTCCATTACTCTGAGTGAAGGCTGTTTGTTTCTAGCAATTTGAGGATTAGCCATTTTACACAGCAGAGTCTCCTTAAACCCAGTAAGTCAAGTGTCCCCTCTCTCCAGAGCCAACACTTTATAAGATTTGTTTTCATATTCATTTTGTAAATGCCTGATATCAGAAAGTGTTTGGGAATGCAATAGTTGGGTAATAAATTGTTGTAGCTGACTTCTGCTCATGGTTTGGCAATGTCTTAGCTCTTCTTTCCCTCTGGAACATTTTGTCTTGCTCACTTAATCTTGAGGGTGGGACTCTTGAATGGTGTGGGATGTTCAGGGAAGGTGGTATTGCTGGAAGTCAGGACCAGCCTTTGTACTTCCAGCCGATGTGTACCTATAATCCTTAATAAAGGTTTGTACATACTTAAGTCCTGTTGAAGCCAATGGAGTTCAAAGTAATGATAACAAATTTGGCTCTCTTATTTCATCTGGGCACAGCTAACTTTGCCTGGGGCCTTTGCTAGACCTACCTGAAAATCCGGGGGAGAGGAGGGGAGAACTCGCATTGTGAATAATGTGAGATCTCACCCTCATTTACACATAAGGTGTGACAGCCTCAAGAAGAGAGGCATTGCGCCTGTGGCGTTACACCCCACAAGTCAGTTCCCTAATGTATGTCTGCAATTGGTAAGTCTGTGATGCTTAGAATGTTGACTTGAGTGGGTGGAGTTAGAATGTCTTAGGAGTGGGGAGGAGTGATATATAAGGGAATGACTGAGGGGATTGTGGGAGACTTTTAGGTACTCTTAGAGTCTTTAGCCTTTAGTGCTTTAGCTCTCGGTGTGTAGAGTACTTGGGTACTGGAGAGTTTGCGGTTCAGTATAGAGAGTGGTGTCTTTTGAGTGGGGTGTGCAGATAGACAATTTGTGTAAAATAAACAATACTGATAATAAAATTCAAGAGTGAATGTGTGTGTGACAGGAAAGTGTGTATGTGAATGGGTGAAAGGATTGGATGAGAGGTTTTAAAAAGGTTTTTAAATGTTTTATTTTGAAACAAAGCTTGTGAACTTTAAAAAATATATCATTATTTTGTTTTCACTACCACAAAAATCCCACATGTCTGGCATTTATCATCTGAAGTTTATTCATTTAGCACCCACTCTGACAATAATTCACCTCAGCACATATAATTCACAGCACATTATTTTATTATTGAAATCCTTCTCCATTTAACTCCTTTCTCCACATAGTTTGGAGAAAGGCGGTGTTTGTCCCTCACCTCAGGCATATCAAGCGGTGGTGCTTGGCTTGAGCAGGGAGTGTCCGCGGCTGGGCCTGTTGTTCAGAGCCTGTGTCATGGCAGCGCCCACCATTTTTTATTTTTTAAAGGGCGGGTTGTGCACGAGCGCTGGAGCGATTAAAGGTAGGGGTTTTTTTTTAAAAAAAAAACATGATTTCCCCGCTCCCCCCACCCTAGCCCCGATGGGCGCAGCACTCCTGGCTCCAAGTGAGTAATTGCGCAGGGCTGGGAAAAGCCTTGGAAATGGGCCACGCAGTCGGGCTCAGCCTGAGACTGTGGGAAAAACTAGGCCCAAAGTGTAGGGCTTTATCCTGGGGCCAGGGAGGGATGATCCCTCCCTGATCACGGGATCCCCTGTGCGTCATCTGGATGCACAGGGGTGATCCCGGGTATCAGCCCAGGATAACCGCTGATCTAACTAAGGCCTGGATCAACTTTGAAAAGAAACAGCCATCAGTTACAGATGTTGTTCCCTGACCATGAGCCTAGAGGGCACAAAATGATGCTTGAGGGTGACTTAATCTGTAAGACTGGAGTTGTAGGACCTTGGAGTACTACTCAGTCCAACAAGGTCTGGCACTTATCTGAGGCATTTTATCCTTTTTGGTGCAGACTACCCCTCACAGACTCCACCCCCCTTCCTGAGGAGTGTAGAGTTTAAAAGGATAATCCTCTTGTTTTCAGTCTAGAAATGTTTCCCATTGCCTCTCAGCCAGCTCCTAACTTGTGCATTCCTTGTGCTGGTGAGCAGGTACTGGGGGCATGAGGCCCCTTAGATAAAGTGGGTCACAGGATTTTTTGAAGAGGGTATAGATGTGAGATGGCTCCTGGGCTTCATGTCTCCAAGAAAGTGACCCATCAGCCTGCTCTCATGAAAATCTCAAGGGAAATTTAATTTAAAACCAACTGAGGAATCAAATGGTGTCCTTTCTGCAAAGGAGTTTCTCCGACAGAATACTACTACTGCCATAAAATGAGTTTGCTTCAACACATCTGGTACCAAAAAAGAAAGGGGGGGGGAAGTATTACTTGATTAAATTCATGTATACTATTCAATGTTAGGCACTGAGTCACAGATAATAGAAGTACCATGTACATTAAAGACTAATTTAATTTTCTAAGATGGTATAATCATGAAAAATTTTGTTTCAATAATATAATTAGGTTCATCATGAAGGCATTTACCAGTCACAAGAAGGGATATTTGAATTAATATGTAAAAATGTATCCATCTGTCAAAATGCATTATAGAATAGATCCTCCAAATTGGTATACACATAGCTTGTACAAGTTCTTATCTGCTTCTCTCTATTTTTCCTACTCGAGCTACTGAATTGCAAATTATGTCCTGGTCAAAATTTGATACTTCCATTTTTATTTAATAAGATTCCTTTATTGCTCGTGAGAATCATAAGAAATCAGTTGCTATCTGAAGAGTGAGGATTTGTAATAATGGTTGGGTATTATGAGGATTTATGAGGATTATTCGTTTGAATGAATAATCCCTCTGCTTACAGGAGGAAATGACAAAGCATTATCTGTCCAGGGGGCAGAGTATACCATAAGTAATCCATGTACCAAGTTCAACTTTGCTCACCCGATCTGTGTAGGGAGGATATAACGCGTGGGACACTAAGGCCCTTTCTACACCTGAGGATTACCTCAGGAAAATGGAGGGATCATCCCTGCCTGCTCCCAGGATCCCCTGAGTGTCATTTGCATGCGCAGGGATGATCCCAGGATGATCCTGGGGGAAAAGGCAGGTGTTTATGGAGAATATAAAGTGAGGGACACTAAGTTTAGGGACTTACTGTATTGATGATTTATTAAAAACAAGGGAATTCATGGTGGACTTCAAATTCATCCTGCAGCTTCAATGTAAGGTGGTGTATGTGTTTTGTTCGTGTGTGTTTGTGTGTGTGTGTGTGTGTGTGTGTGTGTGTGTGTGTGTGTGTGTGTGTTTAGTAGCAGTAATTTCATACTGCATTACATACCAATAGATTCCATGCAGGATGCATACTGGCAAGTGAGCATGAGGGGGAGATTTGCATAGGGTCATGTGTATAAAATCTCATTCTTGAGTTGCAATATATATATTTTGCATTGATAACCCATTACAACGTTTGCTTTAGACAATTAGAGGATGGAATATGTTGGGCCGTGTCAGGATTCACATTAAGCACAGTCAGTGAATAATTCCTAAATACACAAGTACTCAGTTTCAAACTTGTGGATACTATACCTGCTGATATTCACTCCCACCTTCTGAAATGAAAGCCTTCTAATCCTAGATGAAATGGCTGACTGTGATTGGTTAGCTATAGTAAAAAAAGGGGGGCACTCTGTATCTTTTCAGAGACATACTTTATTTAGGTAATTTCAAGTTATTCAAATTCAGTGGCTGGGGCATACTGGGAGTTGTAGGACTTTTTTCAGTCTAAACATGCATAGGATTGCACCCTACACTAACTAAAATGTCACATGTGACTGTTTAGGGATCTCATGCATTGTAAGACATGTGCAGCATACACTAGAGTTAGCAGGGAGTTTATGAAGATTTTATCAGTTTTAGCAGACATTTGCTTTTTAGCTGTAATAATGTAACAGACTCATAAATCTGAAACACAGTAAGTTATAGAGTGCTATTTGACAGAAACTAAATAATATGTACTTTACTTTGAATCTACTGTGTCTAATACATTCAAGACCCAAGAGTTTTAACGTGGAAATACTTAATGGTATTTATGTGTTTTTTGCAGGGCACCTATTGCTGGACTATATCATGGTTACTTACCTTATAAATCACAAAATCAGATTGTGAGGCCCACAAAATAAGGTTGAATGTAATTGCCACAATGATGAGATGATGCATCCAGTGGAGGCAGGTGGCTCCGAAGTCAGTGGGGTGATGAATCCATTGTGGATATTAGTCAGAACTCTAAAGGATCTATCCAAAGTGCTGAACTATACCTTGGATAGCTCCTTACAACACTTTCAATATTTGAACAGGTGTCATATAGATGCCACCTTCAAATGGATACTTATTTGGATATTTGATCCACTTTTGTTGAAACCTTTGTATAATTACTAGAAAATTGTATGCATTTCATATATATTAAATGCTATGGATATATACAAATCCTTGTATGCATAATTAAAAATAAAGAGAGGGGAAGTTTTGTGAGTGCCTGCACCACCCAAGTTCATTTCCATAGTTTTTATTTATTTATTTATTACATTTTTATACCGCCCAATAGCCGAAGCCAATTTATTTCTACATCAACAAAGTTTTGCTTGTTGTACAAAAATATTGATCAGTTACAGAGGAGATCCAGATGTGCAAGCTCTCTGACATGTGTATTGACTCAAGCATCCATTTTTTTTTTGGAAGGGATACATTGAATGTTGCCAGGAACGCTGTGGGGCTCTGGAACTACCACAGAAGCAAAGGAGAATGGACTTGCTTCCTGTTTCATTAAATTAAAGAAGGTTGTTGCCTGCATCTGGGGGGGAAAAACTACACATCATGTCTCATTATACATTAATCTGTACAGCAAGCTACATGAAAAAATAATCAAGAGGCAACAAACCTCTCTGAGCCTTCTATTCAGTGGCCAGCACAATATGATTGTTCCTTTGTTTTAACCCATCCAGGGTCCAGCTTTGAGCCATCATAACTTTTTGTCATTTTTGTTTCACCTGTCTTGCAGTTCAGACAGTCATTGCTCATTCTGTCTGCTTGGACATCCTTCAGGTTGGTATGTCTCAGCTCTGAAATTAAACCTGGGATCTTGCTTCCCTCCTCTCCTGCTCCAGAAAGATTCATTTGATCCATATTCTAACAGAGAATTGCTTTCACCCTGGTACAGTACCCCACTGAATCATGGGCTAAATTCTATGTATAACGTAGTAGGCATGTGCTCCGCTCTGATTAGAATCGGAGAATCAGAAGCGAATTTGCCTGCTCCGCCTTGCCCAGAGGCAGAGTAGAAGCGAACTGTGGACCCCTAGAAGCAAGGCGAAGAGAAGCGCCCATTGACAGAGCGATTCTCTTTCTGCGGACCGATCCGATCACCATTTTAAAAATTTCCCCCATAGGATTGCATTGTGGAAAAGAATAGGGGAGAACTGTGTTGTTTTTAAGCTATCTTTCTGAAACTTCTTGTGCTTAGAGAGTCATGGCTGGGGGTCATTTTGAGCCTACTCTCAGCTCTCTGCGTGCTGCGGTTCGCTTGCTATAATTTTTGGAAAAGTCGGGTAAAAACAGCGGGAAAAGGTACCTTTTTCGAAGTGCTGAGGAGCAGAGTCAACTCCCGGTCATGATCACATGATCTCAAAGTTGGAGGAGGGGATAGGCAAAATGGGTAACTTGGGATCCTGGGAAACTTCTGTTTCTACTCTGAACGGACTTTTCCCAATGTTTTTTTAAAACAGTAGCCCCACCAAATGCACAAACACAACCTGAAATCATATACTAAGCAAATATAACAGATAGGAAACACAGCACTGCTAACCCACCATAACCTTGGGGAACAACTGAGTAGATGTGGTGCAAGGGGATGAGCTCCCCTAGGGCATGTGGACGTGCCCAGTGCACTCTCCTGACCTTGGAGGATCATCAGAATCCTCCAAAGGTAAATCACTGGAGAGAATGCCTATCATGAATTGAAGTGAAAGTTTGCTTCTCAAAGACTGGTCCCTAGACAGGGACAGTCAAATTGGCACGTCCACTCCCCTCTTATGGGTAAAAGACAGATATAGCTTTTTTAAAAAATTCTTCTTGTTGTTTATTCAGCAACACTACTGCTTTTAATTCCGCCCTTCATTTGTTTATTTATTTATTCCATTTTATATTATTTACGCCCCATAGCCCAAGCTCTCCTGGCTTTTTCTCTTCAGTGAAGTCAGGCAGGCTGGTTCAACTTCTTCTTCTTCTTCTTCTTCTTCTTCTTCTTCTTCTTCTTCTTCTTCTTCTTCTTCTTCTTCTTCTTCTTCTTCTTCTCAATAATATTAATTAGTAGTACTGCTATTAACATTATTATTTTGTTGTTTAGTAATGGCTGTGATCACAGTGCAGTCAATCAACTCTGAAGCAAAGATCACAAAGCTTTACTCTTATCCTCCTAGCCTCCTAGTAGTTATGGGATGCAAAAGAAAAGGCATCTCTCTGTGCTGCTCCCACCTCACAGGGATGGTTTGCAATGCATTACTGGCTTTGAAACTATCCTTGGCTCACTTCCTTGTGCCCCCAGAAATGTCTGCTGCCTGCCTGCCTTCCCTCCCTCCTCCCCTGCCCACCTCACAGGGATGGTTTGTGTGTGTCTTGCTTTGACTCAGGGGAGAAGTCCTTCCTGTGCTCACTTAGACTTTTGGAAGTTCCAAATCAATTTTTCAAGTGTGGAAGAAGATTCATATTTAGGTTTATCTCTACTCCCCAATTCATGGCATGTTGGGATTTCCTTTGAAATGGCCCCATTGAGCTGTCTGCAGCTTTAAATCCCTGAGATACTGGGGTGTCAGATTTTCATAAATTCCCCAAAAATCAGGGGATGATGGGATTGCCTTGAGTCTCGGCATGCATGTGTATCCATGGATAATCTATCATGGTGCCAAGTTTAAGGTTTCTAATGTGAACATTGATGAAGATATTGAAAGAGGTGTGAATTGGGGTTATGGGTGGTGCGTTAGAGGTTAGAGCCCCGCCAAAAATCAGGGGATGATGGGATTTGCTTGAGTCTTGCCATGAATGTGGATCTAGATGGCATCTATGGGGGTGCCCACTTCAAATTTTTTATCTGTCAAAACGTTGGAGAACAGTCCATGTCTGCAAATGGGGTATCTGATTTTAATAAATTCCCCAAAAATCAGGGGATGATGGGATTGCCTTGAGTCTCGGCATGCATGTGTATCCATGGATAATCTATCATGGTGCCGAATTTGAGGTTTCTAACATGAACATTGACGGAGCTATCGAAAGGGGTGTGAATTGGGTAGGGGTGTGCACGGACCCCCCGCTCTGCCCCGTGGGCCGATCTGAAAATTTCGGATCGGCCCACGCCGCTCTGCCCATACTCCGCTCCTCTTCGCTGCGGAGCTCTGGCTCCGAATTGGAGGTCCGCAGTGAAGGGGAGTGGCGCCAGGTAAGGCCGGGAGAGGAGGGCGGGGGGGTTACCGGGCTCTGCCACCGTCGCCGCCCATGCGGCAACGGCGGCAGAGCCCAGTAAGGGACCAAGGGGGAGGGGGGCCTTACCTGCCTCCATCTGCGGTCCGTCAGCTTCTTCAATTGAGCCCGCGGTTCAACCAGGAAGTCTGGGTTGCAAGTGCAGCCTAGACTTCCTGGTTGAACCGCGGGCTCAATTGAAGAAGCTGACAGACTGCAGATGGACGCAGGTAAGGGAGAGGAGGGGGGTTTACCGGGCCCTGCTGGTGTCGCCACATGGGCAACAGTGACAGTGGCAGGGCCCGGTAAACTCCACTTCCCTTTCCAGCGGCGCTCCGGATCGAGGCGAAGGATCCGCCTTCACCTCGATCCTCTTCACCACACTCCGCCGGCCCCCCATTCTCTTCGCCTCCACCTTAAGGGCAGGTGAAGCCCCCCGCTCCGCTTCTAATTCACCGGCCTGATTAGAAGCGGAGCACATGCCTAGAATTGAAGTTATGGGTGGTGTGTTAGAGGTTAGGGCCCCGCCAAAAATCAAGGGATGATGGGATTTGCTTGAGTCTTGCCATGAATGTGGATCTAGATGGCATGCCCACTTCCAATTTTTTTATCTGTAAAAATGTCAGAGAACAGTCTATGTCTGCAAATGGGGTGTCCAATTTTCATAAATTCCCCAAACATCAGGGCATGAAGGGATTGCCTTGAAGCTTGGCAAGCATGGATAATCATGGATAATCTATCATGGTGCCGAGTTTGAGGTTTCTAACGTGAACATTGATGGAGATATTGAAAGGGGTGTGAATTGGGGTTATGGGTGGTGCGTTAGAAGTTAGAGCCCCGCCCAAAATCAGGGGATGATGGGATTGCCTTGAGGCTTGGCAAGCATGGATAATCATGGTGCCGAGTTTGAGGTTTTACTTTCTAACGTGAAAATTGACGGATATATAGAAAAGGGGTGTTTGTTTGAATTGCGGGTAGGGGTGCTGCGTTGGAGGTTACCCCCCAAAAAAATCAGGGGATGATGGGATTGGCTTGAGTCTTGTCATGCGTGTGTATACGTGCATGAGATGTCATGGCTCCAAACTTGAGTTTTCTAACTTTAACAGAAAAAAAGTTGTATACTTTTTTGGCTTTCAATGCAAGCCTATGGGGGGGGGGGAAGCAGAGCTCCGATCCAGATCCGGAGCTCCGCAGCAGAGCGGAGCGGACTATAGGCAGAGTGGGGGCGGAGCAAAGCGGCCCGATCCGCAAATTGCGGATCTGGAAGAGAAGCGGATCGGGGGGTCCGTGCACACCCCTATAATGTAGCCTGCCAGTCTTATGGTGGACTGCAAGCTATTGTGAGTTGACAGCTCTGAGTCTCAAAGGGTAGAATTGCTCTCATAGGAAGCCAGGAACACTGGCAAACTGCTACTAAAACACCTCAAATTGAATACTAAATGACTGAATTTCATTGGAAACTCTAAGGTGGAGCCATAGCTCAGTGGTAGAGCATCTGCTTTGCATGCAGAAGGTTCCAGGGCTCCATGTATTTTTATTTATTTATTTATTTATTACATTTCTATACCATCCAATAGCCGGAGCTCTCTGGGCGGTTCACAAAAATTAAAACCATTCAAAGTATAAAACAACAGTATAAAACCATAATCTTCGTCTATATAAATAAAAATGTAAATGTTTGTTTGTTCCTAATCTTGAATCTCCGAAAGTTCTTCACCGATTGCTTTGAAATTTTGACACAACGTTGCATTTGAATACGCGCGTGTTTTTATGTAACTATATTATAGATGGGGACAAAAGTGTGTCTTAGAATCAAAGAAATAGAGTATATAAAAGCCCACACGCCTCCTCCAAGCCACTTATGCAAATAGGAGAGAAGTCATTGTGACATCACCAACCAGTAGGCCAATCCACTGCCTGTGACAGGTAAAAACATTCTTTTTTTGAAAAACATCGCCATCTGTTGGACGTAAAAGCAACACATGCTATGCTACATATTGTACGATTCCATTCCAATGTTTCCAATTTTCTGTGCCGATTGCTTTGAAATTTTCACAGCAAAAATCTACAACGAAGCGTTGATAATGATTGAAGATTTGTGCTTAGAAATCGCGAACAAAGTTCTCAATCAATTGGGAATGCCATCACCAAATCGATCTGCTCCTGCTTTGTTCGATGTAGAATTGCGTCGTGAACAAAATTACAACACGGGTGATTTTTTGTCGTATGTGCAATCAAATATTCCTAAGCTAACACTTGAGCAAAATCACATTTACGATCAAATAATGCAAACTGTAAATAACGGGGTTGAAAAAATCTTCTTCTTAGATGCTCCAGGAGGAGCTGGTAAAATGTTCCTAATTAGATTGATTCTGGCAACAATTCAACCCAAAAATGACATAGCCTTAGCTCTTGCATCGTCCGGAATAGCTGCGACTGCTACAAGGTGGAAGAACTGCTCATTCCGCTTTGAAATAGCCATTGAATATGCAATTCATTGAAACTCCCACGTGCAACATTTCCAAAGCATCTGGCATGGGAAAAGTATTGCAAAAATGCAAACTTATTGTTTGGGATGAATGCACAACGGCACACAAAAAATCCCTTGAGGCTCTTGATCGATCACTGCAAGATTTGCGAGGAAACATCAGACCATTTGGGAACGCAGTAATCTTGCTTGCAGGAGATTTCAGGCAAACATTACCTGCAATTCCTAGATCAACACCAGCGGATGAAATAAATGCTTGCCTGAAATACTCTACTTTATGGCGACATGTCAAGACGTTAACATTAACTACAAATATGCGTGTCCAGCTGCAAAACGATCGATCAGCTGAGATATTCTCACGTCAATTGCTGGAAATTGGGAACGGAAAGATGCCGGTTGATCTGACCTCAGGACGAATTTCATTGCCTCATAACTTCTGCAATTTAGTGACGTCAAAAGAAGAATTGGTTGAAAAAGTATGTCCCAATATTCAAACCAATTATAAGAATCATGATTGGCTGAGTGAACGAGCTATTCTTGCGGCCAAGAACAAAAACGTCTACGAACTTAACAATATTATTCAGTCTAACATTTGAAGCGAGGCAGCCACATACAAGTCCGTCGACACTGTTGTGGAAGCAGATGAAGCGGTTAATTATCCAACAGAATTTTTGAATTCACTCGATCTGCCAGGGATGCCATCGCACGTACTGCAATTGAAAATCGGCGTGCCAATTATCATGTTGCGAAATATCAAACAGCCAAAGCTTTGCAACGGCACGCGGCTTGCAGTAAAAAAATTACTGAGCAACGTCATAGAAGGAACAATCTTGACAGGACCTTTCAAAGGTGAAGATGTCCTCATTCCTCGCATTCCAATGATTCCAACGGATATGCCATTTCAATTTAAGAGATTGCAGTTCCCAATTCGATTGGCGTTTGCAATCACCATCAACAAAGCTCAGGGCCAATCTTTAGAATTGTGCAGTTTAGATCTAGACACAGATTGCTTCTCACATGGACAATTATATGTTGCGTGTTCTAGAGTCGGCAAACCAGACAATCTCTATATCTACACAGACAATGGAACAACAAAAAATATTGTATATCCACAAGCATTGTGAAATTAAACATATTAGAAACATCCGCTTTGTCTTTTCTTTCTTTTCCATTTAACCACACTGAGCCACAGCAACGCGTGGCCGGTTGACCTACAAAGCTTTTCACTGTCTAGCTCCTTCCTATCTTTCCTCTCTCATCTCACACTATTGCCCCGCTCGTGCTCTTTGCTCCTCTGATGCCACGTTTCTCACCTGCCCAAGGGTCTCTACTTCCCTTGCTCGGCTTCGTCCATTTTCTTCGGCTGCCCCTTACGCCTGGAACGCTCTTCCAGAACATTTGAGAACTACAAGTTCAATTGCAGCTTTTAAAGCTCAGCTAAAAACTTTTCTTTTTCCTAAAGCTTTTAAAACTTGATTTCGTTCTGACTTTTATACTGCCTGTTTGGTGCATTCTCTTCCCCTCCTTATTGTTTTATTATGATTTTATTAGAATGTAAGCCTATGCGGCAGGGTCTTGCTATTTATTGTTTTACTCTGTACAGCACCATGTACATTGATGGTGCTATATAAATAATAATAATAATAATAATAATAATAATAATAATAATAACAATGCAAAATTACAAATTTAAAACACCAAGTTAAAATGTATTTATAGATTGTTATAGGTAGGGCTGGCAAAACTTCTGCCCATGACCCTGAAGAAACACTGCCAGTCAGTATCAACAATACTGGGCTAGATGGACCAAGCGTTTGACTAGGTATAAAGCAACTGCTATGTTTCTCCTTTTGGGGCTGGTTTCAGAACCTGGGAGGTATATACCCTATAGGACTAAGATATTCTTATGGGATTGTCTTGTTTAATTGATTATATGTAAGCCACTCTGGGAGCCTTTTGGCTGAGATGTGGCATAAAAATACTTGAAATAAATACTGATATACATGGAATAGTTACTCCTGAACTCAGTGCTGCATAAAGCAATAAAACCCATGTTGTTGTTTATTCATTTAGTCGCTTCCGACACTTTTGAATTCATGGACCAGCCCACTTCAGAGCCCACCCCAATACCCATACATGGTATTATTCTTTTTACCCTCACTGAGTATTCCTATAGAATTCAGAATAGACAGGCCATGTGCTGTGTATAAATGAGGAGTCCTTGATTTTTACTGGAACCTGGTTTCATTTCAGTCATATCTATCACTGATAGTTGTGATGTTTACAGACTTTCTTTTGGCATAAGGCATGTCATAAAATTCTGAAATTGGTGGCTGACTTATCCAAAAAGAAGTTCATTCTTTGCTTTTAATGAAGCCAGCCAGTGGCGAGACAGAAAAAGCAAGAAGCAAGCAATCCTTTGGGTCCCACTCCTGCAACAATATGAGATTTCTTCTCATTTGTTATCTAAAGCTGAATGAGTGGAGCATGCATCCCTGTTCTGTTCATTGCTTTTCTTCTTAGTGCTGCAGAGGGATTTTTCAGGAAGTGCACAGCTTGGGAGAATAGGCATAATTATAGTCCTAGCTGCCAACCTGAGTAACAACACTGTGGGGCTCAATTCTTCGCATCTCTTCATGAAACTTTATATATTTCAAGAAGCTACAATAGTTCTGCATATTTTATTCAGACCTCTAGGAGCTTTACTATTGCCATGGGACACATGGCTTGCAACCAGTTACACTTTTCTGAACATCAAAGGAGCATGTATGTAGGAGGTTGTCCAGAAAGTGCCACCTAGCTCACTGGTGGTGACAGTGGTATTCACCTCTGTGGCTGGCAGCTACCATTTTTATTTCCCAGGATTCTCCCAGGAATGAGACCAATATAATGACATTGCTTCATTATGTGGGAATAATGGGATTTTTTTTAAAAAAAATGGTGGCCATCAGTCACCTGGAAGAGCACCTGTATTTTTCATCTTCCCATTTTGCCACCCTTCCTAAGATGACCAAAATCCCCTTCCTTATTCTCACTTCTTGTGAATGGAGGTATGGGGAAATATTTCAGGTTAGCCACAATTAGAAGCCTCTCACTATGTAATATCTGGTATGACATCTATAAAATGTCTACTGTCATAAGCGGCAAACAAAAAGTGCAATTGCTATTTTGGGCTGCATTAATAGAAGTATAGCTTCCAAATCATGCAAGGTATTGGTTCCCCTCTATTTGGCATCCAGTTCTGGGCACCACACTTCAAGAAGGAGGGGGTGTTCAGAGGAGGGCAACAAGGATGATCATAGAACTATGATTCTATGAAAACTCCAGGGCTGCTATAATATTCAGCAGGTCCTTGGGCTTTAAGGAAGTAAGCAGCTGAAATTTTAGCTTCCCCACCCTTACTTGTGTAGTCCTCTGTGTCATGCTATTCAACTTCCATGGATTTCTGTGCTGGCAAGCTGACTACGTCTGATCTTTCAGATGCATTACAAAGAGTACTGGTTGGGGTTGGCAACACTGGATTTCTCCCTAGTGTTGGCTCTCTGATTCCCTTCCCTTCTTCCCTGCTTTGGACACAAGACTATCAGTGTGATGATAAACTCAAAAGTTACTACAGTCTGAAGATGTTTCTTTGGCCCCTATTGCATATCACTCTCTCACACATCACAGAAAACAGTCTTGAAAAACCTGAAGTATGAAGCAGGGAACATTTAAGTAGGAAACTTCATTGAGTTTTATTAAGAAATGTATTATATTAGTCTAATACAATACTAACAATATGCAGTAATACAACTTGATGAATGAGCAGTACCCCTTTCATATTGCAGCAGCAGTATATTAGGCTAATAGGATTCAGTCTTAATACACTATGATGGATGATGTACTAGCTATTGTGTTAAATTATGTATATTAGAAACCACTTTCCATGGAGCAACCTCACATTTTGTCTCTTACAGATAAATAGGGTTAGTAATGATGCTGATATAAATACTAATGTAGATCTAGACTTATGAATGTGCTGCAAGTGATTCTTTAGTCCTTCTCCTAGTTTGGCAGCATTTTCTTTGCCATTATGTACATTTTCCCCTGTTCCACATAAATCTGAACAAAAGTTCAAATTTCTAGATTTAAATCTTCATTTGAGTATGAATATCATATGATATATTCTTCAATGCACTTTATTTTGAAATTCATAAATATTTTCCCTTGCTTATTATTATTATTATTATTTACTCAGGAAAGAAAAAAGGATGGCTAATAGCCATATTTTAAAAAAGCGAAGCATAATTTGGGAAGAATGGCTTTACAGATAGGAGTCCTACATATGGGGTACAATGTGTCCCTACTCCTCCTAGGGACAATTGTAGACTATATTAATAATAACAATACTAACCATTTAATCAACAATTTCATTTCCACTCTTTTCAAATACTATTTAAAAATGAAATGAATTGATATTAAGAAAAGAATGAAAATAGCTGACTTTGTCCTTGTTTTCTGTTGAACGTATGACTAATGTATAAAGTGTGTCTGTGATCCAAAGACCTGAGCTAACCTCATGGGATTTTATTTATTACGTCCTCTTTGAACAGCTGAGCACTGCAGTGCAAAGGGAGAGGCTGTGTTCAAGCTCTCTCAGTGCTTCCTGATGGACAGCTCCTAACACTATCAATCAAAAGTCATTATATAGTTATCTCACCATTCCTTCTTCAGTGGGATGATGATGATGATGATGATGATGATGATGATGATGATGATGATGATGATTTTGTAGTATGAAAAACAATGGAAGAAGAGGTGGGAAAACATGGGAGGATTATAGATGGAAAATGGCAATGCCTTAAATGAGGCAGGGCAATAGCACCCAAGGTAAGTAGATGGAGAGTCTTTTGCATGTGTTTCAGCTAGTGCAGCTGAAACCAGTTTCGTAATGTGGGCAGAAAATATTTAGATGGGAAGGAGTGATCCTGCAATATGTCACTTGGTTATATCTCCAGTATAGTGGTGTGTGCAGGGACCAATGTGCTGCCAGACCAAGGGGCCCTACCGCTCCCACCTTTTGTTTTCAATAAACTAATTTTCTTACTGGCAGCTGGATCACTGGGACATCCATTTTCATTGGTACTAAAAACTGTGAGCACTCAGACTTTGGGACTGGTTACTTGTCCTTTGTCAAAACTCCCATGGCAGCCATTTTGTGGTGGTGCCCAGGACAGTTTTTCAAATTGCTAAATATGCCCAGAGCCCAAAAAGGTTGACAACCTGTCCTCTAGTGTGTGGAGTGTGGCCACTTGTGTAGGGTCAAATGACTGCTGTTGAGATTCTGAAGCCTGGATCACACATTACCTGAGCAGTGTGGTTGTTGCTCCCTCATGCTCCAGCTCTTTCTTACAATACCTTGGTGAAGTTCAGCTGTCACACTGGCAGCAAAACTACTCTTTTCCTCCATATATGCAACACTGGCTGGAATGATGAAGCACCTTATAGTTTCTCTTTTCCATGTGTAACCAGAGGCACAGCAGCTACCAACCTGCAGGAGTAATGTATAAATGGTGCCTGCACGTCCACTCTACTTGGAGATCCTTAGGTGGGCTGCAGGTGTATGTTTCTTAAACAACAACAACACCCTTACTCTCTTATCCCAAATGGCACAGGATTTTTGAAACTGTGATGTGGCATTAAAGGAGAGGAATAGGATATACAGTTGAAAGAAAAAAGTCAAACATTGCACTGGTCACAACCAAGGCTTTGGCCATGGCTGAAATACCAAAATACCTCTTTTTATTTCTAACCCATACTGTTCCCATGGAAGAAACTGAGAATGTGACACTAATACTATATTAGTTTAATATTGTGGTTAGAAATCCTGTAGATTTGCACAATCTATTTTCTGAGGGGTACTTCCCTCCTTCTGTTTTCACAATTCTGTTGTCTAGACTATTTTCAAGCATATGCGGAGAGAGAGAGAGAGAGAGAGAACATTCTACTCTTTTCAACCTCCCTTCATCAGGCATAAATATGTTTTTCTTTATTTGCTTTATGTAGCAATAAATGAAGGTGGCAACCTTATTTAGCATTCCCTGTGTTCCATGGAGAATGGAGGCAAATATTAAATGCAAGTCCCACAACTATAAAGTTTTCATAAGAACATTATCTTTAAATATTGCATTATATTATCTGAGTTGATTCTGCCATCCTGATTCAAAAAATGTTTTGTGAGCACTCACCTGTGGGGTTGTGGTTGAAAGGAGTTCAGAGTTTATCCACGCCAGTCCTTTTCCAACTTCACTGGCTGCCAGTCCAGGTCTGGACCCAATTCAGAGTGCTGGTATTAACATTTAAAGTCCTAAATGGCTTGGGGTCAGGCTATCTGAAGGAACGTCTCCTCCCATATGTACCTGCCAAGACCCTAAGGTCATCCTCAGGGGTCCTTCTCTGTGAGCCACTGCCAAAGGAAGTGAAGCAGGTGGCTACCAGGAGGAGGGCTTTCTCTGCTGTGGCACCCCGGCTCTGGAATGAGCTCCTTAAAGAGATTCACCTGGCATCTACACTATATTCTTTCAGATGCCAGGTGAAGAACTTTTTATTATCTCAGCATTTTAACAGTCTATAAATTTAATTTTAACTTTGCTGCTTTAAATTTGTATTTTAAATTTGTATTTCTGCACTGCTGCTGATTTTATCCTGGTTGTGCTTTTATATTGTATTTTATATCATGTTTTTATACTCTTAGTTATATACTTTGAATGGTTTTAATTTTTGTGAACCGCCCAGGGAGCTTCAGCTATTGGGCAATATAAAAATGCATTAAATAAATAAATATCCAACCCAATTTACAATCTTTATGGAGCTAGAACTGTTTTGTGGTATTTTTTTTACTTCTATATATTTTTTAAAATGTATATCCTGCTTTATTTGCAAAGTTTGAGACAACATATAATGTATAGGAACATAAAATAATAAAATCCCAAGAAGAGTTAATAGAAAAATAAACCCACATAAAAAATACTGTCTGGGAACTGTACCAGACCATGAAAGTTTGCTGGATATCTTCATGCCTTTATTTACAGAGTGAAGATGGCTGAGCTATCTCCTCACTTTGCATTAATCTGGAAATTACTGGAGTTCCTCTCCTTCCTCAACACCTGAAAGAAACACAGATAATTTTTCTAAGCCAATGCAATGCTTAGAAAAATGACAGCCCCTTATTCCATTAGTTATCTTATGGAATAAGCTGCCCCACAAGTCTCCCAATTCCCAAACATCCTCCTCCTTCCTTTTCTTTCCATGGTGACAAGTGTAGTGGTTGGAATTTGGTCCAATTCGGGGGGTGGGGTGGGGATAGAGAGTTTTAGAATCACACAGAAGGAAGGAATCTTGGTGGTCATTTTGGCCAGATCTTCACCAAGCATGATATAGCACTATGGAAGTGGTATAAAATTGGCCCCAACAGTTGTCAGTGCACTTCAATACCTCTATAAAGCATTAGTGTGGCTCCTGCCTCTAATATAATGCTTTTGTACTATTTTCATAATGCTATATCCTACTTGGTGTAAATCTGGCCTAAGTCCAGCCTCCTGCTCAGTGTAGTGCAGTGCAGGGTATAATATCCAATGGAGGCTGGTTGGTCCAATTTCGGCAGGGCTGTCAATCTATTCTGGGTTTTAGTTGGAACCAGCCAGAACGTGAAAGGAGCTATTCCCAAGGCGCTGAACTTATTTTGGAGTTCAATGCCTTGGTTAGCTGTTTTAGAGTTCTGTTTGATTCTGCCCCACCATTACTGCATCTTTTATGTCTCATGAGAATGTATAGATGAGCTGTGGTACTCTCTTTCCAAAGCTGACCACTTTTAATCTGATTTTGTGGATGCATTACTTTTTAGAATTTTAGATCTCTTTTTGCCCTTTAAAGGAATAGAGAGTTCTGAACACCTCTCCCCTGGCTGACAGCTGGGGATGGACAATTTGGCCAGTTTTGCTTTCTCCCACATTCTTTAAAGAAATTTTTTTTTCAAGTTATTTCCATCCCATTTATGAAGAAACTTGCAAATGTAATACGTTCCTATCAGAAAAGTGAACCAATCAAAATCCTCACCCATCCACACTGACCAAATTCAGGTTCAAGTAATTTCCGACATGGAGAGGACTAGGTTGTACCTGCCTGGCATGTCACTGTTAAAGATGAGAAGAATATCAGAAATAGAAAGTGGTAATTCTAATTCAGTACAACAAACATAGCTTGATGCAAAGGATTCACAGGGATATACAGAGACTTTTAAGAGACTTCTGCCTGGGTGCACTTTCAATTTCTCCCACATTTTAATATGTTGACTCTCAATGACCTTCCATCCAAAATATGAAGAAATTTTGAATTGCAAGTTCTTATAAAAATAAATAAATGAATGAAATAGTTTCTCACCCATCCCTACCAACAGCTGTTTTTTTATGGCTGTCAGAGGACACAGGAGGCCAGTGCATAAACTGAAACCCTACTAACATTTTTTGCAAGTGCATCCTCCAATCAAGACTTAAAAAATAAAATATAATAAAAAATAAAGACAAGGACAATCTGGGCATTTAATAGTAAAATTAAGAGGTTTAATAGTAAAATTCAGATAATATGCCATAACAAAAACCTTGGACTTCGTAACTTTTAGATGAATTCTGAGGCAAAGATTTGCAGTGAAGTTTACACTTTCTAGGTTTAAATTATCTGAATAAACCCAACAGGAAGTCTTCCAGGCAAATCTCTGAAGGGCATTTGTTGAACAAAATGGATGACTGACCTGAATAAAATGGATGACTGACCACAGGGAATGACTGAACACAAATGAACATTTCACAGCAGATTTTTATTATTATTATTGATTGGGTCATGCAGTGACCCCATGAATGGATTGGGTGATATTATGTCATGCTATAATTCTAAAGGAAATATATCAAAATTGGCGTGAGAGAATTAATCATATTGTAGTTTTCATTAGAAGTTCATAATGAAGATTAATCACAGACTCAAAATAACTAGTCTGGATAAACAGAAAAATGCCAGTTTGATTCAACTGTATGTATTATTATTATTATTTACTGAATGATTAACTATTCTGTAATAATTCAGTTGATGTGATAATGAGACAAAGAGAATATCTTATTTCCCCCCTTTATTCAGAAAATGATGCATTAAAATGCAATCCGATATTGTTCATTCAGTTCAATGTATAGTCAGTGACAATAAAAGACTGATTTTGAAATGTGGAGCCTCTGGGAAAAGTAACAATAGAAGATATAAGCAAGTCTCCAATATAAATAAAACAATGCATTGAAATCTCAAATTGAATTTGGGAAGGGGGGTGGCATTGAACAGAATTACTCTTATTTATCTCCAAGGTTTTGGTGTGTTTTTTTACTTAAAACAATCCTATTGCCTTCTAAGCCCCATACTGAGTTTCCCTGCTGAGGTATGAAAATGGCCGAGCCCCTTCAAAAAAGGAGAAAAAGAAAATTTAGAAGGAAGGATGATAAAATTTGCAGGGAGACAGACAGCTCAGTATTGATCAGCTATCCAATGAGACTCTTGTGCATCATTTATCCTTCCAAGCTCATGGAATCTCTTGTGCTGATGAAACATAGCATTGCTACATCTATTTCTAATAAAACACTCTGTAGCTGATAATTTGCTGGAAGCCACAACTGTTGGACATTGTAATGCAATTAGAAACATGAAGCAATCATTACAGGTCCTGAAAAGTATAATGAATAAATTAATCTGTGGATTACTTTGCTGGATATAGTGTATTTCAGTGTGTCCGGCAAAATAATTCACCAATTAATTTATTTGTTATACTAGTTAGAAAGTGCAAACAATAGTTGATTGAATACACTTCTTCTCCACATTGTGTTTCTTTCTTGAATGAGATACCTGTCTGTAAAGAAGAACTGTGTAGCTAACAGTGCTGAACTTATGCCTCACCAGTCTCTTCCTTTTAGGCATGTGCTCCGCTCCGATTAGAAGCGCAGAAGCAGGAGCGAATTGGCCTCCTCCGCCTTGCCCAGAGGCGGAGTAGAAGTGGACCGCGGACCCCTAGAAGCAAGGCGAAGAGAAGCGCCCATTTTTCGGAGCTCCTCTTTCAGGCGGACCGCTCCGATGGCCATCTTGAAACATTTCGCCCATAGGATTGCATTGCGGAAAAGAATCGCGGATAACTGTGTTGTTTTTGAAGCTATCGTTCTGAAAATTCTTGTGCTCAGAGAGTCGTGGATGGGGGTCATTTTGAGCCTATTCTCAGCTCTCTGTGTCCTGCGGTTCACGTGCTATATTTTTTAAAAAATCAGGTACATTTACAAACAGGGACGGGTAAACCGGCGGCGGCGCGGCGGTTTTTTTTTTTATTTGAAGTGATGACAGGCACATTCAACTCCCAATCCTGATGAGAATTGATCACCTAATGAAGCATCCTCCAATCTCAGCGTTCGAGGGGGGGACTAAGCCAGAGTCACCCTCAGAGCGGTGAGCTCTCAGCGTCTTGTGGGTTGTGGCATTCATGGAGAGAGGAGCTCCTTTTAGTTAGTTGCTGCTACTGTGTTTGGAGATAGATTAGGATTTAGCTTGGCGCGTGTGTGTGTGTGTGTGTGTTTGCTTCTTTCTGACTTTTAGCTTAGTTTGCTCTGTGTTTTTCCCTTACTTTGATTTAATATAAACTTCATTTTTAAATTTTGGAGAGTGTGTTTGTTTGGTTGGTTGGTTGTCCCCCCCCCCTTCCCTCTCTTAAAGCCTGACTGTGTTTCATCTTCCTTCCTTCTATATACAAAAAAATACCAAAAAATACCAAAAAAATATTATTCTCTTTTTCTTCTCTCTGTTACTTGGACTCTGTGTGTGTTATTGTGTGAGTGTGCTGTGCAGTGCACTGTTTGTGAAGTGCAACAGCCACAGATTGAGCATTTCATTCAAATCCTGTTTGGGGAAAGCATACACACACTTCTTGTCCCATTTCCCTACATTTAGTAATATTCTTAAACATATTATTATATTCTTATACATATTCTTAGTAGTATATTAGTAAATTCTTATACATATTATTATTAGTATTAATATTTTATTCTTATACATATTAGTAGTAGTATTAGTATATTCTTATACATATTATTAGTATATTAGTATATTCTTATACATATTATTATTAGTATTAATATTTTATTCTTATACATATTATTAGTAGTAGATATTAGTAGTATTATATCATCATGAGAAGAGGGAGCAGGCGTGCTGAAAGCAGCAAGGCTCAGGCTACCAGCAGTAAGCAGCAGGCTGCCTCTTCTGCTGTGAAAATCAAACGGGCAACTCCTTGGCTGGCTGCTCCGCAACAGAAGCAGGACGAGCAGCAGGCAGAGCCACTCTCTTCTGCAACTTGTGCCCGGCGTTCTCTTTTTGAGGGTGGGAATGGGAAAAGTGCCCCTTTGCAAGAGGCATGTGGCAGCAGTGCCATTAGAAGAGGAGGAGGAGTATCCCCAACTCCTTCATTATCGTTTGAGCCCACGAGCCCGCTGATGGACCTGTCTCCAGACCTCCTAGATGAGGTTTTCTCAGCACAGTGGAGGGGCAGGAGGAGGAGGAGGAGGCAGTGGGTGCTGAGGAGGAGCAGCAGCAGGCCGAGGCTCTCTCCCCCTATGCGGCAGGGTCTTGCTATTTACTGTTTTACTCTGTACAGCACCATGTACACTGATGGTGCTATATAAATAAATAATAATAATTATAATAATCATCATCCCACACCTCTTCTGCTGCAAGCCCTGTTTCTGTGACAACACCAGAGAGCTCAGGCGGGCAATTGGTGGTGTCACCACGGAAGCGAAAGACAAGTATAGTGTGGGACCACTTTGAGTTGGGAGTGGATCCCCGCTTTGCTGTCTGTTGCCACTGCAAATTCACCCTAAGCAGGGGTTCATCTACAGGGCATTATGGAACCAGCAGCATGAAGATGCATCTTCAGAGGCAGCACCAGGCGATCTTGTTGGGGAAAGAGGAGGGCAAGGCGACTGGTTCCAGGGGAAAGCCGAAGGCTGCTGCTGGCACTGCCACTCTAAGCTCTCCATCTCCCATCCCTACAAGGGTTATGCAGGCAACCCTGCAGGACATGGGGTGGGGGAAAGTATGGACCCACAAGATGGCGTTTTCCAACGCCCACCCAGGGTGCTACTGTGGTGGGGCATCTGCCGGGACTGAAACCTCCCCAATACTAGATCTATGACATGTCGCTCTGCCTGCCCCTCTGCTAGCCTGTCCTCCTCGGTGACCAACTCGCTGGGATGGTTTGCGTTTGCAATGCGTGACTAACTGCAGTGCTGGCTTAGAAACCAGACATCCTTGCCTCACTTCCTTGTGCCCCCAGAAATGCCCGCAGCTTGCCTGCCTGCCTGCCTGCCTGCCTGTCTGCCCGCCTCCCCCGGGGTGTTGCTGTGGTGGGGCATCTGCCAGGACTGACTCCATGCCTGCTCTGCCTGCCTCTCTGCCTGCCTGGTGCCTGGGAGATGGGCTTTGCGGTTTGTGCCCAGCACCCTCCGGCACGCTTGCCCCCAGTCGTCCTCCTCTGTGCCCCTCAATGCGTAACTGCTGGCTTAGAAAGAAACAACCAGCCATCTTTGCCTCACTTGCTCCTTGCTTCCGCTTACGGGTTGGTTTGCTATGCGTTAGTGCTCAAGCCATCCTTGCGGCACTACAATGCATGCTGCCTGCCTGCCTGCCTGCCTGCCTGCCTGCCTTCCCTCCCTTCTCCCCTTCCCGCCTTGCAGGGATGGTGTATGTGTCTTGCTTTGACTCAGGGGAGAAGTCCTTCCTGCGCTCACTTAGACTTTATCAAGTTCAATAATCCATTTTTCAAGTGTGCAAGAAGATTTAGGGTTATCTCATGGCATGTTGGGATTTCCTTTGAACTGGCCCCATTGAGCTGTCTGCATTGCAACTTTAAAATCCCTGACATACTGGAGTGTCCGATTTTCAAAACTTCCCCTAACATCAGGGGATGATGGGATTGGCTTGAAACTTGGCGTCCATAGGGACACATGGGTAAGCTGTCATGGGACCAAAGGATAGGTTTCTGACATGCAAATTGACGTAGTTGTAGAATGGGACTTGATTTGGGGTGAGTTAAAAAGTTTAAGCTGCGCCAAAAATCAGGGGATGATGGGATTGCCTTGAGTCTGGGCGTCCATGTGGACACATGGATTAGCTTTCATGGTGCTGAGTTTGAGGTTTCTAACATGCAAAATGACGGAGCTATGGAAAGGGGTGTGAATGGAGTTCCTGATTTTCAAACATTCCCCAAAAACCAGGGGATGATGGGATTGCCTTGAAACTTGGCGTCCATGGGGACACATGGGTAAGCTGTCATGGGACCAAAGGATAGGTTTCTGACATGCAAATTGACGTAGTTGTAGAATGGGACTTGATTTGGGGTGAGTTAAAAAGTTTAAGCCGCGCCAAAAATCAGGGGATGATGCGATTGCCTTGAGTCTGGGCGTCCATGTGGACACATGGATTAGCTTTCATGGTGCCGAGTTTGAGGTTTCTAATATGCAAAATGACGGAGCTATGGAAAGGGGTGTGAATGGAGTGCCTGATTTTCAAACATTCCCCAAAAACCAGGGGATGATGGGATTGCCTTGAAACTTGGCGTCCATGTGGACACATGGATAAGCTATGATGGTGCCGAGCTTGAGGTTTCTAATGTGCAAATTGACGGAGCTATCGAAAGGGGTGTGAATTAGGGTTATGGGTGGTGCGTTAGAGGTTAGAGCCCCGCCAAAAATCAGGGGATGATGGGACTGCCTTGAGTCTGGGCGTGCATGTGTGTCCCTGGATAAGCTCTCAAGGTGGTGAGTTTGAGGTTTTTAACGTGCAAATTGACGGAGCTATGGAAAGGGGTGTGAATGGGGTGCCCGATTTTCATAAATTCCCCAAAAATCAGGGGATGATGGGATTCCCTTGAAACTTGGCGTGCGTGTGTATACGTCTATGAGGTGTCATGGTGCCAAACATGAGGTTTCTAACTTTAACAGAAAAAAAGTTGTATACTTTTTTAGCTTTCAATGCAACCCTATGGGGGGGAAAAACGGAGCTCCGATCCGGATCCGGAGCTCCGCGCGGAGCGGAGCAGACATGGGCGGAGTGGGGGCAGGGCGAAGCGGCCCGATCCACAAATCGCGGATCTGGAAGTGAAGCGAAGCGGGGGGTCCGTGCACACCCCTACTTCCTTTATAGTTACATTTATTTTTTTTGTTCGCTAACTTCATCCCAGGTGGCATGTTGGCAGTTTAGAATTAGGGGATTCACTCTTTACCTGTCATGAACTGGTCCTTGAACAGCAGCAAGGGCTTAGACACAGATGGGCATGAGTTAGCCAGATTGAGCGAGCCGCTAGCACCTGAGTTACTGGGCTCAAGCCCTGATAGCAACCCTGAACCTGACAGCCAGGTGTCTGTGAAACCAAAGATCTTTGAATCAGAACCCCAAATAAGCAGCAGCACCTTGGAGTTAGGAGGTTTCACTGCCAGAACTCAGGCTCCTTCTCACCAATGCAAGCAATTCAACAGGTGGGAGTGGATAGGGAAACAATTGAGTGCTAAGATTCAGATTCAAGGGTTGTTCCTTTAGGGTTCTCTATGTGGAGCCCAGGAGGGCCAGGAGGAAGTATACAAGGGCTCAGCTGGAGATGAGACCAATGGAACAATCAACTCCTAGTGATCTGTCCAGGGTTCTGAAAGTTCTTGATGGGAATGTCTTTGCTCGTGTACTATATCTTGGTCTTCCGCATGCATGCTGTGAGATCTGGATCACAGATGGGACTGTCCTACCAGTTCCTGCTCATCTTCTCTGCCAAAGAGTGCTGTCTGCACCATCTGCCTCCCATGGTTTCTGCTTCTTCAGGACAGAACACTACAATGCTAGGGACCTGTGTGCATCATAATCAATTAGCAGCCAAGGTGCTTTACAATAGCTTGGTAGGTATCTTTACATTAGCCTGGTAAAGTAGTCCAATATTACACATATATTAAAGATCAGGGTCCAAAACTAAGAACATACTGGGTCACTTTGACTCACTTTCAAAGTCTGTAGTTGAGCTATGAATGGAGAATTTCACGTCTCACTTTCTTAGCTACTGTTATACGTCTGGTCTCCTTTCCATTGAACTATTGTGTGATATTTGCACTAGGGATGTGCTCCGCTCCGATTAGAAGCGGAGAATCAGAAGCAAATTGGCCTGCTCCGCCTTGCCCAGAGGCAGAATAGAAGCGGACCGGGGACCCGTAGAAGCACGGTGAAGAGAAGCTGCCATATGCAGAGCGCTTCTCTTTTCACGGAGCACTCCGATCACCATTTTAAAAATTTCGCCCATAGGATTGCATTGTGGAAAAGAATAGGGGATAACTGTGTTGTTTTTTAAGCTATCTTTCTGAAACTTCTTGTGCTTAGAGAGTCATGGCTGGGGGTCATTTTGAGCCTACTCTCAGCTCTCTGCGTGCTGTGGTTCGCTTGCTAGAATTTTTGGAAAAATTGGGTAAAACAGCGGGGAAATGTACCTTTTTCGAAGTGCTGAGGGGCAGAGTCAACTCCCGGTCATGATCACATGATCCCAAAGTTGGAGGAGGGGATAGGCAAAACGGGTAACTTGGGATTCTGGGAACTTCTCTTTCTTAGTCTGAACGGACTTTTCCCAGCGTTTTTTAAAACAGTAGCCCCACCAAATGCACAAACACAACCTGAAATCATATACTAAGCCAATAATAAGAGATTGAAAAAGCACAGCACTGCTACCCACCCTAACTTAGGGGAACAACTGAATAGATGTGGTGCAAGGGGATGAGCTCCCCTAGAGCAAGGACGTGCCCTGTGCCCTCTCCTGTCCTTGGAGGGCCATCAGAGCCCTCCAAAGGTAAATCACTGGAGTGAATGCCTATCATGAGTTGAAGTGATCGTTTGCTTCTTAAAGACTTGTACCTAGACAGGACCAGTCAAATTGGCAGATGATTCCCCCTCCTCTTGGGCACGTCCACTCCCCTCTTACTGGTAAAAGACAGATATAGCCTTTTTTAAAAAAATTCGTCTTGTTGTTTATTCAGCAACACTGCTGCTTTTAATTCCACCCCTCCTTTGTTTATTTATTTATTTATTTATTCCATTTTACTGGCTTTGAAACTGTCCTTGGCTCACTTCCTTGTGCCCCCAGAAATGTCTGCTGCCTGCCTGCCTTCCCTCCCTCCTCCCCTGCCCACCTCGCAGGGATGGTTTTTGTGTGTCTTGCTTTGACTCAGGGGAGAAGTCCTTCCTGTGCTCAAGTTCTAAATCAATTTTTCAAGTGTGGAAGAAGATTCATATTTAGGTTTATATCTACTCCCCAATTCATGGCATGTTGGGATTTCCTTTGAAATGGGCCCATTGAACTGTATGCAGATACTGGGGTGTTCGACTTTCATAAATACCCCAAAAATCCGGGGATGATGGGATTGGCTTGAAACTTGCCATCCATGTGGACACATGGGTAAGCTGTCATGGGACTGAAGGTGAGGTTTCTGACATGCAAATTGACGTAGTTGTAAAATGGGACTTGATTTGGGGTGAGTTAAAAGGTTAGAGCCCCGCCAAAAATCAGGGGATGATGGGACTGCCTTGAGTCTTGGCGTGCATGTGTATCCCTGGATAAGCTATCATGGTGCCGAGTTTGAGGTTTCTAACATGCAAATTGACGGAGCCATCGAAAGGGGTGTGAATGGGGTGCCCAATTTTCAAAAATTCCCCAAAAATCTGGGGATGATGGGATTGGCTTGAAACTTGAAATCCATGTGGACACATGGATAAGCTATCATGGTAGCGATTTGGAGGTTTCTAACATGCAAATTGACAGAGCTATTGAAAGGGGTGTGAATTGGGGTTATGGGTGGTGTGTTAGAGGTTAGAGCCCCACCAAAAATCAGGGGATGATGGGATTGCCTTGAGTCTTGGCGTGCATGTGTATCCCTGGATAAGCTATCATGGTGACGAGTTTGAGGTTTCTAACATGCAAATTGATGGAACTATCGAAAGGGGTGTGAATGGGGTGCCCAATTCTCAAAAATTCCCCAAAAATCAGGGGATGATAGGATTGGCTTGAAACTTGGCGTGTGTGTGTATACATCCATGAGGTGTCATGGTGCCAAACTTGAGGTTTCTAACTTTAACAGAAAAAATGTTGTATACTTTTTTAGCTTTCAATGCAAGCCTATGGGGGGGAAAACGGAGCTCCGATCCAGATCCAGAGCTTCGCAGCGGAGTGGAGCGGACATAGGCAGAGCGGGGGCAGAGCGGACCGGCCCGATCCGCAAATCGCAGATCTGGAAGAGAAGGGGAGAGGGGGGTCCGTGCACACCCCTAATTTGCACCAAAGCTTGAACATGAAGGAACTTCTAGATCAATGGATACCAATTTCCTATGGTACTGATACTAGAAAAGGAAGCTCAACTTTGTCTATAAATTGGAACTCTCTTATACACCTCTTTGAATTTATCATTAGCTGAGAGTTAACCAACTCTTATCCAACCTAGTTAACCAATAGGTGCATATAATGGATGTTCTAGCTTCTGAATGTTTTAGTGTTCATATTTATATATATCTGGAAGTCCACAGACTCCCCATGGCCTCGGGAGGCCAGTCTGAAGTGGATTCTGCCAGTCGGATTCTTAGAAATCCAAACTCATTTTAGTCCATGTTGAATGTCTCCAGCATCCCTAACAATAGCTAGTGTATGTCTTGTAACCACACTGAAAGAAGCAGGAGTGTGTGAATTTGAATGAAGAGAAGGAAACATTTGCTCCTGAAGGAATTCAGATCATGTCTACAGATGGAAAATATTCCCGCCCCCTCCCTTCTCTGGTGCTAATAAAGGAGAAGACAAGTGTGGACTCAAGACTGGTGAATCATGGGCATCTGTTAGCTCCGTGTTACAGCACATCTGATGTGGAACTGAATGAGAAAATAGAGTTTATGCAGATGCATCTACAGAATCCTGAGTGGCATCCGTGTGTGCCAGTTGGAGAACTATTGCATTTAGGACTAAGACTGCTGGCTCTGAATGTATTTTCAATGCAAGTGAAATTTACACTCCAGAGTTTTCCACAGCAGGCTTTAAAGTATAGAACAGAGTGAAGGGAGAGAGCCTGGGGTTAACCAAACTCTTGGCAGACAATTGCGCAGGTAGACTGCCACTATCCTAGAGCACTGTAGAGGTAGAGATGAAGTTTATTTACTTGGGGAAAGGGAAAGGGGATGAGCAAAATATACAATAATCAGAGAGAACCTTTGGGACACTGCTCCCTGTAGGAAAGAAATAACAAAACAGTACCTAAACCTTTCCAATATATATTACATAAATAGGAGTCTCCCAATAGTTTAAAACCAGGGTAGGCAACATGCAGCCCATGGGTCCCATGCATCCCTTGCTACCCCCTCCTTTGTCCCCTGCCATCCCCCACTGAAATGCCTGGCAGTATCAAAAGCATCACTGGTCTGCCTCCAAAAATTGTTACTACTGCAGTAGTGGTTTGCTATCACTACAGAATCCTAAAAATGCCCAGTCTCGCTTCAGAACAATCTAGACTTGGATTCAATGCCCTGCAGAGTGCAGGACACCACACATAGTATTGCCTGTGTGGGATGTCTGAGGGATTGAAATGTTCCCTGTACACACACACACCCCATGCACACACAGTTGCCCACTAACCACTTTGTTCTTGTTAGATGCAGTGGCAAGATGTGGTTAAAAAGGGGAAGTAAATGTTCCAATCTGTTTATTGTGGCTGTGCCAGAAGAGGAGAGGGGTGAAGTGAACTGTGAGAGGCTGCAGCTTGATGAGTGTTGTAGTTCCAAACCTTCCCACTGGAGTGTGAGACAATAAAGAGGTCTGCTAAGTAATCCTCAAAGCTTTATGCAGTAAATAAACATCTGTTTGCACCTCAAGAGAGTTTAACCATAGGGACCTTCCTCTAGGCTACCAATTGGCTACACTAAGTGAGACAATTGTTCTTTCAACAAAGGTTGTTGGTTTTTTTCCCAGAGTCCCATTCACTTCAAGGAGGATTTCTTTGGAAAAAGCCTTTATCGAGAGGCTAGCTGAGCTGACCACCTCTCGACTACCTTTAGTTCTGCCCGTTTGAACCTATAGCATACTCTGGGATCAGTCAGCTCTGAAGTCCCTTCCCCCCAGATGATTCTTGAGTTCCCACCAACTGTGCATTGTTAATGTTCTCACTGATAATTTCCTGTGAAGATTCCTCCCTGGTGGGTGAAGAGCCTGGGAGAATCATCTCCCCCATTACTTGTGTAAGGTGAGATGTTTCTAATCTTGTTTCTTCAGCTTCAGAACCTGATTCTGATTGATAGCTTGAAACTCCTTCCCCCCACACCAAGGGGAACAGGCCTGGTCATGACAATGAGCCTCATTGCCAGAGCACCAACAATGGTTTAGTGTTACATCCAAACCAAGCAACTGACTGCCAGATGCCAGCCTTACCTTCTCGCAGCTCTGCAACAGATTTTTCCCACCTACTTTCTTTATTATTTGTCATTGGATAATGTAAACTCTGAACTAATGTGAGTTGCAGTCCTCCTTTTTATCCTCTTTAAAGGTCTCCACATCAGTTTAAGCTCAATTATAACTCCAATGATACAGAGCCAAAGAGTACAGCAAAGCAGAAAAGTCAATTGACCTCTGAGACGAAGGAAGTAAGGAAATTGAGGATACAAAGCAATTAAATGATGTGCCACTAATGGCTCAACTACACCAAGCAGGATATTCCACTATAAAAGCGATATATAAAAAGCAGGAGCCACACTACTGCTTTATAGTGATATTGAAGTGCACTGACAACAGTTGGGGCCTATCATGTTTTGCAATGCAAGTTGCATTGATAATTTATTGAGATGGAACCCTTCCCCCTCCCTGTTTTCAACATACAACATCTAACTGGAACTCTCTATTTGCCATGTTTATTTTCTTCAAATACAAGCATGATACTGAAGAAATTATTGAGGTTTTGTGATTTGTAATTAAGTAAGCAGTATCAGAAAACACCCAAGGTAGAAGCAAAGTAAAAGAGTGACACAAGGTTAGAAAAAGGAAACATGTCCACCATTACTATTTGAAGCATGAACAGTTTAGGGATGTAAACCTGAGCTCTGTGCCTTTCAGGTAAGAAATAGATTGTGCATTCGTTTGCACAGATCTCTTCCTGCCATGAAAATGAATGGGGCAGCCACTGAATAAGGGCTCAATAAAAAACACAGCAGAGAAAGCAAAGCCATCTCTACTAAAATGTATAGATTTCATTTAATTTTCTGCTCAGGAGTATTCCTCTTAGGCACAGAAGATGATAATCTCAGAAAGAACCCAACTATATTCTTTCTTGCTGTCTGTCAAGCTAACCCTGAGGCTTTTAAATCTATTCAAAATACACTTATGCCACTAAGATAGTCAACCACAGCCTCCTCCTTTCTCTGTTCTATTGCTAATTCACCACCAACTGCTTCATCCTAGTTATTACTTACTTTATCATTCCCTAGCCTATCCTTTCAGGGTTGCCTTTTCTGTGTTGAGTGCTAAAACCTCTGGTCAAAAATCAGCACATGGTTAGCTTCAAATGCTAAAATCATAGCAGCAGAACCAACTGAATTGCTATCTGTGCATGCTCTCTCTCATTTTGTTGTTTATTCGTTCAGTCGCTTCCGACTCTTTGTGACTTCATGGACCAGCCCACGCCAGAGCTTTCTGTCGGCTGTCGCCACCCCTAGCTCCCCCAAGGTCAAGTCTGTCACCTCCAGAATATCATCCATCCATCTTGCCCTTGGTCAGCCCCTCTTCCTTTTGCCTTCCACTTTCCCTAGCATCAGCCTCTTCTCCAGGGTATCCTGTCTTCTCATTATGTGGCCAAAGTACTTCAGTTTTGCCTTTAATGCCATTCATACCCAATATATCTATATGCACACACACATTCACAAAACCAGGTTTGGTGGGGGAGCTAGGGATGGGTCAATCTATTTTATTTATTTATTTATTTATTTATTTATTTATTTATTTATTTTATTTAAAACATTTCTTGGCTGTCTTTTAGGGGAAAAGGTGGCTTACAGTAATAAAATACATAAAATCATTTTAAACCATTAAAAGCAATAAAAACATACACGGTAAAATAGCAGTTAAAACAATAAAAGCTAACAATAAAAAACATCAAGAATAACAATATCAATAGCAGCAAAACAATACTCATGTGAAAGCCACGGTAATAAAATGTTTAAGGCCTGTTAGTTTGAGCTTCTCACATATTCACATTTATTAAGTTCTTTCTCTCCTGAATATGTAGAACATTCTTATCAAATTCTTATCAAAAACAAACTGAAATGAACGTTTCACCCATCTGTGCCTAGTGATAGACAGACTCACTCACACCCAGTTTCTTTCTTTTTAAAAAACTTTTTTTATTGTTTCATAACCATATATGACATAAAAGCATTGCATAAAGACATTACATCTAATGGAAATGAACACACAAGGAAAGAAAAAGAAAAAAGAAAAGAAGACAATAGAAAATAAGAAAGAAAATAAAAGAAAAAGGGAGATACATAAACCAAGGTTAAGGTATATTTTTGGCACTCACATCAGAGATGTAAATTATATTCTCTCCTTGTTAATACATTTAACACAATAATCAAATTCATTTCTTTCTTCCAAGTTAACTATTTCTCATACATTAAATCCACAGACAAATACATCATTTTTCTCTATTTCTTGCAAAAATTCTATCAGAGGTTATTCAGATATAAATGAGACTGTTGATTTATCTCTCATTATCGCTGTCAATTTTGCCATATCCGCTAACTCTAATATCTTCAGTATGTATTCTTCCATTGTTGGTGTTATTTCATTTTTCCACTTCTGTGCATACAATAGTCTTGCTGCTGTACCAGAACAAAGTTCCCCCTTCTCTTTCAGTTCATTGTCCATTATGTCCAGTAAAAAAAAGGCTTCTGGTTTCATCTGAATATTAGTCTTTAGTATGTTCTGCATTAAATAATGTATTTGCATCCAGAATGCCTTATGTTTTTTGCATGTCCACCAAAGGTGATAGAAGGTTAGTTCTTTTTCACATTTCCAACATTTGCTCGGGGCTCACTTATATGTTTTAGCCAGTTTTGTAGGCGACGTATGCCATCTATACATCATCTTATAAAACTTGTTTTTAATGTAATTTAATGTAAATTTCAAACCCTTTCCCCACATATTCTCCCACTATTCCATTGGGATATTGTATCCAAAGTTTTGCTTCTGGATGCTCTGGTGACATCCATAGCTAAGATGTCACCAGACATCGGCTGCTCGCTGAGAGGTCTCTGCCGATGCCCGGCCCTGTTCATGAAGTCCTTTTCAGCTTAAATATAGAAAAAAAATGCAAAATGTGGCAAATTATTATCAAAACCAAACTGAAACAACATTGTCATCCATCCCTAGCTTGGTCACATAAACCTTCTGGTCCAATGTGCCTTCTACCCCTTTTCTAAAGTCTGGAATCTTGGGAGGACTGAAGACTTCATGTAGCAAGTAACAAACTGTGAATTGTGAACTTTTAGGTTGTTTTGGGATTGCCATTAATGTTTTTCCTCTTATTTGGAAGAGTTCTGAAGCCAGAAAAATTAAAAGCCATGGCATATATTCATAAGACTAAGAAACATACAAATGTTTCTATTCTATTCTATATATGATTTTATTTTTTACATACTGCTTTTTACATACTCCATGATATACCTCTTAGAGAAAAATCAAGTAAGGTGAGGGTGGCATGAGACTCACTGGCATGAGACTCAAGTAGGAGTATTCATCACTGGGAAATCTGCCCCTTATACAGCTTGCAGTTGTGAACCCAGCCACCGGTTTCTTCTCAATATTTGGGAACTTTTTGATTTTGATTTCTTTGTTGGGGGTGGGTTTGCTTCTTTGGCAAATGGCTTTTCATGCCTCAAAACAAAAACAAAACAGAAGTATGCTAAATGGCCTGACTCAGGGCAAATTAAATTGGGTCGGCTAATGGGAAAGTGAGCCAAAGTCCAGGGAGCAAACTGATTAAAACTCAAAAAATTCTCCCCCCAGATGGATTTCTCCAACATCCCTAGATGGAAGTGATAATCTTCAGTTTCCAAAGCCCTGCTGGCTTGTGCCATCCAGGGCAGGAGATGAGAGTTAGTTTTTCTCCTGTGATTTCACTGGCGGTCCTTTTCTTTCTTTCTTTCTTTCTTTCTTTCTTTCTTTCTCTCTCTCTCTCTCTCTCTCTCTCTCTCTCTCTCTCTCTCTCTCCTCCATTGGTTTCAGTGGGAGGGAAATTAACTACACCAGCTCCGAACTGACATAGATAAGGGTCCCAATCCAAGAGAATTATGACGAGGCTTTTTTTGAGCAGGTATCAGTCCCACGCTGCCCCCACCCACACAACACATTGATTTGGGACTAACCAGTGGCAGGAACATAGAGATTTCATAGAATCATAGAATAGTAGGGTTGGAAGGGGCCTATAAAGCCATTGAGTCCAACCCCCTGCTCAATGCAGGAATCCACCTTAAAGCATCTTTGACAGATGGCTGTCCAGCTGCCTCTTGAAGGCCTCTAGTGTGGGAGAGCCCACAAGCTCCATAGGTAACTGGTTCCATTGTCGTTCCTCAGGTATACCAGAGTTTTCTTCAGCAGATATATCTCCTTGCTATCACCGCTGTTGTTGAAGGCTGTAGGACTTATTGTGCCTGATCCTGGGACTTTTCATGGGAATGAAGAGGTTTTGGATTCAGCAGGAGAGGCACAGGTGGCTCACACACACACACACACACACACACACACACACACACCACAGCTCATGCCATTCAGCAGGGTCTCCTGACTCTCCATGTAGCATTTCCAGGGTGCTGGATAGGGATGTGCTCCGCTCCGATTAGGAGCGTAGAAGCAGTAGCGGATTGGCCTGCTCCGCCTTACCCAGAGGCGGAGTAGGAGCGGACCGCGGACCCCCTAGAAGCAAGGCGAAGAGAAGCGACCATTTTTCGGAGCTCCGAGTTCAGGCGGAGCGCTCCGGTCGCCATCTTGAAAACATTTTGCCATAGGATTGCATTGCGGCAAATAATCACGCATAACTACGTTGTTTTTGAAGCTATCATTCTGAAAATTATTGTGCACAGAGAGTCGTGGATGGGGGTCATTTTGAGACCACTCTCACCTCTCTGCATCGTACGGGTCACGGGCTATATTTTTGTGAAAATCGGGTCAACCGCGCGGCTCAAACTGCGTTTTCGGCTTTTCGCCCATAGGATTGCATTGAGGGAAAGAATCGGGGATAACTGGGGGGGGGGGTTTAAGCTATCATTCTGAAAATTCCTGTGCACAGAGAGTCGTGGATGGGGGTCATTTTGAGACCACTCTCAACTTTCTGCATCGTACGGGTCGCGGGCTATATTTTTGTGAAAATCGGGTCAACCGCGCGGCTCAAACTGCGTTTTCGGCTTTTCGACCATAGGATTGCATTGAGGGAAAGAATCGGGGATAACTGGGGGGGGGTTTAAGCTATCATTCTGAAAATTCTTGTGCACAGAGAGTCGTGGATGGGGGTCATTTTGAGACCACTCTCAACTTTCTGCATCGTACGGGTCGCGGGCTATATTTTTGTGAAAATCGGGTCAACCGCGCGGCTCAAACTGCGTTTTCGGCTTTTCGCCCATAGGATTGCATTGAGGGAAAGAATCGGGGATAACTGGGGGGGGGTTTAAGCTATCATTCTGAAAATTCTTGTGCACAGAGAGTCGTGGATGGGGGTCATTTTGAGACCACTCTCAACTTTCTGCATCGTACGGGTCACGGGCTATATTTTTGTGAAAATCGGGTCAACCGCGCGGCTCAAACTGCGTTTTCGGCTTTTCGCCCATAGGATTGCATTGAGGGAAAGAATCGGGGATAACTGGGGGGGGGGTTAAGCTATCATTCTGAAAATTCCTGTGCACAGAGAGTCGTGGATGGGGGTCATTTTGAGACCACTCTCAACTTTCTGCATCGTACGGGTCGCGGGCTAGAATTTTTAAAAAAATCGGCGGGAAAAATACCTTTTTCAAAGGGCTGAGGGGCAGAGTCAGCTCCCGGTCATGATGATCCCAAAGTTGGAGGAGGGCATAGGCAAAACAGGTAACTTGGGATTCTGGGAAACTTCTCTTTCTTCATCTGAACGGGCTTTTCCCCGTGTTTTTTAACACACCTCTCAGGGATGTTGTGTGTGGGGTGCCCGATTTTCAAAAATTTGCCAAAAATCAGGGGATGATGGGATTGCTTTGAAACTTGGCGTGCATGTGTATATCCCCATGAGGTGTCATGGTGCCAAACATGAGGTTTCTAACTTGAACAGAAAAAAAGTTGTATAATTTTTTAGCTTTCAATGCAAGCCTATGGGGGGGGGAAACGGAGCTCCGGATCCGGATCCGGAGCTCCGGGCGGAGCGGAGCGGAAGTGGGCGGAGCGGGGGCGGGGCGGAGCGGCCCGATCCGAAAAATGGCGGATCTGCAAGTGAAGCGGAGCGGGGGGTCCGTGCACACCCCTAGTGCTGGAGGAGTTGTCCTGGGAAGGAGGGGTGTGAAAGTCCACATCCTCCAGCACAGTTGATCCATCAAAAAACTGGATCCAGTTGATTCCCTAGGATCACCTTAATAAAATGATTTCATGGAAAATGACTTCATGGCTTTACAGAACGATCTTGGTTACAGTAATCTTCTGGAACACACTTTTGCATTAATGAATCAACAAGGAAAGAATATGCAAGAGAGAGGTCATAATTGTTTCCCAGACATGAAGCCAAAGCTATTTCACACTAAGCAGGAAGTTCTCATTGGGTAATTGGATTGTCCAATTTGACAGAGTACCGAACCATATGTAAAGATCTATCAAGTGGCAATTTTCTCTTGAAAGGTGTTTCTTAGGAGTAACCCTGCTAGCTTATGCAGGCTTCTTCTTTTTTTTCCAGAGGAAAGGAAAAATTGATCGTGGCATTTACATTCTGAACTATTGGCATTGTGTCATAAAAAGCAAGCAGACTTGAAAGATGAATCGTATGCAGTTTTTCTGTCATTGCTATTGATTATCTCTCAACCTATAAAGAGCATGTAAGGTTAAAAAGCACTTAAAGATTTATTACCTGTATTGATCTATCTTTTCTGTTGTGATGAAAGCAAACATAAATCTTACTTCCACCAAGTAATAGAGTAAACATGGCTGCTTAAAGGAATTAAAAGCAAGCTAAATTTACAAAATTAACACTCACTAAAATCCTTGATTTAACCACAGAGCCTTCTTAACATGATATGATTATGGCATGCAGCTTAATAAATATTTTGACATTGGAAGATGTCAGACTTTATGCAAATGTATTTTTAAAATCAATTTTATGTAGAAGGACTGAGAAAAAAAATACAGTCATTATTTGCATTCGAGATGACACAGAGAAGGAAAACACCAAGAGCTGATAATAACTTCTGAGCTTTGTAGGTACATTCCTATATCTGTTAGCATGTTCGTAGAATTCTTTTTCTTGTGTAGATCAATTTGAAGGTTAGACATGAGAGTGGAAAGAAATATTAAAAGAAAGACAACCCAGAATTTTAGTGATTAAGTGTGGCCCAGTTTTGAGATGACTAAGTTAAGGCTTCAGTCAGTAAAAAGAGTACAGTATTTGGTTAGAATACTTTTCTCTGAGGCTGAAGCTACACATGAAATGGAGTTCTATTGAGTTTTTTTGGTTGTTGTTTTTAAACACACACACACACACACACACACACACACACACACACACACACACACACGAAAGCAGCCTGGGATGCTCTGCATCTGACCATAAGAATGGGTAAGAGCAGCTGCATTCTCCACATCCCCCCACCCCACAGTTCAAAATAGCCCTACCCAGCCAGACTTTTGGGAGAAAAGATATAGGAAAGATATGGAAACCATGGCTGTTTCTACACCTGCCTTTTTCCCCGGGATCATCCCTGTGCATGCATATGACACACAGGGGATCCCGGGAGCAGGCAGGGATGATCCCTCCATTTTCCTGGGATAATCCTTAGGTGTAGAAAGGGCCCATGTATCTTTTCATCGAAAGATGGACAGAAACCTAGCTTTAGCACAGTGACGTTGAGTTGGATGAGTACTGGACAACCTCTCACAATGGTACACAACTGTTGCTACTCTCACATTTGTAACAGACAATGTCTCCCCTTTATCCCCCTTTTTTCATATAGAGAAATGAGGGACGTCTGCAGGATTACGGGGTGGGGGGCAGTTGAAGAATTCTGACATACTGTTCAGTGCCCCAAATCAAGTTATAGCACCACCAAAAGCTTTCCTTCCCATATACTCTATTTTGCCTTTCTATACTATATATTACTATTACAATATTCAACTTGTCTATTAACTGTCTTCAAATAGTCACACACTTTCAGTGTTACTACCGAAAACAATGGGAATCAGGGCAGTACTCTAGATAACAAAGATATTCTTGATCAGTAAAGAAACATTTCTTGCATGTCTGTGGCTACGGCATATTTATTTTTATTATTACATTTATACCCCCCTTTTCCCCCCTCTATGGAACCTGAGGCTTACATATTCCTGTCTCTATTTTATCTTAACAACAACCTTGTGAGGTAGGTTAGGCTGAGAGTCAGTTAGTAACTGGCCCAAAGTCATCCAGTGAACTTCATTGTTTTTTCAGTCTTCATCCAGTTCAATTAGACTGGAGTCACTCAGGTATTAGTACAGTCAAGGTTGATGGATGGTAGGGATCTAATTTAATTTACAAAGTATGGTCCCTCCCAGAGGCAGCAGAATGAATGGGAACTGCACAATTGCACCAATTGTTGACAGTTGGTTTCTTTAGTCCTTTTCTTGAACTTACTGAATTAATGCATAATAATTATTTGCAAAGAATTAGAACTTTTCAAAACCTAACTAAAGTATTTTCATGTATATCGGGTGTCAAACCTCTTTCTAAGGTCAGCACAAGTGTCCAGCTGGTTCTGCAAGGACAGCAGCCCCCCTCACATCCAGCCCTCATGGACCCAGCCGGACGCACCCAGTATGACGGCTGACCCACTTGCGAGCACTTGTGAGCTCCCGCAAGCACTTGGGTGTGGCTGCACCCTGGGAAAGTGTGCTTTTCAGAGCCTCCAGAAAGTGTGCAATTCCCCAGGCATGCTAATGGAAGCGCCAGAAAGTGCTCTTTCCCCTCCTCACTTTCCTGCCACTGCTCCAATTGGGGCTGTAAATGCCCTTTTAACACAAGGCTACCTTGCAGTAAGAGGGCCTTTAAGGCCCCAATTGGGTCAGAGAGCCATCCATCTCAGGAGGAGAACACATCCAGTAAAGAAACAGCTTTTGGTGTAGAGGTTGGATCTGAATTCTGCGATGAAATGGAAAGTAGACACTGTCATGAACAGTCTCATATAGAAAAGCTCATTGGGAAACCCCAAGGTTTATAGAAGTACAAAAATATGTCAGGAAAAAAACCTATGTGGGAAAATCAAAACAGCATGTTCAGTGGGCACAAAATGCTGAGTGATTGTTGGGTAGAAAACAAGTGGATGGAATGGAATGTCCGGGAAGGTACATGGTTTGATCATTGGTTGTAACCTTGAACTCCACACTGGAACATTTTGTTGCAAATTCCACTTGTATCAAAATGCTATTAAAGTATATTAAAATTGAATCCACATTTGCACTTAAACCTTTGAACCCCAAATTTTTGCAGGAATGAAATTGGGGAGAAGAATTCAATTGTGTTCTTAGGTGGTGGTGGTGGCTTTTAGCTCTGTGGCCTTAGCTAGACCTAAGGATTCTCCCAGGCAAATGGAGGGGTCATCCCTGCCTGCTCCTAGGATCCCCTGTGTGTCATTTGGATGCACAGAGATGATCCCAGAACAATCCCGGGATATAGGCCTGGTCTAGCCATGGCCTGTATTTATTTATACAGTTTTCACACTCCATTTCTATAAAATACGTTCAACCCAATTCAAGTGGCAAAAAAGTCTGGACAGCCCAGATAAGCCTTTCAGACTCAGATGAGCCTTTTCTTCCTTTCTGCACTGGCGGTAAAAAGAAAAGAAAATCAAAATATGCCATGAACATTGGTAACATATACATTTACAAATTGACTGTCAAAAGCTCTTTTGATATACTTTGATCCTTTAGCTTCTCCTTCCATTTCATGCACACATTATAGTACAATTTTAAAGGAAAGCTTTAAGTTTCAATAATTGGCTGACACAAGGCAGTAAATATATGTAAGAAAAAGAAAACCGAAGATGAAACCATATTACATTTTAAATGAGCTTCAGGTATAGAACGAAAATATGCTCTCCTGGTTGATTATTTTTCTATTCTCATGGTAAAAGTGCTTTTGGACTGGCCATTCTTCTTTGAATATAACAGCGCTGATAAAACACTCAATTGAATTTTTGTCTCAATATGTTTCCTGATAATCTTCTGGAAGATTCACTGTGAACAGTCTAAATAGCTACTAACCATTACAAATAAGAAATATTTATAGGCCAATAGCTTCATTTTACTATAAATGAATTCAGTTCCTCAGAGTGGAACAGATTTATCACTCATTTTCACAATTATAGCCCCCCTCCCCCACACAATAAAGTCATTCAAGTGGTGCCTGCCCAATATGTCGCCAAAGGTTATAGAATAACTGTACCACTAATTCCATACTTCACCATTTATATATATTTTTCACCTGCAGTGAAAGCAAATGGCTCATATTTTTAATTGCTTAAGGGTCTTTTGGGGGGGGGTAGGGACAAGGTGGAAGCAAGTAATGTTAACCCCATTCAGAGTTCCATGTCTTGTGAGTTTGATGATCACAGGGAACTCTTGCTTGGGTAGGCATCTCCTGTCATTTCAATAAAAGGAGAGAATTCACAATTGCAAAAGAATGTTATCCCAATGCCTGTATTTTGTGAAATCCATCCCGTGTGTGTTTCATGATTGTGCAGTGTCATTTGTTCCAGCATCTGTTCACCAATAGATTTGGGTTCCCCCCACACACATTGTTTGGGAAAACATGAAAATAATTCTATAAGAAAGTTCGCAACAACTTACAGAACTTATGTTAGTACATAACATTTTGTGTAATGTCCCCCATTCCATTTGACTTTTCCTTGCATATATTTTCCAGCATAGCATATGTCTCAGAATAAACTAGCATATTTTCCTGTGAATAAATTTGCATAAATTTGAGGAAAGTTTTTTTTAAAAAAAAATCTGGAAGTCCACAAACTCCATGCAGCTTAGGGAAACAGGTCCACAACAGATTCTGCAAGTTGGAGTCTTAGAAATCTGAACTAATTTTAGTTTGTCTCAAATTTCTCCAGAATCCAGAAGCCCTATCCAGCTGTGAGTTGACACAAGTAGATGTAGGCTTTTGTGTGTGTATCCCCAGCTGGATGAAGAACAATAGTTGAGTGATGAGCAAGAGTGCACAGAGACACAGTTCATAATCTGATCCAGAAACCAGAAATCCATTTACATAAGTCTCATTCAGTTTAGCTGTGATAGCACCAATCACATATTTAGGAGGTGAAACATGTAGCGTTTGGATGTTGATTCATAATACCATTTCATCATATTAAACACTGAGGTAGACATCACTTCAGGGGGAAACAAAAGATTATATGAACTAAACCTAAGGACACATTTCTAAGGCTTGTCACAATTATGTCCATAGATTCTCCGGTGAGACATTTCACAAGAACAATCGATAGATCAAAGGTACTCAGTCAGTCAAACATTTTTTACATTTTAGTAAAGCTGTTGGAACTGCCTCACTAAATCTTATCTGAAAGACAAAATTTAAATTAGCTTGCTTAAGACCAGCGTCAAGGAAAGTGAAGCCCACTGCACGGCAATCAATAAAGGTTAATAAGAACAGCAACGTACAGAGTTATCTGGGGAAACTGGGATAACCACAGGGATCAGTGTAAAAGCTGGTCTTATTTAAAATTGTAATTAAATTACAGGGAAGAAGGAGCAGAGAATCCGGTAATGAAATTCAAGAATATTATCAAAGCACTAATAGTGTTGTTAGGGTAAAGAGATGCAAACAAAGAATCTGCCTTTGCCTTGAGTGGCTTAGAGATTAAAAGATACATGAAGATCCTGTGGGGATGCACTTGAAAGACCCAAATATAGTAGTAACTTAGAAATGGCTTAGCAGAGAGGGGAGTGATCATGTTGTAAAAAGATGCATTCATAGCATGGCTGGAGATGTGGCTTTTGAAAACAAACAGCCCCAGAGGGAGACTGTTTCACTCTAAGGACCAAGGCAGACATTGCTTTAAATCTGTGTCTACCAGCTATGTCTTTTTTTTTAAAAAAAAAAACAACAACTCTAGAGTAGATGCAGGGGCTGAAATCCCTATCTAAGAAGCTAGGGATTGCAGCTCCATCTTCCACACAGGGTCCCTATCCTCCTGCACCTATTCGACTAGAGTAAAAAATGTGGGTGGAGAGATGTTATATGTTAGACACAATAATGTTCATATTGGCCCTTACACTAATTTCGTGTTCTTGTTCTTGTTTTTTCTTCTGGGAAAACTGAAGAAGAAAATTGTACTACTGTAAAGGTAACATGCATGAAACAGATATGCTCATTTATCATACATGATGGCATGTACATGATCTAAATCCTTTTGCCTTTTTTTTTAATTTAGTTTTTATCCCACCTACACACTGCCCCCACAATGTGGGTTATAAATTATGCAAAACACATGAGATATGATTACAATTTTAAAATTAAAAAAAAAATCCTGATGTAATTCATTGGAATGCAGGCTGAAATAAAAATGTCATTAGAGTTTCTTTCAAAAAATCACAGCAATCATGAAGCCAAGTGCATCTGCTTTCCAAGGGTGTGGGGCTACTACGGAAAAAGCCTTATCCCTAGTACCCACTAGACTGAAAGATGGGCGAACTTGCTATTTATTTATTTTGAGAGAGAATATTTCAGTAGAAGCCACATCAACATTAACAATCTTAAGAACGTAAGAAGAGCCATGCTGGATCAGACCAAGGGTCCATCTAGTCCAGCACTCTGTTCACACAGTGGCCAACCAGTTCTTGACCAGGGACAAACAAAGCAGGATACAGATACAACAGCACTCTATTGCCCATGATAGCAGCACATAGCTATCAGGACTAATAACCATTGATAGCCTTCTCCTCCAGGAATGTATCCAACCCCTTTTAAAGCCATCAAAACTGGTGGCCATCACTTCATCTTGTGATAGTGAATTCCATAGTTTAACTATGCACTGTGTGAAGAAGTATTTCCTTTTATCTGTCCTGGATCTCCCAGTAATCAGCTTCATTGGATGACCTGGGGTTCTAATATTATGAAAGACGGAGAAAAATGTCTCCCTATCCACTTTCTCCACACCTTGAATAATTTTGTACACCTCTGTCATGTCTCCCCTTAGCCTCCTTAGCCAAGCTAAACAATCCCATCTGTTGTAACCTTTCCTCATAATGGAGATGCCCCTAACCCTTGATCATTTTAGTTGCTGTTTTCTGCACTTTTTCTAGCTCTACAATCTCTCTTCTTCTTTTTTCTAGGTGTGGTGACCAGAACTTTACACACTATTCTAGAGGAAAGCTTTTGCAAAGAGCAGGGCTTGGTAAACCAGATACAAGCTTTCCTTTTATTTGTATAGCAGGAGTGGGCAAACCTTTTCCTATTGAGTGCTGCCTTCACTTTCATGGATAACCTGTTAAGGGCTGTATGTTGGCAGTGGGTGGGGCTGAAGCCAGCAATGGATAGGAACAGGGCCAAAATGGGATGATCATCCCTTTTATCTTTCTGTCACACACTTTTGTATCTCTTTCTGCTATCCCCCCCCTCTCCCTCCCTCCCTCCCTATGCAGCAAGATCACTCTTGCGAGAAGTTTATTGCATGCAGAGGGCTATTGAAATTAGGTTGAAGGCCAGATGAAATTAACCTGAGGGCTGCCTAGAGGTGCAGGTTACTGTAACGTTATGCGTCTGTACATACTGAGTGTATGTTTATAACTATATTCTTGTTATACACCTGTGGTTTGATAAGTATCTCTAGAGAGAGGTACTTGGATTTGCATGTGCGAGCTGATTGGTTGACAGAATGAGAAGGAGTGGGTGAATTGTATGTGAGGGAGACAGGGATTTGCTGAGATTGTGATTAGATCAGAGGTAGGATTGAGAAAGGGAGAGGTCTGTGGTGACTGTGCAGGAATTGTTTGAGAGAGTGGTTTTGGGGTATTGTGGTGGAAAGAACATATATTTGTAGAGCCATTTGAGACTTGTTTATTATTCAACAACTTATTGTTGTAATTAATAAGGCTTTCTTTGTTTATAAAATTGTATTCTTCCTGCTCTTGGATGTGTAAGGGGGAAACAATAAAGGGAATAGTACATGGTTATAAAACATAAAGTCTGGGCATCTTCACGGAGGGAGGACTGAGTAAGAGTTGAGCCTGAACCTTAAAGGCCCTGCTGGCAGTGAAACCAAATCAAGGCCCTTTCTACACCTAAAGATTATCCCAGGAAAACCCTGCCTGCTCCCGGGATCCCCTGTGTGTCATTTGCATGCACAGGGATGATCCCAGGGTGATCCCTGGGAAAAAAGGCAGGTGTAGAAATGGCCCAAGTGGTGTGAGAGAAGGGGCCTTGCTAGACCTATCTGCAAATCCGTGCAGGAGGGGCCAGCCCATGCTAAAAGTAGCGCGGGCCATTGTCCCTGTCTACACGTAAGATGTGACAGGCTGCAGGAAGGACCCATCGCATCCACCATTTTTGTTTGTTTGTTTAAAGGGTCATGTGCATAGGAGCCCACCAACAAGAAAGAGAGGCTTTTTTTAAAAAAAGGTTCTCCGCTCCCCCTGCCCCCGATTTCCCCCCCGTGATCTCCAATCCCCCCCAGCCCGCCCACTCACAATCTGCAATCCCCCATCCCCCTGTGATCTCCGATCCCCATCCCCCCGGCTCCATTTCCCCCCATCCCCCCTGGCTCCATTTCCCCCCCCCATCCCCCCTGGCTCCATTTCCCCCCCATCTCCCCACCCTGCCTTGATGGCTGCCGCTTTCCCCAGATACTCACAAGTAAATGCGGTAGCCGGGAAAAGAGGTGGAAGCCTGCAGCTTCGGGCTCAACCCAAGACCATGGGAAATACCGGGCCAGAAGCAGTGCCAGTTATCCCGGGCCAAGGGAGGGGTACCCCTGCCTAAGCCCCGGATCCCCTGTGCACCATCTGGATGCACAGGGGGCGGCCCAGGACTCGTACAGGGCTACCCCATCATCTAGCAAGGCTCAAGGTGGTTTTTGCTTGGGGTGAGAAAAGCCTTAAAGAAAGGGAATTCTCACTAGGATAGGGGTGTTAATGCCACAGTTACACACCACTGTTATATAGTATGCAGAAGAAAGACGCAGTCAACAACCATGCCATTTAGTAATTCCAGAGTGAAAAATACTGAAATATTCAAAATGTGTTGCTTCTAGTGTAATGTTATATTTTTACAAATAAGAGCAAGGAGCCTGTTTACTGTAGTAAACACGACTTTGGAGAAATCTGTTTCAATACGATAATATATTAAGAAAGATACCTGGGTTTGGGTTTGTTGTTGTTGTTTGGGTGGGGTGGCTCTTGTTGCTCCAGGTTTGTTATTTTTTGTTGTTGGGAAGTAATATATTGTTCAGGTGCATACAGTAAACCATGAGTAGCTTCAGGATATACAGCATCTAACCATGACATCCCTCCCACCGTGTGTTGTGTTTTGAAGCAAGAGCCAAGATTCCTTAATATTCTCACTCCATGCATCAGTCTATTGGATGAAATAAAGCTCAATTTTAAATTAGCATAACTAAGGATGGGTGCTACTGACCCACAACATTCATTTGTCAATTAAATGTAGTGGGAATAAAAAGATATTTCATGTTGTTTTGGCAGAAACAGTACTTTGGGCAGCATTCTACTGCAGCCACTTGGGAAAGTACATTAAAAAAAAACTCAAGAAAATTCCGCCAGCTCATACGCACATGCTTTTCACTTGATGACTGCTTCAAGGGATGACTTGCATGTATTAATAGACTGTTACAAATATCTTCTGGCAAAACTTTTATATCAACTTATGCACCATGCGTAGATGTGATTGATCCATTCAATTTACACTTGCCATGGGCTGGTTCATGCCCAAGGGAAATGTGCAATTTTGGCAGCAAGGGTGAACGGCTGCCAAGTGCTCATTGGGTCCTCATGAGCACTGGAGCACAGGTCCATGCACGCACCTGGGGTCTGGGGAGATGGACATGGGGGAGTCCATTGGACTCCAGTACGCAATTGGGTGCTCACAACATCCCTTGCTGCAGGCCATCAAGGAGTGAAAATCAGGTGAAGTAGCCTAAGTCTGGAGTAATTGAATGCAAGGAAATTAAATAGTGAACGCACAAGTGTCAGCCATTTCTGTGTAAATAGTATATCTAGTTCCAAGTAGCACCATCTTTGTAGCTGCATGTCCTAGAAAAATATTATTACAAAAGCTGTCAATCTCATAAGATACCTGCAGGAGTGTCCGTCTGTGTAATGCATTTTATAGTATCATCTGGTCAGCATCCACTTCCGCATATGGGCCTGCAGTATAATAAACACTCAAATGTTGCCCATTAATCATTTCCATTAGTATGAATAAATCAAACGTCACCTTAATGGAGTGCTAGCAGACAGTTTAATACTGGAGCTAAGAATATCTATTTTCCTTATTTTAATTAGTTGGCACTTTCAATTCAACAGTGTATTAGTACAAACAAAATTGGATGCACTTAACAATTAATATCCTGCACCATAAGATTTTGCTCTAATGCAGTGTTTGTTCTCTTTGCTTTCCCCTCTCTCATCTTTTCCCCCCTCCCCTCTCCTCCCCTCCCCTGTGAAATGCTGAATTCTAAATGGCCATCTGTCTAAAGTGCTTGGGTTGTAGATAAACCTGATTTATTTACAAGACACATTTTGGCAAGCATTCGTAGATCTCACCTAGGGTCTCAGCAAAACTGGGAGCTGCTTCATAATTCACAGCCATCAAGCACTTTACATTGACTCACGTTGTCTGCACAGGGTCTATAAAATATTTAGGCTTGATGGTGGGACCTGAAGAGACAGTTTTGTCACATCGATTTTGGCACTTTTGTTGTACTTGGCCAAGGCAAATGGTCCAAATATTTTTCCTTACCTGTCAAACCCTCTAGTAATGCACTCTCGCCACCAGCTACTGAATAAAAAGGAAAACACAAAAGCAGTACTGAAACAATCATGCCAAGGCTTTCATTTAAGCCAACCTGCCATATTTCTTGGTTCAAACTAGGAAACAGAATGCTGAAAATAGCACAGAGAGAATATGTCAGTCAGCTGGCCAAATCAGCAGAATAATAAAATCTGGCTAGTATAGCAGGCTTGGATTTCAACTCATAGACCACTGTCCCTCAAAGTAGCCTCAGTAAAGTTTATGAGACTGGGCTTGGTTAGCTCGCTTGTCAACTCAATCTCTTAACTTCAGCCACTTATATCTACAGGAGGACAAATTCCAGGTGACCATGGGAAATAACACTTGCATGAAGACATAACTTACAGGATGGATTTAACATCATGTCAGCACATTATTCTGCACATAGTGCTGAGTAGGGATGTGCAAACATCAGGAAAAATCTGTCAAAGGCTCTACACATAATGCTCTGTTTCCTAGTCAATAGGCACAGCCTATGCAGCTTCTATAGGTGTACTCAATGGCTTGAACTTACCCAAGATATACCTCCCCTTTAAACAGCAGCCACTTATTCTGCAACGTGGGTATTCCATGAGGTATCTCTTCATACAATGCATAATTACTAGAGATTATCTGAAATACCTTGGAAGACATTTTTCAGAGATAACTTCTGATCACGCCTTTTTTTCTAGGGAAAGTGAAAAAAAGAAGGCTGCTTTGCAGAATTGTCTCCAAACATTTGTGTGTGTGTGTGTGTGTGTGTGTGGTGGTCGTGGCTGCCTATTTCCCCCTACAATGCCCTGGAATGACACTAGGCCTGGTGGAAGATACAAAATGGGGGCCACTTGCAGCAAAGCAAAGAAAAAGAACATAGGAAAAAAGAAAGAAGTTTTGCTACTACCACTGGTAATGGTGTGCCCCATCCCTGAGAAACTATTAGAGAAAGTCTTCTCCTTCTGGATGAATTTTGTGAAATAGTTCTCCCAAGTAGGGTGGAAAGGTTTGTGCTCACCGCTAATTACAATGTTTCCACTTTCCAGGGCCTCAACTATTTCTTCACAGAGGCCTGCTTCACAACCCAAAGTCTGAAATGCATGAAGTATCTATAGCTCAGAAATGTTTCAAAACACGGGTCCTTGCTATACCAGAAAATGTTCTGGTTCTGTCATCATCACCTATTGCATGAACACCAAATGAGCCTTGGCTCTTTTCTTACCAATATATGGGTCAAACTGGAATGGTGCCATTTCCTTTAATAAAAATAAGTGTTTAGTGGAACTGTGGGCATCAGTGCAACAGTGTCCATTGAATGTATATCCTGTTCTTTTGAATAGGAGTTCGAAGTGGCATCAGTGATACAAAGCATAATTATTGTGTCTGCTTCCACAATTTTGAGGGGCTATTTGTGCACAGCTTTATTAACCGTCACAAGATGTGGTCGTAACTACTAGCGTAATTGGCTTTTTAAAGAAGGATTAGACGCATTCATGAAGCTTAGGTCTATTATTTGTAGTTTGTATTATTTAGGTATATTATTTGTTTTTGTTTTTTTTATGAATTGTTGTAAACTGCCCAGATATCTTTGGCTATGGGGTAGGATAGAAATTATTATTATTATTATTATTATTATTATTATTATTATTATTATTATTATTATTATTTTAAACCTTGATAGCTAGCTGAAATCTTCGTATTCAGAGGAAGTACACTTCTAATTCCTACACATCAAATGCAATGAGGCAGATTTCTCCAACCCGGTGCCCTCCATACCACAACTCCCATTAGCCCCAGTCAGCATGGCCAACAGTCAGGGATGACTGGATTTGTAGGCCAAAACATCTGGAGGGCACCAGATGTCAATGGCTACAATAGGGTATAACTATCTCTTTCATGCCTGTTTTGTAATGGCCAAGCATCTATTATAGCATTGGTGGAACCAGAATGGCCTTGGACTGATCCAGCACATTCTTATTATAAATGTATTTTAAACTTACCTGGGTTTTAATGTGCATTCCTATATTGGGGGGCTGCTGTTGGGGTATGAGAATCAAAAGCCCTTTGGGGCATTAGAGATTTTCCATCATACTCTGAATTGTGGGGTTTGATTCCAGTCTTCAGATGTCTTTTTCAAGATCCATCCCATTGAAGTGAATGGGATTAACTGTAGCAGGTACTATGACAAATACTCACTGCTGCTGAAGTCAGTTAGCAGGTTTGAGGTTCAAATAAAGGACTTGTTTCACAGTCAGTTATTACAAAAACAGGGCATCAAAAGCATTATGAAGAATTGGATTTTAGTTGAGTACAAATAAGGCTATGTCCACAAAACAACTACACTAGAATCCTTGGATTTACTTGAATTGGTTCCATTAGTGCAGAGGTGGGTAGCCCATAATCTGTGGGCTGCATGTAGCCCATTCCCTACTTTTATGCAGCTGATGGAATCCACTACAGCCCCAGCTCCCAACCCCCACACCCATTGCTCAGCTGTTAAGGGGGGAACAGCTAAGCAGGAAGGAATGGGGAGCATGGTTTATGGACACGTGAGGACCGAAATGGGAGAAGTAGAGTCAGACAGGGCAAAAAAAAAAAAAATCAGCAAATGAATTTTCTCATTGCTAAAACGCAATTCTGTAAAATTGATTTCTTTCTTATGTTGTTAGTCCACTATTCCTTTGAGAAGCATTTAGGGTGGAATATTTTGGCACACTTTTATCCTCATAGTAACCCTCTGAGTTTGATGTAGTAATCTGAGAGCTTTTTCAGATGGTGATGGGGTGGGGGAATCACATTTCCCTCCTGTCACTTTGCCTCAGAAGCTGAAGACAGAGGAAGTAAACAATGGCCATGTGGCTGTCTGGGAATCTTAGGAATAGGAATCAGGATGCAGAAGAAGTTTGGCAGCTGTACAGTTTAACAAATGAGACCTACCACAAAATGTTGGAATTAGACATATCTTCTTCCAAGATATTCCATTTCATTCCCCCTCACCTACAGTTTTCTCAGGTGGGGGTTGGAGGGAGGGGTTGATTTTTGCCCTAACATATACATAGCATTCAGTGATCACTGAGCATGCTGAGTCCTCAACTGTGCTGTTTTTAAGGGGATTGTCTTTAAGGTCCACCTTCCCTAAAAATGTGTACTGAGAAGCCCTGATTTGGCTATAGTTCTTCTGGTGCTCACCAGCTGAGTTTGCTATTAGGAGTAATGTTCAGTTCCAAACTCTGCATACAGTAACAACGATCCTTTCTCTTCCTTCTAGAATTCTGCCAAAACTTCCACTTGCCACCACCTGCATATTTTCCAAATGGGATCACAAATAGTCTCTGTGACTAAACCTAAAACAATGGCCATGGCTAGACCAGGTCAAATCCTGGGATTGTCCCAGGATCATCTCTGTGCATCCAAATGACACACAGGGGATCCCAGGAACAGGCAGGGACGATCCCTCCATTTGCCTGGGATAATCCTTAGGTCTAGCTAAGGCCAATATCCAACTAAATACTCGTGATCTTTTTCTCAGAAACTGCCTTCCCTTCCCCAATTTTTAAATGTAAGGCTGTTAACCTTCATACATGTACCTGGTAATAAGCTCTAATGATCATAGAAGGCTTATTTCTGAGTAAGCATGGAGAGGATAGGGCTGCATGTGTAACTCTTCAGCACAAATATGGCTGATGAGGATCAGAAGATGACACTTGTGTTTTTGGAATGGCATTTTCTTTGCCATTTGACAGAGAGTGGGAACAAAGACTGCTACCTCTATCTTCATTAATCTTCTTTCACCAGAGAATAAGTGCTCTCAAGGAAGAAGGGGGAGACCACACACACAGACACTCATGCCAAGCATTCAGAAGTTAGCAGTGCTTGAAAATTAGATGTATAATAATATATTCTATGTTCATTTCCCCCCTTTCTTTTTGTACAGTGAATTGTAAAATATCAGCACTTTATTTTGAGGTCACACAAGTCAAGGCTAGAAGAAGAGGAGAGACTTCCAGCAGGGATGATGGGTCAATCAGATACGTCTCCGCTCAGCATGGGGCTTCTGCTGCAGCCAAGGTAAACCAAGGCTGGCTTGGAATTTTCCCAACAATCTAATGGTTTTATACCACAGTGGCAGACTATTATCTTTCTCTGTGATCTTTTTTGTATTTGTGAATGTAAGGAACTTTAGCTAGTGGGGAAATGTGTAAAGGTTTCACACTGTTAACACTTCAGTAGCTGCTCTCAACTGAGTTATATGCTAATCTACACACACATAGAAACACACACACACACACACACACACCAGTGTTTGTAAATAGCTAGAATCTAGTGCTTTTAAAAATCCTGAATTCTCACACCTACAATAATCCTTAATATGTGTGATTAGAATAATTTATGCAAATTGGAAACATGAAAATTGGAAGCATGCATAATAAATACATAATAAATAAATTTATTATATATTTATTGCTTTTGTCCTTTCCTCCTTCAATTATATTGTCAAATCTCTCTCTCTCTCTCTCTCTCTCACACACACACACACACACACACACACACACACACACACCTGGCCCCGGTAGAATCTAGCCAGGCCAAACAGACTGAGTGGGCCTCATGTTGGGGTTAGAGTTAGGAAGGCCTGGATCTCTGGGCAGGAACCAGGATCTAGGTAGAGTAGAGTGTTGTCAGGCAAGATAGACTGAGTGGTCCATCAGGATAGCTTTCCTACCATCTTTGAATGGCTGAGGGGATGTTTCAGTTGCACCTAAGGGTTAGGGCTAAGTCCTCAGGTTTGAATGAGGGTTGAGGAGACAGAACAAACAACCTAATAGATATCCCTTGGAGTTCTATTTGTTTTTCATGTTTGAAAAGGATAGATGGAAGGCTCCCATTTTACCATTTAGGCTCAGAGAGGAAAGAAAAGCTTAATACTGAGAAGAATATAATAGCCTACAGACCTTTGAACTTATAAATAAATAAATAAACATTGACTCAAGAAGTAGAATATTTTAAGTTAAATTTACCTTTTAAATAAAAGGATGGAATTAGAAAGATTCTGATGATATTCCATCTGACTATATGGCAAGATTTTTAGCTCTCACCTCAATCCTACCCCACTTTTCAACTATTAGACCAAACTAATTTAAGCAAATGAAACTTAGCTATTTAAGGGTTTGATGCACATACAGGAAAATTGTAAAACCCAGGATGTGTCTTTACTATCATTCATTTACCTGACATTGTAGCGTGACTTGAGTTTAGAGTCCATCCTTTACTACTAAGACTCTTTCATTTGTCACTCTGTTAATTACAGAATTTATGACCATGGCACATTTTGGGCTGGGTGAGAAGTGAATGAAATGTGGATCCAGTGAGGGCTGTAAATGATTCTTCTAGAACAAGATCATATGAAAGTGTAAGACCATTTCTCATGAAGATTTAACTGGGTTAAACACACACACACACACACGCACACACACACACAACCTTTTCCTTCAGCTTGTTTGGTTAAGAAGGAAGAGTAACACACCTCTAGGGCTAATGAAGAATTCATGCCATGGAAGGCAAGTGTAGCACACCTGGGTCATGATCTGTGGCACTGAACTGGCAGTATCAGCTTACCCGCAACATCACCCCTATGCAATAATAATAGGTCTGTGCAGATGTGCAAGGAAGTGTAATAATAACCAGATATGACACAGTGACAATAAGAAAATCTATTACAGAGCATACTTGGCAGAGCACAGATTAGCAAGATGGAATGGAGGTAATCAAGAGTAGGACTGACATACATACTACTGTATGAGTGCTTTTTATAATCATTTTATTGTAAAATTTCAACAAAACAGAAAGAAAAAGAAAGGGGAAAATACAACTACATATGTTTGAATATGTGATTTTTCAATGCATGCATATGAAATCTGTGTGTTTCTATGCACACACATTCACACTCACATACCCACATACACGAAAATACAGTTTTCAAGAATTATGCATAAACTCCAACAAAAGCAGACCAAATCTTCAAATAAGTATTGATTTACTGGTGGCATCCATAAAACACCTGTTCAAAAGTTAAAAAGAGTTGTAGGAGATGAGCATTGATCCTTGAGGAGGCTACAGGCTGCTGGAGAATAATCGTAGAATGAAAGGAAGGGCACTCATGCACACTCCTCAGCCACCTCACAATTAAGGTAAGCACAAGTACCTTGAACACAGCCCATGAGAATATCTCCAAAATGTTCTAGTCCTTTGACTTTCTTTTTGAAAGCAATGTCTTTTCCATCAATTTGAATGAGAATAGTTGGGGGGAAATGTGCAAGACTAGAGAAGACCTACTTTGTGCAATTGCCCTAAAAATCTGCTTAGAGCTGGCTTCCCCAATGTGTTGTCCTCCAGATGCTTTGGGCTATTTATTTATTTATTTATTTATTACATTTCTATACTGCCCAATAGCCGGAGCTCTCTTGGCGGTTCACAAAAATTAAAAACATTCAAAGTATAAAACAACAGGATAAAACCATAATATAAAATACAGTATAAAAGCTACACACACCCCCAGCATTTCCAACATTGGCCATGCCAATAGACCTGATGTGAGTTGTCCAAAACATCTGGAGGGCACCAGTTTGAGGAATGTTGTAGCTCTCTGTAAGGGCTCATCTACACCAAGCAGGATATTCTACTATGAAAATGGTGTGAAAGTGGTATATAAAAGGCAGGAGCCACACTACTGCTTTATAGTGGTACTGAAGTACACTGGCAACTGTTGGGACCCATGACACATCTACACCAAGCAGGATATAGCACTATGAAAGTGGTATGAAAGAGGTATATGGTATGTGTCATGGGCCCCAACAGTTGTCAGTTCACTTCAATACCGCTAGAAAGCAATAGTGTGACTCCTGCCTTTTATATACCTCTTTTATACCGCTTTCATAGTGGGATATCCTGCTTGGTGTAGATGAGCCCTAAGTGTGCAAAGCTCACATCTGCCAGCTATCCATATGTACAAGCAACATTCTTGTACATACTGGAACTTTTCCATTAAAAAAAAGTTTCAGTTTTGTGCCAGTTTTAATTATTGCAAGCTCTCTTGATAAATCCCAGTAAAATAGATCGGCTGATAATTTTCTCCTACAAAACCTTTTGAGTCCTTTCACAGAATTCCAGTTCCAGGCTCCCTTGAGGAGAGCAAATAGTTAAAAGCTTTATTTATTTATTTATTTATTTATTTATTTATTTATTTATTTATTACATTTCTATACCGCCCAATAGCCGGAGCTCTCTGGGCGGTTGAGATATGTGGGATAGACATGTTCTAAAATAATGCTAGGAGGATCATTCATCTTCCTTTCCAAGAAAATATTACGGCATTTCCTTAGGTGCTTTTAATCATTATTAATCTTAGGAAGATTAATAATGATTAATTATTAATTTCGCCTGCAGTTCAGAAAGAAGAACAGCCATCACTCAGTGGGTTTTCGTTTTATTTCATGCAGAAGGTTCCAGATCCAATTCCTGGCATCTCCAATTTCATGTTCAGATGGCAATTGATAGGAAAGATAATATTGATGCTACCATCCAGACACTATTGAGCTAGATAGATGAATGGTCTGACCGAGAGGGACTGTAGCTCAGTGAGATAGACAACATGCTTGGCATGCAGAAAGTCCCAGGTTCAATTCCCAGCTTCTCCAAGTAGGGTGAGAAAAGAATCAGGCCTGAATCCCTGGAAAGCCACTGCCAGTCAGTGTTGACAGTACTAGGCTAGATGGACCAATGCTCTGACCCAATATAAGGCAGCTTCCTATGTTCCTAAGCTGTGTTCTAGTTCAGGGGTGCATAATCTCAGGCCCTGCCCTCTTTCCCCTGGTCCCTCCCATCCACTTTACCCCCAACTACCTATTGTTTGGAAGTTTCTCTTCTTTTGTGCAGTTTTTCCCCATTCTGAGCTGCCTCTCTTAAAGCTTCATTTCTTGCAGCAAGAACTTTCAGCTAAAATATTCTGTTGGTTGGTTGGTTGGTTGGTTGGTTTATTTATTTGGCCCTTCCCTTTTTGCCTTCAGCCCAGGTCCCACTGGAATGCAGCGCACTACATTGTCCTGCTCCATCAGTAATAATACCCATTATGTGTGTGTGTGTTTTTATGGGTTCCATGGCCTTTGTGGTCTTTGGGGCAGGTGTCACACAATGTCTGAGGTCTCACTAGTTAATTACATGAAATTGAAATGTCAATCTTTGTGGTGAAAAAAAAATGCTCAGTGTTACTTGGGTTTGGGCGAACTCACCTGGGTCCAACTCTTGGGACTTTCTTTTGTGCATTTGAAGACTTGCAGGACAAGCACCCGCACAGCTGACAAGTACCTGGCAGCTGTTTGCCCATTCTGGAGCCTCCATTGTGCACAACAATGGAAGCTCCAGAAATTGTGCATTTCCTCCATTGTGTAAATGGAATCCATAAAGACCCCATTTATGGAGCAGGGGAGAGTTACAGGTCTGTGGCACCCAACTGGGTCCAGGGGCATACAGGGTTGTGTTTTGGACTCCCGGACCCAGTTGGGCACCCGTGACATCCCTAAATGTAACATTTTCCTTCTACTGCAATGTAACATTTTCCTTCAATGTAACTTTTCCCATCTACTACACAAGCAGAATAATCAGCGTCTCTTGCCTTTTTTCTTTTTCTTTCTGGGAGAAATTATGCCAAGTAGGGCCTTCTATTTTCCAGGCTGCGTGAAGAGTAATTAAGACAACACCATGTCCCTTCCCTTGAATTTGCATATTGCAATGCACTCTTACTCAGATGCCAAATAATGTTATTAGTGCCAAATATCAGTAATTTAGACATATAATTAAATCATTTCCATTGCAATATTTATCCAGAATACTGAATGCTTTTTGAGAGCCTCGGGGAATCTAGGACACAAGTCTCATCTGCATACAATAGAGTAGAAACAGCACAGTTTCCAAGAGATAGCAACCTATCTCATAAATCATTATCCAAGTTGTAAATAGAGATATTAAAAAAGAAATCGGTTGAATGAATTATTTTATTGGGGTGGTGGGGAGTGAACAGCCTGTTTTCCCCCCTGACAACCTGCATGACCTGAGAATAATTGAGAAATGAGTGATTGGTTCATTTTACAATTTAAAAATAGCAGCATTCAGCTGTTGAGGACAATCAAGATGTCAAGTTCTTTAATACTTAGATGGAAAGACATCCTCAAAACCACCTGCTGATGCCAGTTCTTTAGTGTGAAACAAACTGCAAGTAATTGAGTTGCCCGTCACTTTTAAAAATCTAGTATATTTTTCAAAAATGCCCAGGGTCTCCTTTTTCTTCTTCTTCTGGGTGTTACTACTAGTCAGTGTTTAATGCACGTTTTTAGAATAGAGTCTTGCCTAGGACCTGAAAATCTGCCATGCAAATCCCAGATATGTGGAACCAGTTGTGATTACACGGGAGATGGGGGGGAGGAAGGGGATTCTGCACATGCTCAAATACACTTTCTTTTATTAACACTTCACTTTTTGCAAGTTTAAACTCTGGTGCTGGGAGCAAAATTCAATCTTTGAATCAGGGCACAACCACATGAACTTGCCACCTGTTAGAAGGAAGCTCCAATCTCGGAAGCTTCCACATATCCTATGTCTTGCTAGGCTTCTGCCAGCAGGGTGGGAGGAGCAACGGTGATGATTTTCATGTCTCCATTCTCTTATTTTTCAATTTTCGTCTAGATGGGCTTCTGTGCCCATCTAGAGCAGTTACACTGCCATGTGAGTGTGTGGAACTGGAGCTGGAGAGGCCATCAGATTTTGCATATCCCTGCCTCTCTCCTTCCCTCCCTGCCCCCCAGAATGGCCCCTACCTCTCTGAGGTCATCTGAAGCCACTTTGGTGACCATGGAAAGCAGGTACCACAGTTCTTTCCATGAGAGATCAGATCTTGGAGTCCTACTCCATAGCTGTATCTACAGCTTTGGGAGGAGAAATCTGAAAAATCCTATGGTCCCTGGTGAGCACATAGTAAGTACCCTTGTTATTTTTTCTGTGAAGTATTAACATAGCTACCCCTTTGGAAATGCATAAAATGCTGCAATATTTGAGAAATATGAGCTGGGAATAATCAATAAATGAGATGCATTTTAAAATGGCAAAGTCTTACATTTCAAGTGTTTACAAGAGTAACATCCTTTCAAGCACCTTTTCAAACATCACTGTATCCACAGCACAGTCCCAGTAGTTTGCATACTAGACTACAAAATCCCAGTCGTAGCTGTGCTCTACTTGAGCAAGAATGTTTTACTCTCCATATATCCCACTCTAATTAAAACATGTTACCCATATGTCTGAGCCTCCAAAAGAAATTGTAAAATGAACAGACTTTTCATTTATTGATTATTCTCAGATCATGCAGGTTGTGGTGGGGCAAAACCAAGCTAGGTTGTCTTCATCTTTTGCAGATTGTTTAACAGAGCATATAATGCCATCAACATCAGAGATGCTGCTACTGTAAGAGACATACAATACCCATGACAGTTTTGCACACAATTGTTTAGAGAGCCAGGAATAATTCCTACGTTCTTCAATTCACAATGGATTTCAAAGGCTGCTGGATCAGATAACGTGCTGGCTTTTCTTTTTTTCTAGAAAAGGAGAGAATAAAATGAAGCAATGAAGTTGAGTAAACAAACACTGGATCCTGGCATCCATCGTTATGGTGTTAAAGGCAAGCAAGACAGCTTACATCCCATATTTCCAGGGCACATCTACTGATCAGTGGGCTCTCTCACCCAATATAATTATTATTGCTGCCATCAACTATTGTGGTTGTGTATAACCATGGCCTTAGCTAGACCTAAGGTTTATCCCTGGATCATCCTGGGGTCATCCCTGTTCATGTAAATGACACACAGGGGATCCTGGGAGCAGGCAGGGATGACCCCAGGATGATCCTGGGATAAACCTTAGGTCTAGCTAAGGCCCATGTGCACTGTCAGTTTGAATGTCAAGGTGCTCCTATCAGGTGAAACGATTAGCACAAGAGATGCTCAGAAGATGGATGAGAAACCTTACAGAACATGGTCACCAAAGTTGCTTGATGTATTTCTTCAAATTTACATAATCTCAAATCACATAAGTTCAAGAAAGCATAGCATTAAAAAAAATCCCCTGTGTCATGTGACCTCACCCTTGAAAAAGACCCATTCATCACATCACATCCTTTCATAATCTTCTCTGTACCTGTGCCTTTCATTCATTTAATTTTCATTCATTTTTAAAGACTAATTCCTGTGAAGGTAAGGCTCCATTCAAATATGTCATAGAAGCAATGAAGTTGAGTAAACACTGGATCGCTCTCTAAAATCGACAGTTTCTCTATAGCCTAATGCGAAGAAGAAGAAGAAGAAGAAGAAGAAGAAGAAGAAGAAGAAGAAGAAGAAGAAGAAGAAGAAGAAGAAGAAGAAGAAGAAGAAGAAGAAGAAGAAGAGCCATTCTGCCACACCCGGCAAGACCTGGGCATGGGGAAGTATTTGCAAATGGGGGAAGGAAAGAAGACGTGCCTGGAGGTAATTGGCCAGAGCTAGTGGTGCCCCTGGGCTGGGAGGGGTTTACTGCGGGCCTATAAAGTGGCTCTTACCCCTCCCAGATTCCTCTTTGTTCAGAAAACCTGCTGTCTTCTCCTACAGGTAACAGGTTTTCTGTTCTTCTTCTTAGCACTATCCACCACACAATTCTTAGCTTTTTACAAAAATACATTGAGTAAGCTTTTAGAGGCTGGGGATATGTTACTATTAGATTTTTATTATATTGTGCTGTGTCATTTTATAACCGCTGGTTACACATTTTGATTCTTGACAATCAATAGCTAGCCTCATGCACCATCTGTGCCCTACCTTCTGGGTGACTATAACAATGAGTTAATTTGATCGACTGAAAAATAATGGTCAGTTTTCAGGCTGCAATGCTAGAGTAACACATTTGAAGCATAGAAAAAACCTAAACAATAGCCCTGTTCAGTCATTATGGCTCACTTCTGCATGTGCAATGAATGCATGGATGACAGCAGGAGGCCCTGTCCTCTGCGATCTTCAGACTGAAACACACATTTGCAACAAGCTTCTATATGTATAAATAAATGTATGCAACTGGGCAGGGATCCACATGATTGAGAACCCCTGATAAAACAAGGCTAAGGAAGGCCCATAGCTCAGTGGTATAGTGCATGCTTTGTATGCGGGAGACCCTGGGTTCAATCTCTGGCATTTGGGAATAGAGCTAGGAAAGATTCCTGCCTGTAGACCAGGAGAGTCACTGTCAGTCAGTGTTGACAGAAATGGTTGAGATGGACCAATGGTCCAGGTCAGTATAAGGTAGCTTCCAATTTCCCCAAGGTTGCAAGTTGCATGTGGAGCCTTGCCTTTCTGTGTGCACTTCTACACATGGGTGCACATTGCAGATGTGTGCTTCCAAAAATGAGGGGGAAAGTGGGCTCTGGAGCTGAGCCTACTGTCACTTGTGCATTTGTTGTATATGTGAAGAGAAGTTCTAACATCTTAACAGGACCAATGTGATTCAGGCATCATTTTTTTTGGACAGCAGCTATCACCAGAGACTGAATAGGACCTTCTGGGCATAGTTTTGTGTAGTGGTTAGAGTGTTGGACACAGAAGATCCAGGTTCTAGTCCCCATTTGGCCACGAAGCTCACTGGGTGACTTTGGTTTCGGCCTAACCTAACTCACAGGGTTGTTGTGAGGATAAAAGGGAGAGGAAGAGTACTAAGTAAACCACCTTGAGGTTCCGTGCATGAGGTTAAAAAAAAGTGGGCTATATGTGTAATAATAATAAATAAATAACTGGCCTAGCCATAAGCGACCACAGACAGGCTGGAAATGATGAAGAAGCATTGGCTTTTATCTATAATGCTGACACATACAACCAACAACTATGTAAAGGGTAAGAATATTAAAATTGGGGAAATAATGGGAGGATCCAGCAGAACCCTGTGAAATGTAGTAAGAAGGACAATTCTTCAGGAATTGGGCATGCTAACTCCCTAGTATTTGACATATCAAAGCAACTCCCAGAAGTGCCTCTGGTACAGAGACTAAATTTGAACTCAAATTTAAACTGGGGAGGGGGGTACATAGCTTGGATTTTCCCTGAACCTTCTTGTTTTTTTCTCTGAATCTAAAGAGAAGAGACACTCAGGTACAAGAATACACACAAATTGTCTGTGACAACATTGATACACATTGAAGCAGGAAGGACAATGACTAGAGTGCCGATGGTGGAAAACTCGACTCCTATCCGACAAGACACGACAGAGAACATCTTCATTCCTATGGGGTGGCAATATGTGCATTGCACCTGCGAATTTGCATCCAGCAGAACTGTTCAGAGTGGTGAGAGGTCTAACTCAGACACCTTCCCCCCTGAACCCAACTTTAGACCCTTCGGTAGTTTGCTGTGATGCGTTTAACTATCATTTCACAGATAAAATCTGTCATATAAGAGCGAACTTAGATGCCATCATTATAGCAGAAGCTGACATTGGAGTGTCCAGCAACTCCACAAATAGGATTACACTGGATCAGTTTCAGTTGGTGAGTACCAAGGATGTGGACAAACTACTTGGACAAGTGAGGAGGACAACTTGCCCTCTCGATCCCTCTCCTTCGTGGCTGGTCATCCAGGGAGGAGAGGCAGTTAGACAACAACTACAGCATATTATTAATGCATCTCTCAGGGAGGGGAGTTTTCCATCATGCTTAAAAGAGGCGGTAGTATGGCCGCTTCATAAAAAGCCCTCCCTGGACCCCTTGATTTGACCCCCAGTATCGAATCTTCCATTTTTGGGCAAGGTGATCAAGAGGGTAGTTGCCTTCCAACTCCAAACAGTCTTGGATGATACAGATTTTCTAAGCCTATTCAAAACTGGGTTCAGAGCAGGATATGGAGTTGAGACTGCTATGGTCACCTTAGTGGATGATCTTCGCAAGAGTATTGACAGGGGGACTGTGTCCCTGTTGGTGCTTTGGACCTCTCAACAGCTTTAGATACCATTGGCCATGGTATCCTTCTGGAATGCCTGAGGGAATTGGGGGCACTAAGTCCCAATGGTTCCAGTCCTACCTCTCAGGTAGGTTACAGATGGTGATACGGTGATAGCTACTCCTCAAAGAAGGAGCTGTTGTATGGTGTACCACAAGGTGCCATCCTATCCCCAATGCTGTTCAACATCTACATGAAACCACTAGGAGAGATCATCCAGAGGCATGGGACAGGGTGCTATCAGTATGCTGATAACACCCAAATATATTTTTCTATGCCTTCGACAACAGTGTCACCGAAGGAGAGTGTGGCCTTTACTAGACCTGGTGGGAAATCCGGGGGAGAGGAGGGGAGACCTCACGTTATGAATAACACCTAATTTAACTTAAATTTAAACTTTGCTGTTTTAATTTCATATTTTAATCTATATTAATTTTTGCTGTATGTTTTTATTCTGGTTGTGTTTTTTATATTATATTTTGTATTTGTGTTTTAAATTTGTAGGTTGTTTTATGCTCTTCATGATTTCAATTTTTGTGAACCGCCCAGACAGCTTTGGCTATTGGGCAGTATAAAAATGTAATGAATAAATAAAATAAATAATAAATAAATAACGCGGGATCTCACCCTTGTTCACACGCAAGCCGTGACGAGCTCTGGAGGAGAGCTGTTACGGCCTCATTTTTATTTATTTTTACTTTTAAAGTGGTGGCAGCAGTGCAGGAGCTGGGAACAGTAAGTAGGTTTTTTTTAAAAAAAAAAAAATCTCCTTCCCTCCCATCCGCGATCTCCCCCTTGGCCCCATTCTCCTTCCCCCCCATCCGTGATCTCTCCCCCTGGCCCTGTTCTCCTTCCCCCAGCCATGATCTCCCCCTGGCCCCATTCTCCTTTCCCCACCCACAATCTCTGATGCCCCTGCCCGCCATGTCTGATGCCCGCCCGCCATGTCCGATCCCCATCCTCCTGGCTCCATTTCCCCCCCATCTCCCCACCCTGCCCTGATGGCCGCAGCGCTCCTGCGGAGTGCTTCGTGCCTCCGCCACTTTTCCCAGCTACTCGTGAATAAATGCGATAGTTGGGGAAAGCGGTGGAACGGGCTACACACCTGCGGTCTCAGGCTCAGCCCAAGACCGCAGGAAATACCAGGCCAGAAGAGGTGCTGGTTATCCTGGGCCAAGGGATCCCCTGTGTGTCATCTGGATGCACAGGGGCCGCCATGGGGCTCATACCAGGCTAAACCCTGGTCTAGCAAGGCCCTGTGTCTCCTCTGAATGAATGCTTAGAGGCAGTAATGCTGGATGAGGAAAAACAAACTGAAGCTGAATCCAGACAATATGGAGGTGCTTACTGTTAAGGGCCCTAACCTTGGTTTGGAGTTGCGTCAACCAGTTCTGAATGGGGTTACATTCCGCCTGAAAGACTGCTTGGAGGTGCTTCTGGATCTGTTGCTCCAAATGATAGCCCAGATAGATGTGACAGCCAGGAGTGCCTACTATCAGCTTTGGCTGATACGCCAGCTGTGCTCCTTCCTAGAGTTGGAAGATCTAAAGATGGTAGTGCATGCAATGGAAACTTTGAGGCTGGACTTCTGCAATGTGCTCTACATAGGGCTGCCTTTGTGCCTAGTCCAGAAACTTCAACTAGTTCAAAATATGGCAGCCAGTTTGGTCACTGGTACACCTAGGGAAGACCATATTACACCCACTTTAAAATCACTTCACTGGCTTACAAAGATTTCTGGGTAAAGTATAAAGTCTTGGTTATTACCTTTAAAGCCCTACATGGTTTGGCCGCAGGTTGCCTGCGGGCTCACCTTCTCCCATACAACCTGCCCCGCACACTCAGGTCCTCTGGCAAGGGTTTACTCCAGTCAGCCACAACTAGGCTGGCAACTGTTACCCAGAAGAACTTTTCTTCTGCTGCCCCCAGACTGTGGAATGGCCTGCTGGAAGAGATTCATCAGCTTAATGTTCACTCTGAGTTTAAGACAGCCATAAAGACTAGTCTCTTCCGGAAGGCCTACCCAGATGAATTTTAAACCTAAGAATTTTAAGATGCTGTGATTGTTATTTTAATATTGTATTTGGTTTTATATGCTCTTTTAACTAACTTTATGTATTATATTGTATTTAGTGTTGTTCCCCAACTTGATCCAGAGGGAGAGGCAGGTTATTATTATTATTATTAATTATTATTATTATTATTATTATTATTATTGTTATCATTATTATGTATCATGAACACACACATGCAGGCACAGAGAGAGAGTAATAGCTGATGATAACCCCTCCTTGTCATCTTCTATTTAAGTAAAACCTTTGACATTGTCTAGCAGACATATAATTGTACACCTTTCTCATGTCCAGTTCCTCCTATTATAAAGTTACAGGGTTCTGCTACATACATTTACTTCAAGTGATTATATGAACCAACAGGTAACCTCTCCTGTGACAAATTATACTTCATCACTTCAGGTGCTGTTCATGGATTCTGTTTTCCTAGTCTCAGAGGCCCATTAGCACACACAAAAAAGAGTGTAGAATTTTTAAGATGAGATAGTTAGGGAAATCCTTTGATGCCAGCTACTTGGTTCTGAAGGATGAGGAGTTTTGTACTGACTAGTAGATGCCAATTAGAATGGTCGATCTGGCTGGAACTCACAAACTTGCAATTAAAATTTATAGCTGCATACAATGACCTTGCTACCAGCTATCTTCCTGATGAGATGAATTCAACAAGAGAAGTCAGTAATTTGATAGGATATCCCCTGTGCACTATAAGTAGGGCTGCCGCTGTAGTCTTATTCACAGAGGCTCTGCTTTTAACAGCTCTGTAATCAACATTGAACATGTGATTCCCTTTATTCACATCACTGCATGTTCATGTCAGAAAAAGCTTCACCTGTTAACTTCCCAACTAAGAGGCAGCTGTTTGAGGCAGAGAACCTCTCCCATGAATGAATGAATGAATGAATGAATGAATGAATGAACGAAAGAACCCTAGCCACAGTTACTAGTGGTTTAAGGCCAGATCTACACCAAGCAGGCTATGACATGATGAAAATGGTTAGACAACTATATGGAGTGTATCCTGGGCCTCAACAATTATAAACCATTATAAAGCAGTAGGATAGATCCTGCGTAATTTAGGGAAATGTATGCACTAAAAAAAAATAAGAACGTAAGAAGAGTCATACTGGATCAGACCAAGGGTCCATCTAGCCTAACATTCTGTTCACACAGTAGCCAACCAGCTGTCGATCGGGAAACCCACAATTAGGAGATGAGTACAAAGTACCCTCCTGCCCATGTTCCCCACCAACTGGTGTGCATAGGTTTACTGCCTCTGATACTGGAGGTAGCACATAGCTATCAGGTCTAGTTGCCATTGATAGCCTTCTCCTCCATGAATATGTCTAATCCCCCTTTAAGGCCATCCAAATTGGTGACTGTCACTATGTCTTGTGGTAGCAAATTTCATAGTCTGACTATGTGCTGTGTGAAGGCATGCTTCTTTTTATCTGTCCAGAATCTCTCAACCATCAGCTAGGGCTGGGCCAAATATTTTGGTCCAGCCAAATTCTGGAAATTTCAGGGGGGCTTGGGAGCCAAAAACTCTTCCGAACATTGGGAGTGGGGTATAGTGTTTGGGGGTGGCAGCAGCACCCTGGGACAAAGTACAGTTACAGTGATAGGGTGACCATATGAAAAGGAGGACCAGACACATGTATCTTTAACAGTTGTATTGAAAAGGGAAATTCAACAGGTGTAATTTGTATGCATGCAGCACCTGGTGAAATTCCCTCTTCATCACAACAGTTAAAGCTGCAGGAGCCCTGCCCTCTTTTGTATCTGGACACCTGCTGAAATTCCTTTTTCAATACAACTGTTAAAGATACAGGAGCCCTGTCCTTCTTTTTATATGGTCACCCTATACAGTGATGAGGTTGTTCAAGGTTTTTTTTAAGGATGTTGGAGGAATCCATTTTGGGGGTAGAACTCAGTGGTTTTTTGCCAGCTGAGCTCCCTGGAGCTCACTGATCTGCAAGTTGGTCAACTCAATTACTGTGAGGCCAGCCAGCTTGCAGATTTCCACCACCTGCCAACCCCTCACACTTGCTGGTCAGCATCAGCAAGGAGAGTACAAGGGGTTGGAGGGCAGCATTGGCAGTAGTCCTTGTTGCCACCACTGACCAAACCATTGCACTCTCCTTGCGGTGATGGGAACTCCTGTCACTGCCACCTGGTAACTCTTCATGTTCTCCTTGCAAGGGAAGTGCAAGAGATTAGTAGAGGAGAATGTAACAAGTTGGTGGGCGGCAGTGACAGAGATTCCTGCTGCCACCACCTGCCAACTATGCATAAATGGATCCTTCTCCCCTTCCCAGTCCTGGGAGAAGGAGAAAGAGCCATTTGTGCATGGAGGTGACCGAGCCAGCAGCAGTGGGTGGTGATGGTTGATGACATTCCTGCCTTTGCCACCCACCGCCACCAAGCACAAACACCTCACACTCTCAGCAAGGAGAGCATGAGGGGGTTGTGCAGAGGCAGTGGTTGTAGTGGGAGTCCTGCTGCCACTGCCGGCTGCCACCATTTTTGAGCAAAAAACACTTGGTAAAATTCCTGAGTTTCGAGAACTTTAACGCAGCTCAACTTGCTTATGCAAGCTGAGCCAGGTCTGTCGCAGGGTTCTGTCAGGCTCAAAAAGGTCCGGATTTCCCCATGACGGACAACCCTACTTATCTCCCTCCCTCCCTTTTTTACAAACATTTCATTAAACATAAGAGCTGCTCCAAGCAGTTAGGACACATGGCTTCTGTTACATGCTTTAAAAGGGTCACTTCAAGGAGCACTGTACTGGGGAACTGTAGTTTTTCGAGTGGTCATCTGTGCAGTCATACATCTGGATTCTGTGCCTGTGCAGAACTTCCTTTGGAACCTTCTAGAGCTTAGAATTTTTAGAAGGAAGCCTGCTCTACCCCTTGCTGCACATGCTTAGAGGTGATGTTCCTGTCTTCCTCCTTGGTTTCTCTGAGGATGCCACAGCAAAATTCCAAACTGAAAGGCAAACAGAAAAAGCTGTTTGCCAGATCCAATAGGCCATCATAGGTTATCTAACCCAGGTTGAGACTGTGGCACATGTGGGGCATGTATGACTTCCATTTTGAATAAGCAACCACCACTTAAGGATTGTTGTGTCTTGTGAACCTGCCAAGTAATGTAGGTAGTAATCTACATTCACCAAGTTCACAGGACACAACAACCCCCAAGTGGGAGTTCCATATGAAATGTGGCACCCATGGGTGCCACTGCTTCTCATGAATTATTTCATCCAAACCTGGTCTCTGACTCTGGGGAGCCCTTACTTTCCCTCCCACATAAGAAACAAATATTCTAGGGTCTTTATGAAGGAAACTAGGTCCCTCCATATCTTTAATGAGTGAAGGGAGGAATCCAAGGGTGTAGTCCTCTGGAGGATAATGTTCTGGTTGGAATCTCTTTGTCACTGGATGAGAGAAGACTAAACCATTGAATCCAACAGTGGAATCCAGATACAGCTACTAGATAAACTTCTATGGAAAACAAGTTTTAGTATTAGCTGTTTGCTTCTCTTTTGAATGATAAGCAATATGTTTTCTATTCTGATTGTTCAGTTTTTTTCTTTATTAGTGTGAGACTGAGAAACAGAAAATCTCTCAAGATTTTTTTTTTTAAGTGGAGGAATGTAAAATGTATGTATAGTGATTGGAGCAAAGACAAAAAAAATAGAATCACTGAAACTTTTTAGGGCATTTCTGTCAGTGTTGTCTGCTGTATGTTGTTTGAGAATATGCTTCAAATTTGAGATGTAAACAACAAAAGCTATCTTCTTGAACCAACCATCTTATTTTCAGCCTAATATAAAAACTGCCAGAAGTTAAAACATTGTGGAACATCAATACATTATTCTGCTTACAGTTTCTTTTTCTGCTATAGATATTGGCTTTCTACCTGTATCCCTTATGGACTTACATCTCTGTATAGTTGTATATTAAGGTGGGTGCAAATATGTCATTGACGCAAAAGAAAAAAAGAAAAAAAGAAAGAAAAGAAGATACATTGAAAACAACATTGAAAACAACAGTTTTCTTTTAAAAAGAAAATCTTCAAAGAAAATCTTCACAGAAGTGTGACATTTTTAAAATATAACATAGATGCTATAGATAAAAAATTGCTTGATCCTGTGGTATCTCAGTTATTTCTTGAAAGTTTTATTCAGTCTACTGTGGAAATAAGTGCAAAATAAAACATTTGTGCAAACTGAACTAGAATCAGGAATGAGATGAGCACTTGCTTGGCAATTTGCAAATATTTTTGACAGACATGTGCTCGCACTCATGATCAGAGCTTGAAATGAGGCATGTTCATGTGCTTTACAAGCATAAATAAAATTCTCATACATTCCTAGGGTAAAGTCAGTGAAGCTCATGGAAGGAGGCTCCACTGACTTGTCCTGGCCTTGAAGCGCTTATTTCGGCTAGTTTTGTGCGTTGGGCTAGAAAGCATTCTTTTCCCATTGCCACAACATGTTTAGCATTGGTGAACTGAATCAACTGAAATAAACCATTGTTGCTTTCTCAGCAATGCTCTTTTTGAAAATATTTGAATGGTAAACAACTTCAGGATGTTTGAAATAAACAAACCTGGTGATATTGGCCCAACAGGTCAAGGGTTCAGGAACATAAAACCGTAATCGTAAAATAAATTTGAACAGGCCAACCAATTTTGTTCAGTTTTCCCTTAAGTAAATGCCAAGCAGATCAGTGGAAAAGTAAGGGGTTCATGCTAAGGGATGGATTCCAAGGAATTAAAAGGGGATGATGTCGCCTTATTGTCCATCTCATTGGTCTCTACATAGGTGATTATCTCTGCTGATTGAGCCAGTAAAAGAGATGCTTAACTCAAATTCTTTTACAAAGGTAGGGTGACCAACTGTCAGGATTTCCCCGGATTTGTCCTGGTTTTTGTTCTTTCCATGGTGTCAGGGGGGATTTTCTATAATTTTCAATAATGTCCTGGAATGATACACCTTCATTAGCATGGCAGGAGGGAATGACATGCTTTCTTGAGGCACATCATTCCCCCACCCCAAGCTCCAATTGAGGTCTTAAAGGGGAAAATGGGTCATTCATGGACATTATAGAAAAGGCCCCAATTGGAGTGGATGGTGGTGGTGCAGAATGAAATCCTTTCCCCTCCTCCACTCCAATCGGGTTCTTTAAGGTGGCGGGGGAGTAACGTACTTTCTGCAGGACTCAGAAAGCTGCTTCCCCACACACACACTAGGTGTCCTCTTTTTTGGTTTCCCAAATATGGTCACCCTAACAAAGGTAATGTTTTGTTTTAAAAAAACTTTTTTTATTGTGAATATCAACAAACAGAACAGAAAATACATCGTGAAAACAGGAAAAAAGCATACATTGTGTATATAGAACTATCATCATTTCCATCATATGTACCGTTCCAAAAAAAAAGGGGAGAGAGTTATACAAAGGTTTCCAGAAAAACAGATCAGATATCCATATATTTATCCACTTGCAAGTTGTGTCTACATAACACTCATTCAAAAGCTGATAATGTTATTAGGTCCTCAATTCATTGCATTATGGGAGGTGTGAATTTGTCCAAAGGTAAAGCTAAGGGAATCAAAGCTCCCAACTATAATGTGAGAAGAAAATTGTAAGAAATAACTCTTTTTCTGCATTGGTTCCTACTATATGTCCAAGAGAGTAAATCAGGAAAATTGTGACATAGGCCCTTTCTACACCTAAGAATTCTCCTAGGGAAATGAAGGGATCGTCCCTACCTGCTCCCAGGATCCCCTGTGTGTCATTTGGATGTACAGGGATGATCCCAGGGAAAAAGGCAGGTATAGAAACGGACTTAATATCAACCAACAAAGCTCACAAATACCCATGTTGTACTGATTGGGTACACGGTGTGAGAGAAGAGCCAGCTGTAGCTTCTGAAGGGAGAATGCATCACAAAATTAGGTGTGGGCAGGATAGTAAGGTTAGAGAAGAAGCTAAGCTTCTTCCAGTGGGAAAGTCTTGCAATATTTCAAGGAACTCAGTTCTGACTGCAGTTGAACTTTAAAGTAATAATCATGATGATATTTATTTATTTATGCATGTATTTTAATGAATATTTATACCCTGCTCTTCCTTCCAATAACTCTTAGAGCAGCTTACAGTTAAGAGCATGAGAAACATCATTAATAACTTAAAAATAGCAGCATCAGAACAATCTGCAATAAAACAAATAAAACTTCTGCATTAAAACAGCTCGTTTTATTGCTTCCTGTTGAATCTGGTTGGGGGCTTAAAGATTAATAGTCTATTAATTAACCTTGAGCTATCTCTCTGAATTGCCCCAATATTAGTTTCTGTTCCTGCAAGGGGGGATCAGAAAGAGGAAATTTTATTACTGTGTTTCCTCTTATTATTTTTGACAGCAAAATAGTGTTATCTCTTGTATAAAAGCCCAGAGTCCTCCTCCAAGCCGCTTATGAAAATAGGAGAGAAGGCAGAGGCAGTGGATTGGCCTACTGGTTGGTGACGTCAAGTAGGCCAATCCCACGTCAAGTAGGCCAATCCACTGCCTCTGCCTTCGGTCCTATTTGCATGTTCTCTCCTATTTGCACTTATAGGCTATTTGCATGTTCTCTCCTATTTGCACTTACAGGCCAATCCACTGCCTTGGAAGTTCCAAGAAAAATAATTGCCATCTAGGGAAGTTCCAAGATATAAGGCCAGAGGGCTCCTCCAAGCCACTTCTAGGTTTTGCCCTCTGGTGCCATCTAGCACTATTTCTCGGAACTGCAGCCTTCTATGGAAGTTCCAAGTTCCGAGAAAGAACTCTCATTTTGTCTCATGAGAGTAAATTTGATAGAAGTTGGTTCAAAATTTTAGCCCAAGGACAGACTTTAGAAAAGATGGGCGTTTATTTGCCACAACTGGTATTTACCCATGGACAACTGCAATGTCCAGAGTCTGATGGTCTGAGGACAATTGATGGGAAAGAACAGGGGAAGTTGATTCAAAAATTTAAAAAAGTGTATGCCAAAAAATACTATATTCAAAGAAGTGCTAACAAAATAAATACACCTGTCGTATGACAGGCTTTTTTGCTAGTTTCAGTATAAAACAAAGAAAAAGAAAATGATAATTCATAATGAAAGCCTCCACTCCCCCATAGGAGGTTCATTCAAAAGAGTGGAGAAAATGTTTGCACAGTGAGCAAAGTTGCATATTTATTTATTTATTTATTACATTTCTATACCGCCCAATAGCCGGAGCTCTCTGGGCGGTTCACAGAGAGCTCTGGGCTGCATATATTGTATGTATGTAGTCAGATCTCTATACGCTGAGTGGGGTGCCAAGCTGAGCTGAGTGGGACACCAATCTGAGTGGAGCACCAAGCTAAGCTGAAGGGGGCACCTAGCTGAGCTGAGGAGGGTGCTAAAGCTGTCCATGGGGAGGGGGCACCAAAGGCACTCCTTGCACAATTTAACTATGCGAGTTAGAATATTATAAAATTTGGGTTCATTAATGCCCCAGCAAGGATCAACAGGACTCAATAAAGAGGACTATACAGAGAAAGGGCATGTTTAAAGGAATAAAAAGCCTGAACAATACTAATTTCATACTGGACTGGCTGATGTTGCAATGGCATTTTTTAAAATAAAAGAAGTACCACTAATCTGGTCTGAAAACTCACATACACAAACACAGGCCTTAGCTAGACCTAAGGATTATCCCAGGCAAATGGAGGGGTCGTCCCTGCCTGCTCCCGGTATCCCCTGTGTGTCATTTGGATGCACGGGGATGATCCCGGGATGATCCTGGGATATAGGCCTGGTCTAGCCATGGCCACAGAAACCATTGGACAAGAACAGGTTGACAGTGTCACTGGATTGGATCCAGACTGGCCATTCCATGAATGGAAGGATTCCACAAGGATCCATCAGAGTTGCAGAAAGTTATGCTGTACCCATCTTCTATTTGATTCCATCTGATTTACTTTTTACTGGGAACATCTCCAGTTGTATGTGGAAACTCTCTTGCAAGCTAGCCACAGATTTCAGAAGGTATGGCCCATGTGAATCAAATGTACATCCAATTGAAAGCAAAGGGCAGGATTTGCATTGGATGCATAGCCATTGCCAGCAATAGGCAGGGCCTTCATTAGGATAGATATCCCAATATGCATTTGATTTACAGTTCCTAAAAGCAAGGGCAACCCTACAGAAATTGAGCTCATAGAGCAAAAAAGAAAAGGAAAGGAAATTAAGGAACAGATTCCAGACATTCCTAGAAAATAATCATTCTACTAATAACTCTTACAATTATCAGTAACTGATGGGCTTTTGTTTAATCACTTCTGTCTGTTAGTAGGCTGGTGTGTGCGGGTGTGTGTTTTGCATGAATATCTATCTATCTATCTATCTATCTATCTATCTATCTATCTATCTATCTATCTATCATCTATATTAATTTAGTGAGTATTTGCCTTGACAGAAACCATTCTTACTCTTCTGGATGATAAAATAAAGAAGAATCCTTATTTCCACTGCTTATTCTTCTTCATTTATCCCATGTGTGCATTTCAAGATTTCTCCAGTGGGGAAATGAATTTGAAGAATAAAATAAAAAATAAAACTAAAATAGAGATAAGTGATTGTACATTTGCCAGGTCCATTTGGTGCTGAGGCATTGTACTAAGAGTCTTCAAACATCATTAGCATATCAGCCAAAGTTCAAGAGTGACCTTCACTTGCATACTGAGGCAATCAATTAGAATAAAATATGATTAATCTTGCCATTTTTCTTCCATACAATTTAGCATATGCTTTAGCTTTCTCAGCACACTCCAACTGTATCATTACTATTGACTAAATTTAGCATAGTAACTATGACATGCAAATCAGTGGCCTCAACAAGAATTTAATTACACGTTTAAAGAGTGTAGTGAGTTCTTCCCTTCTGTGGAATAGAAACAAAAGGTTCTCCATGAAAAAAAGAATCTACGTCATGTCAAAGTATTACAAGTGTTGCCAATGGTGAGCCCTACCTTTTAGAAACTTTTGAGAATTTCTCTGCCCACAAATAATGCGGAAAATTTTGAGAGGCCATTTGCACAGAGCTCTAGTCTTAGCAATGGGCTGAATCTAGACTAATTTAGTTGAACTTAGTCCCTATTGAAATTATGGGACATGTTGGTCTGGACTTAACTCAAGTCTAATTAATTTTGGTGGTAGCGAAGATTAATGAAACTGTCTGGAGCTCCATAACCCACACACTGCAACATAAAATCTCCATATATTCACCAACTAAGCTTCTAAAAATGAGGGGAAGCAAGTACCTCCACTGATTATTTCAGAGTGTGATGGCCAAGCAGGTGTGTGCAGATGATCCATCCAAAGGAATCAATGATGGAGGCACTCCATGCAAAAACCCATGCATGAATTTACACAGTCTCCCTGGTCACTTGTTTGTTTTCTAGTGGAAAGAAATTAGGAAATAATGCCATTGCATATATCAGGAGCAGGCTAACTTTTGGGGCTCATGGACACCTTTGGAATTTGAGAAGCTATTGTAGGCACCACACAAAATGGGAACACTGCAGTTGAGATCATCCACTTGCAGCCACTTTCCATCTTCATTTCCTAAGGATGTATCTGACCCCCTATGTGTGTCCCAGAGACTTTCATGGGAAAAGAAGATGTGAGCAGTTAGAGGCCCTCACTTCGCTTTGAAGCAATCCCAGCCACCAGTAAGAAACATTGTTATTTAAAAAAAAAAGGAGGAGGAGGAGTAGGGTACCAAGAAAGCTGGTGGCAATAAAGGTGTCTGGGGCACACTGGTACCTATAGTTGACACATTGCCTACGCCTGGCATATATGGTTCTTGACATGGCGTGCCCACATCATTATATGTCCTTAGGTGTGTGGCGGATTCAAGTAGCATGTACCTAACATATAACATGCAAATTGCATGACTGAAACATTATGTGCTTCTTCAGATGGGTGTTCTATCGCACACTCACGACTGTCAACTCACAGTTCTTTGCAGGACATTTTGAAGATGCAATGATCCTCCTGTATGTCTCCAACTCCTTCTGCTCTTTTTTTCTGTCACAAAATAAGACCCAGAAAAATCTGTGTGGTTTTTTTTTGGCTATAATGATACTTCCCACTATTTCCTGCTGTGTGGAGGAGAAGCTGTGCAATAAAAAACACCCACTGAATGGGCCATGTGGTTGTTGCTTGCTTCCTTTTTCTTCCACATGCAAAGGAAAAGGAAGCTGCTTGTACCTATTGTGGAGACCATGGAATGTGTGGGTGGGCATCACGGTTTGTCCCAGTTCCTCATGGTTCCTCGTGGTTCCTCACAAGGAGCTGAGAACCACGCATGGGGCACACAGCTCCTCAGGAGCCCTGCGCCCATCGGGGTGGGGTGGGGTGAGCAAGGAATTTTTTTTAAAAAAACACCTTTGAGCGCATGACCGCTCGTGCACTCCTTCTGTTTCTTAAAAACAAAACAAAATGGCGAGCATGATGTCCATCCAAGGCCATTGTACACCATGTGTAAACGGAGGAGGGGATCTTGCTATAAAAATATCGCGAGATCCTCACCCCGTCCATCACGCTAGACCCGTAGGTCTAGCTGAGGCCTAAGTCTATTGGTCCACATCATCAATTTAGATCATCCTCTTCCCAGAAAGTTCTATCCCTTCTGACATACTTGTTGATCTCTAAATTGGACATTACTTCTGCTTTTCATGTGGTCAACTGTCTGGTTTACTTCTCTGTTCTTCGGAACACTAGGATTTTCTAAACCACAACTACCTTACCATCACCCTGGAACTTTCACCTAGTTCTTTTAACAGGAATACATACATAGGGTCATCATATGAAAAGAGGACAGGGCTCTTGTGTCTTTAACAGTTGCATAGAAAAGGGAATTTCAACAGGTGTCATTTGTATGCATGCAGCACCTGGTGGAATTCCCTCTTCATCACAATAGTTAAAGCTGCAGGAACCCTGCCCTCTTTTGTATCTGGTCACTCTACTATAGCTCCTGCAGCTTTAACTTTTGTGCTAAAGAGGTGCATGCATACAAATTTCACCTGCTGAAATTCCCTTCTCAAAACAACTGTTAAAGATACAGGAGCCCTGTCCTCCTTTTCATATGGTCTCCCTAATAAATAATACTGCAAAGTACTAGGTGGTACTGCAGGAACAACATGAGAAAACAGCTGTTTGAAAGACTTTATTAACTTCAGAACACAGTCTTTAATAAATACGTGACTTTGGTTGCAAACGTGACCTAACAATATATATATCTTCTTAAATTTTTACTATAGCACATTTCCAGTTCCATGTCAATATTCACTGAACTGGAATGAGATTTTTTAAAAAAACAAAACACACAACCCAAAGGCACCTCAATGTTTCAATATTAGCTCTAGTGATGTTTCCTGTATTCATCCACTCAAGAAAATGAATGCTCAATAATTAATAATACCAATCAGAGCTACGCAAGGACAGCTACCAATCTGAATGTTAGCTGTGAATTTAGAGTTCAGAGTTCTCAAGCATGTATGTTGGTTCATATATCAAAAAGGGCAAGAAGCAAAGGCTGAAAGTAAAAAAAGTAAACGAATATTTTCATGGATTATTTCAGGATTTACTCAAATCCTGTTTCACTAAAGTATTCTTTCTTTCACTAGTAAGAAAAAATAATATTTTGGGACACCTTAAAAATAACATATTTATTATGGCATTTATTACTAAGTCTACTTCATCCGATGAAATAAGGGTCAGTACACACACACACACACACACACGTATGTAGAGGAAACAAATTCCAAACAGTGAAGTCAATGTCAATGTATAATCTTTGTCAATTCAATTTGCCCTTTAATGTATGCAGAATAGGCACTGTGGCCATTGACACCACAACAGCAATAACTGTTAACAAAATAATCATTCTAGATTTAGTATTTTAATTAACATCTTGAGCGAGACAGGAAAACCATTTTGATTCTATAATCAGACTTCATAGTAAATTCTAATTCAGTACTTTTTTCAGATCTTTAAAAAGTTCTTGACTTCCTGGTGGATTGCACAAAGAAAATGTTGACCCAGTGTGCAGCTATGAAAAAGATGAATTCCATGCTAGGAAAAATCAGGAAAGAGATTAAAAATAAAACTCCCCTTATTATAATGCCTTTATTCTATAGTGCAACTGTACCTGGAATACTGGTTGCTGCATCTCAAAAAGGGTATTGTAGAGCTGGGGCAGGATCAACACTACTGCTTATAACAGTTTATAATGGTTATGACAACTGTTCAGGCCCAGGACGCATTACGTATACAGTTTTCATACCATTTTAAAAGTGTTATATCTTGCTTGGTATAGATCGGCCCTGGGAAAGGCACAGAAAGGGGCAACCAAAATGAACAGTGGGCAGAAGGAACTCCCCAATGAGGAATGTTAACAATGTTGCAGGGCATGACTTAGTGGGGGAGTGAATAAAAGGGGAGCTCTACACCTGTTATAGCCCCTTCACATACCAAATGTGCAGATGGTTATAACAGGTTGTGGCAGTTAGCGATGCCTGGATTTTGTGAAATCTGTCCCATGTGTGTTTTGAGGATTGTGCCATGTTATTTGTTTCAGTGTCCATTCACAGATTGATTCATTTTTTTCCTGTTATGTGGAAAAACATGTAAATAATTCCATAAGAATGTCTGCAACAATTTACATAATTTATGTTAGTATGTAACATTTAGCGCATTGTCCCCCATTCCATTTGACTTCCCTCCCCCGCATATATTTTCCTGCATGCCATATGTCTCAGCAGAAACTTGCGTATTTTGCTGCAAATGAATTTGTGAACATTTCGGGAACGTTTAAAGAATAAATCTGGGAGTTCACGGAATCCGCACGGACTGGGGAGACTGGTCTGCAGTGGATTCATCTGGAGGTGGGGCTTATTAGAGCACATGCCATTAGGATGAGATTGGTTGGTGTGTGTGTCCCCAGATTGATAATTCATGTGAGCTGAGTCAAATGAATGGGTCAGGGCTCCCAACCAGTGCCTGTGGGCACCATGGCACCTGTGCGGACCTCCAACAGTACCCATGAAGGTCTCCCCTCCTTACCCCCCTTTTTTAAATAAAAATGCTTTAGAAAACCTTGGAAAATATTAGTGCAGTCTTCTTTCTCTCCACATCCCTTGTTATTTCCCCCTCCCTCCCAGCCTCTAGCCTTGCTGCCCCCCACTTTTGCTCACCAAGGTCCTTCAGCAGCCACTTCCAACAAGAGAGCCATGGGTCCAAAAGGTTTGGGGACGACTGGAAAAACTCCTATGTTATTATGTAAACTGTTACCTGAATATATGTTATATCGTTAACAAGACAGTTTTGTTTTGCTTTTTTTAAAAAAAGTGAATGGCAATTGAAAACCATTAAGCATAATGAGAATCAAGTGTTTAGAGAGCCTTCTTAAGACAGGATGCATTACCTCTGTCTGCTGAAACACTTAAAAAAAAACCCACCAGAATTACTAATACCCAAACTTAGTCTTTTCAAAGGGAAGAGAACAGCACATTTATAACAAGAAAACAATGTTCTTCAAAAAACCATGTTTGTCATATAATATTAACAAGGTTGAATTATGCCTCATGAATATGTAACACCTATTTGTTCGGTGGATGATATTTCAGTTGGCAAATGATGATCTGGTTTTATTGTAACCATAAATAGAATTAAAAATATAATTTAAATAGTGTTTTTAGAAAAAGCCAGTGCAGCCCCCACCATTTCAGAGAATGGGGTTTCCCCCTCTGCAGGCTTTGTACACGTCTCTGTTTGTAGTTTTTTCCCCTGGGAGCTTGCTTATACACTAAGGCTGCAGTCACAGCCTTGGGATCACTGTACACTACAGTCATCTCCCATTTGATTGCATGGCCACAACTGCTTTAGCTGGCAGTACCTCTACAATACCAATCCAGGATGAACATAAGAAGTGCCCTGCTGGATCAGACCAAGGGTCCATCTAGTCCAGCACTCTGTTCACACAGTGGCCATCCAACTGTCAACCACAGCAGGAACCCACCGCATGCATCCCGGGCAATTATTGAGCTCTCCACCCTGGGTGACTCCTGTTATTATATATTTAAAACTCAATGAACAAATTAACCCTTAGGTGCACTTCTTTCTTGGTGTTTGCTATTACAACAGATATCATGTGGAAAGGCTACTTGGGTTTCTGAATACTCCTACCCTAAAGCCCCAATGCCCCATGATCCCTCATAAGGCCCTAGGGCCAAGTCTTACTCCCTCTCTGAACTCTGGAACATTTGTGTCACCAGAGAGAGGTATTCTTAAGAATATAAGAGACATGCTGGATCTGACCAAGGATCCATCTAGTCCATCAGTCTGTTCACACAGTGGCCAACCAGCTGTCAACCAGAGACCCACAAGTCCAATGCACAGACAGGATCTACACTACTACTCTACTATGGTTTATAACAATTTGACAACAGTTTGAGCCCAGGACACATTCCATATACCATTTTCAAACCATTTTCAAAGTGTTATATCCTGCTTGGTGTACATCTGGCCACACTTACTTGCAAAAGTTGCTAAATTCTTATCAAAATATGTTTATTCCTAGAATCCACCCAGACCAGAACAAATATATCCAAATCTGTAAATGGTTTCCTCTGAGAAAACATGCAAAACAAGCAGTTATTTGATGAAGACTGGAATAGTAGTTCCATCTGATAAGCTAACCCAATATAGCTAACTCTCCTTTTTAACAGCAATCCCAACAGCCAACCATGTACTTCTGTCTCTCCTTTCTCTGATCCCACAAACTCCCCTTTCTCTTTCCATTCCCTCTTCTAACAGTAACTTCCCAAGTGACATGGCACTCCTGTCATTCACCCTGACTCCACCCACCATTCCGCCACACTTCCCCATTACAGGGCTCACCAGGTTTCTGAGAGGAGGAGGGGACTATCATGCCCATTATCATTCTTTGAATAGCAAATTGGTGTGACTACTGATAATTTTATCAGGCTGTCTGCTGCCACAGCAACTGGATCAACTCCCCCGCCCCATGCTTGTAGCATTGTGTGACCTTTGTATACACATATCCAGCAGCTACATGCACACACGTTGTTCATTTGGGACCTATATTTCAGATGGATTCAAATCTCTCCTTCTTTAAAATCAAAGCTGAATGATCATACAAAACAAAACCTGAAATGCCTACAACCAAAACTTATATAAAATATTTTTATCATCACACAAACTTCAAAATCACAATGTTAATATGTACTTTTTTTTTAGAGCTTTTAACTCTAAAGGAGAATTCTTTGAATATCCTACTCTGTTTTCTTCCTACAGGTTTTTTTTTTAAAAAAAAAATCAGTATACCTCATAATTTGGTTCAACTGTATAATTTGTATTTAAACTGATTTACATCCTATTGAAATTCAGCGGGTTGAGCTGTAGGAGGTGTTGTATTGGCCTTTGTTTAATAGTGATTTATATGCATTTTCTTTACAGTCTTCTTAAATAAACTCTGTGTTAATTAAATATTCTTCTCTGTTTTCATCCTATAGGATTTTTTTAAAAAATAAATAAATAAATGGTACATTCAAAATCCGGTTAAACTGTAGAATTTGTATTTAAACTGATTTGCACCCTATTGAAATTCGGTGGGTTGAGCTGTAGGAGGTGTTGTATTGGCCTTTGTTTAATAGTGATTCATATACATTTTCTTTACAGCCTTCTTAAATAAACTCTGTGTTAAAATGACATTAAGTTAGACAAATTCACAGAAGCTGTTAGTGAAACTTTCAAAATGCCCTCAGCTTTTCCAGAGCAAAATTAACCCATTCCTATTATCTATTCCTTGTATCTTCCTTTAATTGGATGCAGTACAAATATTTTAAACTCATGTTTGTTGTACAGTTCGGTTAAACCAAACTGCAAATTTGGGGTGTGATCCTGATATATTAAAAGTATAGGGAACATCACCATGTATCTGAATGAGATGTAAATACCTAAATTCCCTTTGTCTCACTGAAAATGGAACATTTTTAATATGTATTCACAGATAAAGTAGGTTTGCTAAATGAAGTCGACAGATATCAATCTTTAGATCTAAATGAGTATAAGAAAGGAAGCAATTCAGCATAAGTCTCAACAAGAACAACAACAAGAAGAAGAAGGTTGGCCTGGTTTAGTGGATGGCTGATGTAGGATGAAAGAATCCAGGACTTTATTTATATGATTATTCAATGCTGTTTGATTTGAAGGAGCAAGCAAGAAGTTGAAAAACTGGATTATTCATTTATTTTGTATTACTATATTTGGCACTAGATGCATTAAAACTAGGGTTGTGCTTCACCAGACTGATTTGGCTGCCTCAACCCGAATCAGCTTCAGGACCCAATTGGGCTTCCTTCACCTGAAACAGCTGAACTGCTTCAGACCACTTTAGCCCAATAGCCAGCCACTGCCCCCACACACCTACGGGACTTATTTGCAGCCTCCGTGTGCCGGTGAGCCACCCACCCTCTTCCTGGGCCACCAAAGATCTAGTGTGGAAAACTATGGTGGCCAGAAATGGCCATTTCCGGCTGCTGTAATTTCCAACACTAAATCTGCGGCAGCCCCAGAAGAGGCTGGGTGGCTCACAAGCATGCAAAGCCCCTGCTCACCCCACCCCAATGCTGCCACCCACCCACCTGGCTTACCTGCAGATTTCTCCAACTGGAAGGGCAGCAGTGTCTCAGATAGACAGCTGCCTTTTCCATCTGCTCTCCTCATCATCACTGTGACCATGTGCCCCCACAATATTAGCTCCCCAGGTATGCAGGGCACTGTGTATGTCACCCCTTATCTTCTCTACCCTTATCACAATTCCACATCTTATGGAAACCCAGTAGTAGGAGGGAATCATTCAAAATAACCTCCAAGTGCTTCAGAAGTTATGGTAATGACAAAGATCTAAAGTCAAGAGGAGAAAAAAGAAATGTGGACAGAAAAACTACAGCTGTGGGCAAATGGCATTTTGAAATAGTCCATTCTGTTTGTGGGCAGAGAAATGGGGGTGGGGATTTCTCCAAATTTCTCCAGGGAAATACTCCAATAGTTTCTCACAGGTAGGGCTCTCCATTGGCAGGTTTTGTAGCACAGCTTTTTTCTTCTTTTTTTCCTAAGAGTTTTCTGTGCTGCCACTGCAAGTGTCAACAGCATCACTTGAGTTGGCAGGCCGTCCCCCATTTTGCATCCTGAACAATGCAGATAGTTTTTTTGAGAGTTTTCTTCCCCTATGAAAGGGGCTTCCATTGTCCTTTCTCATTCTTAGGGTGTTTTATACTTTATTTTTGTGGTGTTTTTTTAAATTTACCTAATCATCGTGAGGTGCCTAAGGATGCTATGCATATATGTGGTTTTTTCCTGTTATACATTGCTCTCTAGCCTCCCAGGCTGCCTGCACTTCCTGACCTGAAAAAGCCTATGGGAACTGGAGAAATGATTGTACGATGAAAAACACAAAACTTGCACACTCTTCCCCCCTACCCCCACCTCTTCAATAAGGTGACCACGAGAAACCCAAACTCAGCCTATGAAAATTTCTCCGACATTTTCTTCACCATTAAATTTCTTTTTGAAAGCAATTTCCCTTCTAGCAAATTGAAAGTCAATGGTCAAAAAAAATGTGGGAGAAATTTTCAACACAGTACTAATAAAAACTCCCCTCAAACATGATATTGATGGTATTGGCAGGAACAGGAAGGTTGAAAAAGAATGGAAAACCAAATTCCACATAATGTTTCGTGATAATCAGCCAAATATTTGGAATATAAGGTCTTCATTTCCATCCATCTGTTCTTCCTTCCTGTCTCTCTCCCTCTCCTGTATGCATCATTTGATCCTGCATATACCTTCCCTGTCCCTGCAAGCACATGGCTCTCTAACTTATCTTGCATCTGTTGGCTGGACATTTGTATTCTTAGTACACTGGTTAAAAAAAAAAAAGCCCATGCAACCAGACTACATCTACCTACATAAAACAACAAATCTCCTAGTTATTTCAGAAGCATCTGTATAATGGTAAAGGCTGTTGTGGCTTTCCCATTATGGTTATAATGTTCAAGCTCCCTTTGCAGATGCACGTCCTTTTATGCCATTGGTGCATCACTTTGCACTGGTACATCACTTTGAATATCAATCTCTATGACAAGTAACTGAGTAAATGAAGGTTCTGCCTTATAAACACAGCATTGTGGTCTACAGTAATCATAAAAGTTAATACATAGACATAATGTAGACAGGAATATGGTCCAGTGAGTCAAGACAAAAGGCAACAAATCACTCCGCCTGCTGAGATGAAAAAGCTTTCGCGAAACTAAAAAGGTTTCAAAGGTTCCAATGTGTGGTTTGCAAGTTTGATTTACACTTCAGCTGATATTACCTAAGTGCTCCTGTTTAGGTTCCCATGAGTAACATCTATCAAAGTAAATGTTTAGGTTTTAGTGCTATTGCACTTCCTTTTTCAAAAAGTATTTGCAAAATAAATACATTTTGTGGTCACAAATAGTGACAGGAGAGTTTGACCAGTCACTGAAGCTCCATCAAAACATAGCACAGTAACTGACTAGTTCACTGGGCTCCCCATGAAAATGGGTGAGTCTCCTTGGAAGGTCATATTTTGTGTGTTAAACATGATTCCCGCTTTCCATTTGTGCCCATCCCAGTTACTGTATACTTGATTCCCAGGCACAGCTCTAGAAGGGAATATTTCTACAGCTCAGATCAAAATCTGAGATAATGGAGAAGCGTGTGTGTAGAATCTGTCCTCACCCAGGAATTCTCTGAGATGGAATACCAGTTAGACCACTCTTACTCAATTTTCTCCAGCCCAAGGTGTCTCCAGGAAATGCAGTCCCTCCCTGTTTTTTCTAGTATTACCCACACAGTAATTCAGTAATAACTCTCAAAGTCCATATTTTTGTCTTTTCTGCCTGTTGTTTATTTTAAGTAGATCCTTAGTACAGAATGAACACTAAACCCACAATGCTGACATAAACAAAATCAAAACACTTTCAGGATGGGCTTCTACTTTTATGAAAGATGTAAATAACATCTGTTTCTCACTGGCAATTCTAGGACTGGTAGTCTACCTAAGCCTCATCCAAGGGGAGGAGGTGAAGGAACTCCACCCATGCCGCAGAAGTTTTGCATCCATGCAAGATTTGAACAATGCAAAAAGTCAGATCACTTGCAAGCTGCTTATTTGAACATTTACAAACGTTTTTGACTCTTTTGGGGGTGGGGAGCAGGACATGCTCATGCATTGCTGGGCAACCTTGGTTCAAACCTTCATGAACCTGGTTACATGCCATTCAACAATTGAATTCAACAATTCAACTTTCCACAAACATTCTCTCTCTCTCTCTCTCTCTCTCTCTCTCTCTCTCTCTCTCTCTCTCTCTCTCTTTAAAAAAAGCCTCTCCTTTTCTCCTTGCCCTTAGGATTGCTCAGTTCCTGAGCTGAAATCTGCTCAGTACACTAGCTGTCTTCAGAGTATTCATTTTTCTGGGCAAAGGTAGATTAAATATAGTACTCACAATTAATGCAGACAGCATACCCTCTGGGAAAAGTCACTTCCTTGTTGCGCTGTATAATGCTAAACAGTAGCAGAAGTCATACTCAGTTGCAGTTGGCATCAGTGGATAACTTAACAATTATCACACCACAATCTGATTTATTTAAAATTTCATATCCCATCCTTCTAATACGTATTTATTATTCAAGGTGGCTTAAAATAGTCAAAATCACAATGTTTAAAATATAACAGTAACAGCAATGAAACATAATAAAGGTAAGTGTAGCAGATGAAACACCATTTCACAGGTGGGAGAGGAAGAGAACAATTCAACTCAACTGTGAAGGTATAAATTAATGTTTGGGTGGGAAATGGCATGAACTTTCACATTTGGCACTTTAAACACTAGAAATCAAGCCTCCAAAACTAGTTCACCAATATAGCTGGCTCCATTTGTAGCAGGAAGTTAACAAATTCATATTTTCCCTTAGTTGTATGACTAAGCATATACATATCTTATCTTATATATATATGTGTTGAATCGGTGCCTGGCTGCGACAATGGACTGGATGAGGGCTAATAAACTGAGGCTCAATCCAGCCAAGACTGAGATGCTGTTAGTAGGTGATTCTGCTGACAGGATGGGGGGTGTTCTACCGGTTCTGGATGGGATTGCATTCACCCTGAAGGAGCAGGTTCGTAGCTTGGGGGTTCTTTTAGACCCATCATTGTCACTTGAGGCTCAGGTGACCTCAGTGGCACGGAGTGCCTTCTACAAACTCCGGTTGGTGGCCCAGCTACGCCCCTATCTAGACAGGGATAACCTGGCTTCAGTTGTCCATGCTCTGGTAACCTCCAAGTTAGACTACTGCAATGCGCTCTACGTAGGGCTGCCTTTGAAGACGGTTCGGAAGCTGCAGCTCGTGCAAAATGCAGCGGCCAGATTGATTTCGGGAACCAGAAGGTTTGACCGTGTAACACCTGCTCTGGTCCGCTTGCACTGGCTGCCTGTATGTTTCCGAGCCCAATTCAAGGTGCTGGTTTTGACCTATAATGCCTTACACGGCTTGGGACCACAATACCTGACGGAACGCCTCTCCCGACGTGAATATACCCGGTCACGACGTTCAACATCTAAGGTCCTCCTCCGGGTGCCTACTACGAGAGAGGCTCGGAGTGTGGCAACAAGGGATAGGGCCTTTTCGGTGGTGGCCCCCAGACTGTGGAATGATCTCCTGATGAGGCTCGCCAGGCGCCAATGCTGCTATCCTTCCGGCGCCAGGTTAAGACTTTCCTCTTTGCCCAGGCATATGGCGGCACATCCTAATTACTAGGGGTGTGCATGGATCCCCCGCTCCGCTTCACTTCCAGATCTGCGATCTTCGGATCTGGCCGCTTCGCCCCACCCCCGCTCCGCCCCGCTCGGAGCTCCGGATCCGGATCGGAGCTCCGTTTTTCCCCCCCATAGGGTTGCATTGAAAGCTAAAAAAGTAAACAACTTTTTTTCTGTTCAAGTTAGAAACCTCACGTTTGGCACCATGACACCTCATGGAGGTATACACACGCATGCCAAGTTTCAAGGCAATCCCATCATCCCCTGATTTTTGGGGAATTTATGAAAATCGGGCACCCCATTCAGACCCCTTGGGATAGCTCCGTCAATTTGCATGTTAGAAACCTCAAACTCGCCACCATGACAGCTTATCCATGTGTCCACATGGACGCCCAGACTCAAGGCAGTCCCATCATCCCCTGATTTTTGGCGGGGCTCTAACCTCTAATGCACCACCCATTACCCTAAGTCACACCCCTTTCCATAGCTCCGTCAATTTGCACATTAGAAACCTCAAACTTGGCACCATGATAGCTTATCCATGTGTCCACATGGACGCCAAGTTTCAAGGCAATCCCATCATCCCCTGATTTTTGGGGAATTTTTGAAAATCGGGCACCCCATTCACACCCCTTTCCATAGCTCCGTCAATTTGCACGTTAGAAACCTCAAACTCGCCACCATGAAAGCTTATCCAGGGATACATACGCACGCCGAGACTCAAGGCAGTCCCATCACCCCCTGATTTTTGGGGAATTAAGGAAAATCCAACACCCATTCAAACCCTTTTCCAATAGCTCCGTCAATTTGCACGTTAAAAAAACCCCTCAAACTCACCACCATGACAGCTTATCCAGGGATACATACGCCACACGCCGAGACTCAAGGCAGTCCCATCATCCCCTGTTTTTTGGCGGGGCTTAAACCTGCAGACCTCTCAATGGGGCCATTTCAAAGGAAATCCCAACATGCCATGAATTGGGGAGTAGAGATAAACCTATATGAATCTTCTTCCACACTTGAAAAATGGATTTGGAACTTCCAAAACTCCAAGTGAGCGCAGGAAGGACTTCTCCCCTGAGTCAAAGCCACACACACACAACATCCCTGCGAGGTGGGCAGGGGAGGAGGGAGGGAAGCCAGGCAGGCAGGCAGCAGACATTTCTGGGGGCATAAGGAAGTGAGCCAAGGATAAGCCAGTAATGCATATAAAATGGAATAAATAAATAAATAAATAAATAAACGAAGGAGGGGTGGAATTAAAAGCAGCAGTTTTGCTGAATAAACAACAAGAAGAACTTTTAAAAAAAGGCTATATCTGTCTTTTACCAGCAATAGGGGGACGTGCCCAGGGGAGGGGGAAGCAGCAGCTGCCAATTTGACTAGTCAACCAGTCTTTTAAGAAGCAAGGCTGTCAGTTCAACTCATGAAAGCCATTGCTCCACCACTAAGAAGTAGAACTGTCACTTCAACTCATGATAGGCATCGCTCCACAACTAAGAGAAGTAGACCGCTCACTTCAACTCATGATAGACATTGCTCCACCGGGTTACTCTCTTTGGAAGGCTCTGATGGCCTTCCAAGTACAGGAGAGAGTGGGGGCACGTCCACAATGAGGTGCCCTAGGGGAGCTCATCCCCTTGCACCACATCTTTTCAGTTGTTCCCCAAAGTTAGGGTGGGTAGCAGTGCTGTGTTTCTATCTCTTATTATTGGCTTAGTATATGATTTCACAGGTTGTGTTTGTGCATTTGGTGGGGCTACTGTTTTAAAAAACACTGGGAAAAGTCCGTTTAGACTAAGAAAGAGAAGTTCCCAGAATCCCAAGTTACCCGTTTTGCCTATCCCCTCCTCCAACTTTGGGATCATGTGATCATGACCGGGAGTTGACTCTGCTCCTCAGCAATCGAAAAGGTAATCTTTTTCCCGCCTTTACCCTACTTTTAAAAAACACAGATTCCATAAATAACAATGGTTTTTACTATAATTCAAAATTGGGGGTTATTTATGTCCATAAAGCTTTTTTTTAAGAATTAGGTCATATTCTATAACAACGTACTATAAAGTTTTATTTTTAATATAAAAATGTCATGTATAATTAAACAAGCAGAGTTAAATGCAAACTGGAGGGAATGCAGGCCAAAATACTATGAAAATACTGCAGCTGGAAAACCATCTGTCTGGTATGCTTTAGGGTGGATTCCTGCACTGAGTGTGGGGGGGGGTTGGACTCGATGGCCTTATAGGCTCCTTCCAACTCTACTGTTCTGTGATTTTATGATTCTATGATATGCCGGTAACATATAACCTGCAAACAATCATGAAGGGATTAAGAGCACCTACTGTTAAAACTAACCTAGTCAAAGTTCAATTATTGCTCAAAAACAAAGGCTCTAGCTGTTAAATTTAACAAAATAACTTCTAAAAGTCTCTGTACACCTTTATAAATACAGGTGCAGGCCAAAGTACAATTATATGCCAGTAACTTACATCTTATAAAGAAAGCAGGGACAGAGGCCAGATCTACACCAAGCTGGATATGACACTTTGAAAATGGTTTTAAAACTGTCTATGGAGTGTGTCCTGGGCCCCAACAGTTGTCACTACTGTTATAAAGCATTTTAAAGCAGTAGTGTAGATCCTGCCAGAGTGTGGACAAAGTTGGCATCTATCTGCCTATTCCTGTCTTCCACCATGGACAACTCCACATTGCCATGTGTCATGTGCCCTCATTGGCAAACCTCAATATTCAATTCATCAATTGACCAGAACATGCACATTACAGTAGCCGCCCTGGAGTTTATTTATTTATTTAAAATATTTATATCCCACCCTATAACACTAAGATCTCAGGGTGGCATACAGATAAAAACATACAGTATAAAACAATAAATATACATAGTTAAAAACAAATTAAACCATGATCCAAGTTTAAACAATATATAATTTAAAAGCAATAGATGCAGTTAAAACAGTTAAAACAATCTGCCCGTGAGTTTAACCATCAAAGGCTTTGTTAAAAAGCCATGTTTTAACTTGGCTTACACCAAGTACATTGTATTTAAGGATTTCTCCTAAGATGTAACACTTTGAATGATTCAATAAATGCAGTTAGAAAAGTTAAACCTTTCATTAGATTTGATTTTTTTCTTTGCAAACTGTGTTTGTGGGTAACCAACTTGTTATCAGAATAATAGGTAAATTCTCCCATCAGTGAATAAAAATTCAATTACATGGTTCCATTATCATGACGCCTCTGCAAAAGAATATTGTATGATTGCGGCAGGGTCTTGCTATTTACTGTTTTACTCTGTACAGCACCATGTACATTGATGGTGCTATATAAATAAATAAATAATAATAATAATAATAATAATAATAATAATAATAATATATTAAACCACTAATTTATTCAAGGTGCCCCTTGACCATCTCCTTGACTTTTTAGAAGCTAAAAAACACCACCCATTCCCTTCAGAAACAGGTGGTGGCTATAATTAGTGCTTACACTTATTCCCAACTGTTCTCACCATTGAACCAAATCCAGAAATGAATATCTATCTATCTGTCTGTCTGTCTGTCTGTCTGTCTGTCTATCTATCTATCTATCTAAATATGGAGAACAACATTGCACATACAATAATTGAGGTACAAATCTACAGAGTTGGCTGTTAGGAATTCCTTTGATTAAAGCTCTTTTGCCAAAGGAGAGGCACATGTCATAAACAACATTTTCTCCACCTGTTTATTACAGCATTCACCAATTAATCATGGTTTTCTGTCAAGCACCTACATAATTCACGAAAAGTGGAGTAGAAGGGTGGTAGGCCCTATGAATAATAAAAGGTGATATGGAGGGTTCGTATACAAACAGCTACTTTATCAGAACATCTGCCTGGAAAAAGAATTTGAACTGTAACCATTTTTTATTTATTTTTTTGCTTTCTGCGAATAAAAATTGCCCTGTTCGCATTGATTATTTTGCAGGCAGGCATGACTGCATATTCTATTGCTTTTTTTTTAATTGTGTGTCTGTTCCTATTTAACACCACTTCAATATTCTATTTAACACCACTTCAATGTACACTGGCATACAACTTTGCAAGTAAAGGAGAAAGCATAGAAAACCCTGCCTAGAGTCAACAAAATAATTGGACATTTTAGAGTTGCATAAAACATAGCAATGGTAAAGAAAACAGGATGTGTGGGAAAGAATTTGATGAATCGGGGGAAGCAACATTAGCTAGAAGCATGTGTTTTAATGAGTGATCAATAACATTTCCACACCATTTGATCAACCAGGAAACTGACCCTTCATACTTGCAACCCTTTCTAGGAAAGAGGATGGAAGTGGTGCTGAAGTCTAGACCACACCAAAGAGCCTTTCGAGCTTAATTGTGTGTATAAAAATGATGTCCCATGCAAAAAGTCCTGCTACTTCTAACTAGTGTGCAATATTGTTATTTTCAGTTCCAGTCTCATTGTTTCTTTCAATTCAGTATTTTGTCTCCAGAGAGACTGTAGCACAATTAAAAATGGTGCCTCCCCCCCAAAAAAAAGACAAATAAGAAGAATTCCTTCATATATGCATAAAGTTCACTACAGCTCTCTTTTGACCCTCCTGACACTCTGAAGAACTTCATACAGACTTCAATGAAAACAGATTTTCATTTTCTTATTCTGTTTCCAAATTGTGTGTGTGTGTGGGGGGGGAGTCCTGGGGTTATTACAGTGAGAAAGACCTTTCTTTCTCAAACCAAGAATACTGTAGCAGCTCCCTTTCAACTCAGACTTCCTTTGGTCTTGCGCATTTGAGGCAGATCTTTAATGACATTCTAATGCGGTTTATTGCATTTAATTATTTTTATGGCCAGAAGAACTGTAATTTGCCCCACTGTGTTCTTTGTTTAGGCCACTTCTGACCTTCACTTTGAAATTGCTCAGTTAAAGCTGTTCTTGTATTTTAATCTATAGCAAGATGGGAGGGGGGTTATGAAATGAAAATTCTTCCTGCCTCCAAAGCAGACGAGATGTATAATTATAATAGGGAAGCCTTTGCTTCCCATTTATTTCTTTAGAATGTTGTTTATGCATGTGAACAGAAACACAACATAAGCTGTCATTGCTAACTCAGAAACAACTAGTTTTTATGCAAGTTAAATAAAAACGCTGAGGCTGTCAAGGATGGAATAAATGAAAGTGAGGTTCAATATCGTCCATATGGCCTACTGATATTTTATCTATAACATGTATTACTCTACACTAATTATGGACAGACTCCCCTGAAATCATTGCAGAATTGGGCTTGTCAAGTTGAACTATTTCACCACCACCACCCCAAAAAAATGGGAAATAGTGTGGGTTTTATAAGGCCAATTTCTAAATTAAGAATCTCTGCTGTTCTGCTGATGGTGTTATTAGCATAAGCAGCTGAACAACAAAGTCCTCAAAATGAAACTTGACTTGGTGATAAAAGGCAAACCAATGCTGAGTAGAACTGAACTTTTGTATGTAAGAAGCCCAGGCTAAGGAGCAAACTTCTTTGGTCTCACCTGCTTATTAGGCAGCATCCTCTGCCCTTCTGACTCCTGTTTTTGTGCACCAGAGAGCTCTGGCTATGGGAAAGTATAGAAATATAATGAATGAATGAAAATGAGTGAATCAATGAATTCAGGGCAATGATTGAGCTCTCCACCCTGGGTGACTCCTGTTATTATATATTTAAAACTCAATGAACAAATTAACCCTCAGGTGCACTTCTTTCTTGGTGTTTGCTGTTCCAACAGATATCATGTGGAAAGGCCACTTGGGTTTCTGAATGCTCCTACCCTAAAGCCCCAATGCCCCATGATCCCTCATAAGGCCCTAGGGCCAAGTCTTACTCCCTCTCTGAACTCTGGAACATTTGTGTCACCAGAGAGAGGTATTCTTAAGAATATAAGAAGAGCCATGCTAGATCAGACCAAAGGTCCATGTAATCCAGTACTCTATTCACACAGTAGCCAATCAGCTGTCAACCAAGAACCTACAAGCAGGACTTAGGTATAATAGCACCCTACTGCCCATGATCCCCAGCCACTGGTGTCTATAGGCTTACCAGCTCTGATACTGGAGGTAGCATATAGCCATCAGGACCAGTAGTCATTCTGGGAGGAAGAAACTTGGAAGCTGGAGCTGTAATCCAGCTGCTTCAGCCCCACAACATACTTATTTTTCTTTGGAGGATTGAAAGAAAAAAGAAAATACCTTGACACCAAATGTTGGCTACTGACATTGTATTGAGGCTATTGAGAATGATCAGTACAGCATTTATATCCTGCCATTTAGCCAAAAAGGCTCTCAAAATGACTTACAAGGATTCAATGACATTTAAAAAACAGAACAAAAAAAAACCCTGCCAAGTGTTTTTTTAAGGCTATCTCATATTGACTCAAGCTCCACAAAGCCAGGAAATTAGAAGCTAAGGCTAATGTCTTAACAGACACACACACCCATCATTGATGATAGGGATGTGCTCCGCTTCTAATCGGACCGCCAAATTAGAAGCGGAGCGGGGTGCTTCGCCTCCCCTTAAGGCGGAGGCGAAGAGGATTGGGAGGCCGGTGGAGCGTGGCGAAGAGGATCGAGGTAAAGGCGGATCCTTTGCCTCGATCCGGAGCTCCGCTGGAAAGGTAAGTGGGGTTTACCAGGCCCTGCCGCTGTCGCTGTCACCCATGCGGCAACAGCGGCAGGGCCCGGTAAACCCCCCCTCCTCTCCCTTACCTGCCTCCGTCCGCGGTCCCTCGGCTTCTTCAATTGAACCCGCGGTTCAACCAGGAAGTCTAGGCCGCACTTGCGGCCCAGACTTCCTGGCTGAACTGCAGGCTCAATTGAAGAAGCTGACGGACCGTGGACAGAGGCAGGTAAGGCCCCCCTCCCCCTTGGTCCCTTACTGGGCTCTGCCGCCGTCGCTGCACAGGCGGCGACGGCGGCAGGTCCCGGTAACCCCCCCCCGCCCTCCTCTCCTGGCCTTACCTGGCACCACTCCCCTCCACTGCGGAGCTCCAATTCGGAGCCGGAGGTCCACGGCGAAGAGGAGTGGAGTATGGGCGGAGTGGAGCGGGCTGATCCGAAATTTTCGGATCGGCCTGTGGGGCGGGGCGGGGGGTCCATGAACACCCCTAATTGATGACATTGTGCAATGTCAAAAATTGTGCTTGCTTACAACTGCTGTTCATATTCTGACAGTTTTCCTAGGTCGTTCAGGCCCAAATCAAGATGATGCACCAGAGACCAGCAACGTTGTGCCACATTGTCTTGATCTTATATTGCTGGAAGACTCCTTCTGTGTATTGGCCCATCCTTGCCTGTTGCTCTCAGGTAAGCACTTTTCAACTTGCTCTATCTGTGGCAATTTGTATCTGATTAGTTTGAAATTTTGCACACTTGTAGAATTCATCAGGTAGATTATGCATCAGGTGAATAATGATTATGTGTATTGCAATGATCTAATCTAACCATATAGTATAGCTTATGTAGGCACCCTCAGTGCTACAGATTTCCAAATGGGACCAACAGTGGAAGGCACTAAAATTAGCCCAAACAAAGTGATACAAGGTCAAACAAGGGTGCGTTTATTTTGTGCCAACTTGCCCAACATTTCAGAGAATATCTCCTTCTTCAGTGTCTCCCTACATTAAACAAAACTTCTTTTCACTACACATTCACAGTGCAGTGATAAGGAGCTTTGTTTATTGCAGCGAGTCCTGGGGGAAGGAGGTAGTCTCTGTACCATTTGGCAAATTGGTACAGCTCCTTAACGATTTGGCAAATTGATAAGCTCCTTATATATGCCTGTCGGAGGAGCCCTCCTCCGCATCCCACCAGCACAACATATACGCTATGATGGGACAAGGGAGAGGGCTTTCTCTGTTGTGGCACACCGACTGTGGAATGCCCTCCCCTTGGAGGCCCGACTGGCACCAACGCTGATTTTATTCTGGCGCCAAGTGAAAACATGGCTTTTTAACAAAACCTTTAATGGTTAAATTCACAAAGATGGCACATTGATTTACTGCTCTTAAATTATACATTGTTTTAACTTGGTTCATGGTTTAATTTGTTTTTAGCTCTGTATATATACTGTTTTATACTGTATGCTTTTATCTGTACGCTGCCCTGAAATCTTAATGATATAGGGCGGGATATAAATGTTTTAACTAAATAAATAGATTCAAAATAAACTGGCACCTGCTGCTGCATTTCAGTTTCCAAATAGAATAGAGGGATGTGGTCTAGCCCGCAACTGCAGAGCTCACACTTGAAGGTTGGTAAGTCACAGGAATTTTTTTTAAAAAAAGCAGGAAGGAACACATTTAGCAAGTCAGTGATAAGGATCTTAGAGAATCATGACCTATTAAGGCTTTGGATCTACTATTAGCTTTGTGTCTCTTGTTTACTGAGGCATGCTTCATTTATTTTCAAGCTGCTTTAGTTTCCCGGAGAATCACAAAGCAGTGTATGAAAGCCAAATGTTTTCTGCCATAATGAGATTCTGATTTTAAAGGGAAAATAACCTCCCAGAGGCCAGAAAAGTAGGGGGGGGACCTATCTCCTCCCTAGAGTAAAATGAGGGTGGCAAATCAGCCATTATAGTACTTAAATGAAGCTAACATCCAGTCAAGCATGGCAGCATTTGACAGATAAAAATACCAGGCAGCCAGCCACATTCTGGTGCCTCAGAGAACAGCACACACTCAAAAGTGAAGCCATGCAGACAAGTTGTATGAAATCCCCAGGGGAACGTTTGCCCTTCTCTGCTAATGAGATAACCGTTGAATGTTTTTTCATCACCTACTACTACTCTCCTTGGGTCAGTGGTCTTTCATTAAATCCTCTGGTATTTTCCTTCTGGAGAGATGGGTTTCTTCAAAGATCCCCAAGTGGGATCTCCGTACCATTGTTGTGGTGTGGCTAATTGCAGTGAATATCTAGAAGAGCCAAATTAACAAAAGAGAATTAAAATATGCAGAATTCATACGCAGATGGCAAACTGAAAGCCTTTGCAAGTGATTCTGCTCTGACCAACCTTGACAGGCCACTGCTATGCATAAACAAAATCTGCCATATACACTCAAATGGAGAGGCAGCACTACTCCATAAGATCAAAAGTCTCCTCTGCAGAGAGCTTAGGGCAGGAGCCAACCAGGGTGGGAGGAGAAGGCTCCTTATCTTTACATATGCAACTAGAAAAGCGGAGTATTGCTAGCCCTGGGGTCCAGATCCTATAGTCCAGATCCTATTTACCATGCCCCGCCCCCATGTATTCCACAGAGCCCTGAGGCTGTGTCTACACCAGCCCGATAGTCCAGGCTGGTGACAGCCAAATCCCTGTACATCCAAATGATGTACAGGGACTCCCAGGAGCAGGGGGGCAGGCATGGGAAACCCTGGGAAAACCCAATTCTTCCTGCAGTCTTGGGACTATCCTGAGACAAAGGGAGATGTGGGTGCCCATCCCACTTGGTGCCGCACTCACTCGTGAGTAAGTGCAGCACCAGAAACAAGCATGGAGCCACATGGTACAGCTCCATGCCCATCAGGGGAGGGTGTGGCAGCAATTTTGCCACCCTGGGATGGCAGGGAGGGAGTTTGGGGGTGGTTTAGTGTGTGTGTGTGTGTGTGTGTGTGTGTGTGTGTGTGTGTGTTTTTAAAACTACTCACCTTTTCACTGGAGTGGGGCCTCGCTCTTGCATGACCAGCCCCACTCATGGGGAAAAAATGGTGGCCGTGACATGCCTCTTTCCTCCCGGCACATCACGCACCACATGTGCACCCTGAGGGAGGATCTCACAATCAGGATATTGTGAAATCCTCCCCCCTCCTTCCCAGAAGGCTAGGAGGTGTAGAAAGGGCCTGAGTGTCCATTGATGCCATAGGAAGTTTTTTTTTCTCCTCACTTGCTATGCAGGGGGCAATTCTCCTTGCATGGAAATTTTGCATGGAAATTTCTTTTTCCAAATGTACACTTCAGTTGTGTGCATCTTTGAAATGCATTGTTTCACCTTCTGCATACTTGTTTCATACTCTAAATGCATACAAATTCTCTTGTAAACAGTTTCCCCCCACCCACCCACACACACACAAAACCCTATGCCCCCACCCTGCCACTAACCCAGGCAGGATCTACATTACTGCTTTAAAACTGTTTATTACAGTAGTGACAACTGTTGGGGCCCAGGACACATTCCAGACACAGTTTTCAAACTGTTTTAAAAGGGTCATATCCTGCTTGGTGTAGATCTGGCCCTAGTCATTCTAATTGTGGCTAGGGATAAAATAATTTCCCCCATTCATTCTCCTTACTTTTTGGTGGGTGCACTTTTCCCTGTGTCCCTATGCTTCTGCATTCATGTTTTACTAGGGTGACCATATTTTGGAAACCAAAAAGGAGGACAACATGGTCGCCCCCAAGGGGGCGTGTCCAGTACCAAGGGGTTGTGCCCACCCAAACATAGCCTTGGTCACATGTCTGATTTTACAGCACACATTTAATAGGGTGACCATATTTGTGAAACCAAAAAAGAGGACTCCTAGTTTGTGTGGGGGGAACCAGCTTTCTGAGTGCTGCAGAAAGTACGTTATTCCCCCGCCAACTTAAAGAACCCGATTGGAGTGCAGGAGGGGAAAGGATTTCATTCTGCACCACCACCATCCACTCCAATGGGGGCCTTTTCTATAATGTCCACGAATGACCCACTTTCCCCTTTAAGACCTCAATTGGAGCTTGGGGTGGGGGAATGATGTGCCTCAAGAAAGCATGTCACTCCCTCCTGCCATGCTAATGGCAGCCTTAAAGGGGAAGGTATGTCATTCCAGGACATTATTGAAAATTATAGAAAATCCCCCCTGACACCATGGAAAGAACAAAAACCAGGACAAATCCGGGGAAATCCTGACAGTTGGTCACCCTATGTTTTACCTGAGCCCTGTGCTGGTATTTACTTCCTTACACAATTTAGAATCACATGTGAGGTGTGCAGGCACATGCTAGCTAGCTCCACCCCCTCTGTCACAACCCTGCCACTGCCCTCCATGTCTTGAAGGACAAATAAGTGCACCTGGGAACCTCCAGAACTTGGGGAAGCTCCCCAAGATTGAGAAACCTGCTTTAGGCAACTGTCCCAAAAGGTATGAAGAGGAAAGTCCTAGCTCTCAAATGCTGACCCAAATTCAGCTCACTCAGTGAGAGGACATCCTAGGGAGGGGGCATAGCTCGGTGTGATGACAGAGCACATGATTTGCATGCAGAAGGTCTCACGTTCAATCCCTGGCTTCACAAGATAGGGCGATAAAGGAATCCCACCTGAAACCCTGGAGAGCCGCTGCCAGTCAGTGTCAACAATACTGAGCTAGATGGACCAATGTCTGACTCAGTATAAGGCAGTTTTCTATGTTCCTGTATCCCTACATGTCTTTTTTTACAGAAATGCCTTCCCCCACGCCTGGGCATGGGGAGGATGAAGTGAGTGTAGGAGCGGGGGGGTGGGGGGAAGAGAGACAGCAGTGAGGCAATTTCCTGGCCGCATGCATTGGCACACAGTTGGTGTCAGCTGAGGGGTGGAGCTTATGGGGCACCATTAGCCTGAAATGTCCCTTTCCTTGACCTCTTTGAATTCCACCACCCTCCTTGTAATCAGTGTGGGATTTGCTGGTCACTTTTTGGTGACCAGTAAAGCCCGCCCCCATCAGGTGGGGGTCCCTCTGAAGCAGATTTAAAACATACACAGGGGGCTGCAGGGGAGAAGAGAGAACAGGGAAATCCTAACACTCAAGTGGATGTCCTGATGTGCCAGTAAATGTCTGTTCATGCAAGGGTCAGATCCAACCTATGGCTTTGGTCTCTGTAGACATTTGACTACCCCAAGTTACATTTGAATCTAGCTTGGGTAGTAAAATACTCCAAAATAATTTATGTCTGGGTTTGTTCCATGAAGTTTAAGTACACTGATTGGGGAAGCATGGCACACATCGTATGCCTGAACTATATGCCTGTGTAAAAATAAGACATTCATGTAGTACTTGATATATGATGGGGATTCTGTACCATAGAGACTGATCTATGAAACAGGAAGTCCTGGTTTCAAAAGTTACTTCTGCCATAAAGTTATCAAATGAATTTGGGTAAGAATCTGCTGACTCTTAGCCACACAACACCAATATGCAATGTCGTGAAAACAATACTTGACCTATCTTATGGGGTTGTTGTAAAGACCAAAGAGATCAGATGTGTGAATAAAGCAGCATATAAATGCTCTCACACCCTTTCAATACACGGACATGGTTTCTGGAATGCATATAAAGTAGGCTTTAGATTGCGAAGTTTGGGGAACTGAAACATGGAGACTGTTGCATAATAAAATGAAATGCTTGAATCCAGGCTATAAAGAGAAAGAAAAGGCTAAAGGACTAAGACTGTTCATCTATAGCCTTGGCAGTGATGTTTTACTATCATTAGAGCAGGCATAGTAAAGCTGTTCTATAACCAGCTAGCACAAAGGAACTGCAATTAAAAAATCAGAACAGCAGCATGAAGTCTTCTTGTGCTTAAGTCACCCGTAAAGATGCCAATTATTTGCAGGAAGAAAGACGGTTGTACACCAATGTTCTGGCTACCCAATTAAGATAAGCTCCCTGAATGCATTGCATTGGAACTGTGTTGGTCCTTGATGTGAATTAATAAAATTAACAATGATACCACTTGCAGGTTCTCCATTGGCTAGAAGGATGACAGTGTTTGTCCTTACCAACTATTGAATTTAAGCAAGAGGTTTCTGAATGGTGTGGGGAAAAGTGTGCCATAAAACTTCTTCATGCATAAAATATTGTATATTTGCATTGCTTCCTGAGAGAACACTGCATACTCCTCAGAACAGAGAATTTATATTTTTGTTTTCTATCACACTGAACATGTGTAACGTGCACATAATTAATACATTATAACAGTAAAAACATTCCTGCTTTTATGGGCATATTAAAATTAATGGCAAGTATGTTCACTCTAGCTTGTGATGGAGAGAAATTTCAAAGCTAGCAAGTTATGGTGTTGTGTTTAAAGCATAGCGAGAGGCTTTATTAATCATGAGGGATAAAATGGTTTCAGTTTTTCTGCAACCCCCGCCCCCACCATTAGAAAGAGATGGATTGTATGGAGATAAAACATGTAGTATAATTCCCAGTGTTTTTCATCCATTGATAGCCATAGCTCAACCATATAAGCAAACTGGCTAGATGCATTGGGCAACATTATTCACAAGGGTAGGATTCTCCACTTTCTCTGTGGCTTTATAAACAATTTAATAAGCAGACATTAGGATGTGAGATGATAATTCTCCCTTACCATGAAAAGTGTTCCCTCCCGATTTCCGAAAATAAAACTGCTGCTCAGAAGCAGGACAGACTCTTGTTTACTTGTCAGCTGGTAATCCTACATTCAGCCCCTGCCAAACTGGAAGCAGTCCACAAATCCAATCTCTTCTACCATTTCAAGTATGGCCAGTTCTACGCTACATATGAACTGAATGACCTGGGACTCATCTATGCCAAACAGCATATTCCACTTTGAAAGCGGTATGAAAGCGATATATAAAAGGCAGGAGCCACACTACTGCTTTATAGTGGTATTGAAGTGCACTGACAGCTGTTGGGGCCCATGACACATCTACACCAAGCAGGATATAGCACTATGAAAGTGGTATATGGCATGTGTCAATGGGCCTCAACAGTCAATGGGCCTCAACAGTGCACTTCAATACCACTATAAAGCAGTAGTGTAGATCCTGCCTTTTATATACCACTTTCATACCACTTTCATAGTGGAATATTCTGCTTGGTGTAGATGAGCCCCCAGTTTGCAGGTAATGACTACCTGTGCATTGTTTAAACCATGGGTTATTCATGACTGCACAAGAGTGAGAGAGCATGCTGCCTCCTGCCCACTTGCCACTTCCACTTTGTTTCTGATTTCCTGAGCAACCTAGGAATGCCTGAACCTGGCATTCTGGGTTGTTGAGGGAGAAACCGTGTAGAGGTTTAATCCAACCAGAAACTATGGCCTTAGCTAGACCTAAGGTTTATCCCGGGATCGTCCCGGGGTCATCCCTGTTCATGTAAATGACACACAGGCTATCCCGGAAGCAGGCAGGGACGACCCTGGGATAAACCTTAGGTCTAGCTAAGGCCTATGTCTTAAAGCTCTAGGCTGCTTCTCCCTCAATAACTCAGAGTGGATGTCAAGGAACACAACCCAAAACAGAAACAAAGTGGAAGCTGCAAGCAGTCAGAAGGGAATGTGCTTGCTTGCTCCGACATGGTCCCAACTAACCATGGTTTAAACAACCCATTGGTAGTCCTTACCTGAGAACTGGGCCAGGGTGTGCCTCAGAACAGAATTGGATGAATCTTACAATTTCAATTTCTCTCGCCTTCTCATTCTTCCGATCTTAAGTACCTTCTCTCATGTTTCCACATCAGTCCGCAAGTTTTTATTTAAAAGGTATGCACAGAAATCAATATGCATTTTCAGGTACATTTTTTTTGGTACATGCCTTTTTGTAAGCAATTTTGCCTAAGAGATGCATTTTTTGCAAGTTGTTTTTCTTTATGAAATGCTATTTTAAACATTCCTGTGCCACCACCCCAATTTACACATTTTTGTAAGTATTTCTTGTTTGGTGAACTGTAAGGAAAATTCTGGACACCAAAGGATGGCTGCCAGTACCAAGGGATAACTGCTTCCATATGCGTATTAATTTGGGAAGTGTATAATTGATAAATTCTTTTCAAAATATGAATCAAACATCCTCCCACCCATACCTACCTCAGAATAAGGGATCCTGTCAAAAATCACTTAAACCTGAATTTCAGAGGCAGATCTGGATTCTAGGGGTGTGCACGGACCCCCCACTCCGCTTCACTTTAAGATCCGCCATTTTCGGATCGGCCCACTCCACCCCGCCCCCACTCCGCCTGTGCCCACTCTGCTCCGCTCGGAGCTCCCGATCTGGATCGGAGCTCCGGTCCCCCCCCCATAGGGGGGGTTACCGGGCCCTGCCGCCATCGCCGCCCATGCGGCGACGGCGGCAGAGCCCGGTAAGGAGGAGGGGGGCCTTACCTGCCTCCGTCCGTGGTCCGTCGCCATCTTCAATTGAGCCCGTAGTTCCACCAGGAAGTCTGGGCTGCAAGTGCGGCCCATTATTATTTATTATTATTATTATTATTTATTTATATAGCACCATCAATGTACATGGTGCTGTACAGAGTAAAACAATAAATAGCAAGACCCTGCCATATAGGCTTACATTCTAATAAAATCATAATAAAACAATAAGGAGGGGAAGAGAATGCACCAAACAGGCAGTATAAAAGTCGGAGCAAAACTTCCTGCTGGAACCACGGGCTCAATTGGAGACGCTGACGGACCGCGGACGGAGGCAGGTAAGGGAGAGGAGGGCGGGGGGCGTTACCGGGCCCTGCTGCCGTCGCCGCATGGGCGACAGCGACAGCGGCAGGGCCCGGTAAACCCCACTTACCTTTCCGGCGGAGCTCCGGATCGAGGCGAAGGATCCGCCTTCACCTTGATCCTCTTCGCCACGCTCCGCCGGCCCCCCAATCCTCTTCGCCTCTGCCTTAAGGGCAGGTGAAGCCTACTGGATTCCAAAGGAGCCAATACTAGAATATAGCAGAATTCAAGGCAGGATCTACACTACAGCTTTAAAATAGTTTATAACAGTAGTGGCAACTGTTTGGGCCCAGGACAAACTCCATATACAGTTTTCAAACCGTTTTCAAAGTGTCAGTTCAAGAGCACCTTCTGACCATGCTAGGGCTCACTTAACATACTATAAATGGCATCACTACCTCATGCAATGTCCCAGAATACCTTGCATGCATGCTCTGAGGTTTAGCACTGCCTAAGAATATCCCAAGGCTGCACACGGCCTACCTGCACATGTGCCAAGGTCTATGGTATATTCTGCAACAACATAGATCAATAATAGTACTCATACAATGTATGCAAATATCAAGATAATCCAGTTCCAAAAATCTTCCATAGCATTTGTGAACCAGAAGCAAGTGGTTCCACCCATCTCACTTGCATTCTTGATAACAAGGCTCAGGAATTTTCTTAAATAGTTGCCCATTCTAGAGCTTTAAAAAATAACCCCTTGAAGTATTGCATGGCTCTCTATTTTAAACAGTGGTTGAACAAATGATAGAGAAAATTCTGATGGACCATTCAAAAGTTCATAGAAAAATAGAAGAGGATTTTATTTTTAACAATAGAGAAAATGAAATAGGTTTGAGGTCTAAGGCCACTTAGAAACAATGCTTATGCTGGAAAAATAAATTGATCTTAAAGTGCATTTCCTCAAATGTGATGTTATAATATATGAATTCTATTTACAGTGTGTTAGAAAACGTACTAATAGTTTACCACTACAATCAAGTTCTCTCAGTGGAGATTAACTGCAATTAAATTAGTACCTATGACTGTGAAATAAATAATTTCTCCTCAGTTCACAATTGCATCCTCTGTTTGCTGTATATTTTCCTCCTGGATATTACAACTGGACTTGAAAATGGCAGTGTCAATCCTGAAACAGGTATTTTATATATTTTAAAGGTTTCCATAATAACAAACAAGCAAATTTGATCCTAGTGTACAAACCAATCCAGTGTTTCAAGTCATTTTGAAATCATTTCCCATAGCTCTTATTTAATACAAATTTAGGGAACAATCTTATATAAATTTAAGACAGAAAAAGTCCTATAACCCCCAGCATTCACCAGCCAGCATGCTGTAGTTGTAGGACTTCTTTCTGTTTAAATATGCATAGGGTTGTGCCCTTAATTTCTAAGGGCAGAGCCTCGCCCTACTAAATTGTAAGATGATGGAGCTCATGATTTCAATTAAAACATTAACTCTTGAAATTTACAGTCCTGGAAACTGATTCCTCAAATTATATGTGTGAGTAGACCCAATAAATACCATTTATTTTTCTGTTCCTTTCAGTGGAGGAGATGGTTTCAGATATGGAATAGGCAAATCCTTCATCCCCTTAATGTGCCTTTTCTTGCCACCCATCAGCACCTTAGGGGGGAATTTAACCCTTTCAGCCTTCCCACTAAGATATCCTGCCTGCCTGATACCAAATTATTACAGTCTCCAGGGCTCACCTGAATAATGAGAGTAGAATAATTCTGAGGATGTTAACTCCTTCAGTCTCTAACTGCTAGGGATGCAAAGCTTGCCCTTGTCTTAGTTCTTACCAGAAATGGGAGCAGACCACAAAGTTTAGTAGCTCTCCACCAGCACCCTCAAGCTTTGAGAAGGATGGTTAGGGAGATAATTGAAGGAATTGTTTTCTTTCCTTATTGAAGGGGTGGTAGGTTGACCAGATGTCCTCCTTTACAGAGGACAGCTCTCTATTTGAAAGGCTACTGGAGGACAGTCCTCGATTTGAAGGCAACCTCTATTTGAAAGGCTGTCTAGTCCAAATCCAGTTCAAAGATAAAGAACAATAAGAAGAGAGAGCAGGGACTTGAAGCTACCCATCAACAGCACCTGGGCAGCAGAGTGAGCAGGCACATAGTACACCTTCCACACTATGGTGAGATGTATAATATTTCTATTTAAGTTATGATTATTTTTTTCTAAATTTGCATCTATACATACCAGTTAGCACTCATACATTTTATGCAAATGTGTGTCCTCTTTTTGTCCTCTTTTTGGTGATGCATTTCCCCTCTCTATCTCTATCTCTTTTTAACAATGCATCACTGGCTACCCTAAGGTATGGGTAGGGATTACATCTGTCACACTGATTTTGAAACATACCAGAAATGGTATTTCAGCAGTGGGTGGTGCCAGAGCACAAGTGGGCAGAGTTTACAAAATGAACAGAGTTTGAAACTAGGCTCAGGCCTGCATGAAATGAAACCCAGGACTGCACATGACCCTTGGGTTGCAGATTCCTAACCCTATCTTACTGTCATATAGGCTGCCTGAGTAAGATGTGCACAAATATTTGAAACTATTCATACTACCCTGTATAGGATTGTATGGTGTACAAGGGAGACCCTCCCCACAAAAACCACCTCTTTTGACTCATGTCACAGGATTCCCCCTGGACCCTGGCAACTGGTGATGAGCTGTTTAATGTGCTGAAAGTGGTTCCTTATCTTCTCTGTTATCAGCACATTCCTTTTTTCTTTCCTTGTTTAAGGCGTTGTGGTCTTCTGCCAGCCATATAATTCCTATTCTAGTCATTGTACTACAATGCACATTGGATTAAGTTCAAAGCTTCATTTTAAATTAGAACAAGAACATGATTAACAAGTCACTTTACGATAGCTACATTCTTGCCTCCCACAAAAGAAAAGATCAAATTGGAACTTTCTTTTGTTACTTCTGTAACAGAATAATTTCACTTTCCCTTACAAATTCACATCTATCACCCTGGCTTTTTGCCAGACTTGTTCAGGTTTCAACTTTTGTCTCTTGGGAAGAGGGGGGGAGGAAGACATTAAGAAGTAGGGTTGCCAACTTTGTTCCTGTCAGAGATCCCTGATGTTGTAACAACTGCATAAGAACTTCATATTGAGAAGTCTGAGCTTCAGGATAAGAAAAGCTCTTGTTTAATATTTTTCTGGTACACAGATGTTAGATACACATCAGGGTTTTGTTAAAGCAAATTTTCCAACTGTACAAATGCCCTGTCAGACACACACACACACACACACACACACACACACACACACCCAAGCCAAACACAGTATTTCTCTTTCATGACTGGACAGATTATCACCAACACTAGTAGCACTTTAAACATAAAGTCAGATTGACAGGGCCATATGGATACCCAGGAAGGAAGACAGACCAAGATATATACACCGCTGGTTGTTACCAACAAACCCCAATTGAAACCACTGCAATGGATCATCAGTGAACTCCCTCCCATCATCAGCACAGACACTTCTCTCACACAAGCCTTGGGAGGTAGACCAATCGTGACCTACAGACAACCTCCCAGCCTGAAGTGGATGCTAACCAGCAACAGGACACAGGACAGAGACACAGACAGAAGGACCAGACCATGCAATAGACCCAAGTGCCAACTCTGCCCCCACATCTATTCAGGCAACACTGTCACAGGACCCACAACATCAGTCACACCATCAAGGGCTCTTTCACCTGCATCCTTGTATATTTTGTGTTATACCATCCCTGACTTTGTCTATTGTTAAGTACTTAATAAACACAGACACATAACATATAACTTTTTTATATGTTAACTTTTTAACGTCTTAACTTTTTCAGCATTTTTTTCAACTGCACATTGTCAGATTTCCAACTGCACACTAAAAACAACCTTCACACACACACACAGAGAGAGAGAGAGAGAGAGAGAGGGAGAGAAGAAGAAGAAGAAGAAGAAGAAGAAGAAGAAGAAGAAGAAGAAGAAGAAGAAGAAGAAGAAGAAGAAGAAGAAGATTAAGCAAGACTTCTTTAACCTGGGCCAGATCTACACCAAGCAGGACATAGCACTACGGAAGTGGTATGAAAGCAGTACATAAGAGGCAGGAGCCACAGCAAGCAGGATATAGCATTATGAAAGTGGTATAAAAGCCGTATATGGTATGTGTCAATGGGCCCCAACAGTTGTCAGTGCACTTCAATACCACTATAAAACAGTAGTGTGGCTCCTGCCTTTTATATACTGCTTTCATACCGCTTTCATACTGCTGTATCCTGCTTGGTGTAGATCTGGCCCGGTGTCCTGCCAGATGTGTTAGACTGCAATCCCCATAATTCCTAGCCAATATGGCCATGGCCAAATAGCTACATCTCTAACTATTGTTCCATCAACAAACTCTTAATGTCAGTGAATGATACACACTGGAATCAGATGGTGTCCACACTATATAGCTCAACATAACAAACAGACATAATATACTACATTACTAATGCAATCCTTTACAGGTTTACTCAGAAGTAAGAACCACTGAATTCAATGTGACTTACTTCTACGTTAATATTCATAGGCTTGTAGCCTAGGAAAGACCAACCTTTTGAAGACTGGGATGAATGCAGACAAGTTCATTGAACTTAAGCACCACTGAAATCAATTGGACAAGTTAGTCATGATGTAGCATAAACCCCAATGATTTGAATGGAAACTACATAGGTGCAGCTAACTTAGTCTGGAATCCTCCCATTATGTGTACTTCAAATAAATGAATCAATCATAGTTTAGCTAGTTTAGTTCTCGAGAAAAAAGGAAGGGTACCCGGTTACCATAGGAACATATGCTATCCATTCATCATTTTTAATACCACTATAGCAATTAATTCAGCCTTTCCAAGCATATGCTATTCTGCCATGCCCAGCAGAGCCTGGGTGCGGGGACACCAATTGCGGGTGGGGGTGGAAGAAAGACGTGGTAGCCAGTGATTGGCTGGCTTTTTGCACTCTTTGGAAAGGGGGAGGGGACTTGAGCCTATTTAAGGCTCCCCCCCTCCTTGCTTCCATCCTTCGAGAAGCAGCTCCTTCCCTCCCTCCCTGTAGGTAGTATGGGCTTGCTGGTTGCCCTTTGGGGGGGGGCAAGTAGGAATTTTTTGCTCATAATCTGAATTGGTTATGAGTTTTTTTCGCCTACTTCATACTGCAAAAACAGGGGAAGGAGTAATAAATAAGTTAATTTGTTCATATTTGGTCACATTTATGGCAGGTAGGTGGGCATCTGCGGATGGATAGGGTTGGTGGGCATTCCATGGCACCAAGTGGTGAGGGGTAAATCCCTGAGGCTCAGCAGGTCCAAGCCCAGCAGCCCAGCAGCAGAAATAAGGATTACCCTTGAGGCCAACCTTTCTCACCCACTCAGAGCCGGGCAGCATGAGGAGGAGTGACACCGGTAGGCCTACCACCCCAAAAGGGGGAGCCAGGGGGTGGTGATGAGGAGACACCACCCCCAGGGCTCGGAATGTCTCGCCCTGATTACCAGAGGCTTATGCCTTGAAAGATAGATGCCTGCTTAGGTTTTCCCTCAGCAGATCCATCGAATAAATGTTGGCCTTTGTTTAAACCCAACATACTTTTGTTGCCTCTTTATTTCCACACTAACCTTCCCGCAATTTATTTTTTTAATTATGAAGAGCCATCAAAACAATTTTGCCTACAATCGTCTAACCAACGGATCCAAACTTATTTTTTCTATGGCGCTCTATTGTTGGTAGCACCAATGACTGGAGATCTCAAACTGGGAATCTGGAGATGTACAGCTTTTGCATGAGATTCTGAAGACTGAACCTTGAAACCTCTATGTAAGCAGTCACATTCTTTTCTTTCCTTTTTCCCTCACTGCATTTTTTTTCCTTCTATGATTTCCCCCAAACTTCTCAGCCTCTTAATTGTCTGCTAAGGGAAAAGAAAATGAGGCCTGCCCTTTTGCATTCTTGGAGTAACCTTTTCTGCTTGAAAGTCTCCTGAAAGACACAAGCACTTCTGCAGCAGGTGTAGTTTTAATGATGCTTTGATGCCATATGTCAAATCTCATCACTTGCTGTGAGGAGTGACATTTCTTTTGATAGCTCCTAGCAACGGCACTACAAATTGTTGGTGGTCACTTCACACTGTACAAATAGCTCCTGTAGCAAGTACATTTAATTTCAGGTTCATGCTAGATTGCACACTGTATAGACCCATGTCCTCTGCAGTTCTGTTTCAAAGAAGATGAATCACTCTCTTTAGAGGAATAACCTCTATTTTATATGTATATGAAGATTACATATACAACCAACTCATCACAGCATAGTGACAACTGGGTTATTAGTCATTACAATAGTCATGTAATATTGAAGGGTACATTCCATAAACAGGGATTTAAGTCATTTGCACCATCACATTTTTGGCACTGGAGCATGTAATTATATCGCAGCTTCATGATCCCTTCTAAAAAAAACCTTCGGAATATCGGAAATCAATGGAGCCTTTATCATCTACCAAAATCATAATAGCTTTGGTGCTGCTTTGGATGGTGGGGAAATGTTTCCAAGGAGATCTAGAACACTCAGCATTCAGGGGATAATGATGATTTGTGCTTGTAAAGCATTTCAGCAGTTAATAATTCAGATTCACAACATTGCTGCAAGGAACATAAAACGCAAAACTCGTTTTAGTCTCTGTCTCCCCACACCATTGGAAGCTAACTAATCAGCATACTTACTAATTAATTTGGGAGGCTGGGGCAGTTCAGCATGTTGAAAATTGATGAATTGTTACAGAGGCATAAAGCTGTGTGAAAACATATTTCAAATTGCATACAAAAACTGAAAAAGGGAAAAGATTAAATCAATTACATGTACACACAAAGTTGCTTTACGTTACTCTCGTCTGAACAATTGACCTTCCAGAGCTCTGCTATTTGTGTTAGGCAATGAAACCACCAGTGTATTTTGAGTTTAGAATTTAAAGCATTCGAAGCAGGGCTTGATATTTTATGAACATTTGAATAACTGAGTAAAACATCAGGGAACCCTTTGCATGGTTTAATGAAACTGATAGAGTCTTCCCTGAGAGATGTACCAAAAACAAAACCAATTGTGTGTTGTGGACATAGAAATTCCAGTCAAGCAGCCCCCACCCCCATTCTCTGGAATTCAAGCAGTCCCCCTGCCCCTATTCCCTGGAATATTCAGAGTTTTTTTAAAAAATGATCTGTCAAATATATAATCTGTGAGATTCTATTAATCAGTTAGGAAATGTTTCAATTTATTTGCAATATAATGCATGCTGTTTTATTAAATTAATGTAACTTTATTTCTACAGAATTACACAGAACTACACTGATAATCGCAGGGGAGCTAGAATGCAAGTAGCTCTTAAAGAAGTGTGTGTGTGTGTGTGTGTGTGTGTGTGAGAGAGAGAGAGAGAGAGAGAGAGAGAGAGAGAGAGAGAGATCATGTTCTTAAATCTGGGAGCACCAAACATTGTTAATCCAGCCCGGTTTCTCTGATCCTGATTCTCTCCTACAAACATGACAAGATTTTTTTCCCCCAGGGCCTGCTGTATCACCAGAGACAGAAAACTAGTTTGGATCTATAAGTGGCAGGACTTGGGAGTGATGTTACCATTGTAGGCTCGTGATCTGGCCTACTGATTAGGCAGCATGGGAAACCCAAGAGGCAATCTCTATGAGAAGTGAAATGTGAGCCTATATTACTACTGGCAACTCTCTCTCTCTCTCTCTCTCTCTCTCTCTCTCTCTCTCATCATGCACTTTTCTTTGTCATCATGAAAACCAGCTCCAGGTTTTTGTAGTCCTTGGGCAACAGGGTATCAGTGGGGCTCTTTTGAGGTCGTCCCCATCTCCTGTAATGACATTAGTCATCCCCACTGGCCTCACCTTTCCTCCTCTAATATAGGGATGGGTGAGAATTTAGTTTGGTTTATCAAATTTTCCACTTTTCCTCATAAATGAGAAGGAAACACTTGAGATTGGAGGGACAGGACCTGTCATTCCATCACAACTATGGGCATTGTGATAATGGTAGCTTTGTCCGTAGTGCAACATAATTTACATCAGTGCTAGTGCTGAATAGGATGCTGTCACTATAAACCATTCTCTCAACATCACCCCACTCCCCAGCCTGCAGTAGGGAATATAATACTACTGAGTAACACTTCAGTGTTGTTGCAAAATACTCTCTCAGCCTGACCCCAACCTGCAATATTCAGCATAAACTACACTGCAGGGCTATACACTACTCTTCACTTAGCCACAGGACTTTCCATCCTGTAATATGGAGGCTATCCAAGTCCACTTGCCTTGGAATTTACATTGGCAGAGCAAATGGGGGTCAAAAACCTCAGGAAAATAAAATATTACACAGTTAATAACTCCAGAGTTAGAAAGTTAGAACTCCATTCAATTGTATTCTCTTTGGGGGACAGGTGGGGTGACACTGTTGACCAACAGATACATTGAAATCCTGGATTTCTCCACTGATTTCTAAGCTCACTTCTAGAATCATAGAATAGTAGAGTTAGAAGGGGCCTATAAAGCCATCGAGTCCAACCCCCTGCTCAATGCAGGAATCCACCGTAAAGCATCCCTGACAGATGGTTGTCCAGCTGCCTCTTGAATGCCTCTAATGTGGGAGAGCCTACAACCTCCTTGGTTCCATTGTCATACTGCTCTAACAGTCAGGAAGTTTTTTCTGATGTCCAGATAGAATCTGGCTTCCTGTAACTTGAGCCCATTATTCTGTGTCCAGTACTCTGGGAGGATTGAAAAGAGATCCTGGTCCTCCTAGATCTCGCTTCCACCATTAGGAACCTACAAGAGGTTTCTCAATCAGGAATGGAGCTAGGTAATTAAGACTCTGGACTGATTGGTCATTTCCCCCTTAATATTGGATGACCACATGTCCGGTTTGGCCCGGACATGTTCAGAAATGGGGGGGCAAACCTGGTCCAGGGAGGGGGATCCTACTTTACCCAAAATTGTCCAGGAAACACACACTGTAGGCCCTCGCAGGCTTCCTTCCGGGTCTCTGTTTGGTCGACACAGTGACATCGACGAAGCAGAGGCCCGGATGGAAGCCTGCGAGGGCCTTAAAGTGTGCGTTTCCAAAACGCGGAAACACATGCTTTAAGGCTCTCCCAGCCTTCCGGCCGGGCCTCTACTTAGTCGACACAGTGATGTCGACCAAGCAGAGGCCCAGACAGAAGCCTGCAAGTGCCTTAAAGCGCGTGTTTCCATGTTTAGGAACCACATGTTTTAAGGCCATTGCAGGTTTCTGGCTGGGCCTCTGCTTGGTCGACGCAGTGACGTCAACCAAGCAGAGGCCTGGACAGAAGCCTGCAATGGCCTTAAAGCATGCATTTCCTAAACACAGAAATGCACGTTTTAAGGCTCTCCCAGCCTTCTGGCTGGGCCTCTGCTTGGTCAACGCAGTGACGTTGACCAAGCAGAGGCCCGGATGGAAGCCTGTGATGGCCTTAAAGTGCGCGATTCCCAAATGCAGAAACGCGTGCTTTAAGGCCCTCCCAGCCTTCCACCGCCGCCAGCTGCAGCCGCCAGCTGCAGCCACCGCCAGCCATCACCTGCAGCAGCCACTAGCCACCAGCAGCAGCCACTAGCCACCAGCCACCAGCAGCAGTAGCAGCAGCCACCAGCTGTCAATGAGGCAGGTTTTTGGGTTTGTTTGTTTTTTGCTGTTTTTTGCTGTTATGTCTTGTTGAAGTTGAAACAAGCTAAGAGGTGCTACCCTTTAGTCCATTTTGTCCCATGGTTACTGTTTGCAGGCTAATAGTAGTTTATACTCTTTCTGAATGCTTGGTTGCTGTACTAGATTTTTCTGTACTTGTCAACTACTTCATTTGTTCAGTGGTAGCATTATGCTGAATCTGTGAATATGGATATGAGAAAGGTGTTTGGGAAAGAGTGTTAAATGTTAGGAAAGCTGAGACTATGGTCATCTAGTAAAGGACTTGCAGTCAGAAAATATATTTGAGGGAAGGGGAGACTGTATCACACAGAGTATAGCAAAAGCTTCAAAGTACTGCAAAAGGTACAAAAGCAGGAATGAGTGAAGTTAATTTCAGATACATTGAATGTCTCACTTGTTCTTTATTCCAGTGATTTTAACACTAAGATGTTATGTAGAACAGATTTGTCTTAATTGTGTGCTGTGAAGTCAGACTTGTGACCAAGGCCATGTTTGGGTGGGCATGCCCCCTTGGGGGCTGGGCATGTTGGTAGGCATGCCCCCTTGGGGGTGGCCATTTTGTCATCCTTTTTTATTTCCAAAATATGGTCACCCTATGTAATAATGATTTTAGATAGCCATGCGAATTACTTCTGTTGTGGGTAAAATACTTACTTCTGTTGTGAAAACACATATTTATCTTCTCCTCCTCCTCTCCCCACCTCCATATTTTACAACTGCTTCTACATTGCCACCCCTGATTGATTGATTGATTTTAGGTGTAAGACTCTGAGCATGTGCAGTTTTGAATTTTAAGATCACTTAAATCATAGCACCATCATTAAGCTTTAAGCACTAATTTACATCATAATACCATTCCTTTGGAGGAATGCTTAGTATCTGCTGTCCTGCTGTTAAAAACATATTTACTTGGTAAAAAGTTGCACCATTTTGTTGTAGAAAAGGATGATATATATTTTTCAAGTACAAATAATAAAATGGGTATTTATAACCATGTATATGCCTGCCTGTTTGCCCCAGGTTATAATTAAAAAAAATAGAAAGAAAAGATGCAGTGGCAAACTACTTTAGCTCTAGTGAGCCAAGATGCAGAGCCTGGTGCTGATGTCATGCCTGTTTGCCACTGCCTCAACTCTCTGGGTGGTCATTTGCCCCCCTAGGCTGTGGGGGCCCTGGACTTTGGCTCTGCAGTCTAGGCCCAGCTTCACCACTGTTCTCAGTGGAAACCAGGAAGTGGTTCACTTTGACTTTTAGTATCTCTGTGTCTCTTTCCCCAGTTCCTTCCTGTTCTCAATCGAATTTAATAGATTAGATTAGAATGTTCAAGGGTTCCATTTACACATTACCTGCTCACACACACTTCCACACAGCTTTGCACACTCTGAGGGGAAAGAGCTGCATCTGCTGCCCAGGCTTAGCATGCACGCCTACACACACACACACACACACACACACCATCTTGTCTCTACACACCTTGACTTCTCCCAGTTTTTGAACTTTTCTACTGAAACATTTATTGTGCACTAAGCATTCCCTACTTACAGTTGTTTACAGGTTCTTTAGATGATGTTGTGATGCTCCAGTTTTGCTTCTGCTTTTAAAGAGCACTTTTGATGAGATTTTTTAAAGCAGGGAAAATGCAGCATTATTTGTGAAAGCGAAAACAATTTTTTTGCACCTCTGTATTCGTGCTGTGCCGCCACAGTGCCACCTAGACGTTAAGCAGGAAAGGCTCTTCATGTAATGCTTGGAACTCAATTCTGCGACGAAACTGAAAGTAGATATAGTGGATTAATAGCCTTGTGTAGAAAAGCCCTTTGAGTCTTTCATTTTCTTCTCTACTCGGTTTGACTCAGCTACTAGGAGATCAATGGCATTGACAGTGAACACTTTCTTCATCCTTGCTGGTGCTGGGATAGACAGTAGCTTCCTGTTGCCCATTGTGGGAACACTACATCACCTCTAAATATCTGAAGGGTGGGGTTTCCCATGCAAAACCCCTATGCCTTCTCACAGGCTCACTGCTAGACCATTACCACCACATATTTATTTATTTATTTATTTATTATACTTATATACCGCTCCCATAGCCAGGGCTCTCTGGGCAGTTTACATAGCCACAGGCAGATCAGAGGCTGGAAATGGAGTCTGGAATGGGTCGTCCTGAGGCCATGGTCTATTAGCAAGTGCCCAATAATGCCAACCCCTGCCACCTGGCCTGACGAGAACAAACTATTTTTTTTTTAAAAAAAAAAAGAAATTAGAGGGTAGCAGTGTTAAGTCTATTGCAACAAAGACAACAAAAGTGTCTTGTGGCACCTTAAAGATGGAAAAAATTATTCTGGCATATTTTTGTGGGCTATAGTCCACTCCATCAGATGGAGAGTTTTGGATTTTTAAAAAAAATACAATACATATATGGTGGGTGGATGGGTGAGAATTGTAAACAGTGAGGTAAGAAGGAAATTCAGTGCAGAAAGTACTGATGGTGACAATCACATTATTAACAGTGGTCATTTACAGTGCAGCTGTTGCTGATAATAAACATCCTGGCATGAGGTAAGCCAATTAACACATGTAATGTGATAAAAATCCGTTATTCTGATTCAAGCCTCTGGCAATAGGATTAAACCTGTTGGTGAATTCCAAATCAGCAGTGTCTCACTCTGATGTCCCTTTGCAATTCCTTTGTCCCACAATGGCTACTTTAAGATCAGAGATAGAGTGTCCTGGGAGGGTGACGTGTGTCCCCCCACCCACCCAGTGCTTTCTGAATATTGCCATCTCAGATGTCACATTTGTGTCTGTCCATTTATTATTTTCTGTAAAATTTTGAGCTCAATCAAAGCTTTTCATTTGCTTAGTGTTGTGGTCTTTTTCTTCCTTGTTTGAACAAAGAATGATTTTTATTAGAGCTGCAGCTAACAATGGTGAGTTTTGATTTTTTCTAATCGAAAGTTGCACATTTAATGAGGATGTTAACATTTCTCAGATAGCTAAAAAAATTGTGCAAAGAGTCAAAATCTAAGATCATTACATAGACAAAGCTGTGCAAACTCCTGCAAAGGGTGATTTTTAAAATGACTTTAGGAGACTATAAAGGTGTTTGGTAGTAATGTCTGACCAAGCACAGTCTCAGAGAAGCTTCTTTAACTAACAAGGTGAAAATGATGGCAGAGTGGGCAACCTGTGAGCCCCCCAGATCTTAGTCAACTACAACTCCCATCATCTATGACCACTGGTCATGTTGCCTGGGACTGATGGCAAATGGGGTCCATCAACATCTGGAGGGCCACAAGTTGCTCATCCCTGCTTAATTTACTCTCTCTCTCCCTCCCCCCCTTCCACCCAGCTCCTGTGATCATAGGCAAGATTTGGGGAGTGGGGGGTAACAAGGACTTAGGTCCCAGGCATATAAATAGGGATGGGGAAGAAGCTCATTGGATTTGCATTTTAACATGAGATTTCTGAATTCACACCTCCAGGAACAGAACATGGACCTGAATGCAATTTACCCAAAAGAAAATACACTTGACAACATGCACACATATGACATATATGCAAGGAAGAATGTGTACATTTCTATGTGTTCACACAAGCATGTTTTAAACTGTGGGTACATGCTTACAAGAATGTGTACATTTGAGAAATGCACACACAAAATGGATGGATTTTGGAAAATGTTCACAAAAATATGTATACATTTACATGTGCAGGGGTGGTGGTGGGTAGAAGGCTAGGACCAAACTGGGATGGACACAAAAAGAGATAATCATCTCAGGATGCCATAAATGACTTTGCTGATAAAAAAAAAATCTCTCAATGTTTTCATCAATAAAGTCATTTACAGAATCCAGAGATGATTTTTTTCTCTTTGGGTTCAACGTAAGAACATAATAACTTAAGAAGTGCCATGCTGGATCAGACCAAGGGTCCATCTAGTCCAGCACTCTGTTCACACAGTGGCCAACCAGCCATCGGCCAGGGACCTACAAGGAAGGACATAGTGCAACAGCACCTTCCCACCCATGCTTCCCAGCAACTGGTGCACCCAGGCTTACTGCCTCAAATACTGGAGATAGCACATAACCATCAGGGCTAGTAGCCATTGACAGCCTTTGCCACAGGATTTTATCCAATCTCCTTTTAAAGCCATCCAAATTGGTGGCCATCACTACACCTTGTGGTAGTGAGTTCCACAATTTAACTATTTATTTTATTTTTATTTATTTAAGGATTTTTATGCCGCCATTCAGCCAAAAAAGGCTCTCATGGCGGCTTACAAAAGTATTCCTTGACAGTCCCTGCCCACAGGCTTATAATCTAAAAGACATGACACAAAAGGAAAGGTGATTGGGAGGGAGGAGGAGGAGGAGGGAGGAAAGGAAAGCAAATTCAGGCACTACAATCTTAGTTGGAAAGTTCAGCAGTTACAGTTGGTAGCAGGAGGGAGGGGGCTCTCAGCTGGAGCTGGACCCAGGCACGGTGGAGAGGTGCCTGGCTGCTGCTTCCTCCCTCACTGGTGGCCTCTGCAGAGACAGTTGGTAGCAGGAGGGAGGGGGCTCTCAGCTGGAGCTGGACCCAGGCACGGTGGAGAGGTGCCTGGCTGCTGCTTCCTCCCTCACTGGTGGCCTCTCCAGAGACAGTTGACAGCAGGAGGGAGGGGGCTCTCAGCTGGAGCTGGACCCAGGCACGGTGGAGAGGTGCCTGGCTGCTGCTTCCTCCCTCACTGGTGGCCTCTCCAGAGACAGTTGACAGCAGGAGGGAGGGGGCTCTCAGCTGGAGCTGGACCCAGGCACGGTGGAGAGGTGCCTGGCTGCTGCTTCCTCCCTCACTGGTGGCCTCTCCAGAGACAGTTGACAGCAGGAGGGAGGGGGCTCTCAGCTGGAGCTGGACCCAGGTACGGTGGAGAGGTGCCTGGCTGCTGCTTCCTCCCTCACTGGTGGCCTCTCCAGAGACAGTTGACAGCAGGAGGGAGGGGGCTCTCAGCTGGAGCTGGACCCAGGCACGGTGGAGAGGTGCCTGGCTGCTGCTTCCTCCCACACTGGTGGCCTCTCCAGAGACAGTTGACAGCAGGAGGGAGGGGGCTCTCAGCTGGAGCTGGACCCAGGCATGGTGGAGAGGTGCCTGGCTGCTGCTTCCTCCCTCTCTGGTGGCCTCTCCAGAGACAGTTGGTAGCAGGAGGGAGGGGGCTCTCAGCTGGAGCTGGACCCAGGCACGGTGGAGAGGTGCCTGGCTGCTGCTTCCTCCCTCACTCTATGCACTGTGTGAAGAAGTACTTCCTCTTATTTGTCCTGGATTTCCCAACAATCAGCTTCATGGGATGACCCTGGGTTCTAGTATTTTGAGAGAGGGAGAAAATGGATGCTTACTCGCCCAGCTCAGAACCAGGATGGAATGAACCTGGCAGTGGAAAGCTGAGAACCCGAACAAGATCAAGCTTGAAAAATTCACTCATGCCTGTATATAAAGGGTCTCAGTTGGATCAGACACACTCTGATCCAGCTGAGTTGGATGGCTCAATTGGCCCCAAGGCTCATGAGCTTCCTTGTGTTGTGTCCTGTGTGGGCTCGCTCAGGAACAGCGCAGTATTGTCTCCTCATAAACCAGTTTCTTCTAGTCCCTGAGGGTCAAGCAAAACAAGAAAGAAAGAGAGAGAGAAAAGATCAAACTCAACAAAATACCAGAAATGAAAGAGTCAACAATGATAACAATATGAAAAACTTCAAAGATTGCTTTAACACACATTTAGATCACAGGTTTTTAGGAACTGTATGAAAAGGTTTTCAATTAAGTTACCCTTTTATATCATTTTTTTAATCATGTCCATTCTCCTAGTCCTTGCTGTTGTTCTTGTTTCTTCTGACCAAAATTCCTTCTGGTCTTTCAACATATTTTCCCCTCGTCAACTGATAAGGGTAAATATTTTCTTTTTTTTTCCAGCTTGCAGGTTGAGGCCTCCATTAGCTATATTGTAGTATAGCCTCAAGGCAACATGTACCATATTTTCAGAAAGAATTCAAAGAATATATGTAAGCTGGTGCTAGGTGTTTGAAAAGGGGAGAAGCAATCAAAGTAGATGTATCCCTTTCAGGCAGCATGTAACTCTCTCAAACAATCCTTTTTTGTGTGGGGGAAGTATAAGATTAAAATGTGTTAAAAATGGCTTGCTATTTTCTTGTTTCAAATTCAAGAGTGCTCTGGGATTTCATTGTCTGTTTGGTAAAGATTTATGGGACTGGGGAGTTCAGAAACAATGGACACAGAGATTCTATAGAGATCAGGAGGTATATACATTGAAAAAAACCACCTCATCAGCCGCAAGCGAATTGGGAGTTTGAGCAATTGATGAGGACCCTCATCCTATAGATTTCTACGAAACAAAAATTATATCAATTTCTCTGTAGCGACCAAACCACTCCCCACTGTTTCATTGGCGTGACACCAGCAACCATAATGCTTGGCAGATGGGTTTGGACAAAATAACTATATATATATAGGACTACATGGCATAAAGGGCGCTGTTCTCATGAACTATGGACCAATTTCCAGGTTCTCTCTATTGAGTTATTGGTAGGGATCTGCTCCGCTTCTAATCGGACCGGAGAAGCAGGAGTGGAGCGGGGGGCTTCGCCTGCCCTTAAGGTGGAGGCGAAGAGGATTGGGGGGCCGGCGGAGCGTGGCGAAGAGGATCGAGGTGAAGGCAGATCCTTCGCCTCGATCCGGAGCTCCGCCGGAAAGGTAAGTGGGGTTTACCGGGCCCTGCCGCTGTCGCTGTCGCCCATGCGGCGACAGCGGCAGGGCCCGGTAACCCCCCTCCCCGCCTTCCTCTCCCTTACCTGCCTCCGTCCGCGGTCCATCCGCGTCTTCAATTGAGCCCGCGGTTCCACCAGGAAGCCTGGGCCGCTTGCAGCCCAGACTTCCTGGTGGAACCGCGGGCTCAATTGAAGACGGCGACGGACCACAGACGGAGGCAGGTAAGGCCCCCCTCTCCCTTGGTCCCTTACCGGGCTCTGCCACTGGGACTGCCTTGAGTCTTGGTGTGCATATGTATCCCTGGACAAGCTATCATGGTGGCGAGTTTGAGGTTTCTAAAGTGCAAATTGACGGAGCTATGGAAAGGGGTGTGAATGGGGTGCCCGGTTTTCAAAAATTCCCCAAAAATCAGGGGATGATGGGACTGCCTTGAGTCTCGGCGTGCATATGTATCCCTGGACAAGCTATCATGGTGGCGAGTTTGAGATTTTTAACGTGCAAATTGACGGAGCTATGGAAAGGGGTGTGAATGGGGTGCCCGGTTTTCATAAATTCCCCAAAAATCAGGGGATGATGGGATTGCCTTGAGTCTTGGCGTGCGTGTGTATACCTCCATGAGGTGTCATGGTGCCAAACTTGAGGTTTCTAACTTTAACAGAAAAAAAGTTGTATACTTTTTTAGCTTAATGCAAGCCTATGGGGGGGGAAACGGAGCTCTGATCCGGATCCGGAGCTGCGGAGCGGAGCGGACATAGGCGGAGCGGGGGCGGGGTGGAGCAGCCCGATCCGCAAATCGTGGATCTGGAAGTGAAGCGGAGCGGGGGGTCCGTGCACACTCCTAGTTATTGGTGTCATTTTATGTTTATTTATATGCCACAGGTTTTCTTACATTCTTACAGAAGTACTTCCTAATTTTCTGAGTTTACATTTCTATATCTGAGAGAAAAGGAGGGATGAAAAGGACGAGGGATCTGTTTATGGCAGAGCTATTCCATGATCTAGACCAGGATTTCAGAATGTTCTGGGTTAATCAAGGGGCTCATCTACACCAAGCAGGGTATTCTACTATGAAAATGGCATGAAAGCAGTATATAAAAGGCAGGAGCCACACTACTGCTTTATAGTGGACTTGAAGTGCACTGACAACTGTTGGAGCCCATTGGCACATACCATATACCTCTTCCATACCACTTTCATAGTGTTATATGCTGCTTGGTGTAGATGTGTCCTGGGCCTCAACAGTTGTCAGTGCACTTCAGTACCACTATAAAGCAGTCGTGTAGATCCTGCCTTTTATATACCATTTTCGTACCGCTTTCATAGTGGAATATCCTGCTTGGTGTAGACGAGCCCATAGTCTAGTCAATCCCAGGACTTATTCTAGACTGGAAGGGAAAGGGGATTCTAGAAGAAAGAACAGCTGTCTGTCTGTGGCTGTATGTAAGCAAGGAACTATAGAAGAAGAAATCCCTACATCTGATAAGTTGAATCTGGGGTCAGTGCTATCTCCCTTGGGAAAGACACCTTCAATGCCCCCTCCTGTAGTGAGTCTACCTTTTCACTACCACTGTCAATAGCTCTTCATCCTCTTTCTCATGATTGCTATCACTTGCTTGCTTCACAGGCAGAAAGCCAGGGAGCAAGTCAGCCGTGGCATCTACTGCTTCTCCCTCTTATCGCCACCATTGTCTGCATCAGAGCAAGAGGCAGGTGAGCCAGCAGGTTGCAAAGGGGAAGAGGAGGAGCAAGTCCAGGGGCTCCTGTCCGTGGGCCCCTGCTGGGGTGTGGCCCTCAACGGGGCCTGACCATGCCTACCCTTGATGCCAGCCATGATTGTGGTTGCCGCTCCTACAGAAGTTTCAACCATATTTGGAATGACATTATCTCTAGGGAATGTTCAAGTAACCATTGTTTAATTGCTCACTTGATTGTTTCCCTGGGGAGACAAGGACGGCTGCTAATCTGAGTGCTGTGCTCAGTAATTACAGTATAGAGAATAGCCATGATACTAGAATCAGCGCAGCGTGGTTCACTTGTTCCCTAGTGTACACCAGGGGTTGGCAACCTGCTGCCTTCCAGATGGGTTTTGACTACAATTCCTATCATCCCCAGATAGCATGACTAATGGTTGGGGATTATGGAAGTTGTAGTCTTCTACACATCTGGAAGGCACCAGGTTGGGGAAAGCTGCTCAGTAATCACCCTTGTCTTGGATGCATTTGTTTCTAAATTGGTGTGTGGATCCCTGTGAACATATTTGAGGAAGTCACTTGTACGGATAGCAGTAGAAAAGTGATGGGGAAATGTTACAAAATCATAGGATTGTGCATGACCCTCACCTCCACCTTTATACTCCAGCAAAGATGCAGGGGAAACTGCATCTTTGTGTGGTTGCTACAAAAGTCACAACACTTTCCGGTGGGTAGGATACTTGGAATTTGATGAGACAGCCAGGTGGTCTCTTTAGGCAAAGATTGAGTGGACACTCTACAAGGCCCCCTAATGTTGGCACACAGAGAACCTTTCTACACCTCCCAGCCTTCCGGGAGGGAGGGAGGGAGGGAGGGAGGAGGATCTCGGGATTTCCTAGTTCCGAGATCCTCCCCCTGGGTCCACACACCTGTTCTACATCCAGGGACAGGTAGGAGGAAGAATCGGGTTTTCCCAGGGTTTCTTTATCCCTGGGAAAACCTGTGCCTGTCTCTCACTGCCCCTGGGAGTCCCTGTAGGTCATTTGATACACAGGCACTTAGTCATGACCAGCCCAGACTATCGGGCTGGTGTGGAAACAGTCATGCTTCCCCCCCCCCCACAAAAAAATCCTTGCCTTTCTATGGGAATTATATCTTGTGCTGTAACATGAACTAATATAAATAAAGGTCTCCTGTTGTTGTTGTTGTTGTTGTTTTAGATAGACTTGTTTCTTTTTCTTTTAGCTGCTCTTGTTTTCAATCAGCATGCATTGCATTCCCTGCCAGCCTACTTTGTAAAATAGTTCGCATTCATCTTACAATCTAGCTGGCACTTTCCTTGTTTATTGCTTAGCTTCAGCAGGAAACTGAGCAAAAATTTGGCTGCGTTTTTAGGAAAAGATTTGGATCAACTGGTAGCACTGATGCCTCAGAGAGCATTTGAAATAAAGCTGAAGATACAACCATACTCAACTCTTGTATATGTTTGGAAAGAGCTCACCAGTACACGTACACACACACACATATTCTCTCTCTCTCTCTCTCTCTCTCTCTCTCTCTCTCTCTCTCTCTCTCTCTCTCTCTCTCTCTCTCTCTCTTTTAATGTTCATTGTCTCCCAAATGAATTGGGACCTGGGGACCTGAATTGGGACCCAGAGAAGTGCCATCTCCAACCGTGACTGAAGTAAGTCAGATATTTCCTCAACAGAAAAACTGATTGAAAGACAACAGTCCTTGTTTAAGTAGTGGATGGATGTAAATAAAGCAGACAAAACAACAACAACAACAACAACAACCCCCTTTTGTAAATAACTATTACATACACACACACACACACACACCAATCTCAATCCCAATTCCATGCAAACCTAGTAAGGTGGCTAGTTACGAACCTCCAAAAAGAGAACAAAAGCAGACCATTATTTGCATAAAATGTGCATGTGGTAATTAATAAGTATGGACATAAATTAAGAACTTATTATTATAATTTAAATAGAAATACAGTCCATCTCATAGATGTCTGTCACCAATTTGACTTATGCGCTTGCCCGTTCAGTACAGGTGCTAACTGATGGGCAACAGTTCTTCTAGTTTAAACTGGAATTGGACAGGATAGCCCAACCAGATGCACAAGTCCAAGGTGTAGCTGCCAATTTGGATGGTTTTAAAAGGCGATTAGATAAATTCATGGAGGATAAAACTATCAATGGCTATATACTACCTCTGATATCACAGGCATTATGCCTATATCTACAACACTTGCTGGGGAACATTAGCATGTGGGGGTGGTGCTATTGCACTCATGTCCTACTCATGGGTTTCCCAAAGACATCTGGACTAGATGGTAGGCCACTGTGTGAACAGAATGCTTGACTAGGTGGACACCCGATCTGATTCAGCATAGTTCTTCTTACATTCTTTTGTCAACTAAAGAACACCTTCAAATATCGGACAATCATCTGTCAGTCCTTCAAGTACCCCTTCAGAACATTGGAAATCAAGTATAAAGTACTGCCCTCTGTAAGGGAGGGCACATGGCCACCCTAAAACATAGAACCCAGGGGAATGCACTTATAGTCCGGGACTGATTCTTTCAATAAACTCACCAGCTATTCAACTGAGAAGGACAGAGAGGAACATGCTGATTCGGGACTGTATACATCTGAGCAGGAATGTGTGCATGCAGCCTTCTTGCTGGTGGAGCAAGCTGAAGAACAAAGGTCCTAGTAGTGTGTGTGATTCTCATCTTTCTAGGACAGAGGTAGGCAATGTTTTCAATGACAGCTTTCATAATCCCTGGCCATTGGCCATTATGTCTGGGGCTTATGGGAGTTGTAGTCCAAAACATATGGAGAGGACTAGGTGGCATACCCGTTATAAGGATGCATACAAATATTAAAACTATATGCAGCTTGGGATTATGGTACATGAAGGACCACCTCCTCCAGTACAAATCTGGCCAGGAATTAAGAGGTTCTTCAGAAAACTGTAGCTGGCTGTTCCTGCACTTGGAATTAAGGCAGCGGAGAGGGGAGGCCTTTTCATTTGAAGGAATAAGCATTTTTCTCCAAGGAGATTCGCCTAGTGTCTTCTTTATTACATTTCAGTTTACAGGTTAAGAACCTTTGCTTTGTCCAGGCTCTCTAGAAGTGATTTTGTATTGAACAGTGACCTAATGGGGTTTTATTTTTGTTTTTTTAATATATCAAATTGTTTCAAATTGCTGTTTCTCTGATGTCCTCTTCTAGTTGGATCATCTGTTTTAGGCTGCCCAGTTTGTGGCCATGATAGTTTATTTATTTATTTATTTATTATTTAATTACATTTATATACTGCCCCACAGCCGGAGCTCTCTGGGCGGTTTACAACAATTAAAAATAGTAAACATTAAAAGTATACAAAAATTAAAAAAACATAAAAACAATATAAAAACAACAGTATCCATTTAAAAACAACAATTCTGTTGTTGCTGTTTTTTATAAGTATGTTGTTACAAATTGTTCATTTTTATCACTACTGCTAGTGACTTTGGCAGTTCTACCTGAAATTGAAAAAAGGGCTGTAAAAACACAAAAGAAAATATATAAATGTTCACAGCTGGATCAGGGCAACAAAAGGATTATTGCCATCTTTTAAAAAATGTATCTGTTATATAATCATAAGTGCAAATAAATTAGAATAAATTTTACTATATATCAAACTGCCGCAATGAAATATATTTAAAAGACAAAATTATAATTATTATTTTTGTTGCTTCTGACAATATCATCAAAGTGATATTTGATACGGGTTCACATATCTTTCTCCATGTGGTTATTGTTGGGATAACATTTGAATCTGCACCTGCACGATCACTGAAATAGGACTATACTTTGGAAAGTCCTTTTTTCCTAACCACTAAAACTCCCTCATCAAACCATTTTTACTTTTGTTCTAATAGTTTTAAAATGTTCCTACCCACCCTAGCCTGAACCTTAAGAATAGATTTAAAGAAATACACACACAAATGAATTTTGTAGATATGAAAGACAGCTCCCATGGAATGATCCCATTATGTCTCTGAACTTTTGTCACTATAGATGCCTGCAGTCTTCAATTTAAACCTAAGAACGTTTTCTCCCCCTTAAGGAGAGTGTCTTGTTCCATCTCGTATCCACTAACTTGCCACCCTGATACTATCACCCTGAGCCTGGATCTCACAAACTGATCATGAGTGATATTTTTATTTTCTTGGTATCTTGGCATCATTGATAATATCAGTCCATCTCTGGAAATGCTGAAAGCTATTGCAGTAACAGCAGGGAGGCATGGTCAAGAAATATCACAAGTTATACTGAGCTTGAAAAATAAATAGATACCTCCAAGTATAACGCTATATATTCAAAGAGCAGGATTGGATGTTAACTAGAATATGTTAGCCTCTCTCTGATAAGAAACTTCAGATATTAGTAGAGAACGGATCAAGTTTTAGAACCTTCCACATGGCGATGTTGATTAGAAGAACCAGAATCTTGACTGAGATGCCTGGATTCACCCATTTGAACAAAACTTCAATAGCTTCATATTACTTTCCAAATCCAATTCAAGGGGCTGGTACAGAACATTAAAGCCCTAAGTGACTTGGGATTCAAATATCTGAAAAAGCACCTGCTTCCATATCAATCTGCCCATGTTTTATGATAATCTACCAAGGCCCTTCTCCAAGTGCATGCTTCATCATCCAAAATGAGGTTATCAATCAGGGCAAGGCCTTTTTTGGTAGTGGCACCGCAATTATGAAGTAATTTTCCAAAGAGGTTTGCCTGACACCAACACTGCTATCATTTAAAAGAGAGGTTAACAGCAATAATAACAAGAAAAATCAATAATAATAATAATAATAATAATAATAATAATAATAATAATAATAATAATAAATTTATTTGTTACCCGCCTCTCCCTCTGGATCGAGGTGGGGTACAATACAAATGCAAACATCATGTAACTAATTAAAAACATTTAAAACTAATACATTAAAAGCAGCACATTAGTAAAAGGCAAATTTAACAAGGGATGGCTTGCCCTCTGTGAGAGGAAGGTCCCTTTGGGAGCCTGATTTTAGGGCATCCCCTCCCCATAGTTCACCCCCACATGTACACATTGCAGCTCACTCCAATCAGCAAGGTCTCCTGATTCTATGCATAGCAATTTCAGGGGCTGCTGTGGGGAAGGAAGGGTGAAGAAGTCTGCTACTGCCAGTACATCTCCAACAGTAAGGTCTATTAGGCCGGCAGGTACAAAGGATAAGGCCTTTGTGTGCATGTGTGGGATCCTTGAGGAGTATCCTATCATGAGATGTGTACTTTGCTTCCTATGACTTTTTAAACAGGCCGTATAATAGATCTGGACTTTCCAGTCTGCTTCTAAAAATGGATGCTCAACTTTATTTTGTAAATCAGAGTTTTTATGGTTGCTGTTCTTTTAAATATTTTATCCCACTGTTTTTGTTACTTGTACTTTAGATTGTATTGTTTTACAATTTTATCTTGTTAAATGCCTTGAGAAGGCTTTGGCTCAATATGTGGCATTAAAATATTGGAATGAATGAATGAATGAAATATGCTGACTTTTACCAATCCAAATCATATGTGAGGTACACATATGAGAAGAGTCCCTTTCAAGCATTCAAAACCCATGTGCTTTCCACCTAGGCAGTGGTGGAAGGGAACTCATCAGGCACCAGTTCCCACATATGCACAGGGACCTGCTAATGGGCGTGCAAAAGTCAGGGTTAGAATCTGCTGCCTTCCATCCTTGCATATGAATTTTAAGCACCAAAAAGGGCTCAACTCAGACACAAACACCAGATTTTGTGCTCACAACAGAGCTTCAGGCGCTGTGAACTGGCACTTGGGGAATGTAATAGTGAGAATTACAGACTGTGCAGAACATAACAACTGATTTGCCACCTCTTATGACTCCCCCGCCCTGGCCTCGCTCACAATCCTTGCATGCTAGCATTGACTGCTTACAGATATGTCTATATCTTTATCTTTCTTTCGAGTTTTTAAATAATAAGGTAGTGAAAAAATATGTGTGTGTATGAGCATGTGTGCCAACACACACGTCTGCCTGTGTTTATTGTGAGAAAACTATCATCACTCTTCTGCCCTGTTTTTTCCTCTGCTTCTCTCCTTTCAATTTAGTTGTTCTAACTGGCCTCACACTCTCAGTTCTGAGGCACTTCCTACTCTCTTGATTCTTCTTCAAACATTGCGCTGGGGAAAAAAAATCTGCTCATTATTTTTTCTGTCAAACTCTAGGCAAGTACAGGGAAGGTTGGTGGGTTTTTTAAAAAGCAGTGTATGCTATTATAGCTATAGCAGCCAAATTATCCCTTTAAATGATTTCCCCCCTCCAGTAATGTCTTTCTAAGACATTGGTACAGGTTATTTACATAAGATTCTTCAGACACTGCCACCACCACTCTTTTCCCCTTGATTCAATACAGTTAGTTGTAACTTATTTAATAAGTACCATGGAGTCCCGATATCCCTTCTTTCATTTATACTGTGCATTGCGCTGCACATTTATTAGCAATTCATGCCATGTGGCTAGCAAGCCAACTTGTTCGTGTTTTCTTTTCAAAAACAGAGAATAGGGACTGTCGGGGAATAATTTTCATTTGAGGGCCAGCTAGTGTGTGCCAAAAATTTCTTCTGCGTTTTTTTTTTTTACCATGCTCATTGAGTTTGATAGAAAAGAAATTGCCTTCAAAAAAAGTTTTTGAAGGAGAAGCAATTTTGGGTGAAATTCTTTTGCACTGATCATAATTATGAGGCAGCTGAAGGGCTGTGTATGCGTGTCCTGGCCCATTGTCCAGCCAACTCTCAGGCAGACCGCAGCCTTTCTGGCTTCCCACACTTCAGTCAAAGCCTAGGGGAAAATATCATGAGTTAATGCCTGCCATGGGACTTTTTCAGATCAGAAAATGTGGCAGCCAGGGGAAGCTTCAAGGCAATAGAGAGATGTTAAATAGAAAGAAAAATACACAGCACCCTCGTCCACCTTGTAACAATAAAGTAAACTCAAAAACTCCACTGGAAGAAATCCAAGAAAAAATCTGAAGTGCCCTGGAAATGGGGCAGAAAAATTCAACTGCCTTTTAAGGAGCAAACAAACTTCCAGGAAAATGGAACACAGATTTCAGATTTGTTGTACTATGTCCAACACCAGAGTGAACGGAACAGCCCATGTTTACACAGAAAGTCTAGGTGCACCAAAACAATTTTCATTTCATTTCATTTATTACATTTCTATACTGCTCCATCGTCAAAGTTCTTTGGGCAGTTCACAAAAATTAAGAACCATTAAAACACATTATACAAAGTACAAAAATAAAGGAATGTACATAAAGCCGTATAAACTTATAACACACACACTGAAAGAGAACATATAACAAAACCCAATTTGTTAAACCATCAGCCAAATACTATCCAAGACTAGGAAGAGTTTGGATTGCATTCACTGTTTCTTCTAATAATGATTCAAGTTTCTCATCTGCCTTTCCACTAATCAGGAGCATCTCTGGCCATAGCTAGATGGGGCGAAATCCTGGGGCAATCCCCAGGATCGTCCCTGTGCATCCACATGATGCACAGGGGATCCCAGGATCAGGGAGGGATGATCCCTCCCTTGCCCTGGGATCTTGCCACGCATGGGGCACAGAGCTCCTCAGGAGCACTGCACCCATAGGGGGTGGGGTGGGGGGAGTAGGGAAAATAAGTTTTTTTTAAAAAAAGAACACCTACCTTCTGCGCATGAGTGCTTGTGCGCATCTTACCCTTTAAAAATAAAAATGGCGGGCATGACACCTCTCTCTCTGAGGTCATAGTGTAAACAGAGGGGAGATCTCGTGATAAAAAGATCATGAGATCTTCACCCCTCTGTCGCACAATAACAGGTAGGTCTAGCTAAGGCTTCTGTCTCATCTGGATTAAGCTTTACTTTGTCTGCCCTCTTACAGTCCCTTAATGACATCAGACTAGATCTAGGACTAGCACCGCTTCCTTGAATTTAGATGGAAAGGAGAGATGTTACATTCACATTAGTCCTAATATAGTGGCTCCCTAATCTACAGGGACAATAGGGATGCTCTGTTTCAGATCCTCTGTATTTTTATTCTAGCCTTTTTCTTCTTTTTTGCAAAAAGTTCTTTAAACTCAATATTTCTTTAATTAAGAACACAAGGGGATATTCATGGCTCTTGGAACCCAGTCAGATTTTTACATCAATTAGGTTAATTGACAACAAATTAAACACTTTTCCAATAATGACTATCCACCTTTGTTACAAAAAAAAAATCAATTGCACCTTGTTTTGAACAGAAAGTCAACTTGGAACAACAGTGCGTTTTAAGATCTTTGAAGGGATACTATAAAAGGAGTACACAGAGGACAGCCATTAAAACAATGCTGGTGTGGAAATAGATTACACAATGCGACTGGGCTGATCTCTACTTCTCCTTTATGTTTTATCAGATCTCTGTTGACCTGCACAATAAAAGATGCATATTCCATGAACCATTTCTGTGTATTATCCTTGATTCTGAGGAATTACTATTCATAGCATTCTTAGCTATAACGTGTGATTAGTGGTGCTGCGGATGACCCTGATGAACCCTCCCCAGTAACTATTTGTTTAAAAATTTGAGATTGGCCTTTGGATGTCATCTGACTCCCCAGGCCCCAAGTATTCTGGAATGTCATGTGAGTTTCCCTCCTCAAATTACTTGCAATTCCCTTGCCTAAACAAAAGCCCCACTAGTACAGGAAGCAAGGAATCAGAGTGTCTGGCTCAAGTGATAGGGCATCTGATATATGATAAAACAGAGGTGGGCAAATTTGTGGGATCCAGGGGCTATCCCCCCCCCCCGAAACCCTCACATGGGCTACACTCAGAAGGGTATTACATAGTGCATGGAATTCAGCGGCAAACCACTACAGACCAGTAAAAGGGTTCAATTTAGCTTGTCCTCAAGCTAATTTTGAACCTTTTAAGTCCTCTATAGCAACAAAACACTGTTTGGGGGTATTATTATTTCTTTGCCACAACCACCAGTTGTCCATGGGCCATGTTGCCCACCCCTGTGATAAATCTTCACCATTCACGTAACAAATCCCACATGAAAATAGACTATAATGTATTGTACATGGGACTATCTTTAAAGGTAGTTTGAAAGCTTTGCTTGATCCAGGATGCTAACTGGAAAAGACAGATTGGAACACTGAAATCCAATAGGATGTCATTCACACTAGTAACCAATTCATTTCTGAGCCCAATTAAGAGTGCTGGTTCTAATCTTTAAAGGCCTAAATGGCTTTTGAACATAGTATCTTTATAAATCTGCTCCCACCCACTCATATGAATCTATTCAACGTTTGAGTACTAATGGGGTTTCTGAAATCCAGAAGGTGGGCAGGAGGAACTGAAATAGTGGAGGGTGTATTGTATGGTTGAGTCAGTGGAAGGCCTTGCTGAAGGACTTTCTCCTCACCTTGTCACCTTCTATACCCACACCGCAGACAAATAGAGGGGGCACAAAACTATGAACTGAGAACTGACCTGCACAATGTCTCTTCCATCAAGCCAAAGCTCACCACCAGATGCTTGGCACTGTCTCCTCCACCCCCCCACACCAGTACCAGTCAGGTAGAAACAAAAACAAGACGTCACCATACATGGCTGAAGGTTGCATTTGGTGACTCACAAGTTGTGTATTTTCTGTGTCAGTAGTGCAAAGTTAGTGAATAGATGGATAGAAAGGGAGAGGCACCACATATCTCAGAACATAGATTTCAGATTTCTAAGCTGACCTGTTATACCCACCCACACTCGCCGCCACTGATCTTTTGAACCCCCAACAAGAAAACAAAAGTAGCCATTTTACAACTAAGAACAAAATGCAAACTGGCTGAATAGTCTTATTCTTCACAATAATGATCTTAAGCTACCATGTCTTTGCAAAGCTAATTTTATAATCATTATGCGATTGAAACAAGATGCCCTTTGCCCATAGTACTTCCAATCTGCCTTCAAGATAACTCCTATTACATATTGGTAATAAGAAGTTCAGTTGATGCAGTTAATTTACATGAAACTATCAAAGTTTAGATTGTTCCTTCTCAGCCCAGATATAGGGACACTAGCCTTCTTGGGTTAGAAGCTGGCAAACACATTTGAGGATCATTTAAGTGTTTTGTACAAATATTATGCATTGGAAAGGTGCTGTGGGCATGGCATTGTCCAGTAAGCTTCAACAATAACCACATTATGCAATATTCATGCAACATAGCTCAACATGCAATGCACTGACACCATGATGGAGTCAGTCTCTTGTTATCATCTCCCTCATTCCCCAGCCCCGGACTATATAACGTAAGTTCTACATAATTCCTTCTAAAAGTAAACTTGGGTGTCAAGTGCCTATCATTTTGAAAGTGAAAATGATGCAGCCAAAAATAAGAAAATGGTTTCTACGCATTCAGGGAATTCCTGAGTGCATACAGGCATACAGGTATACAAAGGTATATAAATATGTACATAAAAGTATGTTGTTGTAATTTAAAGTTGTCTGACAGGTGCCTGTGAGCTGACAGACTGATGATAGCCATTGAGTTTACATGGGCTGTGGGGGATAGTATGGTTGAGAGCAAGGCACGGACTACTCAAAAAGAGGGGGATGGAAAACGGGGGCAGAGGGAGAGAGAGAAAGAGAGAGAGAAAGAGAGAGAGAACAATGGTCTGGTCAGATCACTCACACAGATAACCTGGAAAGGGAGAAGGGGGAATTAGGATTCAAGGAATGCATGCTATGAAGTTAATAACTCTTTCCCTAACTATCTAGGAATATTTTGGAAGAAAGGAAAGAAGGACACAATTTCTCTCCTTTTCCCATTCTCCAGACTGTGTGCCTCCACTGCTCCACTTCTAATTAGCTATACAATGCTCAGGTTTGAAGCTGGCAACCCTCCAGTGCTAACGTAAATCCCATTGCATTACTGTAGTTATCTTCAAGAAACCAATTCTTTTAGGAACACAGTTACTAGCAAAACTGATTGCATTGTAGCATGCACTTCCACTAAGGTGTTGTGTGTGTTTTTAAGGATGTCATATGCAATATGTAGGAAATGCAATAACAGACCTAAAAACAAGACTCTATAGCCACAAGATTCCAAAGAATTTGCAATTCTTACACACACACACACACACACACACACACACACACACACACACAAACCCAAAAAAGTAGAGCAGCTTGTGTTAAGACATTTGCACACGGTCTGTCAGAATTACAGTTGCTTCCAATCGAACAAACAAAAGGCATTGACATGCTTGACAGAAAGGAAAACTTCTGGATCTACAGACTCAGAACTCTTAGTCTGCATGGTGTTAACCTGGTATAATCCATAAACTTAATACCACTCATACCTCTGTTTTTCCTTCTTCTTAGGAATTTTCATCTCCCAGCTTTCCAAACCACCATTCTTGGTATCCATTTAACATCACACCTTCTGATGACGGCAGAAGCTGAAACATTTAGCTTTGAATATATTTTGAAATTACTCTGTTATTCTGTCTATCTGTCCGTCTATATAACAGCATGGGAAGACCTTACAGGGGGAAGATTCCTCTATCCCTTATCTACTCCTGAAACTTCCTTGCCCTAAGAAGCCTTAGCAACACTACAAAGCTAATGGGTTTGGCTGGCTGATGAAGCCCTGAATGGGAGCACTCTTCTGCAGGGATGAAGATACGCTGAAACTTTCTGGAGTTATATTCTTGAAATATTCATTGGATATAAATAAGCAATTAAAATGCTTTGCGTGCACATAACATATGCACATATACACAACCAATTAAATGTGTTACATTCAGCATTGTCTAAGGGAATTTAGTTGCTTCTTCATGCTCAATGCATTGGAAGGAAAAGATTGCATGCATAAGTAATATTCACAGGAATTAACTTAAAAAGGCATCAGTATGGATCTGACCCAGGGATGCACAACAGGCAGGCCATGGGCCACATGCAGTCCCCCCACCCCCACCCAGTGTAATCCCCACTGTCTCCATCATACCCCTGAACTGGCATTCCGTATTAGCAGCTACAAAAGATAAAGTGCTGGTCTATAGTGCTCAGTAATATGAAAAGGGGCACATTGAGCTTGTTTGCAAGCTTAATTTGTCCATTTTAGTACTCCATACCCTCTCTAGAGTGCTAAAAGGGTCAAATCTAGCTTGCAAACAAGCTAAATTTAACCCTTTTTGCACTACTGAGCACTCCAAACCAGCCCTTATTTTTTATTATTAATTTTAAAGTAAATGTTAAGGTAATTGAACTTATGTCCTATTGAAATCAATGTGACAAGGTAGTGATATCTACGTTAAGTCCCATTGATTTTAATGTGACCCAAGTGTGACTATCATAGGTTGGACCAATCTGTCATGTGGATGGTGAATGAAAAAAAAGGAGAAAAATTCTTTGAATCATTCTAAGTATGTTGATTTAAAAGTTTATTAGACACAACTACTTGTTTCAAGAGAATCTCAAAGGTCCTATAATATGTCATGATGTCACATGGGGAAAGAAAATGAGCCAGATAACAAGATCCATGGGTGAGCTGGCAAGACCTTTTATTCCCTAGGAAGGGCCTTTCCCCTCCTACAAATAACTATCTGATCTACATCAGGTCTACAGCAGTCTAATTCCATGTCACAACTTTTTGCCTCCAGTGTGGCTACAGTGCACAAAAGAGAACTTAGCTGTCATAGGCAATCAATCGCCCTTTTGATTACTTGCTGAACTCAAGATTCTGTGCAAATGTTTGTCTCCCCTTCCCTATTTTTGTGTTCATCATTTTGTTTCTTCAGGACTGGATGACAAGAATAGAGCAAAAGAAAAAAAGGCCAGATCACTGCCTAAGGATGGATCAAATGTGCAATCAACAGAGAAGATGTACATTCAAAGTAGCAGCACCAATGACATGGGTTAGTGAAAGCTGCGGTTCTTAAAGTGTGATGCAGGCCTCCCTAGAGGAGTATGAACAGCTGCTAGAAGAGGCACGGCCAGCTACCAACCCCAAGCCCTTGACCAGTTTGCTTGTGTTTAGATGGGCCTGGAGGTAGATTCTATTCAGCCCTGTCTTAAATCAGCCAGAGTGGGAAACGGCCAGAGCTCAGGGGTAGTGTTCCTTCTTTGCATGCAAAAGATCCCGGGTTCATCCCCTTGAACATGTTGAACATCCCCTGTCTGAATCACTGGAGTGTTAGTATCAATCAGGGTAGACAATATTGAGCTAGATAAGCCAACTGCCTCATTTGCTATAAGGCAAGTTTGTTGCCATGTTTGCTCTGGACATGTGCCTCTAGACATATCTGCTGACTATTTCTTTGTGTTCTGGGAATAAGCCTTGCAGAACTATAAAAGATGAGGGAGCGGAGAGAATTTAGTGCAAATATGTTAGGTATCCCTGTCTATGGGGCAGGGGAAGCCAGTAGTGCCTGAAGGAGTCAAATCAAGGCAGGTAGAGTCAACATCAAGGAATGATCAATAAGGTCAAAGTAAGCAGGTAGAGTCAAGTCAAGGAAAGTAGGCAAGGTCAAGGTAAAAGCTCTCATGTACAGAGCAAAGAGAAAAGCATGACCTTGGACAGTTCCACGTGAGCCCTGGTGGCTGAGGCACTCATTCCTAACTAAGGTTGGAATATATTGACCCTGTTCAGACATCACGCTAAGCCACGGTGGTTAAGCATTTTGAGCTAAACATTTTGAGCTCAGTGTGTTGTGTGAACCAAGACTTAGCATGTCGTGTGAACATGCTCACTCAACATTTGCTGCAAAAGGGTTAGCAGACTAACCACGGTTTAGCGTGCTGTCTGAACAGGCCCATTGTTTCAGTAGGGAGCTAAAGCCAACTTAAACCTTATGTAGGCTGACAAGACCTATAGAGCTTCCTCACACCTACTATATAGCCTGCTATCATGGCACAATCCATGCAAAAGACTCCCATCACATCCACTTTATAGTCTGCTATCGCCATGAAGGACTCGGATGACATCACCCATGTCCTGCCCTGGTTGCACTTTTTCCTGCCAAAAAAAGCACCCCCAGAAGAACTACTGAAAATCCAGTTCTTCTGGGACTCCGAATGGCCACTGGGAGCGCAGGTCTTTCAGAGCTGGTGGAGGCATGAGCCTCATGACAAGGAACAGACACTGTAAACATCCCCCCCGCCCCGCAAGGCAAGGACTGACAGGCTCTGGCTGCTCTGGCTTGGCCTCTCCATGGTAGAGTGCTCTGCCTCGGCGTCTCATGAGCCCACCCCTCGCGAAACGGCCACCCTGTGGCAAGCAAATTGCAGAGGAGAGGTGGTGCACTCTGCATGGAGTTCCTCTGAGAATGGGCAGAGTGCAATTCCCTCCCTGTCCTCGAGACTGCCAGGCAACACTGGCCGGGTGACCAGCACTCTCTTCTAAGCTGAGAGACAAGCGGGGGGAGGGGAGAGTGCGAGTGTGCGCATTCCTCCTGCAGCCGCCTCCTCCTGCAACCCTCCTGCCATCTCTCGGTTCAGTCGGTCCAAGAGGCTTTGGTGGCAGTGGCAGCAGAGGTGGCAGTGGGTTGGAAGTTTGGCTGGCGGCTCTGACTTTCCTCAGGCAGCCCACAAAAGCTGCTGCAGCCTGGACCCCCATCTGAGGAGGTGAGCAGCTGCCATGGACATGAGAGGGCAGCTGCTGTGGGCACTCCAGGAACTGACTCAGTATGAGTGCAACATATTTGCTTTCTATCTGGAGTGATCCCAGCCCCCAACAACAACAACAACAACAACAACAACAACAGTTTTCATATGCTAAAGGAACAAAGTGGGATAATTCTCAGGAAAATGGGCAGGTGTGATGGACCTTGCTATGTGGTTGGTCCCCTGCCTTTTAGAAGAGCTGACTGCATTGTTAAAGAAGTCAAAGATGCTTGATTGCATCTTTGACTTGTGCAAGCTCACAGAGATGGACGTACTGCCAGGGATTCAGTCTTTGAAAAAGATACGGATGGTATCTTTCCTCAGCTATGGCAAGGGCTCACTGGAAGTGGAAATGCAGAAAGCAAGTGCTCAAAGCTAGGAATCCAGACTGTCATACTATGCTTACCACAGCAAGATTCTTTTCTGGAATCACCTGGAGTTTAGGCATCAGCAATGCAAGAACAGGCAGCCAGCTGGAAACTCCAAGTCTTCGTTTTCCTGCTAGCAAAGCCCATGTGGATTACTCTTGGAAGGCCTTTGGGAGCTTCGCTAAGTTCACAGGTTCCAAGACAGTCATGGCTGTTTCTCTCTTATTCACTAGGATTTCTGCAGGTCACTTTCAACTGTATTACTGTCACTTGGAGATTGGATAGAGCTGTGCAGAGGCAACGGCAGAGTCACACAGAAGCAATCTGGTTTGGACCTGACCGCTTGGATGGCCTGAACTACTGCTTCCTGCCAATCATCTTGAGATTTTTTAAAGTGCTGGAATCTGTGAACCGCCCAGAGAGCTTCGGCTATTGGGCGGTATAGAAATGAAATGAAATGAATAAATAAATAATCGTCTCATTCCCAGACAGGGCTTTGACTCCCCCAGGGCCCAACAAGATTGGTGACGTGTTGGACCCTGGGGGAGGCCAGGCATGTGTATAAAATTATGCATAGTGTGGAGAATGTGTACAAAAGTATGGATGGTGTGGAGAATGTGGATAGGGAAACATTTTTCTTCCTCTCCCATAATACTAGAACTCAGGGTCATGAAGCTGATTGGTGGGAGATTCAGGAGTTTAAAAGGAAGTACTTATTCACACAGCACATAATTAAACTATGGAAATTACTACCACCATATGTGGCAATGACCACCAATTTGGATGGCTTTAAAAGGGAATTGAATAAATTCCTAAAAGAGAAGGCTGTAAATGGCTACTAATCCTGATGGCCAAGTGCAACCTCCAGTATCAGAGACAGTAAGCCTGTATACACTAGTTGCTGTGGAACATAGGTGGGAGAATGCTGTTGAACCACGTGCTGTTAGTTCAACAGCTGGTCGGCCACTGTGTGAACAAAGCACTGGACTAGGTGGACCCTTGGTCTGATTCAGAATGGCTCTGCTTATGTTCTTATGTTCTTAACCTCTCCAAGTCAGTCTGAGATAATACTTGGGGCCATGGCAATTCCCCTGGAAACTGCAGGTGGCTATGGAGGACATGTGTTACTTAGTCCAAAGGCAGTGGGGACTAACTGGACATCCCACACTATATTGTGGTTCTCCAGGGAAGCTTAAAGCACACTGCATTCTTTCACCAACCTTTGTGCTTATGCCTGTGCCTATGCCTGTGACAAAGACGTGTGTCACAAGATTGAGCCTGATTCTTTGCGTTAATTAAATCCTAAGATATTTCAACAGTTCATATTGGTCACTCACAGTTTTTGAATCCTTATTTTAAAGTGTATTATAGAATATGTTCCTGCCTTTCCTGTGATGACCACCCTGCCCCCCCCACTCCAACTTATTGATATTAGACTGCCAGACTTTATTGCACTGAAGACAGTGGTAATTTACAACAAAGCACTATGGAAGTCTAAAATAAAACAAGGTAGCTTTTGTTCTAGAGAGTTAATGCATATTATTAGTCATAAAGGTATCTACCATATAAAAAGCAAGGAAACTGGTCCAGGTGTCTTTTCTCTCTCTGGGTCTGGAAAATGTTTCAGACTCTACTGCCTTCTCATCAGAGCTCACCGATGCAATAGCCAGTGCACCTGATTCTATTTTTCTTGGTTCCTGGGTAAGGCAGGCTATGCTTTGTAAAATAGATACTGCTGATATTAATTTTCACCTAGTCGTATGCACTGAAACCTACTCAGCATACTAACGATGCACATCAATCAACACATATTGCATTGCCAAGTAATTATTCTTTCAATATAGTTCACTTTGCAGTTTGTGATGGAATCTCCAACTTTGGGCGTTTTTTCAGTACAGAAGGTTCTGTCTGAACATTTTCTCCTGGGTTAGTTTTTATGCCCAGGGGCTACTTGCCCAAGAAAATCCAGATTAGATTGTGGATCATTCAGCCCTATCCTAACCATGTTTACTCAACACCAGGTCTAATTGATTTCAATCATACATACACACACAGGACAGGAGTCCAGACTGAATATGGCTGGAGTCAAGGCAGAGGACCATTGCATGAGTGATTATAAAACCAACATCTGCATGGCTGTAGGGTAGAGTATCATCTCGCCCATCACCACTCCTTGTTTGGTGAATTACAAGGTACCTCACAGCTGTTCCTTCTACTTTCTGCTGCATCAGAGCAGTAGAATGCAGAATGAACAGCTGCAAGGACCCTGACTGAGCAATCCAACTTGCTGTGTCAAAAGAGCAGGAAGAGAAAGTACAAACACATGCCAAGATATCACATCTCACATGTGAAACAAAAGCATAGTTTAATTACTGGTTTTAAAAGCCTCTGAAGTTCTCCTGCTATTTTCAGACTTGCATGCCCTTTCGAGAAGTGTGACTAGTTAACCAACTAATTAAGTGACATCACAATCAGCCCCAATTACAGGAGTGCAAATAATTCATGATGATTAATTTGATAAGTTTAAATGCTCTGTAAGCAATTCTGAAAACAGATTGTTGTGGCGCTCTGAAATTCATCAGTGGAGAATTGCTACGAGGATAAAGGAAAGAGTGAGGGCCTTGCTAGACCAGGCCTTAGCTCGCCTTCCAACCCGTTTTCCCTGCTGTGCGTCCAGATGACGCACAGGGGAATCCGGCGGCAGGCCGCAGTGAGGCCTGGTCTAGTGCGCCATAAGCGAATGCGCTTATGGTGCGCTTTCCCCCCAGCTCCGGCCTCAGGGCACCTCAAGGCACCTCAGGGGCTGGGGGAAGTGTGGAGACTTCCGCGGCTTTTCGCGGCTCCTTGCTTACTCGCGAGGAGCCGCGAAAAGCCACGGACCGGCCTGGCACAGCGCTCACAGCGCTCATCGGCGGGGGGAAGAGAGGGGAGGGCGAAGGATGGGAGGGTGGGTAGCACAGGGGGAGGGCGGGTGCGATTGCGCCGCTTGCCGCCCGAGCAAGCAGCCGAGCGGCGCTTGCCCGGGCAATGCCGCCCCATCCTGGGCATTGCCCGGGCAAGCACCACTCGGCTGCTTGCTCGGGCGGCGAGCGGCACAATCGCACCCGCCCTCCCCCTGTGCCACCCACCCTCCCATCCTTCACCCCCCCCATTTTTTTTAAAAAAGTAAAAAAGCCACTTACCTTCCCGGAGTCTTCGGGCCACCCGCGGCCCCTTTAAACACACAAAAAAAATATGGCGGACTCCGCAGGGCTTGCCGTCTGGAAGCCTGGGTGAGGCACGCTAATGTTAGCGCGCCTTGGCCCCGCCTCCCTGCAGGTCTAGCAAAGCCCTAAGACACAGAACATGCCAAGGAAGAAACTGAAATAAGGTACAGAATGGGAGGAATATGACAATACAGTGTTACACCATTGACATTATTGAATGGGTCACACCATAGTCTTACCTACATCATGCTCGGGTTCAGCGAGCAGCAAGTAATACTCCTGAAAGTGTTGTGCATCTTTGATTTTTTTTAATATATATGGAGGAATCTAACTAGTGTTGCCTATAAGTAGTTGTAATCATTGCTGTATTCTGAGCAGAGCAAGGCTTGATAAATAGAGATACCTTAGCAAGGAACTAGGGGGGAGGTGATTGAAGGGAAGAAGGGAGAGGTAGGACAGGTCAGTTGAGGCAAGAACACAGGTTGTGGGAGGGAGGTGGAAGGCAAAGGGAACAGCAATGAGGGTGAAAGGGAAAGCAAATGGAAGGAAATGGGAAAGTGAAGCAAATTCCTGGGCACTGTCCAGGATGTTCTTTATATTCATGGGTCAGATTTTACAGGCTCATCTTAATAAAATATGGTTATTTAGCACAGGAAACTGTGGTTTACTCTTGGCTTATCAACCACAGTCTTATTTATTGCAAAGAATAACTACTTCCCTGCCATCTGGACTACACACACACACATTGTAAGTTCCATTATATAGAGAAATCAAGTTTTTAAGGCCAAGGAAAAGTGCCTTGTTCATTACAGACAAATGAGACTTGAGGAAAGCTGCAGTGGGAATAAAGGTAATGAGGTAAAAAATAGTTCATCCGTGTGGAAGGTCTGAAGAAACTGCACAGAACTTAAGGTTAGGAGTAGCTGCCTGTGCTGGGGAAAGGGAAAGAAGAGGAGTGCTGGGAAATCTGACTTAGAGGGTGGCTGAAGAATAGAGATACAATGTCCTGAAAAGCAGAAACATGAGAATGCAGTGGATGGTGGAGACATAGGGCTCATCTAGCCTTCTGGGATGGGGGGAGGATATCAGGCTTTCCAGCTTCCAGGGTGCTTCCCCAGTGTCCAAACGCCAGCGCAATGTCCCGGAAATAAGGGGAAACATTGCAGGTGCCATTTTTATTTTTATTTTTTTGTCAAACAGAGACAGGAGTGTAATTGCGCTCCACTACAAGTAAGTTTTTTTTAAAAAACACCCTTAAAACTGCTCCACCCCCCCCCCCCCCGATGGGCACGGATTGCCGCTGTGCAGCTCTGTGCCCATTTCCAGAGCCCTGCTGCTAGCAGGGAAGAAGGGATGACCCATGAATGCATGCCACTGCCACACCGGTCACATTCCTCAAGGGTGTCCCAGGACCATGGGAAAAACTTTTCCCCAGTTTTGCTGGGGAAAGCCTATGGTTGTCCCTGCTTGACCCAGGGATTCTCTGTATGTGTTTTGGACACACAGGGATGGCCTAGAGATGACCCCAGAATATATGCATGGTGTAGACATGCCCATAGAGTTGAAGATGCATGAATTGAAGGAGAAAGGAGGGCAGGGCAAAAGTACAAATAGGTCCTGAAAACAGAAGATACAGTTCACAGGAAAGATGTGAACAGGCAAGGGAGGTTAGGAGGGCATGGGGGTAGGGAACTAAGGAACAAGTGGGGTTCTTGATCTAAAGTCTAGGGCAGCCTTTTCCAATGTGATGTCTTCCAGATGTTTTGTACTACGACTCCCGTCAGCTCCAGCCAACATGGCCAAAGGTCAGGGATGTCATGCAAACCATCTAAAGGTGCCAGTTTGGGGGCAGCTGGTGTAGACTTTAAAAAGGAGAATTCTGTAGTTGTTGCTTCTACTGCCACTACAAAATTATGAGCTGGCAAATTGTAGAGGGAATGAGGACAAAAAGAGCAGATAAGGCATTAACTTTCACTTGCTGGTTTGAACTAAACCCCCAATTCTTGGGCTTCCAGTAATCTCTGTTCTATTTCCTAACAACTTTCAGTCATACTTGGAGTCACTTTTAATGGACAACTAGCTTTGATTAAAGATAAGAAAGTTGGCAAGTCAGGATCTAAGATTCAACACAGTCATATTTAAATGCATGGACATTTCTCTATCAAAATACATATTATACTGGTTGTATATTAATAATGATGTGTTTGTGGGGGTACCTCTTTTTATGCAGAAAATGAAAACTACCAACCACACCATATCAATGTTCCTTTTTAAAATTGCTCATGGAGCCTTACTCAGCATTAATCAGCATTAAAATAGTTATTTGACATTATCTATCTTGCGAGAGCAGATTGCTATGTCCACAGAAAGCCTAAAGGTCATCCCATGATTGAACAACAGGCAATGTGCATAACCTTTGAGGCACTGACAACATAATTTAGCACTGGTTTTGCTGGTCTCTTTGGGGCTATTAACTTGTTGCAGTAAACCCACTCTCCAGTGAACAAATTTCTAAGAGGAAAGATATACGGAGAGGAGAATCATATTAACTAGCAATTCATAATATGCACTAACTCTAGGGTACTTCAGTGAGATGCCTCTAGTGATTGGTGAACTTCCCCGGCTCACCTTGTAATCTATTTGGTTTTTGACAAGCTTTGCCGGAAAAGATTAAAACACAAATAAACTTTTGTGTGCTTTTGAGGTTTTCTTAGGAAGGTCAGGGAGAAAGAAGAGGTGGAGTTATCCCACATTCCTGGTCAGTTGCCCCACTCCTGGACAAGCAAAAACTCCTTCCCTTGGAAACAGTGTAGAATAGATAACTGGTAGCTGCAAGAACTTGCTAGACACAAAGTGTTCTTTCCAGCTTCTCTTCAACTGGAAATAATGCTAATAAATTGCTGAAGACTATTATTTACTGCCATTGAATTGGGAGACAGAGAAAATTACAAATCCCATAAACCCAAACCCGAAATGATGGCTAGGGAAAATTCTGTTTAAGTTTTTTCCACCTTTTTATTCTAGACCTTAAAGCGGGCATTCTTGGATTTTGTCACAGTGTGGCTCACTAATCCAATCCTCTGCCTTCTCAAATAATTCAAGAAGCAGAAGACATCGATTTTTGGCAGGAATGTATAATTTCCAATGTCCTGTCTTCACCAAGCTTTCCTGGTACTGGTCACTGTCCTTCTCAAGAGTACATTAATTACAAAAGCAGGAGATGGTTGCAGGATGGCCTGGTTGATGGTAGTAGCATCAACCACCATTAGGAGGCAGACCTGAATTTGGAGGGTTCTTGGACCAGTTTATGAAGGAATGGAGTTGAGTTCTGAACTGGGGAGCTTGTATTCCAAACTCCCTCAAAACCAAATAACTCTCCAATGCTAGATACTTCACAATTTATCACAACAATCCATGAAATGTGCTGTTTTCAAGTCTGCTTAAGTCATGAGTGCCTTAAATTGTCCTGTGTTAACTGAAACAGGATTGTGTTGTTCTTCTGCAAAGGTTCCTGATGCTTTTTTGGAAGCAGGCCAAGTCACAAATCCAAAAACAACTAGTAAATAATTCCAGCTGGTACTAGTAAAGAGGTCTGAAAAAGAGAGAGAGAAACAGTTGGTGTTATATACAATATTTAGGGTCCAGAAACACAGGAAACTCAAAAGGTGTTTTGAGTTGTGTAACTTAACTTTTAAACTACTACATTTATAAAACATTGCCTACATCTGGGCAAATAATTAGACACCAAATAATTTGTGATCGAACTGGTAATAAAGTAGGAAAGAATGTAATGGCAGCACTTGCAGCCCTAATGAGAATTGCAGTTTTTCAAAAAGAAAAAAGGCAACAAGTGAACCAAAGAGCCTCTAATTAACACTGTGTGCCAAGCAGATACAGCAACAGGAAAACTGATACAACTACAGAGAAATGAAATCTTCAAGGGTAACTTGTAACATTTGGGTACAGTTAAAAAAAAATCCTAGCCAAATCAGCTTTCATGAGACTCCATTGAGGACTGGAATACAATAGACCTAGATGCAGGTCAACCAAAACTTTTAATAAGGGCAATCAGGGAACAAGTATTAAAGCACCTACTACATCAACAATGTGTTGTGTTCTGTGAACAGGTTGTGGGGAACACAGTCTTCTTGGGGAAGATGGGATGCAGGAATGACCCATCTCTGCCATCACACTGATAGGCTGGGGGTGGGGGGAGAACAATTTACATGGGGAGGATGGTGTGTAGAAAGGGTAATTCCCATGTCCCATTCTCTCCAAGACAATCATGCTCCCCAGCCCCACAGCTCACTGAACAGCAAGCTTGTAGGAGTGTGATCTGCAAGAGAATTCAGCAGGTGCAGCAGCAATGTCTGGCAGCAGAAGCTTGGGCACCCATGAAGGCTCACTGAAGGTATCCAAGGGCTGCATCTGGCCCTCGGTTGCCCACATGTGCGCTAAAGGATTCCAGTGAAAACAGTTGTAAAATTCTTGTTCAAAGCCTCACTTTGCATCAATCCATGTGGGCGTGTTTTCTGCTGTATTTATATATGTATTTATTACATTTTTAATCCACCTAACAAAAAGCATTCTCTGATCCTCTCCAAACAGCTGTGAAAATGCCTTGAAGCTCAGACAAGATTATCCCGATAAGTCTCAAAAAATGCCATGCCTTGTGGCTTTCTGAAACCCCTACAAGGTTACTCTGTAGGTGATAAAGGTTCCCTTTAATTTAGAAAGACCACAAGAAACAACATTTCACAAGAAAGATTTAGATAAGACAAAACAGATACATTGTGACAAAAATGACAAAAAACAAAACTTTACAAATAGCTCCAACCATTATTTATTCATGTACATAGATTACTTTAAATGTTTTGTTGCCTAAACAGAAGCCAATCAAGGCTGTTGGATTTTACTGGAGGCATCAGGCTTTACTGATTTCTCATCTAAATAAGTCTCTGACAATATAAGTGCTAGATTCAAAATCAATACAGCCACACTCAGGCCCAAGCAATATTTTTAATTAAAAAATAAATCAGAGACATCTGGGATATAAAAATACCAATATGCTTTATTGAAAATAAAATTTTCATTTACTACATTCAACATGGCAAAACTTTTCTACAAGGTGAGCACTGTATTCAAAACATGGATGTTGTCACTAAAAAGATGTAACATTCAAGTGAATTTGTTTTAGCCTGCTGAACCTGATTTGCCTTGAGTACAAGGCATTTCAGGTTCATTCGTGTTTAGTGAAATAAGGAAGAGAACCTTGAAGTGGGTCCAACATGTGCCCTTCTATATCCAGCACTTTGCCAGCAAAATAGCTAATTCTGGCCAAATCCTGCAGACAAGAAAAGTTCCTGTGTGTGATGGATGCAACCCCTCTAGTATATAGGAGGGCTCTCTAATAGTGGAGATGAAGGGAACATGGCCTGTTTCAGCTGGATAGTTCAACTCTATGGTTTACCTTGAGGACCCTTAATCTCTAAAACAGTGTAGTGTAGTGGCTAAGGAGTTGGACTGGGAGTTGGGAGATCTGGGTTCTAGTCCCCACTTGGCCATGGAAACCCACTGGGTGATTTTGGGCCAGTCACAGGTTCTCAGCCCAACCCACCTCACAGGGTTGTTGTTGTGAGGATAACATGGAGAGGAGGAGGATTATGTACGCCACCTTGGGTTCCTTGGAGGAAAAAAGGTGGGATAATAATAATAATAATAATAATAATAATAATAATAATAATAATAATAATAATAATAGAGGGTTGAGCAGTGGAAGGTATCATGGGAGAGAGGTCAGAGAGAGGAGTCCCCAAAATGGACAGGTGCAAGGGGTTTATGCAAGCACTCAATGGTTTCTCTTTCGTTATAGACGAAATAGGGACAAGGAAAACTAAATGATAACTATACAGAGCAGTCTTGGAAAAAGAAAACATACTTACTAAATTCTAGCTACACTGTTACTCTTATTTCTCTATCTTACTAAAGAACATTTGACAGGGCCCAGGTAAGCCAGCTCTCCCCTGAAGGCCTCCGCTCCAGAGGTCTAACCTGCTGAGAGCTAGTGAGGGCTAGAAAGGGCTGTGTCCTCTTCTCCCTCATCTCCACGGTTCTATTAAGGAGGAGTATCCTCATCTTGACAGACAGCTCCTAAAACCAATCTCCCAGGCCTGCCAGAGTACTTTGCTTCAACGTGTTTCCACGTTGCACAGACAGGAAAAGAAGGGAATAAATAAATTAGAAAGCAAGAATGTAACCCAGTAACAAGTTCCCATTGTGCATTACTTGTTTGAAGGGGGCACCACACGAATGCGGGAAGGTGGGGCCATGCTGATGTTGTATGACTTCCCTGTCGTCGTCATCCCCCGACATGCACATGTTGAACCTAGATGACTGCAAGGGGAAAAGCCTATTCTCATAAACATCTACATATGTAGGTTTTCCACACAAGATGGAACCTGATCTATCCATCTAGGCTCTCCCCTACAGATATTTGCACTTAATTAACTGTCAGGCAAAGGAACAGCCATGAACTCCAGTTTTCCTTCATGGAGTTCCCTTCATGCGATTCATGTTTGAAACACAAAATATTTCAGAATAAGACAGGGGAGTTCTTAAAAGTCAGATAACCAGATTCTTGTCAAGCTAGCCACACAAAATAATAAGATCCCCTCAGGCACCTCCAAATGGTAGCTAAGGCCATTTAATAACATCTGAAGGAACTGATCAAACATCGCTGGAGCCAGCTAGATCTCAGAGGAAATCACAGCTGATAGGGAAGAGGAGCTCCATTCTTAGGAGGGCTTCCAGACACCTGCTTTTAAGAAATAAACCCTTAATTTCATAATCACCGAGTGCCTCAATGACATTAAAAAAATATCCCAATGTTTTAGGTATATGTTGGAGGTTAACAGGATACTTTTTAGGGATGTAATTGGGAAGTACCTTGGCTCCATCCTCTGCCTCACAGCTCTCCGCTACAATCCTACATTTTACGCAAACACTACAGTGGAGGCTGGTGGCTTCGATCTTGGTGGGGCTGTGAATCCATCCTGGTTTTCAGTCAGAACCAGCCAGGACTCTAAAGGAAATATCAAAAGTGCTTAACCCTATCTCTAAAATAGGTTCAGAATCTGGGATAGAGTTCTGGCTGTTTTTGACGAAAACTCAGAGTGGATTTGCAACCTCACAGAAATCCAAGCCACCCGCCTCCCGCAAAACATTACCTCTCTCTGTATGAATCATAGAAAAATCCTGGGCCCCAACAGAATATCTACATGGCAGTGTTGAGGTAAATTGTACTTTGTGGCAATGTAATACACCCCACCCCCTCACATTATGCTGATAGTATATCTGCTTGCAGGGAATGCTTATCAAATTTGCAGATGACACAAAATTAGGTGAGATAGCTAATGCCTTGGGGCAGATCTACACCAAGCAGGATATCACACTATGAAAGTGGCATGAAAGCAGTATATAAGAGGCAGGAGCCACACTACCACTTTATAGCGGTATTGAAGTGCTTTGACAACTGTTGGGGCCCACTGACACATTCCATATACCACTTTCATACTGCTTTCATAGTGCAATATACTGCTTGGTGTGGCTCCTGCCTCTTATATACAGCTTTCATAGTGTTATATCCTCATTGGTGTAGATCTGGCCCTGGGAGACTGAAGCAAAATTCAAAGTGATCTTGGTAGGCTGAAATTTAATAGGGATAAATGCCAACCTAGGAAAAAGAAACCAAACGGACAGTTGGCTGAGCAATACTACAAGCGAGAATGATCTTGGAATTGTTGTAGATCACAAGCTGAATATGAGCCAACAATGTGATGTGGCTGCAAAAAAAAAGCAAATGTTATTTTGACTGCATTAATAGAAGTATAACTCCCAAATCATGTGAAGTATGGTTCCCCTCTATTCAGCACTGGTTAGGCCTCATCTAGAGTATTGCGTCCAGTTCTGAGCACCACACTTCAAGAAGGATGCAGACAAGCTGGAGAGGGTTTAGAGGAGGGCAACAAGGATGATCAGGGGTCTGGGAACAAAGCCTTATGAGGAGAGAGTGAAAGAACTGGGCATGTTTAGCCTGGAGAAGAGAAGGCTGAGGGGAGACATGATAGCACTCTTCAAATACTTGAAAGGTTGTCACAAAAAGGAGGGTCAGGATCTCTTCTTGATCATCCCAGAGTGCAGGACATGGAATAATGGGCTCAAGTTACAGGAAGCCAGGAAAAACTTCCTGACTGGAAGGTAGTGGGCTCTCCCACACTAGAGGCCTTCAAGATGGAGCTGGACAGCCATCTGTCAGGGATGCTTTAAGGTGGATTCCTGCACTGAGCAGGGGATTGGACTCGATGGCCTTATAGGCCCCTTCCAACTCTACTATTCTTTGATTCTAATCAAACTATTTATATTTCATAGAAAATATTACTTCAGTGCTGCTATTATTTCTTTCCTCTTTTTGCTGCCGAGACTCAGATTTAAACTGAGCCATCCATAGATTTCCTGATCAGTAGACTGTCTTTATCAAATTACCCTACACAGGAGCAAGGTAAATTTGTACATGCAAATTTAGCTGATGTTGACAACAGCATAAATTGGAAGTTGGCATGTTTGAATAAAGCATCATAGATTTATTCACCAATAGCAAGTATTTATATACATGGATTGTGGGTCACTTTGCCTGACCAGCCTCAATACGTGCTTTCAATAAAGGCGGAGATTCTGATGCTGTAAAAGTGGCCAGGCCAAACCTAGATACTAACAAATACTACAATTGCAAGTATTGCCATTCAGCCATAGCTGAAATCAATAATAAAATTGCCATTACTGTTGTTGTATTGTATTGTATTTCTTTATTTACAGTCAACAGACCAATATAAAACAAGAAGATACAACATTATATAAAACAGTACAAAGTAGGGATAAAAAATAGGGAGTGTTACAAAACCACTAAAGATACTAGATTGTTATTTGTTGGTTTCTGAAAAGGGAACAGAATTGGGTTATTGGGACCCAGCATAGTGAAAAAGGGAGGGATATATAGATAATAAAATTGCTAATCTGTGGATTTTAGCGCAATCAACATCCATAAGAGATATGGTGCGGATGGCCAAATTCAGGAATTTGGCCACCTGCTCAGTGGTAGATTTACTGGAGCCCTGAAGTAGACTAATCAGGAGTGACTCAGGGGATCGTCCAGGGAGACGTTGCATAATAGGACATAATAGGTCTTTCCTTGCCTGTTGGTAAAAATTGCAATGGAAGAGCACATGCAGAATGGATTCCACCTCGATGTTATTACATGGGCAGTATCTGTTTTTGGATGGAATTTTCTTATATCTGCCCTCCAGCAACTTGGAGGGGAGGATGTTAAATCTTGCTAGGGTGAATGCCTTCCTGTATTTGGGAATGGTTAACCAACCCAGGTATGGCATTCCATCTTTGCAAGAAGGGACTGGGAGACCCAATGATTGGGGGGAACATGGTCCCCAGGCAGTTCCCTGGAGCTCTTGGTGGTCTATATCCAGAAATCTCTGTTTGGTGATCTGTTTAGCGCTGTCCAAGTCCAGCAGGAAAAAAGGGGATAGCCCTATTGAGGTTACTTTTTGCACCACTGCCCTAGACCAGTGAGATTCGGAGGGTTCTAACAGGACTTTGGTAACCAAGGAGTTGGAAGTGAGCGTTAAGTGATAGCGGAGCCAGCGTTACTATTAGGGATGTGCTCCGCTCCGATTAGGAGCGTAGAAGCAGTAGCGGATTGGCCTGCTCCGCCTTACCCAGAGGCGGAGTAGGAGCGGACCGCGGACCCCCTAGAAGCAAGGCGAAGAGAAGCGACCATTTTTCGGAGCTCCGAGTTCAGTCGGAGCGCTCCGGTCGCCATCTTGAAAACATTTCGCCATAGGATTGCATTGCGGCAAATAATCGCGCATAACTACGTTGTTTTTGAAGCTATCGTTCTGGAAATTCTTGTGCACAGAGAGTCGTGGATGGGGGTCATTTTGAGACCACTCTCACCTCTCTGCGTGCTGTGGTTCACGTGCAATATTTTTTTAAAAATCGGGTCAACCGCGGGGCTCAAACTGCGTTTCGGCTTTTCGCCCATAGGATTGCATTGAGGGAAAGAATCGGGGATAACTGGGGGGGGGTTTAAGCTATCGTTCTGAAAATTCTTGTGCACAGAGAGTCGTGGATGGGGGTCATTTTGAGACCACTCTCAACTTTCTGCATCGTACGGGTCGCGGGCTAGAAGTTTTTTAAAAATAGGGTCAACCGCGGGGCTCCGTTTCGGCTTTTCGCCCATAGGATTGCATTGAGGGAAAGAATCGGGGATAACTGGGGGGGGGTTTAAGCTATCGTTCTGAAAATTCTTGTGCACAGAGAGTCGTGGATGGGGGTCATTTTGAGACCACTCTCAACTTTCTGCGTGCTGTGGTTCACGTGCAATATTTTTTTAAAAATCGGGGTTTGGGTTTTTTTTATTTTTTTATTTTTATTTTTTTGGAAGCGATGACAGGCACATTCAACTCCCAATCCTGATGAGAATTGATCTCCTCAGAAAGCATCCTCCTCCAATCCCAGCGTTGGAGGGGGGACTAAGGCAGACCCACCCTGAGAACTTTCTGTTTTGTGTCTCTTTGTGGGTTGGCGTTCGTGGAGGGAACACTTAGTTAGTTAGTGCTCCTGCTTTGGACTTTGGAGATAGATTAGGATAGGTTTAGTTTGGCGTGTGTGTGTGTTTGTTTGCTTCTTTCTGACTTGTAGCTTAGTTTGCCCTGTGTTTTCCCCTTACTTTGATTTAATATAAACTTTATTTTTGAATTTTGGAGTGTGTGTTTGGGTTGGTTGGGTTGGTTGCCCCCCCCCCTTCCCTGTATTAAAGCCTGACTGTTCTGCTTTTGTGAAAGCTTTCTTTTGAAAGCATACACACAGTTTTTGTCCCATTTCCCTACATTTATATTCTTAAACATATTTTATTATATTCTTTCACATAGTCCATTAGTATATATTCTCATACATATTATATTAGTATTCATATTTTGTTCTTCTTATAGTAGTGGTTGGTTCTTTTCCCCCCTCCCCTCTCTTAAATCCTGATTGTGTTTCCTTCTATCTTCTATACCAAATATACCAAAAAAATTGGATTCTCTTTTTCTTCTCTGTGTAACTTCGACGGAGTGGGCTGCTTTTGTCAAGTTCAACAGGCAGCCACAGATTGAGCATTTTGGGGAAAGCATACGCACACCATTTCCCTATTCTTAAACATATTATTATTATATTCTTTGACATAGTCTTAGTAGTCTATTAGTATACATTCTCATACATATTATAGTAGTGGTTGGTTCTTTTCCCCCCTCCCCTCTCTTAAATCCTGATTGTGTTTCCTTCTATCTTCTATATACCAAATATACCAAAAAAATTGGATTCTCTTTTTCTTCTCTGTGTAACTTCGACGGAGTGGGCTGCTTTTGTCAAGTTCAACAGGCAGCCACAGATTGAGCATTTTGGGGAAAGCATACGCACACCATTTCCCTATTCTTAAACATATTATATTATATTCTTTGACATAGTCTTAGTAGTCTATTAGTATACATTCTCATACATATTAGTAGTAGTAGTATTCATATTTTGTTCTTGTTATAGTAGTGGTTGTCCCATTTCTTGTCCCATTTCCCTACATTTATTAGTAATATTCTTAAACATATTATTATATTCTTGTAGATATTCTTAGTAGTAGATATATATATATATATTAGTATATTCTCATACATATTAGTAGTAGTATATTTTATTGTTCTTGTCCCATTTCCCTACATTTAAACATATTATATCTTCTTATACATATTCTTAGTAGTACCTTATACATAGTATTAGTAGTATTAATATTTTGTTAGTCATCATGAAAAGAGGAAGCAGGCGTGCTGAAAGCAGCAAGGCTCAGTCTGCCAGCAGTAAGCAGGCTTCCTCTCCTCCTGTGAAACTCAAACGGGCAACTCCTTGGCTGACTGCTCCAAAACAGAAGCAGGACAAGCAGCAGGCAGAGCCACTCTCTTCTGCAACTTGTGCCCGGCGTTCTCTTTTTGAGGGTGGGAATGGGAAAAGTGCCCGTTTGCAAGAGGCACGTGGCAGCAGTGCCATTAGAGGAGGAGGAGTATCCCCAACTCCTTCATTCTCCTTTCAGCCCACGAGCCCGATGATGGACCTAGACGAGGTCCTCAGCACAGTGGAGGGGGGGGAGGAGGAGGAGGAGGCGGTGGGCCTCCAGGATGTGGGGGCTGAGGAGGAGCAGCAGCAGGCCGAGGCTCTCTCCCCAGTCTCATCCCACACCCCTGTTTCTGTGGCAACACCAGAGAGCTCAGGCGGGCAATTGGTGGTGTCACCACGGAAACGAAAGACAAGCATCGTGTGGGACCACTTTGAGTTGGGAGCGGATCCCCGCTTTGCTGTCTGTCGCCACTGCAAACTCAGCCTAAGCAGGGGTTCATCGACAGGGCATTATGGAACCAGCAGCATGAAGATGCATCTTAAGAGGCAGCACCAGTCGGTCTTGCTGGGGAAAGAGGCGGGCAAGGCGACTGGTTCCAGGGGAAAGCCGAAGGCGGCGGCTGCTGCTGCTGCTGCTGCTGCTGCTGCTGCTGGCACTTCCAGTCTCAGCTCTCCATCTCCCATCCCCACAAGGGTTAGGCAGGCAACCCTGCCGGAAATGGGGTGGGGGAAGTATGGAACCACAAGATGGCGTTTTCCAACGCCCTCCCAGATCACCACGTCAATCGGTGAGATGGTGGCGTTGGACGACCAGCCATTCAGCCTCGTCGACAACGCAGGCTTCAAGAGGCTGATGGCGCTTGTGGTGCCATACTACAAGCTGCCGTGTCGCACCACCCTGAGCAGGCGGGTGGTGCCTTCCCTGTACCGTTCCTGCAGGGAGTTAGTGCTGGGTCGTCTGTGCCAGGCAGAGGCACGGATGGTGCACTTCACCTCGGACATTTGGTCCAGCGAGGGCGGAGTGCACGCTTACCTGTCCCTGACGGCACACTGGTGGGCAGCCGTGGGGCAGGAAGGATCCAGCACTACAGGGACTGGCAAGGAGGGCTACTGCTGGGCCCTCCTCCACACGCAAGTGATGGACCAGTCCCACACGGCAGGGGAGATTACGGAGGCCATGAACCGCATGGTGGATGGGTGGCTAGCTGGGCAGAAGGTCACCCGCGGTTACATGGTCACGGACGGGGGAGCCAACATGGTGAAGGCGGTGCGCGACGGCGGATTCGAGGGCGTCCGCTGCATCGCGCACGTCTTGAACCTGGTGGTGAGGGATGGCCTTGGGATGGGCAGCAGCAAGCCCAACCTCGGTCCCCTGTCCGGGATCCGTAACCTCCTGGAGAGCTGCAGAAAGGTGGCAGGCCATTTCCACCACAGCGTCAAGGGCAGTCGCTTGCTGCGGGAGAAGCAGGAGGAGTTGAATCTCCCGCAGCACAGGCTAGTGCAGGATGTGGTGACACGCTGGAACTCCACCTACCTGATGCTGGAGCGGATGGTGGAGCAACAGCGTGCCATCCACGACTTGTTCAGGGTCAGGGACATGGGCGTCCACCACCTGGGCAAGCAGCAGTGGGACGCCATGTCCCAGCTGGTGGCGGTCCTCAAGCCGTTCCTGAACGCCACCGAGACCCTGAGCAAAAGCTCTGCCCTCCTCAGCCAGGTGATCCCTGTATGCAGGCATCTCCAGAAACAGATGGGCGACTTTCTGGAGTACAGGGATCCCGTCACCGGCAGGCGCTTCGAGCCCGAGGTCCGCGAAGCGGTGACTAGGCTGAGGGACGGCGTGACGCGGAGGCTGGAGCCCATCCAAACCGACAGGGTCCACATGTTGGCAGCCATGTGCGACCCTCGTGTGAAGGATGGGCTTTGTGGGCCAAATAGCAGGCAGCACTGGGTGGAAACGCTGGTGGGCGAAGTGCGGGCGGCATGGGCCAAGAGGGTGGGGCAGAGTGAGGCAGAGGAGCAGGCCACCCCTCCCCGCAGCAGCACCAGCAGCACCAGCAGCAGCCTCACCTGCATCCCTCCCAGCAGCAGCACAGGCGAGGGGTATTGGGAAGAGGCTCTGCACACCGTGTTTGGGCAGAGACCCTCCCCAGCCACCAGCCAGGATGACGCTGCAACCACCGTGCAGCGTTACCTGTCAGAGCCCATCGAGGACTCCTCCATGGACCCCCTGGCCTACTGGTCATCCCGTTTTCAGATTTGGCCGGACCTGGCGCGGGTGGCCATGGATCGACTCAGCTGCCCACCCACCAGTGTTCCAAGCGAGAGGGTGTTCTCTATGGCGGGCGACATAGTGACCCCTCACCGCTCTCGCTTGGAGCCGGACTTGGTGGAGCAGCTGGTCTTTCTGAAGGGCAATCTCCCCCTGCTGGGATACCCCACCCTCAAGCCCTCGTGGGAGTGACAGGCAGGCTCCCTTTAATTCCACCCCTCCTTGGGTTGGCAGGCACACTACAGTTCAGGCAGGCTGGTTTTTTCTCTGTAGGCACTAGGCAGAGTTTGTCACCGTGCGTGTGTGTGACTGACTGTGAGGGCAAAGCACCGCACTTGAGTTCATTTCATTTCTGTGGCGTCCGGTACAGCTTAGTCAACTCATCCGGATAGTTTTCCACCCAGTTCCAAAAGACTCCATTTATTTATTTATTTATTTATTTATTTATTTAATTAATTACATTTATATACCGCCCCACAGCCAAAGCTCTCTGGGCGGTTTACAACCGTTTGTCCATGATTGACTGCACGTTTAGGTGAGGTGCAAGCAGGGGGCAAGGCAATGCCTGGCACCACCACCACCACTAGCCAGGCTGCCTCTCTCCAGCAGTCCACGGGTCGCCCTTTGGAGTGCCCTGGGAGTGGAAGACGTACTCCCTGATCCAGAAGTATGGTTTTTTGAGAAGCAAACAGGCGAGTCCTCGCCTTTGAGAAGCAACCTTTCACTTGAACTCACGGAAGTCATTGACTTCAGCACAGCCACTACATAGAGGCTGTGGACCTCTGGGTGACTCCATCAGTGTGCTGATTTTGAGAAGCAACCTTTCACTGAAACTCATTCACTTCCCCAATTGAGGGTGAGGGAGGTTACACTCCAGCAGTCCACGGGTCGCCCTTTAGATAGCTCGGGGATCAAATGGAGTCCTTGATCTGTGTGCTGATTTTGAGAAGCAACCTTTCACTGAAACTCATTCACTTCCCCAATTGCGGCTGGTACTCCAACAGTCCACCGAACGCCCATAGCACAGCCACTTAGTGCATAGGGACAGTTTAAGTTTCCTCCTGAGAAGTGAGCACTCACTTCAACTCATGACAGCCATTGACTTCACCACAGCCACTACTGCGGATGCTGTGGTCCTCCAGGATGTGGGGATAAGTAGCAGTCGCTGGTCGAGCTTCTCTCCCCAGTCTCATATGGAGCAATTTTGAGCTCTCACTTCGACTTCAAGTTCAGACACTTGAGCACAGCCCCTACGGTGGAGGCACAGCTGGCCGTGCCTCTCTCCCCAACCACTGACTGCACAGGGACAGTTTAAGTTTCCTCCTGAGAAGTGAGCACTCACTTCAACTCATGACAGCCATTGACTTCACCACAGCCACTACTGCGGATGCTGTGGTCCTCCAGGATGTGGGGATAAGTAGCAGTCGCTGGTCGAGCTTCTCTCCCCAGTCTCATATGGAGCAATTTTGAGCTCTCACTTCGACTTCAAGTTCAGACACTTGAGCACAGCCCCTACGGTGGAGGCACAGCTGGCCGTGCCTCTCTCCCCAACCACTGACTGCACAGGGACAGTTTAAGTTTCCTCCTGAGAAGTGAGCACTCACTTCAACTCATGACAGCCATTGACTTCACCACAGCCACTACTGTGGATGCTGTGGTCCTCCAGGATGTGGGGATAAGTAACAGTCGCTGGTCGAGCTTCTCTCCCCGGTCTCGTCCCACCCCTCTTCCGCTGTAACCCTGTCTTTGAGAAGCAAGCTGTCACTTCAACTCATGGACTTCCCCTATGTGCGGGTGGTACTCCAGTAGTCGACCGATCGCCCATAGCACAGCCACTTAGTGCGTAGGGACAGTTTAAGTTTCCTCCTGAGAAGCAAGCTGTCACTTCAACTCATGGACTTCCCCTATGTGCGGGTGGTACTCCAGGTGTCCACCGATCGCCCATACCACAGCCACTTTGTGTGTACGGACAGTTTAATTTTCCTGAGAAGTGAGCACTCACTTCAACTCATGGACTTCCCCAATTGCGGCTGGTACTCCAACAGTCCACCGAACGCCCATATCACAGCCACTTAGTGCATAGGGACAGTTTAAGTTTCCTCCTGAGAAGTGAGCTTTCACTTCGACTCATGACAGCCATTGACTTCACCACAGCCACTTCTCGGTGGATGCTTTGTTCCACCAGGATGTGGGTGAGGAGGATTAGTTGCAGCAGCTGGCCGAGCGTCTCTCCCCAGTCTCGCAATTCAAGTTATCTGAGAAGTGAGCTTTCACTTCGACTCATGGACTTCCCCTATGTGTGGGAGGTACTCCAGCAGTCGACCGATCGCCCATAGAACAGCCACTTAGTGTGTACGGACAGTTTAATTTTCCTGAGAAGTGAGCACTCACTTCAACTCATGAAACTCATGAAAGCCATAGACTTCCGATGCAACCTCTCTCTCCTCAGTCTCATCCTCTTCCTCTTCCCCTTCTGCTGTAACCCGTCTTTGAGAAGCAAGCTTTCACTTAAACTCATCATTCACTTCCCCAACTGAGGGAGGTAAAGTCCAGCAGTCCACGGGTCGCCCTTTGGAGTGCCCTGGGAGTGGAAGACGTACTCCCTGATCCCGAAGTATGGTTTTGAGAAGTAAGCTGTCACTTGAACTCATGAGCCTCTGTGCAAAAGCTGTCCTTGTGTGTGTGGTTGTGAGTGTTACTGCAGCTGCCTGTCTCGCTGCGAAAATGAAACAGGCAAGTCCTCGCCTTTGAGAAGCAACCTTTCACTTAAACTCATGGAAGTCATTGACTTCAGCACAGCCACTACGTAGAGGCTGTGGACCTCTGGGTGACCCGATCAGTGTGCTGATTTTGAGAAGCAACCTTTCACTGAAACTCATTCACTTCCCCAATTGCGGCTGGTACTCCAGTAGTCCACCGAACTCCCATAGCACAGCCACTTAGTGCATAGGGACAGTTTAAGTTTCCTCCTGAGAAGTGAGCACTCACTTCAACTCATGACAGCCATTGACTTCACCACAGCCACTACTGCGGATGCTGTGGTCCTCCAGGATGTGGGTGAGGATTAGTCGCAGCAGCTGGTCGAGCTCCTCTCCCTGGTCTCATATGGAGCAATTTTGAGCTCTCACTTCGACTCCAAGTTCAGACACTTGAGCACAGCCCCTACGGTGGAGGCACAGCTGGCCGTGCCTCTCTCCCCAACCACTGACTGCACAGGGACAGTTTAAGTTTCCTCCTGAGAAGTGAGCACTCACTTCGACTCATGACAGCCGTTGACTTCACCACAGCCACTTTGTGTGGGATGCTGTGGTCCTCCAGGATGTGGGGATTAGTAGTAGCCACTGGTCGAGCTTCTCTCCCCGGTCTCGTCCCACCCCTCTTCCGCTGTAACCCTATCTTTGAGAAGCAAGCTGTCACTTCAACTCATGGACTTCCCCTATGTGCGGGTGGTACTCCAGTAGTCGACCGATCGCCCATAGCACAGCCACTTAGTGCGTAGGGACAGTTTAAGTTTCCTCCTGAGAAGTCAGCACTCACTTCAACTCATGACAGCCATTGACTTCACCACAGCCACTTCTCGGTGGATGCTTTGTTCCACCAGGATGTGGGTGAGGATTAGTAGCAGAAGCTGGTCGAGCTTCTCTCCCCAGTCTCATATGGAGCAATTTTGAGCTCTCACTTCGACTCCAAGTTCAGACACTTGAGCACAGCCCCTACGGTGGAGGCACAGCTGGCCGTGCCTCTCTCCCCAACCACTGACTGCACAGGGACAGTTTAAGTTTCCTCCTGAGAAGTGAGCACTCACTTCGACTCATGACAGCCGTTGACTTCACCACAGCCACTTTGTGTGGGATGCTGTGGTCCTCCAGGATGTGGGGATTAGTAGTAGCCACTGGTCGAGCTTCTCTCCCCGGTCTCGTCCCACCCCTCTTCCGCTGTAACCCTATCTTTGAGAAGCAAGCTGTCACTTCAACTCATGGACTTCCCCTATGTGCGGGTGGTACTCCAGGTGTCCACCGATCGCCCATAGAACAGCCACTTAGTGTGTACGGACAGTTTAATTTTCCTGAGAAGTGAGCACTCACTTCAACTCATGACAGCCATTGACTTCACCACAGCCACTACTGCGGATGCTGTGGTCCTCCAGGATGTGGGTGAGGATTAGTCGCAGCAGCTGGTCGAGCTCCTCTCCCTGGTCTCGTCCCACCCCTCTTCCGCTGTAACGCCCTCTTTGAGAAGCAAGCTGTCACTGAAACTCATGAAAGCCATAGACTTCCGAAGCAACCTTTCACTTCAACTCATTGACTTCCCCTTTGAGAAAAAGCTAAGCTCCAGTAATGCACCGTTTTTCCGTGGGACAGCTCTCTTTCGAGAAGCTGCACTGCATATGCAGCAGTGCCATGGCTTTGAGAAGCCGAGACCCATCCCAGCCACCGGGAACCGGAGGAAAACTCCAGCAGTCCACGGGTCACCCTTTAGATAGCTCGGGGATCAAATGGAGTCCTTGATCTGTGTGCTGATTTTGAGAAGCAACCTTTCACTGAAACTCATTCACTTCCCCAATTGTGGCTGGTACTCCAACAGTCCACCGAACTCCCATAGCACAGCCACTTAGTGCATACTAGGGACAGTTTAAGTTTCCTCCTGAGAAGTCAGCACTCACTTCGACTCATGACAGCCATTGACTTCACCACAGCCACTTTGTGTGGGATGCTGTGGTCCTCCAGGATGTGGGGATTAGTAGTAGTCACTGGTCGAGCTTGTCTCCCCGGTCTCGTCCCACCCCTCTTCCGCTGTAACCCTGTCTTTGAGAAGCAAGCTGTCACTTCAACTCATGGACTTCCCCTCAGAGAAAAAGCTAAGCTCCAGCAGTCCACCGATCTCCCGTAGCACAGCCACTACATTTCCTGAGAAGTGAGCTCTCACTTCAACTCGTCTTGTAGTGCGCCCGCCGAGTTGAGCACAGCCACTACAGTGGAGGCGCCTGCCCGCCTGCCTGGGAGCCATCCTTGTGAGGTAGCTGGATCTGCTGGGACTGACTCCCCCACAGATCTATGGCTTACTTGTGCAAGGTACCAGCTTTTCTGGGCCCGCCAACCCATGCCTGCCTGCCTGTCTGCCCGCCTCCCCCGGGGTGCTGCTGTGGTGGGGCATCTGCCAGGACTGACTCCTCGCCTGCTCTGCCCGCCTGGTGCCTGGGAGATGGGCTTTGCGGTTCGTGGCCAGCACCCTCCGGCACGCTTGCTCCCAGTCGTCCTCCTCTGTGCCCCTCAAGGCGTAACTGCTGGCTTAGAAAGAAACAACCAGCCATCTTTGCCTCACTTTGCGCCCACTTATGGGTTGGTTTGCTATGCGTTAGTGCTCAAGCCATCCTTGCGGCACTACAATGCATGCTGCCTGCCTGCTTTCCCTCCCTTCTCCCCTTCCCGCCTTGCAGCGATGGTGTATGTGTCTTGCTTTGACTAAGGGGAGAAGTCCTTCCTGCGCTCACTTAGACTTTATCAAATTCAATAATCCCTTTTTCAAATGTGCCAGAAGATTTAGGGTTATCTCGTGGCATGTTGGGATTGCCTTGGAACTGGCCCCATTGAGCTGTCTGCAATTGCAACTTTAAATCCCTGACATACTGGAGTGTTCAAATTTCAAAAGTTCCCCTAACATCAGGGGATGATGGGATTGCCTTGAAACTTGGTGTCCATGGGGACACATGGGTAAGCTGTCATGGGACCAAAGGATAGGTTTCTAACGTGCAAATTGACGTAGTTGTAGAATGGGACTTGATTTGGGGTGAGTTAAAAAGTTTAAGCCGCGCCAAAAATCAGGGGATGATGGGATTTGCTTGCAACTTGGCGTGCATGTGGACACATGGATAAGCTGCCCTGGTGCCGAGTTTGAGGTTTCTAACATGCAAATTGACGGAGCTATCCCAAGGGGTGTGAATGGGGTGCCCGATTTTCATAAATTCCCCAAAAATCAGGGGATGATGGGATTGCCTTGAAACTTGGCGTGCATGTGGACACGTGGATAAGCTATCATGGTGCTGAGTTTGAGGTTTCTAACGTGCAAATTGACGTAGTTGTAGAATGGGACAATTTGGGGTGAGTTAAGCCATGCCAAAAATCAGGGGATGATGGGATTTGCTTGCAACTTGGCGTGCATGTGGACACATGGATAAGCTGCCCTGGTGCCGAGTTTGAGGTTTCTAACATGCAAATTGACGGAGCTATCCCAAGGGGTGTGAATGGGGTGCCCGATTTTCATAAATTCCCCAAAAATCAGGGGATGATGGGATTGCCTTGAAACTTGGCGTGCATGTGGACACGTGGATAAGCTATCATGGTGCTGAGTTTGAGGTTTCTAACGTGCAAATTGACGGAGCTATCTAAAGGGGTGTGAATTAGGGTTATGGGAGGTGCGTTAGAGGGTAGAGCCGCGCCAAAAATCAGGGGATGATGGGATTTGCTTGCAACTTGGCGTGCATGTGGACACATGGATAAGCTGCCCTGGTGCCGAGTTTGAGGTTTCTAACATGCAAATTGACGGAGCTATCCCAAGGGGTGTGAATGGGGTGCCCGATTTTCAAAAATTCGCCAAAAATCAGGGGATGATGGGATTGCCTTGAAACTTGGCGTGTGTGTGTATACGCCCATGAGGTGTCATGGTGCCAAACGTGAGGTTTCTAACTTCAACGGAAAAAAAGTTGTTTACTTTTTTAGCTTTCAATGCAACCCTATGGGGGGGCAAAAACGGAGCTCCGGATCCGGATCCGGAGCTCCGAGCGGAGCGGAGCGGAAGTGGGCGGAGCGGGGGCGGGGCGGAGCGACCCGCTCCGAAAAATGGCGGATCTGCAAGTGAAGCGGAGCGGGGGGTCCGTGCACACCCCTAGTTACTATTGTTTTAAAAGCAGGAAATGATCTTTATTGTTGCAGAATTAAGCATCTACATACCTTTGTATACTTTAAAATGTGTGGAACTATGTATACGTGTGGATGTGGGTATGCTTCTACAAATTAAACCTCTACTCAACGAGCACTGAAAGTTGGCAATATGAAAAATATGGGTTATACCTGGTCCTCTTTTCCTTCACAGGCTGCTGTTAGGAAGGTACATGTCATCTATTTTTTTATAAGGAAGTGAGATTTGTGAAATGTTCAGTCTCAAAGGTCAATTTGGGGAAAGTGACATCGACAAAGACCGGAGCAGTCAGTCAACAACCTAACCTTAAAATAACCCCCCAGGCACCATTACATTTGCCTCAGGAATATTCTGGGGAAACAGATGTTGCTGCAGGACTTGCAAAGGGAAAATGTAAATGTTCAAGGAACTTTTACATCAGAGAGTTCAGCCCTGGAAACGTATTAGCAATTAAAGTTTTAATCAAGATTGTCTTTTCCAAAGGACAAGGGGTGAGATGGAAATCACACATAGGATGGTTTTAATAAGTAAAAGTTTGTAGGGATGTTATTTCCAGCACCAAAAGCCAGAAATGAGGGTTTGGAACTAGCAGCATTAGAAATGAACTACAAATTGGGTTTGTAGATCCAAATTCCTGTAACTGGGTGGCATGTTTTGTGAGAAGTGACAAGATCTGGAAAGCAACTATTTTGAAATTCTGTTATTTGCTCATCTCCTACTCACCTCAGTAAGAGTGTAATGGAAAACTCCTGATGATTTCTGAGAGCAAGACAAATTTCTTAGCCTTGCAGTCCTAGAATAAAATTTTTAGACTTATAACCCTGACCTTTGATTCCTTTCAGAAGGCACTTTTCCACAGCAGAGGAAATAGAAAAAATCTCTGGAAAGCTCTCTTTCATATGTAACTCAATCAGACTGATCTATTTAGCCAGGATAAGTCAATTTTATAGTAGGGCTGTGCACGGACACACACACCCCGAACCGCTTTGTGGCCCGATCTGCAACTTTCGGATCAGGCCGGCTTGAGGCCTGGGCCTCAGCTGAAGTCGTCGCCGGACCACAACGGAGGCAGGTAAGCCCCCTCCCCCTACTCCCTTACCTGGCTCCACCGCCACCACCACACAGACTGTCTGGCCAGGCCTCAGTTGAAGCCTGCGCCAGACCGCAACGGACACAGGTAAAAACCTCTGCCCCCTTACCTGGCTCCGCTGCTGTCGCCGCATGGACTACGGTGGCGGCACCAGGTAAGTCCCCCTCCAGATGGAGCTCCAGATGGAGGTGAACCGCTTCGCCTCGATCTGCAGCTCCCCTGATGCAATCCGGATCTGCCTTTGGTGGAGGTGGATCGGGTGGCTCCACTCTGGATTCACAATCTGAATTGGAGTGGAGCACAGCTCTATTTTATAGTGTGATTCTAGCTTTATTCTTTCAATGGCACTTATAATGGTTATTTCTGATGTTTATGGCTGCCTTCAATGCCCTATTGAAAGCTTGCCTACCTAACCAGTTACTTCTTATTACTAAGGTCCATCCTGCACTCCATTTATGTTCCCACAGCAAAAACGTAGCTTCTAAACAAAGGGTTACTATCATTGTCACTGCTACAATTAAGTTCCATGTTACCTGCAATGCCCATTTCACTGGAGATGAATAAATAAAGCATAAAGAAGAGAGCACCTAGTAACTGTTTGTCGTCCCCCCCTCTTTTCTACCTTCTGAAACAGAAGTGTTGAAGCTCTGTAGGGCTTCATTCCAGTGGTGGGCAGAGATGAAGGTAAAAAGTGTAGGGCCAAAACACAAAATAACACCCAACATAGTTTAGCTTAAAGCTCTTCAACCTTTTAGAATGGGGAACCAATGGTGCAAACCTGGAACACTGCCAAACAATTGTTGGGTAGGAGAAAAGGGGGTGGGGGCAGGGGAAGGGGTGGGGCCCTCAGTGGATTTGGCCCCCAGGTGGGCTAGATTTGGCCCATGGGCCTGAGGTTCACTACCCCTGTTCTAGAGTTTGGCCAAGATCCAAAGATCCTGTTCCCATAATGCATCAGCCATTGCCATAGAAACATGACTTTCAGCCTTTCTTTTGGTATCCCACAAGCCAACCAAGGCCATTTCTCTCTAGTATTGGACAACTGGTTTTTTTTTTCCCCCTTGTTGTTTGGTAAGTAAAAGTTTACTTTAGACTTTGGTGCTGGCATTGTGAGAGGTACTGGAAAGAGATTCCAAGAAAAGCAGGTTGGGAGGGAGCAGTGCTGCCCAGGTGGCTGGCAGGTTAGGAACAGTCAGGGCTTCAGCTAGGGATGCCGGAGAATTTTGAGGCAGATTAAAAATTATTTATTCATTTATTTATTTATTACATTTCTATACCGCCCAATAGCTGGAGCTCTCTGGGCAGTTCACAAAAATTAAAAACATTCAAAGTATAAAACAACAGTATAAAACCATAATATAAAATACAATATAAAAGCTCAACCAGATAAAAACAGCAGCAATGCAAAATTACAAATTTAAAACCATGTTATTTAAAATTTATAGATTGTTAAAATGTTGGGAGAATAAAAAGGTCTTCACCTGGCGTCTAAAAGCATATAATGTAGGTGCCAAGCGAACCTCCTTAGGGAGCTCATTCCACAGCCGGGGTGCCACAGCAGAGAAGGCCCTCCTCCTTGTAGCCACCTGCCTCACTTCCTTTGGCAGGGGCTCACGGAGAAGGACCCCTGAGGATGACCTTAGGGTCCGGGCAGGTACATATGGGAGGACGCGTTCCTTCAGATAACCTGGCCCCAAGCCGTTTAGGGCTTTAAATGTTAATACCAGCACCGCACCTGGACTGGCAGCCAATGAAACTGGAAAAGGACTGGCGTAATGTGGTCTCGTCGGCCAGTCCCTGTTAGTAAGCGTGCTGCCGTGTTTTGCACCAGTTGAAGTTTCTGGACCGTTTTCAAAGGCAGCCCCACGTATAACGCATTGCAGTAATCCAAACGAGAGGTTATCAGAGCATGGATAACTGTAGCTAAGCTATCTCTGTCCAGATAAGGGCGCAGCTGGTATATCAGCCTGAGCTGATAAAAGGTGCTCTTTGCCACTGAGTTCACCTGTGCCTCAAGTGACAGTTCTGGATCCAAGAGCACCCACAAACTACGGACCCGATCCTTTAGGGGGAGTGCAACCCCGTCCAGGACAGGGCAAACATCACCTTGCCGGACAGAAGAACCACCCGCTAACAGTACCTCCGTCTTGTCTGGATTGAGTTTCAGTTTATTAGCCCTCATCCAGTCCATTACCGTGCCCAGGCACTGGTTCAGAACAGCCACTGCCTCACCTGGGTTTGATGAAAAGGAAATGTAGAGCTGGGTATCATCTGCATATTGATGACACCTCAGTCCACATCTCCGGATAACCTCCCCCAGCGGCTTCATGTATATGTTAAACAGCATAAATGAGTTTGTTTATTTATTTATAATATTTATATACCGCTCCCCATTAAAAATTTCAGAGCGGTGTACAAGATAAAATAAAATAAAAACAGAATAAAACACTTTAAAATAGATTTTAAAAGAAGCAAAATGTACAGTGAACCATGGCTGGTCATTAAGGAAAGGCTTCCTGGAAAAATGACGTTTTCAGGAGGCGCCAAAAGGAATACAAAGTTGGCACCTGCCTGACCACCAGAGACAGGGAATTACATAGGAGGGGGGCCACCACGCTGAAGGCTCTTCCCCTTGTGGACTCCAATCAGAGGATGAGTCTATCTGGAACCACCAGGAGCATGCCCTCAGATGACCTCAGTGTCTCCCCTGTCAACCCCGCAGGTTGATAGGGGAGAAGGCGCTCTCTCAGGTATCCTGGTCCCAAATTGTTTAGGGCTTTGTACACAAGTACAAGAATCTTAAACCTGGTTCAGTAGCGAATAGGCAGCCCATGCAGTTCCCTCAGCAGAGGAGTTACATGCTGGAAAGGGGCAGCTCCAGGCAAAAGCCAAGCTGCAGCATTCTGCACTAGCTCCAGCTTCCGGAGCAGCTTTAAGGGCAGCCCCACAAAGAGCGCATTGCAATAATCCAATCTTGAGGTTACCAATGTCTAAAAATCTGACCTGTAGAATCTGCTGTGGAGCGGCCTCCCCAGGCCACACAGAGTCTGCAGACTTTTGGATAATTGATTTTTTTTTACTTTCCCGAATTTACACAAATTCATTCACAGGAAAATACATATGTTTCTGCTGAGACATAAAGCAAGCTGGAACGGGTGTCCATACTCTATATATTATGTACTAACATAAATTATGTAAATTGTTGCAAACTTTTTAATGGAATTATTTGCATACTTTCCCACATAGAGGGGGAAAATGACTCTGTCTTGAGTGGACACCAGAATGTATGACAGAGCACAATCCATGAAACACACATGGGATGGATTTCACGAAATCCAAACATCCCTAGCTTCAGTACATGAAAAAGGGCTTCTCGTAGATGTGCTGTTCACACCAGAGATGCTGCTTACACTGACTCCAACTGCTTCATACCAAATGTAGGGTAAAGAGTAAGGGATGCGAAAACAATCCATCAGAGGGGAGAACATAACATATAAGACATCATGGCATCATGATGCCATACTACCATTCCCAAGATGCACTTTGTTGACACACAGTTCATATAGGCACAACAAGATCTTGGAAAGATGGAGAACTTTCATCCAAGATTGTACAGAAGAATTTGTAATTTGAACAGAAAACTAGAATTTCTGTTGGGATAAATTCCCCCATCACTAATGACACTGCAGTGTTCCTTTTACCATTTATCACCCACCAGTCGCCACCACATCTCCTTGACTCTAGGTTTCTCTTCCCTCATCATCACCTCTTCTCCACTCATCCATCCTTGTTACTGGGTGTGTTTCCCACTTGCTGCCTCACTCATTTTGACACACATTTGATGGCTCACCCTGCATGTAATTTGAGAACATATTTTGTTGGCTCATTTCCTTGTGGTGCTGGTGTTCCTTTATGTCTCTAGCCATTTCTACACCAGCTCACAAATGCAGGCTGGTCATGGCCAAACCCCTGTGGGTCCAAATGATGCACAGGGACTCCCAGAGGCAGGGGGAAGAGCAAGGTTTTCCCAGGAATAAATAATCCCTGGGAAAATCCAATTCTTCCTGTAGTCTCAGGATCGTCCCAAGACTGCAGGAGGTGTGTCCACCTGTCCTGGCTTCTTCCCTCCTCCCCGCAAGTAGTAGGGAGCAATAGTGGGAAGGAGCTGGGCTGGGAGGAATTGGGGGTGGGGGGAGAGTGGTTGTGCCTTTTTCTTTTCCTTGAGTATGGAAAAGCTCCTGTGACTTTTTTTAAAAAAAATGGCCACCTCCACTCATGTGATGTCCCTCCTCCCACCCTCGTGTGGCCCATCACACTGGCCATTTGGACATGGGGGACGATCCCGGAAAGAGGTAAGTCTGGGATCACCCCCCTCCCTCCCTCCCTCTACACTGGGCTGGTATGGAAATGGCCTCTCTCAACATGTCAGGTTCAAATGGCTAGATTTGGAAAGCTCTGCAAAATGGTGAGCTTGGAGCTTTACTGCTTCTTTGACCGTGATGATGAGTTGTTCTCTCAGGTGAAAGCATCCCAAGCTGACTTCTGAAGAAAACCCCAAAGGATTTATCTGGCTTTCCAAAAAGTACTAGAAACAGCTGTTAGCTCTTCCCACAGAAACAGAAGATGGTAAAAAAGCCTTAGGGTTCTAACATATGACATGTATATTTTGGTCTGAAGCTATTTATGTATCTTCTGCCTAGGGGACCTTTGTCCTTCTGCATGATTGCAATAGGAATGGTTTCCCCCCCTAAATAAATACTATTGTTTATACAGCTCTTTTCTCCAATTAAACATTTAACTGTCTCAGATGAGAGCAGAAGTATGTTTATAGGGGAGGGAGATTAAGACCACTAAGTAGGATCTCAGTAACATAATTCTTCAAAAGAAAACAAAAACAGAGTGTCTCCTACTCAACACAGTCCTCTGATCTATACCTGCATCTTCCCCAGCAAGCACGTCTTGGGTGGAGAGCAGCACTTGCCAGCAGGAAGCAGGGGGGAAAACACTACACATGTGCATGGCACACGTGCAATGTGAAGTGCGGGAGGGGCAAGGCCTATAAAAGCAGGCCCTACCTCTTCTTTCAGCCTCTTTCATTTCCAGCTCCCACTGACCCTCCCTGTAGCCAGCATGGGATTAGCCAGTCATTTCCTTTGAAGGGGCCAAATAGGACTTTTTCCTGCCACCGATTGGCTTTTGTGTATAGGATTTTTACCTACTTCATAATGGATTTATTAATGGAGGTTGGGGAAATAAGTTGATTGGAATGGGCAGGGGTTTGTGGAAATTTAGGATATCAGAATCAGAATAGGTTTGGTGAGCATTCAATGGCACCTTTAAGGTGACTGGCAAGTTCAGAGGCCCTGCTCCTTGGGGACTGTGCAGCTCGCATGTCAGGATACAGCTTGCCTTTGGGGACTTTCCTATCTCACCTACTCAGAACTGTGTGGCACCAGACATGCGTGATATAGGGTGGTCTCTCCCTACTTATATGGAAGTGTAGCTTAAGAAAGGGGTCAGGTTTTACCCGACTCCTGACTTTGGCAGAGAGGCTCACCCATAAGACAGGCTAGTAGCCTGTAGAAATGTTAATAAATTCCCACACTTTCACATGCAGATCCAGGGAGAAATTAAGCAAAAATGAGAAATGAGGTAAGAATGGTAACTTTCATAGTGGTGATCAGCAAGGTGACAGCTCTTTTGGATCAGCATCCATTCAGACATCGTTGTAGGTAAGACTATTCACAATACGATGACAGTAACAGCCACAAACCCATCGGAACATGAAAACTCACAATTTCCTATACATTCACACACCAGTCATTAAACGGATACAGGGTTGTTAATTATGCAGCGTTAGTTTCTTTCGAAAAGAACAAGCTGCAAATGACAAGTTGTGCTTCAGGTCAAAAAGCAAATGTCGCAGACAATAGTGCAAGCACAGCACAAATATAAACTCCCACAGACACACACGCAGAGTCAGAGGCACAGGAGTGAGGACAAGGAAGTTTGTTAAATTGCCTGTTTGGGAACGAGGTCCACTAAAGGTCAAATTCTTTAATTGAAACAAGAATGGCTGAAAAAATAATAATGCACTCTGTGGTTCTGCTGATTGCTTATATGACCCTACAAAAGCATCTGGATGAACTTTCTGTCCAGTCAACTTGGCATTTAATCTTCAGATCAGCAGCTTCTTTACTTGCCAGTGTGCAATGACATCTCTTTGGAATGTGGTGAGAATCCATTCGAAGTCCTCTTCATGTGCCTTCTCCCCACCATGCTCATTCAGTGCCTGGGGAGGGGCAGAGCAGGGGAATAAGATCATGGCAATTGAGCCAACTGTCTTCCACACATCCAATGATTCCATCCTTGACATCTATTCATTAGGTGGAATGTAAGTGTAAGTCATGAAGGGTCCCATTGCTATCAAATGCATTAGACTCTGCCTTCCAAGGGAGTGGATGGAGGAGGAGGAAAGAGTTCCAAGAAAGTCAAAAGAGAAAGATGTACAAGTACAAATAGGATTGTTACACTGATTGGGTGATGATTAACATATCTATCTATCTATCTGTTTGGGGGGTGAGTGTGGGTGTGGGTGTGGATGAATTATTCTTTTATTATATATATTAACATATAATAAATACTTAACTCTGCTTCTTCTGTGCCTTAACTATACTTACTACCTACTGGACTGTTGAAGCGTAAGGGAAGGAAAAGCACCCAGGCAGTTAACCCACATCAATAAGGGACACAACTGGTAAGAGCTACTGAAAAATACTATTAATCCTTACATAAGAACAGGTCCAGATTTCATCTTGTGTCAAATCATTATGATCCTGTCATGGTAACACCATATCTCTCTTGTGTAATTATACCTTGTAGGACACACAATGACATTTCTTGCAGTATTTTGGATAATGTGGAATAAAAAGTGAGAAACAACACCATGAAAGCACTATATGGAATGTGTAATGTTCCCCAATAGTTATCAGTGCACTTCAATACCATGATAAAGCAGTAGTGTAGATCAAGCTCAGGACTAAGCATATGCAACTGGATGTATATTAGACCTATACTCTCAATCATACACAGGGTCTATTCTCTTATGTTCAACCCAACACAGAGAAGTTAGGACAGGACTGAAAGCTGAACTCAGGTCTCAGGTGGGGCTAGTGGGTGACCTCACTCTTCTCCACATGATAACTGTAATGTGTGGAGGATAGTGAGAGAAATAATGGGTCTGTGGGCTCTTGTTTTGTTGTTTATTCGTTCAGTCATTTCCGACTCTTCGTGACTTCATGGACCAGCCCACGCCAGAGCTTTCTGTCGGCCGTTGCCACCCCTAGCTCCCCCAAGGTCAAGTCTGTCACCTCCAGAATATCATCCATCTATCTTGCCCTTGGTCGTCCCCTCTTCCTTTTGGCTTCCACTTTCCCTAGCATCAGCCTCTTCTCCAGGGTATCCTGTCTTCTCATTATGTGGCCAAAGTACTTCAGTTTTGCCTTTAATACCATTCCCTCAAGTGAGCAGTCTGGCTTTATTTCCTGGAGTATGGACTGGTGCTCTACAAATGTCATATTTTGTGTGGGAATTGCCAGGCGCAGAGTGCAGGGGATGAGCATAATCTCCAATACTGTCATCAATTTTGCATCCCGTGGAAAAAAACCAATGTTCATTCTCATGATCACATAATGATGTCATGTGCCAGAGAAGTATTGAGCCTCCTGTTAATGAAGCAATGAGGTTTGGATGGCAGGGTTTAGTACCACTGGTTTGAGCGCTAGTGTAGCTAGTTCAGGAGAGGCCAGGCTTCAGGCTTGAGAGGTCTACTTTATTTTTACAGATCCGAAAACTGGAGCAAGGTGCAAAATGGTGGTTCAGGGGCAGAATCAATTCCTTATTGAACCCCATGAGCCATACTCTAAATGACATGCATACACAAATACACTTCTATATCTGAGTTACTACAGTCTAATTAGACAGAAATATGGCTACTGCTAAATAATTAGGAGTGAAGGCCCTTGCTAATCTACTGCAAATAACACAGACATCTATCAGTTGGTTTCAATCTACCTTCTGCATATCCCTGGTTTAGTAGATAACAGTATATTGGACATGATCTTTTGAGACCTGACTCCACCACAAACCTCACCACATTAACTGACCTTCACATTAATTGACTAATTTATCTCATAGGCTTCCTGTAGAGAAGAAGGAGATAATTCCCCAGACAAGATTAGGTATTTTGTTTTACATTGTTGTTGGCTGCCTTGAACTTTTTAAAGGAAGGATGGGATGCAAATGTTTCAAATAACATATCTCCTTGAACAAAAGGTGGAGTACAACTGTAACAGATACACATGATACCCTTATGCATCAATCCTATATACACTTACTTGGATTGGGAGCAAGTCCCATGGAATTGTGCTGGTTATTTCTTCATCATTTTTTTCCCCATTCTCATTCTCTTTACACCAGTAGCACAAATGTGAGAGCTAGGAACTCACGTACTGCAATTGCATCAATTTCTATTAACAGAGAAATAGCAGTGCAATGATGTCAGCACTGTAGCCATCTCCCCGGCTAAAAAAAGTGCTAGCTATTCCTATGAGCTTTTATACAGTATAACCAACTGGATCCTTAGGTTTAAGATGTACAATTTGTTCTGTTTGGTACTTTCATTTTTTTTTTTTTTATCTTACCCACTACCACTGAGATTTCCAGTTCTATTAGGCATTACCCATTTTGTATACTAGGGTCCATAGGAGTTCAGTGTTTTGCATGAAAAGGTTCCAGGTTCAATCCCCAGCATCTCCAAGTAGGGAGACTGGGAAAGTGTCCTGCCAGAAGTCCTGGAGAGTTGCTGCCAGTCAGTGTCAACAATATTGGACTAGCTGGACCAACAGTCTCACTATAAGGCAGCTTCCTGTGTTCCACATGCTAGTTACATGAAAAGGAATGGTTATCTTTATCATATTCAGTTTGAGGACTTTCCGGGGCAGCTGGTCACTGCTGGCAACAGAGGACCACTTCTTACATTATGCCTGGTAACTTAATGAGATACCCAAACACATGCATACTGTACCACAGATGAAAGTCAATGGCCATGGAATCTCACTGAGTGACTTTGGGCTAGTCATAGACTCTCAGCCCAACCTACCTCACAGGGTTGCTGTTGTGAGGATAAAATGGAGAGGAAAAAAGGTGGGATATAAATGTAATAATAAATAAAATAAATGGATAAATAAATATGGGTATTTTGCTCTAATGTGTTTCAATTTCTCTTTTCATTTTGTTTTGATTGTTGTTTGATGTAGACATTTTATTGATGCAATTCAATTCTTCTGTTGTTTTCAAAGAATACCCCCTCCCTCAAGCAATAAATGTCCAAAGCACTTGGGTTTACATGACAAACCAGTGCAGCCTAAATTGAGGTTTTGTCCCAACTACCGAGATATGAAGTATTTTTAAAAAAACACAGACACACACTAGAAAATAGTCACAACAAATGCTTCTAACACTGTGTGCTTTTTCAGTATTTTATTCCTAACATTCCTAAGAGTTCGCCTTTCACCTTTGCTGAATGTTGCATTCCCCTGGAATAGCCTATTTACTGAGGACATCAAAAATTATAGCAAGGGTAAGCTGTTAACATTAGCTAAATGTACAAACCACAGGGGTATTAACAGTATCACACACAAGATCTGAAAGATGTTTTTGTTTTGTTTTAAATTCTGGTTAATATTTTGCTCTCCCCCCACTACTTTCATCTAATTGGTCTTATTCAGCATGGCCTTTCTTATGTTTCATACTATGCTATATACTTCACCGTTAGTAAACTAACAGCACAAACGTAACCATGTTTACTCTGAGATTAACTACTATAACAGTGGATATGGAGAAGGTTTTCCTCCTTCTTTCATAATACTAGAACCCTCGGTCATTCCATGAAGCTCCATGATGAAAGATTCAGGACAGGTTAAAGTTAAGCTATGGAATTCATTACCACCAGATTAGTGATGGGCATATCTAGGAACTGGAAGGTTCAGGGAGACTGTCATATTGAAGAGTGGTATAAGGAAATATGGGATATAGCTATTAATGATAAATTGACATGCAATATAAGGTTAAGAAAAGGTATAACAAATGTAAATGAATTTGAGGGAATTTGGAAACAGTTCCTAGAATATGTATTCTCTAAGGGGGGTGGAAAACCACCACCAGAAGAAACAATGAGATTTTGGAAGCAGGAATAGATCCCGAAGGGTGGAGGGGAGCACTTATGTTATGTGATTATGTAAAATTGATAATTATAAATGTGGAATTATAAGCAATTTATGTTTTGATTTATGTGATTAATTAGTATTATGTTGTTGTATTTTAAGATGTGAAACTAATAAAAATTTAAAAAATAAAAATAAAAGTGATGGGCACCAACTTGGATGTCTTTAAAAGGGGATTAGGCAAATTCATGGCTATCATTGGCTACTAGTCTTGATGGCTATATATTACCTCCAGTATTGGAAGCAGTATGCCCCCGTATAGCAGTTGCTGGGGAACATGAGCATGAAGATACTATTGCATTCATGTTCTATTTGTGGGCTTCGCACAGACGGATGGTTGGCCCCGCTGTGAGCAGAATGCTGGACTATACGCTTTTGGTTTGATTCAGCATGGCCCTTCTTGATTTCTTCTGTCCTATGCCTTATATCCTACGTTTAGTAAACTAACAGCACAATCTTAGCCATGTTTACTCTGAGTACTTGATGAGAGTTCCTTCTAGGGACTGTACTAAGAATTGTAGCCTAAGGCCATGGCTAGACCTACCTGGTCTAGCGCAATGGAAGGGGTATGATCTCGCGATATGGTTATTGTGAGATCCCCCCCTCTGTCTACACATGGCGCGTGATGTCCTAGGAGGAAGAGGATGTTGCCCCCACCATTTTGTGTTTTTTTAAAGAGGAAGGAGCACACAAGCACTCAAATGGCAAATGTGAGTGTTTTTTAAAAATAATAAATTTCCCTGCTCCCCCCACACCACCCCCGATGGTCACAGAGCTCCTGAGGAGCTTTGTGCCCATGCCCGGCTCCTCGCAGTTACTCATGACCTGGGACAACCCACGATGCCCACCCACACATTCCACGGTCCCGAGACCATGGAAAAAGTGGGCTGAAAGGGTAGGACGCTATCCCGGGCAAGGGAGGGATCATCCCCCCTGCTCCCGGGATCCCCTGTGCATCATGTGAATGCACAGGGACAATCCTGGGGTGATCCCCAGGATATTGGCACATCTAGCTATGCCCTAAGACATTCAGGCTGCAATCCTATGCACATTTTCTTGAGAGTTAAGGCCCACTGAACATAGGAGTGGGACTTACTTCTGCATAAAGATGCATAGCATGGCATGGCAAAAGAACTAATTCATCATCCCCAAAGCACCTCATTACTTTAGAAATTCTGGTGTGTAAGAGGGAAATTGGTGCTACAAAATAGTTGATTCATATGCAGGAAGGTTGAATCAGCATCTTATGCACCCCTCCCCATTTTTAGACTTGTGTAATTATTAGGGATGTGCTCCGCTCCGATTAGGAGCGTAGAAGCAGTAGCGGATTGGCCTGCTCCGCCTTACCCAGAGGCGGAGTAGGAGCGGACCGCGGACCCCCTAGAAGCAAGGCGAAGAGAAGCGACCATTTTTCGGAGCTCCGAGTTCAGTCGGAGCGCTCCGGTCGCCATCTTGAAAACATTTCGCCATAGGATTGCATTGCGGCAAATAATCGCGCATAACTACGTTGTTTTTGAAGCTATCGTTCTGGAAATTCTTGTGCACAGAGAGTCGTGGATGGGGGTCATTTTGAGACCACTCTCACCTCTCTGCGTGCTGTGGTTCACGTGCAATATTTTTTTAAAAATCGGGTCAACCGCGGGGCTCAAACTGCGTTTCGGCTTTTCGCCCATAGGATTGCATTGAGGGAAAGAATCGGGGATAACTGGGGGGGGGTTTAAGCTATCGTTCTGAAAATTCTTGTGCACAGAGAGTCGTGGATGGGGGTCATTTTGAGACCACTCTCAACTTTCTGCATCGTACGGGTCGCGGGCTAGAAGTTTTTTAAAAATAGGGTCAACCGCGGGGCTCCGTTTCGGCTTTTCGCCCATAGGATTGCATTGAGGGAAAGAATCGGGGATAACTGGGGGGGGGTTTAAGCTATCGTTCTGAAAATTCTTGTGCACAGAGAGTCGTGGATGGGGGTCATTTTGAGACCACTCTCAACTTTCTGCGTGCTGTGGTTCACGTGCAATATTTTTTTAAAAATCGGGGTTTGGGTTTTTTTTTTTTATTATTATTATTTTTTTGGAAGCGATGACAGGCACATTCAACTCCCAATCCTGATGAGAATTCATCTCCTCAGAAAGCATCCTCCTCCAATCCCAGCGTTGGAGGGGGGACTAAGGCAGACCCACCCTGAGAACTTTCTGTTTTGTGTCTCTTTGTGGGTTGGCGTTCGTGGAGGGAACACTTACTTAGCTAGTGCTCCTGCTTTGGAGATAGATTAATTTAATATAGGTTTAGTTTGGCGCGTGTGTGTGTTTGTTTGCTTCTTTCTGACTTGTAGCTTAGTTTGCCCTGTGTTTTCCCCTTACTTTGATTTAATATAAACTTTATTTTTGAATTTTGGAGTGTGTGGTTGGGTTGGTTGCCCCCCCCCTTCCCTGTATTAAAGCCTGACTGTTCTGCTTTTGTGAAAGCTTTCTTTTGAAAGCATACACACACTTTTTGTCCCATTTCCCTACATTTATATTCTTAAACATATTTTATTATATTCTTTCACATAGTCCATTAGTATATATTCTCATACATATTATATTAGTATTCATATTTTGTTCTTCTTATAGTAGTGGTTGGTTCTTTTTCCCCCTCCCCTCTCTTAAATCCTGATTGTGTTTCCTTCTATCTTCTATATACCAAATATACCAAAAAAATTGGATTCTCTTTTTCTTCTCTGTGTAACTTCGACGGAGTGGGCTGCTTTTGTCAAGTTCAACAGGCAGCCACAGATTGAGCATTTTGGGGAAAGCATACGCACACCATTTCCCTATTCTTAAACATATTATTATTATATTCTTTGACATAGTCTTAGTAGTCTATTAGTATACATTCTCATACATATTAGTAGTAGTATTCATATTTTGTTCTTCTTATAGTAGTGGTTGTCCCATTTCTTGTCCCATTTCCCTACATTTATTAGTAATATTCTAAAACATATTATTATATTCTTGTAGATATTCTTAGTAGTATATTCTCATACATATTAGTAGTAGTATATTTTATTGTTCTTGTCCCATTTCCCTACATTTAAACATATTATATTCTTCTTATACATATTCTTAGTAGTACCTTATACATAGTATTAGTAGTATTAATATTTTGTTAGTCATCATGAAAAGAGAAAGCAGGCGTGCTGAAAGCAGCAAGGCTCAGTCTGCCAGCAGGGCTTCCTCTCCTCCTGTGAAACTCAAACGGGCAACTCCTTGGCTGACTGCTCCAAAACAGAAGCAGGACAAGCAGCAGGCAGAGCCACTCTCTTCTGCAACTTGTGCCCGGCGTTCTCTTTTTGAGGGTGGGAATGGGAAAAGTGCCCGTTTGCAAGAGGCACGTGGCAGCAGTGCCATTAGAGGAGGAGGAGTATCCCCAACTCCTTCATTCTCCTTTCAGCCCACGAGCCCGCTGATGGACCTAGACGAGGTCCTCAGCACAGTGGAGGGGGGGGAGGAGGAGGAGGCGGTGGGCCTCCAGGATGTGGGGGCTGAGGAGGAGCAGCAGCAGGCCGAGGCTCTCTCCCCAGTCTCATCCCACACCCCTGTTTCTGTGGCAACACCAGAGAGCTCAGGCGGGCAATTGGTGGTGTCACCACAGAAACGAAAGACAAGCATCGTGTGGGACCACTTTGAGTTGGGAGCGGATCCCCGCTTTGCTGTCTGTCGCCACTGCAAACTCAGCCTAAGCAGGGGTTCATCGACAGGGCATTATGGAACCAGCAGCATGAAGATGCATCTTCATAGGCAGCACCAGGCGATCTTGCTGGGGAAAGAGGCGGGCAAGGCGACTGGTTCCAGGGGAAAGCCGAAGGCTGCTGCTGGCACTGCCACTCTAAGCTCTCCATCTCCCATCCCCACAAGGGTTAGGCAGGCAACCCTGCAGGACATGGGGTGGGGGAAGTATTGACCCACAAGATGGCGTTTTCCAATGCCCACCCAGGGTGCTACTGTGTTGGGGCATCTGCCGGGACTGACTCCTCCCCAATACTAGATCTATGACATGTCACTCTGCCTGCCCCTCTGCTAGCCTGTCCTCCTCGGTGACCGACTCGCTGGGATGGTTTGCGTTTGCAATGCGTGACTAACTGCAATGCTGGCTTAGAAACCAGCCATCACTTCCTTGTGCCCCCAGAAATGCCCGCAGCCTGCCTGCCTGCCTGCCCGCCTCCCCCGGGGTGCTGCTGTGGTGGGGCATCTGCCAGGACTGACTCCTCGCCTACTCTGCCTGCCTCTCTGCCCGCCTGGTGCCTGGTTTGCTCCCAATCGTCCTCCTCTGTGCCCCTCAAGGCGTAACTGCTGGCTTAGAAAGAAACAACCAGCCATCTTTGCCTCACTTTGCGCCCACTTATGGGTTGGTTTGCTATGCGTTAGTGCTCAAGCCATCCTTGCGGCACTACAATGCATGCTGCCTGCCTGCTTTCCATTGATGGTGCTATATAAATAAATAATAATAATAATAATAATTCTCCCCTTCCCGCCTTGCAGCGATGGTGTATGTGTCTTGCTTTGACTAAGGGGAGAAGTCCTTCCTGCGCTCACTTAGACTTTATCAAATTCAATAATCCCTTTTTCAAATGTGCCAGAAGATTTAGGGTTATCTCGTGGCATGTTGGGATTGCCTTGGAACTGGCCCCATTGAGCTGTCTGCAATTGCAACTTTAAATCCCTGACATACTGGAGTGTTCAAATTTCAAAAGTTCCCCTAACATCAGGGGATGATGGGATTGCCTTGAAACTTGGTGTCCATGGGGACACATGGGTAAGCTGTCATGGGACCAAAGGATAGGTTTCTAACGTGCAAATTGACGTAGTTGTAGAATGGGACTTGATTTGGGGTGAGTTAAAAAGTTTAAGCCGCGCCAAAAATCAGGGGATGATGGGATTTGCTTGCAACTTGGCGTGCATGTGGACACATGGATAAGCTCTCCTGGTGCCGAGTTTGAGGTTTCTAACATGCAAATTGACGGAGCTATCCCAAGGGGTGTGAATGGGGTGCCCGATTTTCATAAATTCCCCAAAAATCAGGGGATGATGGGATTGCCTTGAAACTTGGCGTGCATGTGGACACGTGGATAAGCTATCATGGTGCTGAGTTTGAGGTTTCTAACGTGCAAATTGACGTAGTTGTAGAATGGGACAATTTGGGGTGAGTTAAGCCATGCCAAAAATCAGGGGATGATGGGATTTGCTTGCAACTTGGCGTGCATGTGGACACATGGATAAGCTCTCCTGGTGCCGAGTTTGAGGTTTCTAACATGCAAATTGACGGAGCTATCCCAAGGGGTGTGAATGGGGTGCCCGATTTTCATAAATTCCCCAAAAATCAGGGGATGATGGGATTGCCTTGAAACTTGGCGTGCATGTGGACACGTGGATAAGCTATCATGGTGCTGAGTTTGAGGTTTCTAACGTGCAAATTGACGGAGCTATCTAAAGGGGTGTGAATTAGGGTTATGGGAGGTGCGTTAGAGGGTAGAGCCGCGCCAAAAATCAGGGGATGATGGGATTTGCTTGCAACTTGGCGTGCATGTGGACACATGGATAAGCTGCCCTGGTGCCGAGTTTGAGGTTTGTAACATGCAAATTGACGGAGCTATCCCAAGGGGTGTGAATGGGGTGCCCGATTTTCAAAAATTCGCCAAAAATCAGGGGATGATGGGATTGCCTTGAAACTTGGCGTGTGTGTGTATACGCCCATGAGGTGTCATGGTGCCAAACGTGAGGTTTCTAACTTCAACGGAAAAAAAGTTGTTTACTTTTTTAGCTTTCAATGCAAGCCTATGGGGGGGCAAAAACGGAGCTCCGGATCCGATCCGGAGCTCCGGGCGGAGCGGAGCGGAAGTGGGCGGAGCGGGGGCGGGGCGGAGCGACCCGCTCCGAAAAATGGCGGATCTGCAAGTGAAGCGGAGCGGGGGGTCCGTGCACACCCCTAGTAATTATATCTCTATCCCATGCCCTTTCTATCTCTTTCACCTTTCCCTTGTGGACAGTGCTAATTGCAGCTTCCACTGTTTGTGCTTTGGAAGCTAGCAGCTGTTTCCAGAGCTGTTAATGATGCTCAGAAAATTCTGTGCTAGGACAGCCAGAAAACAAAGAGCATTCTCTCCTAATCTTCCAGCAGCATAGCTGCATTAAGGTATGAGTGGAACACGCTGCTTCCCACACATCAGAACCAGTTTTATTTTATTTCAGCTTTGAAATGTCTTTCCCTTAAAAAATAAATAAATTCTAGGATAGCTTCCTGTTTCCAGTCAGTCAGTTTTACAAGGGCATTGAAAATGTCACAGTTAAGCCATACTGCACCCTGTGCATCTTCTTTGCCATGAGAAAGCAGAGGACCACGTTTCTCTAATTTGCAGGGCTGGCAAATTTGCAGAGTTGGCTATCTAATTTGCAAGACTGGCTATGAGGCAGAGTGAGGCTGCCACCTCAGGTAACAGATTTGAGGTGTCATGAAAGGGTGACAAGTTATTAGTTTGTTATTATTGCGCTTTTACTGCCAGGAAGGAAAAGAGGCATTTGTGGGATTGTCTGCCTCAAATGCCAAAACAATTTGGCTGGCTTTAGATATGGGAATGGTGGCAGAGCTGTGCCTTTTTCATAATTTGTGCCTTTTTACCCATTTGGGGGGTGGGGGTGGGGGGACAGGAGCTATAAATTCAAATGTATTCAGCCCAAAATGTATTGAGGTGGTCAGGGACCTCATTACCAATATAAAACCCCTCAGCATATTCCAATGTAGTTTAGCAGCCTGAGCCCAAGTATTTACCAGCTATTTTAAATATCTGAACTTTGGCCTCTCTCACTTTTGCAGCAACTGGCTCTGCATACCTTCCCTCTTTGTCCCTTCTCCTCTAAAATGACTTTTTTCTAGTGGTCTTCTCTCCACCTCGTTTCTTCTTCTTCTTCTTCTTCTTCTTCTTCTTCTTCTTCTTCTTCTTCTTCTTCTTCTTCTCCTTTCCTAAGGACTTGGCCTGCCCCTCTCTAGCCAGAGCCTCTTAAGACCCCCAGAGCTCAGCCAATAGCAATTAGAATGGCTCAACGAATCAGAGATCCTGCTGACTGCTATGCCTCTCTGTGACAGCCAGATAGCTCAGCCAAACACTATCACCACCACAAAATGCTTTAGAATTAGCATATTAAAATATTTATGAAAGATTATATACGTCATACCAGAGTACTCTGACTGTAAGCACTTGAAATACACTACGCACATACTTAAACCTATCCATTCCCATTTATTCGATTCATTTGCAAGTTTAAAGGTTTATAACATATATAAAACAAAAGTAGTAACTATGCAGCATTTTATGCATGTAGTTGTTAAGTATAAGTTCCACAGTCATTCTGTGAATCATGATAATAGTAATACCAGAAAAGTCCAAAAGTGTGAATATGTTAAGTTGTTAAGCTTGGCAACATTTTTTCCCCATCCAAGTATTGCTCCTGTGACTTTTAACAGCTACGTAAAAACTAAAGAAGAAAAACTTGATGGAAACCATACACCCCAAAACTAGAACCAACAATAAACCATATTACAAAACTAATAAATTCAAGCTAAATTAATTTAGAGCAATACTGAATTGTCTATTATGAATCCTCCACTAACAAGACAGCCTAATTCACTTCATTCTAACAAGACCTGCTTAAGCCAAACATATAATCAGATGTATTCAAACAAAATTGCAAACTCAGGCTTTAAAAGGGGCATAATAATCACATGACCACCTTGTTGAAAGCACATATGAAGGGGTCTTGGGGTAACATCACTATTTCTGTCTCCTGCAGCAAACATGCAAGCCAGGCACAGGGTAGGGCATATCTGGCATGACCCCAGGACCCTGATATCATCAGCATGGGAGAAGAGGTTTTGTGAAACCCATAGTGGTTTCTAATTGAGTGTAGCACAGGTAAGAAAATAGAATGCAATTAAGCTTTTCTTTTGTTTGCTTAGAATGTCTTTTTAATTGACATCCTAGGGGCTTTTGTTATGAAGTTGCTAGTCTTCCTGCCAGGCAAGGTTATAAATAAATATATGATCTAGGCTGAATTGTTCTATACAAGCTTTTGAGGAAGACCAGCTGATATTTGAATTGATTTTATAATTTAATAATGCCGCAATCACAATTTTAGAATCCTTTGATAGCATGTTAACATATTAATGTGTTGTAATACTTATTGTATTTATGAAATGTGTAAGTGTAAATAAATTATACTTGCAATATGGTTTTAATTTCATTTTATGTCTACTAAGATTGTAAGATAGTGTTACTTTAAGAGCTAGGCATCACATCAACATTTAATGAGTGCCACATCACTTTTTCACCATATCAGGAAGGTATTATTATTATTATTATTATTATTATTATTATTATTATTATTATTATTATTTATATAGCACCATCAATGTACATGGTGCTGTACAGAGTAAAACAGTAAATTAACAGTATTAACTTTTTATATCTTGGATGTCAGGGAATAGTTTAGGAATGCATTTGGGTGTGGTCTTCTATACTTACCTGGGATGGCACAGCGCACCAACTTTAATCAGAAACATTGTTGAAAATCCATGGTACTTATATTTAAAACAGTTTGGAAATAATGTGAAAATGAAACTGCACAGCATTACTTAAGACTATGCTTGCACACATATTTTCAGCAGTTTGATCTCCCCAACCCCCAGATGTTGCCACTTTCCCCCCTTAGAAATGAGCAGGACAATTTATACCCAACTTACAAAGTGCTTTCCAAGCTATTGTCCAATACTTTCCAGCCATTAAGTTCCAATGGCAGTTATATGCAAAAGAAGAGCTCTCATGGCAGAAAGTTTGCAGTTCACCTGCTAAATCTTAAGTCATAATGTAGTAGGGGTGTAAATGAAGCAATAAAATGAATTGCAAAATACCTTACTCCTGCACTAGATTATTACTATCAAATTTCAGATCAAAATTCTTGGCATTTCACCCTGTATTTCAGAATTCTTCATTCCAGAGTGTCAACAATTGTGAACAACAAATGTGCTTCTTTAACTAGTAAATAGGTTGGACAGTGGAAATCGCTTGAGTAAAGGGATTTGGGTCACTGTAAGCATTTTATATTCATAAAAGCAACTGTAACTGAGTACAGGAGAAGCAGCTATAACAGAAATAATATTTGTAGGAGGCTTGTAACCACCTAGCCTGGGTTGTGTTGTTTAGCGAATGGGACTCTTTAAGCATTAACTTTACTGTATGGAAGATGCATGGGAGTCATTCATTTTGTATGGATGACTCCCATGCAGCTAGGGTAATATGCAGATAACACAATTACATGCTTCTTGTCTCTGGAACTGGCATCCTTCCTCCCACCTTAGCAGCTTGCTCATTTTCAGGTTGGAACACGCATTAATGTTAAATGCTATGCCAGCAACTTGGGACATACTCATGGAAAAATGGTTGCCATGCAGCTTGGATAATGTTTAAAGCAGGCACATGGGGAACCTCTGGCCCCTGGACAAAATATGGTCCACATCTGTTCTCCGAATGGCACACCAAGCTTCTTCCTCAGGCCAAAACCCTTTCCCAGGGCTCAGCCCTGAGGGACAGAAATGAGCTTACCACTGATCTGCAGCAGATCAGAGAGAAGTCCTTTTACCTCTCTCAGAGCTCACCAAAGAAAATATCCCCCTCAAGTGATCTCCATGGATGTGGAAGGACATAGAAACACATGAAGCTGCCTTATACCAGATCAGACTGTTTGTCTACCTTGCCCAGGATTGTCTATTCTGACTGGCAGAAGTTCTCCGGGCTCTCAAGTGGATGGTCTTTCACATCAACAGCCACCCACTCCCTCTTTTAACTAGAGTTACCAGGAACTGAACGTGGGACCTTCTGAGCCTCTGCTCCACCACTGAGTTGTGGTCTACCACACAACTCAAAGGGTTATGTTATTTTTCTTTTTTCTCCTTTTTTGGCACCTCCATAATGCCATGCAGCTATGTGGCTGTTTAACATATTCATTTTAAGCACATAGTTAGGCCACATGAGCGCAGAAGACATTTTCCTTGATAAATCTTCTGTGCTGCTCAAGAATACAAATATGACTAAAACACCATGCACAAAGCACTGCCTACCTCTGCAGTAGGTAGACTTTGATGAATCAGTGTAATTAACATTGATACTTCTTGCCTAATAAAGGAACTTAGATAATTGCAGGATTTACTGATCTATGAAGACAGGATTACGAGAGCAGTTTAAAACTTTCTTTCTTTTTTCTTCCTAATATTGCCGATATGGGTATATTTCCTTGAGATAAAACCCGAGCATAGCACTGCCAAGCTGCAGCCTGCTTTTTTTTCCAGTTTAGAATGTTAGTTATGCTAAATGTACTTGCCATCCCTGCTTAACGTGTTCAAAAAGTGAGAAATGTCATTTCTGGAAGGGGACTTCAAGCAGAGAGGCTTGAAGATGGAGTCTGCATTCATCATCAGCTTAAAGAGGGCGAGATGAATGGATGGAGCACTTATACATAGTTCCTGAATATGTCTGCTCACTCCATTTGTCTATCATATCCATTTAGATTACAAATGATTCTCTCTCTCTGCCAGGTTCAGATTTGCATTGTATTGCATTATACGTATTCAAAGACTCCATTGGCCACTCTTAAGAAATCTAGATTTGGGTGGGGGAGGGGTACAAATCAACTCCAGAAGCAGTTACACAATGCAAAGCAAAAAAAAAAAAAAAAAAGCCCTGCAAAATATATATATGGTGGCATCGTGGCCACTTTTTCAGTGATGATCTCATGCTGCAAAATGAATCTCATAAAAACTTAGAAGATTGCAAATCGTCATGCCCTACCTGTCTGGTAAAGAACAGAAGAGGAGGGGAAGAGCCAGCACAATAGGACCCAGCTAAATCCAGAGCCCTCCCCTGGAACCATTAGAAGAGTAACCTGGCCCCTCCTGTGCTGTCCCTGAACTCCCCCAAATCGGAGCCTGAGATCATTCATCCCTCTGAACGGCATAGGCTCAGATGCGAGCGGCGAAAGAACAAAAGGGACCCAGACCATGCGGCCTCCCTTAAAACCACACACTGATCCTAATTAGCCAGCTGTACTGATCAACGACCAGCTATAAATCAGCACAGCCAAAGGGAGGTCTCTGCTGCAAACAACAGCACTTTAAGTAAAGTGACCACATGGAAAGGACGACAGGGCTCCAGTATCTTTGACACTGTGTAGAAAACGGAATTTCAGGAGGTGTCATTTGTATGCATGCAGTTCCTGATGAAATTCCCTCTTCATCACAACAGTTAAAGCTACATGAACCCTGCCCTCTTTTGTGACCAGATACAGGGCTGCAGTATTATCATTCTGAGCATATGTGCATTGCAAATTGGACCTCTTCATTTTTTCCCAGAAAGTAATGTGTTCAAGCAACCAGTACCAGAGGAAGTAGAAGGATAGCAGAGTTTAACTGCTTAGTCCTGCAGATTCCCAAACTGTATATGTATATTGGGGTTTGAGTTTGGTTGTATTTTGCTTAGTCCTGTAGGCCACATAGACCCAGAAAACATACATTAAATTCTAATCAATCTCAGTTCAAGTTACACGAATATTAAACTTCAGTGGATCAAAGCCAGTTCTTGCTATAAATTTGAGAATTATGAACCTACTCAATTCAACTAATGACCTGACTCATTATAAATTCCAGTGGCATCACTAGTTCATGATAGCAGACACTCCTAGGATATTGGTGTCCTGATCTTTGCATCTAGTATTGCCTAGGCGTGTGAATGCCATCTATTCAATAAAAGAAAATGTTACTAAAATATACCACAAGTCTCTGGTATTATCTCCAAACAAGGAAACTGACTTTGCAGAAGGGTGTCATGAAACTTCCTGCTTTGGGGACAATGAGGAAAGTGAAATATGTTCACCTGCCCCAAGCTTCATTGTTCAACAAAAGGTCAGATCCTAAGAGGAATGGAGCATCTGCTTCTATTACACTGGTGCCAGTAAAAATTGTTAATATAATACAGGGTGAGAGAATTTGGTCTTGAGAAGACACTGAAAATATAAAATACTCCTAGTGATAGTAAGAAATGCTGAAAGAAACATACGTAAATAAACAGGCAAGCAAATTCCCCTAACAAATTTCTGTTGTTGTTTTAAAAATGTGGTGAGGATGTATATTTTCCAGGTTTTCCCCCCAACATCCCAAGATATGGATGTTGGGAAATTTGGGGATTAATTTATACTGTTATTTATTTGCGTAATTTATATCTGTCACCTTTAACATAAATGTGCTCCCATAGTGGCTAGCAAAGTAATACAAAGCAAAAGTACAAGTAAAAATCATCATCATTATCATCATCTATACTAACACAATCAACTAAAAAAGTGCAGTCCAATAGACTTTTTCTCAGGTTCAACTAATTTACAGCTGCCCAAGGTTTCCCGCAGAAACACTTGTTTCCTTATTTTTAAATGCTAGTCTTCTGACCACCTCATGAGGTAAGACTTCAAAGGAATCCCCACCATGAAACTTGGTTCTGCTAACCTGAATGTCTGCCTGAACTCAAGAATGCCCACCTGCCATCTCAGAAACATTTGGCTGCATTTGATGGGGACTGCTCTAGTTGAAATGCTAACAATAACTCTACTAAAAAGCCATGGAAAACAGAAATCTATGGCTCAAATGATAGCGATGTTAACCGTGTGCCTCTGAACAGCAGTTGCTGGGGAACCCAACTGGGAGGATGCTACAGCACTCATGTCCTGCTTGTGAGCTTCCCATGGGCATCCTGTTGGCCTCTATGGGAACAGAAGGCTGGATTAGATAGGTCTTTGGTCTGATCCAGCATGGTTCTTCTTATGTTCTAATATTCTTTCTCTCTTGTCACCACCCACCAGATTATGTGTTCATTCGTAGAACTGTCTCATGTTATTTATATCCTTTTCAGGCATTCAATCTGGTTAGAAAGAGAGGAAATGTGCTAGCCCTGCACCCCTACTTCACCCATTTCCATTAACTTATATTTGTGTAGGGTGACAGTCTGAAGAGGATGACCTCTGCTATCCATGGAGGTTCCCCATGTGAGCCAGAACACTGGAATATCAGGTTTCTGGCTCACATGGAGAACCTTGACAAATGAAACAGAATGGCCTTGCTAACATGGGCTACCACTAGAAACATGTGGCACCTCCCTTCTCCCCTGCCGAATGTCTTTTGGATGTTCATGAGAAGGACATCTCCACATGCTCCTACATGTGAGGAGATGTATTCAGGGAGACCTCTTACATGTGACCCTGTCCAATCAGGGTCTTTCCTCTTTGCACATGCAGAGAAATAGGGCATGGTTCTCCAAATAGATGGGGCTATCCCACACAGCCATGTGGCCCCATGACCACCTACACACATTCAGTGAATGGATGATGCCATGTGTACCCCCCCCTCACCTAGCACATGTAACAAGGCAGTGGAATAAGGCTGCATAAGATCTGCTTTCCTTCTGAAGAAGGCAATAAATCCAAATACACTGAGCATAGTCAACATTTAAATAAACTTATGTTGCCTAATAACAGTATCAAGTCTTTACTCTTCAGTATTTTGTGACATACTACAGCCATTTCTCTAATAAACCCCACCTCTTCCTCAATAAGGGCCAATACCATTCAAGCAACATCTTCCCCACCATTTCCAAATGCAGACATTTTGTAAGGAAATGGTCTCCTTTGCAACCATTGTGTTCCACTTTGAAGTGTTATTTAATAGAGTAAAATGACACAAAACAAGTGTATTATATGAATCATTCAGATTAACATTTTTTAAAAAAAGATATCTTATCATAGCAGTTATGTTAACAACTTTCTCCTGAGGTCTGGTCATCTCTCATTCATACTAAATATAACAGCGCAATGACAGTTTCAATGTGTGCTATAGTTAACCCTGTGATCCACTTCTGGTCACAAAAATATCTCTGACTGAGCCTTTGTGGGTATGTGTTAATTATGTTTTTCATAATTGACTCACCTGATGTACACCTCTAAAGCTGGAAATGAATGTAAAATAGAAAAGGGGAGAAGATTATGGGAGATGAGGAAGACATTGATTATTTTAAAGGCTAATCATTTGCCACAAATTAGCTGAATACAACATTGTACTCAGTGTTAGATGCTTCTCATCATTGTAATACTTGTACCTGCCATTGTTCATTATTGTGATTGACAGAGTTATTTAGTTTTCTCTACCAGATGAATAAAGCTAATTATATGATGATGAATTAGAATTTCAATGATTGCATTCCCCCCTTTAGTCTCTAAATGGGAGATCATAAAGCTGATCCACTTTACCCTAGTTCAAATACGTCAAAGATCAAAATAGGATCATTCATTATGTAGTTATTAGTAATACTTATGCACCACTTAATATAATATTATAGTATGCCAGTGTGCGTTTTTACATCTGTTATACACCAGGTCAGAACTCAAGCCAGATGTATTCAAGTTATTTAGAATGATTTAAATACTTCCCCCCTCCTAATTTAATGTATGACGCTGATTGATCAGTTGAATACGATTACAGAGGACAGTCTCCAATTGTTCCCAAATGCTAGTAGGACCTATTGCTAATGCAATGGAAACCTAATGATTCCTAAAACCATTGGGAATATTCATTTCCAGAAGGGCACAGATCAGTGTTGGTCCCAGAAGATCCCATTTAAATAGTTGTTTAAAATGGATATTGTTGTTTTTTATACTATTGGTGGTTTAAAATTTTGTATATCTGTTTTAAATGTTCATTGTTTTTAACTTTTGCAAACCGGCCAGAGAGCTTCGGCTATGGGGTGGTATATAAATGTAATAAATAAATAAATTCCAGAAATAAGCATTTCTGCTCATTTCCAGGATTACATGTAGATACATTGATTCCCTGTTGCACAAGCGCTGGGAACTCCAAGTGCATCGGAAGCAGTGGAAGCAGAGTGGTGGCAACAGATACCACTCTGGGTCACATACCATTCCATTACAGTCTATTATTTGCTGAGATCTAGCCTAGGGATGCATGAGAATTAGTGGTGGGCAAGCTTGGGGAGCATATGCCTCATGAATGCTTGCACCACTGCCACTGCAGCCTGCCCCCATGAACCAGGCTTGGTGAGGCCCCAATGAGCACTTGTGAGGCATGCGAGCACTCGGCACCCAGCCACCCTGGCTTTGGCCCTTTCCCCCAGTGTGTTAATGGCAGCTTCCATTAACACAGGGGGGGATGTGCACATTCTGGAGGCTAAACGCTAGTGTTTAAGGCCCCATTTGGCTGGCAGGTCACACGATTTCCCCAAGCGGACACTCATAGAATCATAGAATCATAGAATAGCAGAGTTGGAAGGGGCCTACAAGGCCATCGAGTCCAACCCCCTGCTCAATCCAGGAATCCACCCTAAAGCATCCCTGACAGATGGTTGTCCAGCTGCCTCTTGAATGCCTCTAGTGCCTCACAACATCCTTAATGAGAATTTCATTTTTGTTTGCAAAGCATGCAAGCATGCCCCGTTCAAAACTCCGAGTGTGAGGATGGGTCTGCCGAACATATTTGCAATTTTTCCAACACATGCTCACTCTCATCTCCTTTTGAATTTGGAGTTGGATTTGAGCAAATATCCTCATTTGCACAAATTCCCCTAGTAGACTGAATCAACCATGCTTTGGTCTATGGAGGATATTTCCACAAATTTGAGGTTTGCGCAAAATTCCCATTTGGTCACTGCTTTGTGCATGTTTCCCAGTTGCACAAAGTGAGCAGCAATTGCAAATGTGAATCAGGCATGAGTCGAGTGGCAAGGCAGCGTTTGGAGTATACTGGCAATCTTGAACATTGCTCATTCTCCCATCTCAAACTTTGTTCATTCTCCCACCCCTAATCAACTAGGCTCAACTAAAATTATGCCAGGGTTTGGGAACTTGTGGCCCTCCAGATGTTAATGAACAACTATTTCCATAGTTCCTCACCATCATCCAAGCTAGCTTTCGCTGATGGGAAGTGGAGTCTGACAACAACTGGAGAGCCACAGTTTCCCCAGCCCTGAATTAAGCAAACCAGCAGCTGCACCCATATATGATAGGCCATCCATATAAAACATATCCTTCAACAAGAGGGAAGGGAAGAACCTACAAGATGCTCATTTAGGGGCTTATTCAGCAGCTCATAGGATAAACCAATGGCTATGCCATAGCCTTAAAGATGCATTTATGGACAACATGCTTAGTTCCAAGCTGAAAGAATTTTTTAGACAAAGCAGTTAAAAAATTGCAAATACCAATGTAACCTTGGAAGCAGAAAGTGCAGTTTATGATGGGTGAAATAAGGATAACTAAATGAGGCTGCACAAGTGCTTTTACTACTTTAATGAAAAGTGAAATGGCTGGAGAGTTGCAGTACAGAAGCAAAACAAGTCGCAGCAAAGCCACTTATCTAGGGCATATAAAAATAGGAACTGATTTTCTATTGTACAAATAGGTATGCTTAGAATCGTAGAATCATAGAATAGTAGAGTTAGAAGGGGCCTATAAAGCCATCAAGTCCAACCCCCCGCTCAATGCAGGTTTAATGGCCAGGCTTCCTACATCTTGAGACAACTTCACTGTAGCAGCATCCCCGCATGGAAGATACATCCATTTAGGAAGGAACAGGTGACCCCGACACATAATGAAAATTACACATGTGGGGTTTTGTTGCACGTGCACACATGATACATGCATTGAGCGGCTCTAGAACAAACTGTTTTGAAAAATCTGGCTTTGAGAAGAGATTTGAAATGGAGGGGGAGAGTGCCTGAAAAATGAGAGGAACCATGCACCAAGCATGACATAACAACATAGTAGAAGGCAAGGATCCTCAACTGAGAAAAATCAGCTTAAACATGACAGCAGGGACAAGAAGGATGTCAAGGAGAGAGGAGAGAGGAGAGGTAAGCCCTATGTACGCATGTTAATGAACAATAATAAACCACTGAATGGGGGATCAAGAAGATGCTCATTTGCCCAGTGTTTCATTTTTGAGTTTACATATGACCTTCTCAAGACAACCTTCACCTGCATAGATTGTACACGAACTTGTGGGCCCTTCCAAGGTATAGACAATGCAGGTGACACATAGGCCCAGTTTGCACAGCATGGCTGGTGCATCGTGTATTATTTAATCCATGATGAGCCACAGCATGTGCAGGGTGCATGCTGCCACCGTTTTGAGTACCATTTTGAATACATATCTGCCATGGTTCATGCCATGGGTTATCCTGAGTTAAATAACCCAAGATGATCCAGCTGTGTCATGTGAACCAGGTCACAGGGTCTGTTTAGGAGATCAGAAAACCATCTGAAGGTGGAGATATGCAAGGTTTTGGAAGCAGAGGAAACTGAAGAGGAGAAGGATATGAAAGAGTTCAGCATAGCTGAAGGCAAATTATGAGGAGTTGGAGAAGACATGAAGAAACTGAAGCTAAGAGAGGGTTAAAATTGAAAGATAAAGATCCAGAAAATTATGAAGTGATTGTCTTTGTAAAAAGTCTCTTTAAAATCAATATACATTTCTTCATATTTGGTTGGAAACTGTGTGTTTGAGGTTTTTGACCAAGAACCCATGGAGAGGGTTTTCTGTTCCCACATGACTTAAACACTCAGGAACACTACCAAGTTATTCAATCTGTAGATTGGAAGTGGGGAGTTTCTGTATAAAGGAGCTTGAGTAATCTTCAGTTCTGACACAATAAGTCATAAGTGGGGGTGGGTGGGGAATAATCATCATCATCATCATCATCATCATCATCTGCTTTATTTTCTAACAAGGGGTATTAGGTGGTTTGAAGGAAAGTGCCACCAATATGCTGATGACATACAGCTCTATCTCCCTGTGGCATCTGAATTAAGTGAGGCTGTGCAAGTTCTACAACAGTGTCTAGCCCCAGTGACAGGCTGGATGTGGGCCAATAAACTGAAACTGAATCCTAGCAAGACAGATGCCATGTGGATGAGTGGTTCCCAAGTCCATCAGATAGGGTTATTGCTTGGGCTGAGCAAACTCACCGTTGATTGCCTCGCATGCCACTCACTGGACCCTTGGCATCTGCCCAACCATGTTTGCCATGCAGGATGGTCCTCAGGCACCCAGCAAGCGGTGCAAGGTGCCCTGCTGCTCCAGCCTCCGCCATTTTGTGTAAAATGGAAGCTAGGCCTTTTCCATAAATTGCCATTTTGCAGAAAAGAATTAAAGGTATAAAATGGGAGAATGTGGTGTGTAGGTAATGGAGTCAGTAAGTCTATGAGGGAGAGAGTTAAGAGAACTGTTTTATGATAAAGAGTGCAGAGTTGAAGGAGGGCAAATGCAAGACTGAACAAACATTAGGGCAAACAAACCAAAAGAGAATCAACTGTAAGGACTGATTTCAGGATTTAGCCACACATTTCTACAATTGTCCACAAAAACTAGTTATTGCATTTCAAGAACATTTTTGGCTGCATCAAAAAAGCCCCCTTTCAATGATATTTCTGGTTTTGGCAATACTTGTGAAAATGATTTTGTATTAATTTACTTTGTCCAATCTTGTAGTCTTTCTCAATTGGTTTTGGTTAGCTTCAATAACATCATCTTATTGTCAAATCTGCTTGGCCAGATGGCTTCATCTTATTCACTATGTGGTCTTTGATTGGCTGGCTTGACCCATGTGACTGATCTGCAAAGCATTGCCCTCACTATTAATTGTTCCTTACGTGAATCCCTAATTGGTTGGAATCAAGAATGTTAATAATTCAAGAAGAAGAAAGAAGCAATAACTAGAAAAAGGACAAAGGGAACATGCTACCAAAAAACACCAGCAGATAGGAGAAGCAATGGCGGTGACTAGGTAATATTCAAAAAATTAAAGGAGGCTGGAAAAGCTATCCCTCCCATGCCAATGCAAAACAGTCTTTTGGGCTTTCAAATTGAAACAGGAATATATTTAGTATAGCCCTAATGTATACACATGCATAACACAATCCAACTACTTTCACTTCAAGCTAACACATTTTTCATGGCCTGCTCTATTTCTGTATGAGGAATTCTATTTTTTAGAAGAATAAAATGACAAAAAGGGGGGTGGGGAGAAATGATGGCAGCATATGTACAGAACTAAGCAAGGGAAATAAATAAGGAAATATCTAAAGGAGAGATGGAATCCCAAGCACTAATATATTTCATGACAATTACTGAAATAACATGCCTGCAGACTCTGGATTCTAACTTCAATCACGATTATTGCTATCCAAATGACTGGTTCATTTCCCCTGCTGCAGGACAAAACCTGACTGAGCATCACGTAGAAGACAAAGCAAACTCTGAAACAGAAAGCATATATTTTGATTCAAAAAAATCCCTCTGTGGAACATCACGGACGGATTCAAAACAATAAAGCCCCTACATTTTATCTCTATTGGAATTAGTTTTTCATTGGTTTTCTGCCCATTCCCAACCTCACATAGCAGAGAATACTCAGGGTTAGCAAATTATTTCTGGGTTGGGGTGGGTGGGAGATAGTTTCTTTTTCCTCCTTACTTTGCTACTTGCACTAGAGATGCTTGAGGTGGGGAACACCCATTTAACTTGCTCATCTATGCACCAAGTCAAGACTTTAAAAGCTTGAAGGAAGGCATATTCAGTTCTCCCCAGCAATGGAATGCCCTTGTACTTAGATCCCCCAAAGGCTGAACCTGAGCTTCTTCCAAGAACTGTACAAGACATTCTTGTTTGAACTAGCTTTTAGTGGTGCATGTAAGGAAATAAGTGAGCCGAGGGAAGACAGAACACTGAATCAAAATGCCCTCTAATTGAACATAATTTTAAGCACACTCACTTTCTTCATTCCTTTATGTAGCCTTTTTTGATGGTCTACAAATTGGCATGAAAGATCTTTATTTATTTACTGAATCTTTATTTAATTATAACAAAGTCTACATCACAGTCAACAAAATAAGTGTCATATGTGCAAAGGAAACAAATTATGGAGTGGGAGGTACTGCATTGCAGTGGTTCTGCTCCTACTTGGCAGGTCAGTTCCAGAAGGTGGTGCTTGGGGGACATTGCTCAGCCCTGTGGATTCTCCAGTATGGGGTTCTGCAGGGATTAGTCTTGTCCCCATGCTGTTCAACATCTACATGAAACCGTTGGGTGCAGTCATCCAGAGTTTTGGAGTGCATTGTCATCAGTACACTGATGACATGCAGCTCTATTTCTCCTTCTCATAATTATCAGGTGAGGCTGTGGATGTGCTGAACTAGTGCCTGGTTGTGACAAATGGACTGGATGAGGGCTAATAAACTGAAACTCAATCCAGACAAGACTGAGATGCTGCTAGTGGGTGGTTATTCTGACCAGAAGGAGGGTGTTCAAACTGTTCTGGATGGGGTTGCACTCCCCCTGAAGGAGCAGGTTCATAGCTTTGGGGGTTCTCCTAGAACCATCTCTGTCACTTGAAACTCAGGTGGCCTCGGTGACATGGAGTGCCTTCTACCAACTTCGGTTGGTGGCCCAGCTATGCCCCTATCTGGACAGGGATAACTTGGTTTCATTTGTCTATCCTCTGGTAACCTCCAAGTTAGATTCCTACAATGCTCTCTATGTGGGGCTGCCTTTGAAAATTGTTCAGAAGCTGTAGCTTGTGCAATATGCAGCAGCCAGATTCATATCAGGAACCAGAAGGTTCGAACATATAAGACCAGCTCTGGCCCACTTGCATTGGCTGCTTGCATGTTTCCAAGCCTGATTCAAGTTGCTGGTTTTAACCTATAAAGCTTTACATGACTTTAGACCACAACACCTAAGGAACACCTCTCCCAACATGAACCTACCCATACACTACACTCAACATCTAAGGTCCTCCTCCAGAAGTCTACTCCAAGGGAAGCTCAGAGGATGGCAACAAGGGAAAGGGCCTTTTTAGTGGTGCCCCCCCCCCCAAGTATGGAACAATTTCCCTGACAAGGCTTGCCTGGCACCAACATTGTTATCTTTTCGGCACCAGGTCAAGTCTTTTCTCTTCTCCCAGGCATTTAACCACATATGTTGAGCTTTTAACTGACCCCTGGATAGTTGGTATGTAGTCTGTTTTTATGCTTTTTATAATCTTCTTGATTTCCCACACTTCAATTAAAGCCCAGGGGAAGACATCACAATGTAATTCCTCTCATACAGCTTTTTTCAGATCAGTAAGTGCAGGCAACCTGGGAAGCTGAAGAGCAATGGACAGATGTGTAATAGAAAGAAGAAACACACTCATACACACACACACACACACACACACACACAGAGAGAGAGAGAGAGAGAGAGAGAGAGAGAGAGAGAGAGAGAGAGAGAGCACCCTCACCCACCTCACAATGAGTAGTTAAACTCAAAACACACCACAAAAACAAAGTATTAAAACTCTGAGAATGAGGTAGAACAATGTAAGCCTCTTTAAGAAAGTTGATGGGCAGTTTTTGACTCAGGACTAGCGCCACCTCTTCTCTGGAGCTAGATACACTTGCATTGTTGTGGATGCAAAGTGGCAACCAGCCTGCCAGCACAATTGATGTTGTTGCCATTTGTAATGGCAACATAAAAAAACAACAACAACCTCCAAAGCCCTTAGGAAAAATGAAAGAAGCTGCACTACACACGCTGCCCATGGTGAGCCCTACCTCTGGAAAACTCTTGATAATTTCTCCTCCTCCTGGAGAAATTCAGTGAAATTGTCCCCCTAATTTCTCTACCCAGAAATGGAGAATTTTTAGGTCATAGCTAGACTGGGCAATACCCCAGTTCACATGACACACAGGGCATCCTGAGAACAGGGAGAGATGATCCCTCCATTTCCCCGGAATTTTGCCCTACCCTTCTAGCCTGGTTTTTCCACAGTCCCGGGCTGATCCCAAGACCGTGGAATGTGTGGCTGGGCATCGTGGGTTGTCCCGGCTCCTCACAAGTAACTGTGAGGAGCTGGGCATGGGGCACAGAGCTCCTCAGGAGCTCCTCAATGAGCTCTGTGCCCACTGAGGGTGGGGTGGGGGAAGTTTTTTTTAAAAAAAAATATGCATGGTTTTTGCACGAGCACTCTGTGCTCCTTCCTGTTTAAAAAATAAATTCAAAATGGCTGCCGCGATGCCGCATGTAGACCAGGGTGATGATGTCACGATCATAAGTCACAAGATCACTGCCCTACTAACCCCCTTGTCTAGCTGAGGCCTAAGAGCCATTTGTACATCACTCAAATATAAATCAATTGGCAGATCCTGTCAGAACAGATCAGGACCTATTGCAACTTGTCTCTCCATGTGATTTCGAACCCTAGAAAATCAGGTTTCCAAATCGCATTGAGAACCTCCATAGATAGAGAAGACTGTCCCCTTCAGAAAGTTGCACTCCACATGGAAATGGTAACAAAATGGGGCACGACTAATGTGCTCCCCCTCCTCACACAAGTACTGTACATGGAATCAGAATGTCTGAATAGGGAAATGATTTCCCAGGCCTGTTAGGAGGATAAACTGGGATGGTCCAGTAAACCATTTCCTGAGTTCTTTCAAGGAAGGATGGGGCAGAAATGAAGGGGAGGGGGGAACAGTTGATAAGTGAATTGTCTTTCTGCAGAAATATGAAGCTAAAACAGAATGCACCACACTCTTGTAGGGAAAATATCAATATGACACACACATATTAAAGCACCTTGCATATTCCATGCAAACTCTGATCTCCGCTATAAAGTTTAACTGACAGGTCTCTCAAGGGAAACTGTCTGTTGAAAGATTTCTGTCAAGTGCCAGAAGACATTTTCAAGTTCTGCATAGGGGAAAAAATGATGGGCCAGCAGATGTTCAGTGTAGGAGGAGCAGAAAGCAAAAAGACACAATTTTGGATTTTTTGGGTGGTAGATAAACTTTATCATTGTGTTTCACGATTTCCTTTTCTCCTTCACCATCTTCCCTATCCCTGCCAGCTGCTGGAATACAGAATGAGCTGTCCCTATTCTTCAGGCATCCCTACAGATCTTGTGACAAGGGGAGAAAGGTCAAAATAAGACTCACGGGCTACTTTTCTTATTGCTACTACACTAGCTTGCTATTTCCCACCCCACATAAAGGAATGAATGAAGCAAAGGTGTAGGAATTATCTTCATCTTCCTGATGATTCCCCCCTCCCTTACCTCAAATGCTAGAAGTAAATTAACATCCTGACTCATGAGGTAAAGATACAAGATAGATTTTGCCTTATTATTACTGGAGTTGAATTATTCAGTGCTTCCCATTAGCAAAATGATAGCATGACAATTTTATATTTAGACTTCCTTGTACAGTGCATCAGCACCTTACTTCCAAGACATTTTTAAATGCACCTGACAAGAAATACCCACATTGACTCAGAAAATTATACTTCAATTATATTTCTACTTGGAATTCACAACATCTTACAGCACACACACACACAAAACCAAAACCAAAACAAAAAACCACCAGACTTCTTTTTTAAAAAAGCTACCCCCTTTTCTGACCTTTCTCAGAAACAAAAAAGAAAGTTCTTATTCACTGGATTTTTGCTATTATTCACTCCATAATTGGTCATGTAGCATTAATTGTAATCAGCCAGCATAGAGTGATGCCTTTTACTTCATTCTCCTTGTCATTAAATCAACGTGTTTTACCTGAGAGGTCAATTTGTCCTTATTAGTCACAGGTGTGTGTGTGTGTGTGTGTGTGTGTGTGTGTGTGTGTGTGTGTGTGTGTTTTAAAGAAGCAATATATTGTTCTTAGGCTGCATGTGAAATAATTAGTAAACTGTCAAGCAAATCCTTTCCTACTTTGTTAAAAGCTGTTGACATTTTGAGCTACTTTATTGATGTGGTTCCAAATTGAATCTTTGAGATGTGAAGTAATTTCAGACAGAAAAATCTACTTTTCCCATAACGTTCATCTGGAAGAAGTAATGCAACTTTCCCCATTTTTATGAACACAGGGAGGCAACTGTTAGTGCAGTGCCATAGCTTGATTTCTCACAACAATCATGCACTTTTTCAGAAAAGCACCAAATTGACATCACTTGTGGACTAATACATGGTGACCATTTTCAGATATGGAATAAGGTATAGTTAGGGATGGAGGAGAAATTTCTTCTGTTTGGGTGTTGTTGTTTTTAATGGATTTACCCAATTTACACCTCTGAACCAAGACACAAATTCCATCTCAAAATCTGCACTTTTGTGAGCTTTGCTGTTCATCTCAGGGAAAACATGCATTAAAATGTGCATATTAGGGGAAAGTGCACACAGCACGTGTATATCAGAGAAATGTGCCATGCAAACTGCATTATATTGGGGGGAAATGGACAAAATGCATACAATATGAAAATGCACACCCCAAAATACAGATTTCCATATTGATTTCTCTTTTTTAAAAAAAGGTTTTACAGAAATGGTACAGAATGAGCTTAACCTTAAAAATGTTGAAATTGAGGTTTAGCACATGGTTCATATAACAATTGTCATTTCATTAGTACTAAAGCATGACCATGGGTGCAATCATATCCAGATAATTGCCAGCCTTCAAAATTGGAGGCAGCTGACTATCCTATGCAGGGTGGCTGGAGCATGGAGGGAATCCTCTCCTCCATGCTCTGGATGACCTTCATTTTTGCCTTGACAGTCTAGGAACAACTTTGGGTAAAGAGAGGGAAGGGGTCTGGAGAACTGATAGAAAGCTGTGTAAAGCAGGTTCTGCAGTCTCTTCCCCTCCCTAGCCCTGAGACCTATCCCTTTTCCCCCTCTTCATACTCCATTTCTGAGTGTGGAGGCATAGCTAGCATGGCAAAGACTACACTAGCTATGATGGCCTTGATGGCCTTATCCTTCCAAGTCTACTATTCTATGATGAGGGAGCAGGGAGAATGGTTTCTGGACTCCGAGGTCAGACCTCTGGTTCTGACCTCAGTTCTTAACCAGTGTTTCGTGGCCATAGAATTGCTCCCTAACCTAGTCTGCTCCCTAACTTAGTTGTTTGATTAGAAGAGATGTGGGCATCTTGCGAGCATGTGTTTTGGCTTACAACTCTCATCTTTCCTAGCCAGAATTTCCAATGGTGAGCAATGATGGGGGGGTGTAGGCAAAATTTTGTGGAGAGCCACAAATTCTGCATCTTTGACTTAGAGTATAGGTAGAAGAGAAGTGCAGGCAGTTATTGTCTTCTTTTTTACATTTCCTCTGTAACTTTCAGTATTCTGGATTAATCCATTTTGTTACCTTACTCATGAAATTTCTGTTATATTGCTATCAAGTCAGTGATACATTCTTCATCTACTTACATAGAAGTAATGGTCAAGTAATCCTCTCTCCTCTACTGTTCACTGGTCAGAAAATACAGAAAGAACCTAACACTACAGAGGCTTTTCTACATTACCAGTGCATAACATAAAAGGAGGAACCCATGCCACTAATTCAACTAGGGATGCCACGAGCACCCAACTGGGTTCAGGAGTCCAAAGGACTCCCTCGTGTCCACTCCCAGGCTCAGTCAGGCACCCGCAGTACATTCAGGGGCCCATGGGTTGAGTGCCTGCACAGCTCAATGCACACCCTGTAGCTGTCCACCCTCATCCAGAGCCTCCGTTCTGCATGACAATGGAGGCACCAGAAATTATGTAATTTCCTTCATTGTGTAAATGCAGGCTGTAAAGGCCCCATTTGCACAAGAGTAAAGGCGTGAACAGAGTGAGGCTCCAGATGGGAGCATATGGGAGCATGACATCATCGGATGCTCACCGAACCTCAAAAGAAGCTCATGTGCCACAGCAAGCAGGGGCAAATAGCGGCAGGGTGAGAGTCCAATGAATCAGGCCCAGGTGAGTTTCCTCATCCCTATAATGTCTGGAAGAGGGATAGGGGAGAAATTCATTTAGTTTGGTTCAATGCAAGCATCCCTAATTTTTCACTTTAGAATCAAGGGTGTGTGTGATGAAACTCAGTTGAAACTTCATTTATCTGATTTTTGCGATTGAGTTATCCAATAAAATAAAAATCATACCAAAATGTGTATATTAGGGAAAGGGCACACAGAAGTGTGTATATTAGTGAAAATAATATTTCAAAGTTTATTATATTTGTGAAAATGTGCACAAAAGCACACATGCATTTTCATTTATTTATTTTATTTTATTACATTTATATACCACCCCATAGCCGAAGATCTCTGGGTGGTTTACAAAAGTTCATGTGAACTTAAAAAAAAAAAATCAACATTCAAGACAAACTGAATTTAAGACTGAAAAAAGTCTTAATGTTTGGGATTAACCAAATTTAAGATTGGAACAATGGGAAACTGAGAGAAACTGAACTGGACAAATTCATTCATCCCTACTCTGGAGGTTTAGGTATAAAAGCTATATTACTATTGAACCGATTTGAAAAGGGGATTTACCAACAGTGCAAAAACTGTGTGGATGGAAACTATATAGACCAGTCAAAGATAACACCTATGGAAAATGCCTGCTATCCCCTTGCTATTCCCCGCCCTCCATCTAATTATGAGAAATACCAGAGTAAATTGACATTGGCACACAAAGGAAGCTGATTTACAAACAGGGCGATGAAGGTTGTTGGGCCTTGTGCAGTCATACATGGAGCAGACACCCAATCCTGGGGATACAGTGAACTCACTCTTTACATTACAGATATACATCCAGCCCAGATTCCTAATCCCAGCTCACTATTTAAGTACCCTTCTTTTAAGCATATTCTGGCAGTGTTCCAGGACAGCATGAAATGGAGCTGAACAGAAGCACAGTAGTGCTGAGTCTGGAGATTAGAAATTGTGTCACTATTAGGGACAATAGAGTCAGGGGACAAAACAAAGTAGCCACAGTTGCTCTGAGGGGCATTATGCAACCATTTCCAAGCCATTCATTACAATATTCTTTCTCTACTGATGAGGGGGTGTAGCGGAAAGGATGAAGTGGGGTTGAGAGACTGACAGATCCATCTTCTAATCATAGGACACCTTTTACCAGGAGCTCTTCAGTCACTGTGTGTTGGAAAAGGGCAAGGGTGGAACAGTGAGTTGGCCATTCTTCTAATGCCACCTGGCTTCACTATGGAAACAGCCTTAAACTAGTTCTCAATCATAACTCCTCCCCCTTACAATTATCTCAGTGTGAGCGGAAACCACACATAGTGCCAATTATCTCTTTCACCATTGATTAGAGCAGAGATGAGTTGCTGGATTAGAACTCTGATCATCCCTCACTATGCTGGTTATGCTGATGGGTATTGCAGTCCATGAACATCTGAAAAGCCACAGGTTCCCCACCCCTGGATTAGAGGGAGAACACACAGACCCATTACCCACATATTGAATGAAATGCATGGATGGAATCATGAGGCTGGACAAGTTCGACATATCCTTTCCCAGAACTGTGTGCCATCTTCCCACCTCCCCTGATGAATGTCCAGTGGACATTTATTATGAGGAATGTTCTCTCTGTGTACAGATGTAGGCACTGAGAATTCCTTCTCACAAACATCCACCAGGGGAGGGACAAGCTGGCTTGCATTTCTGGTGGCAGGTAAGGCTGGCTGACCCTGAACATGCACCCCATGCCTGTGTACTGATTGAATGTATGTGTGGAAGGGTTTGTTTGACCCCACCCCACCCCACCCCAGGTGTTAGGATTTAGAGTGAAGAACTTGGACAATAAAGGAAAGTCTGGTGTATTGCAGGTTGCATTACCTAAAGGCCACTATGTCCCTATGATGATCAGCATATGTCAGGGCCTGGAAGCTTCAACACTTAAACAAAAGAAAGAAATGTATTGAATGTGTATCCCTCCTTTCTTGGCAAAATGACCATTCTTAAGTATCTTCAAATTGAAATCACACTATTTTAGGACAGCCAGAAGTGCTGTCAGGTCAGGACTTTGGGGTGTCACTCAGCCGAATGACAAGGTGGACCCACAAACACAGCAAGGCTGGCTTAGCAGGGCAGTAATACACATCACCATCTAAAGAGGTCCTGTCCCCCCATCCGAGCATTAAGTCCAGAGTCTGAAATGCCCTAACTGAACCACTAAAGACTGCTTGCGGCAATCTGCACATCAGCCATTGGGCCTGTCCCACTCTCCCCTTAGAATGATTAGGTGGGAGCCGAAGGAAGCTGCCATATTCAGCCCAGCCATGAAACAGAGTGAAGTATCCAGCTCAAGTTGTGGATTTAGGTTGCAACTGAATCCAGCAACAAAATATTTATTTAATATAGTATTTTCCGCAGGAGATAATGCTATTTGAATTCTATATCAGTGAGCTCAAGTAACTTTCCCTGACCCACTAGGGAGGACTAGATGTGGATGCAAAAGGCAGACAGAGAACTCGTGCTGCTGCAAAGCAGGGGTGAGCAACATGTATCCCACAAGTTGCATGCTAAATTGTTGAATCCCCTAGTTGCTGGGGAACATGGGTGGGAGGGTGCCATTGCACTCATGACGTGCTTGAGGGTTTCTTGTGGGCAGCTTGTTGGCCACTGTGTGAACAGAATGCTGGTCTAGATGGACACTTGGTCTGATCCAGCATGATTCTTCTTATGTTCTTAGACCCTTCATTTGTCATGGAGGTAGCAGCAACCCCCACCCCCTAATTTTCTTCCTTTTTTTAAAGGCATGCAAGGAGTGTGGATCTTGTTGGGAAGCAGAATTGCACTCCCAGAAGCCTCTCAAAAATGCAGTGGTAAAATTGGTGATGCAGCAAGACTGGCAATTTTAGCAGCAGGGGGAAATTGGCTCGTGGACCTGCAGCCATTGCCCACCCCTGCTGTAAATGGTCACTATGCTGCATGCACTCACAAGGGGGAGAGTGGTATGGAAACAGGGCTCTCAATAATGCATTATACTGAATCTTCTCTGTGTGGGCACTGTGCCCATGTTAGGATGGATGGTGCCCGAAACCTGCCACTTTCATCTCTATTAAATTTGGAAGACCTTTCTTCTACAAAGGGCAGAAGGGAAAGCATTGGCTTTATTTTACACTGTCTTTGAAGAGATGGGTTTTAGCAATCCACTTAAGGCATTTATAACAGAGTCTAATTTTCACCAGAGTTTCCCAACAGCATGACATCATGTTTAGAGAGAGGTCTTCAATATCCTTGCCAAACTTATGGTAAAACATACCCATAAGATGGATGCATTTAAATTGCATTAAAATCAATATGTAATCAGTCCCTGACCTTCTGATATGAATAGATATCCTAGTGTGCCTGACAATAATTTAGCCCACTTTGTAGGTTTGTATTCATTAAATATAATACATTTGTTGTATATCATATAATGTTTATTACCCACACACATATACACACACATCAAGTTGTGTATTTAATTTTGTAATGGGAGCTCTAAAGCACTTGAATTCTCTCTTATGATTTAAACCTGGGCAGGTGCACAATGTTAGTTTACTGAACATGTCATTGCACATCAACACAAGGATGGATACCCAAGGTGTGTCACCAGGTGCCACAGGTGGTCTTGAACTCCGTACCTGAGGGGTGTCAGGCAGGGACTCAGCCCAAGCACCATCACAAGCTCAGGTCAAAGTAAAGAACTGCACAACAGCATAACTGATTTAATAAAGAAGCTTCTTGTCTGGATTAAGACTCTGGAACAGAAATTCAACCTGTTTTGGATGGGCTAGAACTCCCCTTGAAGAAACAAATTCACAGTTTGGAGAGGCTTCTGACATGGCTTTACAGCTGGATGATCAGGGAGAAGCTGTAGACAGGAATGTCTTTATGGCTTTACCTAAGAACATAAGAAGAGCTATGCTGGATCAGACCAAAGATCCATCTGGTCTAGCATTCGGTTACACAGTGGCCAACCAGCTGCCCATGGGAGACCCACGAGCCTTTGCCCAGTGTAGGATGATGCAGTGATAACATCAGACCTGGCCATGGTGACAAGGCCTTTAGTGTTTTGGGAAAGAGTTCCTGGCATAAGGGAATAGCAAGGAGAATGCAATAATAATAATAATAATAATAATAATAATAATAATAATAATAATAAATAATAATATTTCTAATCTGCCTCTCCATCCTGATCGAGGCGGGGAACAACAACAGGTATAAAATACATAAAATATTAATCAAAACACAATATACATAGTTAAAACTTCCTAAAAACATAACAAACAAACAAAAAAACAAACAAACAAACAAACAATAGTTAAAACTTCCTAAAAACATACTAAAAGCATCCTAAAAGCATCCTAAAATTCCACTGGATAGGCCTGCCGGAAGAGATCAGTCTTTATAGCTTCCTGGTTCAGCATTAACGTTGAAAGCATGCTGGAGTTCAACATGGCTGCCAAACTCTTCTGAGCTGGTTTAGGAAATGCCAGACCGGCAATATTGAATCATATTAGTGTTATTTCTGTGAACTTTGGTAGCAACCTTCTCTTCAGATTGCAATATGAGGCTATGAGCCTCAGAACCTGAGTAGCTCTATTGACTTTAAACAGTACTATTCTGGAATAAGTGGTTTATGGATTGCAGCTTAATAGTCTACCCAGGAAAGAAGATAAAGCAGGTCATAAAGCATGTTCTGAAATTCAGCAGCTGCACGTAGTGATTGTCCCTTGTTTATTGGTTTTATTGCTTGTCTGACCTCTAATTTTGAAATAGGGGCAGTCAGCAAATCCATGCCGGTTTATTTCAGCCGAAGATATGGTCTTTTAAAGAAAGGCTGTATGATTTTAATTTCCCCCCTACTCTGTGGGCCACTGCATAGAAGAGCTGTAATGTTTCCTTGGTAGCCTGCTGGTCTGCAATTAACTTTATATCCTCCCCACTGGTTAATGTAATCGGAAAATATCAATTCACTTATAAGGAACATGGACAATTTGTCTGGATCCTCACCTCTTTCTTCCAAAGGCCACTTTCAACAGAATGAAAAGATTCTGCTTGGCATGCAGATTTTATCTGTAGCATGATGTGAAGCAGTTTGAACAAGAGCAATCACCCCGCCAACCTTCCTTGAACTAAATATTAAGTCGGAACCCTTTCTCTACGTACTTTAATTTAAGTTAAGTACTTTTTGCTCATCCAGGGACAGGCCAGGGGAAGAAGTCAAACAGTTTATAAAGGGATATTACAGGGAGGGAAAGCAGGATATATATGTTGCAAACTAACTGCAAATAGTTAATATTTAATATTCCTAAAGGTGCTTTCATTTAGATCAAGTCAGAAAGAATAGACACATACTTAATATTAAGCCATAAATCTCACAACTTTTTTAATTATTATTTTGAATACAGTCATGATTAGAGTTACCTTTAAAAATGCTAACCTTGGTATTATTCAGCGATACTAAGCAGTTGGCCTTTAGCCGTTCTCAGCAAGCAAAGAATAACCATATGTGAGGCTGGCTGAGGGAAAATATCCCTGCATTTTTGGAAGTTCACAATTTACCTTTAGAATATACTGCCAATATGGACATAGGAAGTGTAATGTTGTGTAGAGAGATGAGGCTGATGTTTATAGGGTGACCATATGAAAAGGAGGACAGGGCTCCTGTATCTTTAACAGTTACATAGAAAAGGGAATTTTAGCTGGTGTCATTTGTATATGTGGAGAACCTGAAATTCCCTCTTCATCACAACAGTTAAAGTGCAGGAGCTATACTAGCATGACCAGATTTAAAAAGGGCTGGGCATCTGCAACTTTAACTGTTGTGATGAAGAGGAAATTTCACCAGGTTCTCCATATATACAAATCTCACCTGCTGAAATTCTTTTTTCAATACATCTGTTAAAGATAGCAGAGCACTGTCCTCCTTTTCATATGGTCACCCTATTTTAAATTAAAAAGAAACATGGTTCATGTAATTCCCCTTCCCAATCCTAAACTACTCCCACATGCTTATCTCTTGTCTGCCATCTTCCATTTGGAAGAGTCTCCATGTTGTGAAAAATGTTTTAGAACTCATAGAGTTGTAGACACAGTGTAGCCTAATTGAAGTTCTACCATCAGCTTTCCCTATCTTCCATCTGGCTTGAAGGAGATGCCAGGATAAACAGGAGATTCTTCTATGAAGAGTTCTACCTGACTCTCTGCAGCTTTCACCACTTCCCATTTAACTACAAGAATGTTATTGAGCATGCCTTCAACTTACGGATAAAATCTAAGACCAATTTAATAGAGACTCTATTTGTGATGCACTCAAAAACATGGTACACAGTTCCAAACAACTAGTTCCTGGGCACCCCAACCACTACAACCACAAATACTGTTACTTTTATAAATGCCATACTTTATTTCTTTTTTTATTATTATTATTTATTTATTTATTTATTTATTAATACTATTTTTATTGATTTTCAAGTAAGGACAAATACAATAAACACACAGAGTAAAAGAAAACACTCAACAACAATATAAATGTTCCCACAGCACCACTATAAAAAAGCATGGGTGTTCATTCCTTCAATAAGCACTTGGTACAGAAAAAGATGCAGGTTAAGTTAGAACCTCTGACCAAAAGGATTCCTGCGTCATTGGGGGTCTAGGTTCGCCAGGATTCACATTAATAAATGTGAAAAAGTCCAACCAGTTTCCCACAAATGTGTCTGATGTTATTTCTCCTCTTGCTAACCTGCTATGTTGTGTCAATTTATCATTTAAAGCTAGTTTCCAGATCTTATCAAACCAGCGTTGATGGTCAAAAGGTCTGTCGCTTTTCCAGAATTGGGCAATTTCCCACCTGGCTGCAACCAGCAAATGGGTGACCCGAGCTTTGGGAATAATGTTTCTATTGGCATTCCTAAAAATAGAAAGTAGAGCCAGTGCTGGGTCAGTTTCTACTTCAACATGAATAATGTTTGTAATGGTTTGGAAAACACTTGACCAAAAAGTTTTTACCTGTTGACATTCCCACCAAAGATGAATATAAGTGCCAAGAACTGAGCAACCACGCCAACAGAGCGGGGATACTTTATTTCTGGGGGAAAAAGAAAGATTAAATTTGCCTATGAGGTCAGTCTTCTAAGCATGTCAAGTAGGAAAGAGAGAAAATGTGTCATGGTTGCATCTGAGGAATTGTAGATGGTAGAGCTTCCTTCCAACTTAGAAACCATACTAAGTGGAAGGACATACTAAGATGCTATGACCAGAAGTCTGTTATCTAGGCGCACCCTGATATTTCTGGTTTGGTAGTGGAGTGTTTCATCAAAGTTATTATATTCAACAGATGCTAGCAGTTACCCAAAAATAATGGACAGAAGACTCCTAAATATATTAAAATTATTCACTCCTCCTTTTATCAGCAGGTGAACAGTCTACATTTAGCCATTAGACATACCTCTGGGCAGGTTTCCAGCAGCGAGAAAAGTGTAAGCCTTAATACATTTTATAAAATTATGCAAATATGCATTGATATCACCAGTTAGCTCTCAGATGAGCATTACGAAGTTACAGCGGTCCCTTACACCCCACAGTGCTACTAAATTAACCAAAGTGCTTCCGAATGGAACAGCAAATCATTTCCATAGAGTAATTAAACAGTAAACAGGGCATGGAAGCTTTATAGGAAAGATAAAGATGATATCAAGGCAGGAGGTTTAGTCACCTTAGTCCCTTTGATATATTCAAAATATGGGATTAACATTTACTTCAGATCTACTCAGTTCAGGAACAGAGTTTACACATACCAGAAAATCATACTAGATATTTGAAGCCATTTGATCTACTCCAAATTAGTGTCCACTCCTTTTTTTATTTTCTGTTTTACCAAATGCAGTATTATTTTGAACATTAATTAATACTTTGAAGTTTTTGCATAGATTTTATTTATTCATTTATTTATTGCATTTCTATACCACTCAATCGCCAAAGCACTCTGGGCGGTTCACATCTTGTGAGCATATAATATAAAATAGTGCATGTTTATAAGCTAATACTTTGATTCTAGAATTAGTTGACTGAGAATTATAAATGTATCCTTTATTTCACTTTCATTCTCATAAATAAATCAAAAATATTTTGCAAATCACAAAACATAAGGTGAATGAAATGAATACGTCTAATTACACTGAATTAATCAAAATGTAAGATGTAAATGCACTAATGCCAGTTTTAAAGTATATCATCATATAATCAGATTTTCAATTCCTATTTATGATCATTGGCCAAGGAATGTGAAGCTTTTGGTTTAATTAACCTGGTGACCATTCCCTTTGTTTGTAATATAAAACAGGGGTGTACATATTAGGAGTGTGCACTGACCATAAGTTTCGGTTTGGACACTGATTTCACTGTTTAGAAAGCAGCCTGATTCAGCTTGGACTGATTTGGAGTCCATCCATTTTGACTTGGATCCAAATGCAAATCTCAAGCTCTTCGTGGTTTTAATTTTTGTAAACCGCCCAGAGAACTTCGGCTATTGGGCGGTATAAAAATGTAATAAATAAATAAATAAATAACCAAACCTTCTGCAATGATTATCATTAGAAATCAACAAATGGCTATACCTTCTTTTTTGTCAGAATTGGATGACATTTTCAGCATAGTAGTCCCTTATGAGGGGACTGTGCCTGCTAAATTTCAGGCACATGGGTGCAGGGCTTTTGTGCTACACCCCTTTAAATGTTGATTTGTTTTAAAAGGGAAGTAGTGATGTTTTATTAGCAAAATTTGGTTAAATTTGCAGGGAGAATTGCCCCTTTCGAGGGGATCACATCTGCCAATGTTCAGATGAATTAGTTCAAGGAACTTTGCGCAAAAAGCACCTTTAAACTTCAGAGCTTTCCAGAAAAGGATGTGCTTCTCCCCTTATGTTTTTGGGGGGCAATTATTATGAAAATAACATATAGCACAGAGGCATCTCTAGTTTAAAAACCTGCAAAATTTCAGGATAGGTGCAGCATTTTTGTGGAAGGGGAGTGTTCAGATTTGGGGAGGGAGATATTTAATAATAATAATAATAATAATAATAATAATAATAATAATAATAATAATAATAATTTATTTGTTACCTGCCTCTACCTCCAGATCGAGGCGGGGTACAAGATAAGTGAGTGATATCCTATTACCTTCCCTCCAAGGTGGATCATTTTTGTTTTGTTTTGTAAACTTGTATTAAAATAGCATATGCCATAAAAGTGCCCCTAAAAAACAAACCCGCAAAATGTCAGAAGTATAGGTGCAGGGACTAGAGAGTTATGATGAATAAAATGCAAGTAACTTTTTTTGTCTTCTGCCAGTTGGCATGAATGACACATAAAGTGCAATTGAACCAGGGGTGGGGGGTGATGAACATGGAGCACACAATGTCAGAGGTAAAAGGACTTGTACATACATCATTTTCCAAAGCAGCACCTAAAGTTACACCCTCCCAGGTCCCACAGACACAACCAAATACCTTTAATAGTTTCTGTTCCTAGGAAAGTGCCATGCTGCATCAGAGCAGAGGCATATTGAGTTAGCATCCTGTTCCCACAATGGTCAAGCAGATATTCCCAATAGGAAGCCCACAATTAGGGCAGCAATAACACCACCTGTGTTCCCCAGCAGCTGATATTCAGAGGCCTACTGCGTCTGATACAAGAGATAATATACAGCCATCATGAGAGGCTTGCTCTCTATGAATTTGTTTAATCCATGTTAAATACTCTCTAAGGCCATAGCTAGATGGGGCGATATCCTGGGACGATCCCCGGGATCATCCCTGTGCGTCCACATGATGCACAGGGGATCCCTCCTTTTCCCGGGATATCGCCCTACCCTTTCAGCCTGCTTTTTCCATGGTCTTAGGATGACCACAGAACATGTGGGTGGGCATTACAGTTTGTCCCAGCTCCTCGCAATTACTCATGAGGAGACAGGAACCACACACGGTGCAGAGCTCCTCAGGAGCTCTACGCCCATTGGGGGTGGGGTAGGGGGAGCGAGAAGAATTGTTTAAAATAAAAAATCCTCACCTTTTGTGCACGAGCACTCTTGCGCTTGTCTCCTTTAAGGAAAAACAAAACAAAATGGTGGGCGCGACATCCTGTTCTTCTGAGGCCATCACATGCTGCGTATAAACAGAGGGGGAGATCTCATAATAAAAATATTGTGAGATCCTCGCCCCTCTGTTGCACTAGACCCGTAGGTCTAGCTGAGGCCTAAGATGACTGCCATCAATGTATCTTGTAGCAAGTTCCACAATTTAAATAAATGCAGTGTTAAAAAGTTCTTCCTTTTATCTGTTCTTAATCTCCAACCCTTCAGCTTCATGGAATGTCTCTGAATTCCAGCATTATGAAATATCCACTTTCTCCACACCATTCTGTACATCTCTATCACCTAGGTCACCCAATGAGCTTTGTGCATGAATATACACACTGTGTTATGTACCTCTTCTTTTTTATGACAATCCTCTGTTTGAAATTCAAGCAACCTGTTTGACCATCTTGCCTCTTTTCCCAGAGGGGAGGAAAAATGCAAAGGTAGCATGAGATCTGAAGCAAGTCCTCCAAGTACAGAGCTTCATCAGTTAAATCATTGTGTGTTTCAGCCCTAAATTACATTTTTGTACAGGTTTTTAAATGGTTCAAGGCAGAGGGAGGTGGGCCTGCTTCTCTAGGATATGGGATAGCTTTCCTCCTCTTGTTTTTCCCTTTTCTCCCAATTGTCATGAGAATCTCTGTACTAAAGTGGAAGCTGCAGCTAGGGGAAATAATCACATTTTCCTGTCCACAAAATATTACATTGTATGAAGATCAACCTTAGCAATAACTAAGGATGCTTACAAGAGCTACCAAAGAGGCAGAAGCCTGAGGCATCAAAGCTTATCCTGTTAAAGCTCTTAAAGTGATTATGAGCTGCTTATCGTTACAGTTTTTTAAAACCCATCTATTCTCTGTTTTTAGAAGGGTATGTTCCTGGTGTCGGGAACAAATGCCTAGACTCTTGATCTATGCAAAAAAATCACAGATGATTCATTATAACGTGTAAGTATTCAACTGTGGAGATTTTATTTAGTCTTACACTGACTGAATTCTTAGTACTCAAAGTAAAGGTCATGACAACAGTGATCAGCCCTAGCACTGAGGCAGTTCGCAGTATAGTGGTTAACATCACACGATGTACAGCACTCACTGTGGGTGTGTCCAATAGTTTTCACCAATTCACTTATCAACATACATATCTATATCTATATCTTTAGAGAGAGAGAGTTCCCTACAAATGTGTAATTAAAGCAACTTTACGGCAAACCTCTTTTAGGGACATATTAAAAAAAACTCCATCACACTGGGGGTTAACATGCTCCCTACCTCACTTCTCCGCTTGTGTTTTCCTTCCTCAAGTTACTTCCTCTTTTCAAAAGAGGAAGTACCCAATGAGCATGAAGCCCATTGAGTCCGCTGTTCTAATGGCGCTGCTTCTCCTGCACACAGCAGGACAAAGCAGTAATTCCGAGTTTAAAAAACCGGACTTAATGATGGCTTTTTTGTCATGCGAGGAAGGCCAGAAGGAGCAGAAGGCTCGTGAGGAAGGCCAGAAGGGGCAGAAGGCACGAGGGAGGCAGATGACATCATGTGAGGGACATGAGCAAACTCCATGAGTGCCCAGTAATGAGCGTGCAATAAAACGGATGGAGCTTTAAGAGACAGTACCTAAGACTAACTCCCAATTATCAGTTGATTGTAGCACAAGCAGGCTCCTGTTAAAAGTTGCTATTTCATCTTTTATTCTTTAAGAGCAATTACTCTTGAAAGGCACCCAAATATCACTGACCAAGTTTTAAATAAAATCTCTTCACGTTAAAAACAGTAACAAAGTGATGTGCTTTGCACAACACAACCCATCATGCGTTTCCACGGGGTGGCTTATTTTCATGAATAAGCTACACTGAGAACCCATGGCTTCTTGTTCGCTTGCTCAGGGTAGCTTGCAGAATGTCCCAGGTTCAGTTCCCATCATCTGCTTGAAACCCTGGGCTAGATGGATCATTGGTCCATTTCAGCATAAGTCAACTTTCTACATTCTTATATAGAACTCCTCTGAGCATATGTGTGTATAACCGATCCACACCCATCCAGCATGGTTTGGGAGGGGGTCGTCTGTTGCGACAGAGTGGAGCCAGGAAGAAAACAATCAGCAGTCCAGGTGCCAGGCACATCGACTGACTCATGAGCCGGGGGCTGAGCAAAGGTATATAGACTTGCCCCCAGCGTTTAAACTGGCCTCTTTCAATTTTGGCCCCACCCTCCCTCCCAATATTCTAGTATGTGAATAAAAAACCAGTTGCCTTGTTTTTGAGGGGCTGAATAGGAATTTTCCCTGTCATCCAGGGATGCTCAGATTTTTGCCCACTTCATACTGGATTGATTCTTGGAAATGGAGGATAAATCAGTAAATCCTGAAAGCAGGGTTGTGTGGGAATTGGGGAAGTAAGAGTAGGGACGGTGAGCACTCTGGCACCTTTATGGTGAAGGGGAAGTCAGAGGTCCTGCTCCTCGAGGGCTTTGCAGCTTTCGTGTCAGGATATGGTTTCCCTTTGGGGACCTTCTTGTCTCATCTACTCGACTATGCAGGCAGAGTGGGGATGATGAGATTCGGTCTCACCAAACACTCAAGTGTGCTGGAAAGGGGGCCGGGAAACCCAACCCCTGTTTCCAGCAGAGTGGCTCACACTGAGGGGGCAGGCTAGAGCCTGCAGCTAACAAATTAGATTCCTGCACATTCACGCTCAGACCCATGGAGGGTAGCATATCCATGAATAAATAAAGAGGCCCTAATTTTACCCAAAGCTCTGGTGTCTGTGTTTTATTTCTGGTATTCTATTCTCATGAGCCTTGTGTGGCGCAGAGTGGTAAAGCAGCAGTTTCTGCAGTTGAAACTCTCCCCACGGCCTGAGTTCTATCCCAGCGGAAGTTGGTTTCAGGCAGCCGGCTCAGGTCGACTCAGCCTTCCATCCTCCCGAGGTCGGTAAAATGAGTACCCAGTTAGCTGAGGGAAAGGTAATAACGGCCGGGAAAGGCAACGGCAAACCACCCTGCTATAAGGCCTGCCAAGAAAACGTCAGTGAAAGCTGACATCCTTCCAAAAGTCAGTAATGACTCAGTGCTTGCATGAGAGGTTCCTTTCCTTTTCCATTCCACTCTCTGCTCACAACTACATCTATATCATTGATATCTATATCTCCACCAAAATGATTTTCAAAATGGATTAAAACAAATAAAAATATACCAATACAGCCAAACAATATTAAAACAGCATCTATATTTTAAAAAATAAAAATAAATAAAGCAGCTTAAAAACAGGATTGTCAATATTATCATCACCAATTTACTACATAAGGGAAAGGGTTCCTTTTAGGATAGGCTGAAAGATGTCAGGTATATAAATTCTGATGGGCTTGGGGTCCTTTTAAGACTACTGACAAAGTTGGTCTCTGGGTAGATCTTTGACCGGGATGCCAAGGACCTTGAGTTATCACTGTGTTGAATCATCCCACTGTGCACCTGGCCGATATTCCCCTGGTGTACATGCAGCCAGTTGCGGTTGAGCCAGTTGCGGGGCTTCCTTGCAGCAGTGTGGATCCTGGTAACATAGGCTGAGAGGGAATGTTTTCTTGTCTGTGAGGCTATGGCCCGCAGAGGTAGAGTTCGTGTAAAAGTTAGTTTAAGGGCTGGATGTCTTGGGAAAGGAGTGGCTGCTTGTTCAGCGGGGGGGGGGAGGGTTGGGTGTGGGAGTGTGGGGAGGGTGTTGCGTTTGTCCTTCCTGCCTTTCTTGTTTTTGTCTTTTCCCCTATGTGTTGCCCCGGCCCTGGGACGTGGGAACCCTACCAGACCATTTTGTGTGCAACTAATAAACTGTTTTAGACCCTACTGTGGTGTGACTGTTATTTCTAGCGCATCAGACTCAACCTAGACCAGGAGTGCAGGTGACTGGCTCCATGACATAAACCACTACTGATTCTAGCCAAAGAAGGAAGCTTCAGGAAAACCAGCTAAAGAAGTCTACTTTTCCAATAGGCCAGAGTGGACCAGGTGATATTTCTGACTTCCAGGTAAGGGGGAGTCCACACCAGCTGTTTATTGCAAGATTGTATCATAGTCGTCACTAACGGGCCACATGATGTTCACCTGCTCCCACAGTGATCTCGGCTCCACTTCTCACTTTTACCGGAATATCCCTGACTGCTTTTGTCATGGCTTTTCCGGCTCTCTCACTTCCATTGCGAAGAACATTTTCACTGTGCACCCCCCCCCCTTTGCAAGGCCATTGTTGTTCGCAGCGATTTCCTGGCTCAGCGAACAGCCAATTAGCTGTGAGGGGCATGTGCATGGATATCGGTGTGTTTTACCACCAGGTGTTGTTGTCTTTAAATACAAACATATCTCTGAGTAGGAGTACATATTAAACGGAGTTCTGATCCCCCCCCATGTGTTGCTGCATGTCTGCACTTGTACGCATACCTCACGGTAATTTTTTAAAAAGCCTCCGCCCCATAGCCATCTACCTAGCCCCGCCTACTTCTACCGATACACATGTGGAACCACCCTAATGGGGCATACGTGCTCCTGCAATGGCACTGCTCTAATTATGATACAGATCAGTTGCGTGAACCCTGTGAGGGGCGATCGCGGAAGTAGGGAACCGTCGGAAGCATGCCTCTCCCATTGTGAAAATACTGCAGGTGTAGATTAGCCCTAAGAGTTTCCAGGTAAGGCTTCCCCACTGGCCTGAGCAACTAGATCTTGTTGGTCTGGCTAACCACAACCCTTTTTCTTCTCCTGCCCACAACTGTACAAGAGTTGGGTTTGAGAGTGGGTGAGGAAGAAGAAAGTTTTACAGGCAGCTACAGCCTGGCTATCAATTGGTAACAGTTCATACCCAATATTTCCAAGAGAATTTGCATAGACAATATTCTAAGCAGAAAGCACCTACCCACTCCGACTTGTCTCTGAAGTTTGACATCAAACCAAGCATTAATATAAAAGTCGCCTGTCCCTAATGAGCAGAAAATAAGTACCCAAAATGCTGCAAATATTATTTATTACATTCAGCAAGCAGATTTAAAAGGTGAAATTGAACGTTCTCATGTTTTCTCCAATTCATGTATTAGGACTTCTGCAAAAGGTCTCTTAGAGCTGTGTAAATACACCTGCCTGCCAGAAGATAGGGACTTCAATTAGTACACTTGGTGCTCATTTCCCACTTGCTCAAAATATGCATCCCTCACTAACAGCAAGAAGAATTTTCCCCTGCCTTTTTAATTGCAGATGCCAGCCCAATGTCTCATGATGGCAAATACATTTTGAAGGCAAAGTCTTGCTGTATCGCCTATGAGATAGGTTGTTCCTAACTAAGACTTGATCCTAACCATTTGTACATACAGCACACATCTGCTATTGCGATTGAAAAAAATCACAACTAAGTTCATTATCTAAGGTTCTCCTCCATGTTCCCTGGACTTTGGATTTCAGGTGAGTTGCCATGAAAGTTAGATCATCTCTGTGAAAGTGCCAAAATTGTGAGAAGCACTCATGAGTAAGGATATACCTATAAGGGATTGCATATATATATATACATATACACACACACACTGTGTGATATATTACATTTATAGATATAATGCCTGTTTATGCTTGACTGAATTATAGCAATTTGCTCACAAACAAGACATGAAAGTGACAGCTTCCCGACATTTATTTCCAGGCCCAGTACTTTTGAACATGAAAGCCATTCTTAAAGCCACATAAAGCCTTCTCTTGGAGTCATGTCTGATGGGGAGAAGAGACGAGCCTTCTTAGTGGCCCATCCCAGGCTCCAGAATTCCTTGCTGAGGGAGGCTAGAATGGCTCACTCTCTGTTATCGTTTTACCAGCAGTCAGAGACATTTTTTATTCAGGGAGCCCTTTTGCATGTTGAGAATTGATTTATTTTTAGGTGATCGCTGTAAATAGTTGTACTCCTGATTTTAAAAGATGGAAAGCCCTGAGCTAATTAGGGGGCTGTCTTCACAGTGCCAAGTTGGCGCCACTCCACTGCCAAACCCCAAGGTATTGCTAGTGTGGTGTGGCGGCGAGCAATCTTGATGAAAGGAGGCAGCACGGGCTTTATGGCAGCCATTAGGCTTGTGAGGCCCACCCCCTGCCCTGGTGGATGGGGACCAATCAGGGCTTGCCATCTGCTCGGCTGTGACTCCAAAGCGAGGATAGACAGTGGATGCACTGTACTCACCTTGCTCCAGAGAAAAAAGTCAGGGTAAGCTTTGCTGGAAAGCCCTGGAGTGGCTGCTGCATTGTACAATCAATGCAGCAGCACTGCAGACCCACCCCAGGGCTTTATGTGTGTTTAGACAGCCCCTAGACCACTTACACCTGCAATTTTGCACAAATACTGCTGTGGGGATCCATCGAACAGAAAGCAACTAATATTTCCCTGCGATGGCCATCCCTAGGCCAGGGCAGAAGGTGTTACCTTATTATTCCTCTGCATTTTTCTTCATTTCCTTCTCATTGACACCAATGGGAAGTAAATGAACTAAACCAGCTCTGGGACTGGTGTATTTTCTCGCCCTATCTTCTTGAAGTGTTATGGGAATGAACAGGCTGAGGATCCTGTGGATTCATGGCCTCCCCCATTCAAACTGTCAGAGTAGTGATGGTGGTGGTGCTCCTCACAACCATACCAGGCAGGCCTCCATCTCTGCCTGAGGAAAGGGAGCTCTGCGTGGGAGTACATCAAAGTTATCTCTCAGATCAGTCCAACTTTCAGCAGGTATCACCTTTCAGTTTTGGTTAAATTGTGATTCCTCTTGCTAATCCATGGAGCTATGAAGACCATTTTGTACAATAATAGCCTTGAAAGGTAATAGCCCTTCGTACATGTTTGCTCAACCCTTGGACCTCTATTGGTTTTCTGCTGTGTTGGGTTTTATTGCTTTAGTGTGATTTTTATTATGTTATTATTATGTTTTGAACTGAACTGTATATCGCCTAGAGAAATATATTTTAGGAGACTTTACCAAATATAAGAAATAGATAATATTTGGAGAAGTAAATCACTCTTTTCTTACAGGTACAATCAGAATACCAAAAGGTACACAAAAGGTGCTATTTTCTTCCAGTGTAACACTGAAACATTACACTGGTGATGTCTAGAGTAATGTATTCTTCTGTCAACAATAATATTTGTTCCACTGATACTTTTATAATTACTTTTTAAAGATGGAGTTGCTCCTGGCTCATTCATCCTCAACACAAAACGTCTACTAAGTCCTAACTGAGGTTCGTTCATTCGTTTCTTTCTCTCTTTCGTTCTTTCTTGAAGTATAAAGTCAGAAAAGCACAGCTTGCTGTTCAGGCCTCATGCTGAGTTTGCAGGCCTGACAATTACAGGAATGATCTTTTGATGTAGAAAATAAGCAGATTTATTATGGAGGTAAATGAGAAGAAAATAAATATGGAACCTCATTATGTCACTGTCACAAACTCTCTACACTTAACCAAAGAAGAAATAAATACATATTATTTTGCTGCATACAAAGACTGCTACCATGTGCCACCTTAATGGCAAATGCGTATAATATAGTGCGGTGGGGGTTGTATATATAAAAACATCTCTGGCAAGCTTGCATATTTTATATACTAAATTCTTGAAAATATGGGTAACTAGATTAATCATTTCAGGTCTCTTGAATAGCAAAAAAAAAAGTATTTACATATTATCCTTTCCTAGAAAAAGGCAGCCACTAACAGTGCAATCCTATGAGTATCTACTAGGAAGCACATCTCATTGAATTCAGTGGGACTTACTCTCTGTTAAGTATATAAAGGATTGCACCTTTACCATCCAATCTCCCAGCAGTGCACAGCCTCATTTTTCAGGTCTGGAATGGCATTGGGAGCTGGACAACCTATCAGGGACACACGGGAAAAGGAGCCAAAATTGGGACTGTTCAATGCTGTATCAAGAACAGAATTCCATGTTAAGCATCACAGTGATGCTTTGCTCAACTTTAGATTTCCCCATGTACTTCATTTCACTGCTCATATCATATACTGATTTTAAAACCAATCCCGTATCCCCCACCTACAGTCACATGCACGTATGTTTAAACCCCCATCACTGGTGCTTTGATCAATTCATTTTTGTTCCCATTTAATGATTTTCATTAGTATTCCCCTTCAACCCCACTTGATGCTTTGCACTCAACTTCTCTTACTTTGGAAAAAAATGCCCTCCAACAGCACAGCTCAAACAGCAGCAGTGGCAACAGCCTCAGGGTTCAGAAAGCAAGCTCACAGCTGCACTCAGAGAGCAGGAGTGATGGAGCTCTGCCATTTTGGCTCCAAGGGCATCTCCTAAAAGATGTTCTGGGTGCCAGAATTCAACTCCATCACTCAGGCACTTTGTTTTGCAGTGATGATTTGACAGCCACTCACAAAGGGCTCTATGGTTCCTGCCCTCTGACTGTTGATCCTAGAGCATCCTCCCAGAAGTGGGAAGTTGCTGTTGTTGGGAAAGACAGGAGCTGGGAAGTGAGCTAGGAGAAGGGGGTGCTTGGTAGTGCCAAACTGCAAGATTCAGGTGTGGTAGCAACAATAGCACCAGTAGTGGCGGCAGAAATGTGCAAAGAAAATTGGAGATTTTGCAGCAGCAGCGGAGGGTCTTGGGGTCTGACCCATAGGCCTTAAGGGGCAATAAATTGCCCCTGCTATACTCCCTTACCAGGGAATAAACCCCATTGAACCTAACGAGACTTACTTTTGAGTAGATATTGCACTGTAAGCCTTTGTGAGAGCTGTTCCTAACTACACAGAATTGTTCAAACCTACCCCCTCACACCCATGAATTGAATCTGAAGAATTGAACCGGTTTCTCACATCACCTGTAATTTCACAAGTTACTTATGATCTGAAAAATAAAATCCAAGTTAGTGTTCCCCCTAAAAATGTTCATCACTTGTGAAGAAGAGCTGCTGAATATCATAAAGCCTAAGTTAGGATTGATTTCTCTGACCATTAGAATCCTCAGAAATAGGAGTTTATGTTTTTGCTACAGATGCACTTAACCAAATTGAAATAAATAGATGAGTATGGAATTGCTAATTAACATTGAATCTCTGGTTTTTACAGTAGATGATGCCTTGGGCATTCTTATGATACAATGGGCCTGTTCTGACAAAATTTCAGGGACTGTGGTTAATGAGACTGTGGTTCTTTGGGGTTAACGCTAACAACAGGCCATGCTGACACATACGACACTTTAAGCCATGGTTAGAGCTGCTAACCCTGCTTCAGACAGTCTGACTGGGGGTTAGAAAGTGAGCAGATCATATTCTAATATGTATCCCAGTCATATAGGGTGGGATACACATGTATAAAATAAATAAATAAATAATATTTTAGAGCATACTCAAACAAATAACTCAGATTAAAATTAGATCTATTTATTTTGTTATTCTCTTTAATCTGAATTTATTTTCAGTTTCCTGCAAAGTATTAGCATTTCTTCTCTTAGGCTATAATTCTGTACCAACTTACCTGGATGTAAACCTCACTAAACTCAGTGAGACAGACTTCAGGGACACATGTAAGAATTCACTGTAACTAATGAACTTAAAGAGATGCTAAGTTCTCTCAAGGGGGCCAAATATTACCAGTCAGTCAACTCTTTTTCTTTCCAGCACAAGTTGTGTGACTTTTCTTACTAAGAGCAAAGACTCCAAATGCTGTGGAAATGTGCAGACTGGACCTCAAAGGTTTGATTCATGAATTCAAGGTATGCAGACAGATTTTAAAAAATCAGTTAGGCTTGAAATCTCTATTTTCTAGTTTGCTGACTAGCAGTCACAAGAAAACAAATAGAATCAACCAATGGATTACACATCAGAGCACAGAGCCTATTGGAATGGTAATGCTCATAAGGACAGAAGAAAGCAGAAAGAAGCCATTAAGTCTTGAAAGGAACAGAATTCCCATTGGGCTTGGGTTTCGCTCATAACAGACAACGAATACGCCAGAGTAAAAGATTAAGCTTGAGATCAAGAGTTTCTAGTGCATAGTTGTTGTTTTAATGTGCATGCGTGTTTATTGTTAGGCCTTTGGGGAAGTCCGTTTGCTTTCTTAAAATCCCACTGGAGCAGCCTTCCCCAACCTGGTTCCCTCCAAGGTACTGGACTGAACTTCTCATAATTCCCAGCTACCAACACATCTGGAGGACACCAGGCCAACTAGTGAAGGCTGTGCTAGAGTGTTACTGGACTGTATTTTAGCAGCTGTACTTGGATGGATTCAAGACCAAGCACAGAGATATCCCATGTGACTCTTTTCATTTTAGATGTTGAATTAGGATTGGGACCATGTTGATTAGACTTATTTTTAGAGAGCTTCGGCTATTGGGCGGTATAAAAATGTAATAAATAAATAAATAAACTAAAAGAAACAAATCATTTGTGTAAGAGAACTAGGAAATTGTTCCTTAAAATGTTCTGAAAGAGAACTAAGAAATTACAATAATAATTCAGACAACCATCCTGTGGCTGGTAGAGGCCCCGGGCATGCTGGGACCAGGTCTTCCCAGAGTTGGGTTGCAGGACTGCAGATTTATAAATGCCGACATATAATGTTTAAAAATCTGTGCCATGTTTTTCCACCTAGCAGTCTAGCACATGACAAGCTGGAGCAATTCCAATCCAGTTTTATTTATGACTCAAGCTATATAGCTAGTCCTGGTCAGGCAGCCACAAGGGATTCCAATAGGGCTCAATTTAAGTCCTTGTTTGATACTAAAGTTGTTGTAATAAAACCAAAGTCTGCTTAGACTACTTCTCAGCATTTTCCTGGGTCCCTCAAGAATCTTACAATCTGTAGCTGAGTGCAATAGTGTGAGTAATGGTGTTACAGCAGAAGCGCCCATATATAGTATCTCTTACTGAAAGCTTCTTTTTCTGTTTAAATTCTGGCTGTAAAAACAGACGTTTTTCCTATTAAACCAATGTTATTTCACAATGAACTAAGTCCTAAGTCAAACCAGTAAAGACAAGAGGGGCATGTAAAGTTGCAGCCCAAGAAAGGCCTTTTCCAAGTGCAACTCTCAACTGTATTTAACAAGAGCTCTCTAGTAAAAGTCAATGTGTACAACAGATTCTTAACGATTGATTCAGCCATTCTATAATCCATGTTGCTGACAGTGTACAATATTTCTTTCAGAGCATATAATATCACTGACAATAAATAATTAATTTTGTAAATATGCATCTTTGTTAAAAGATGCATATTTTCCACAACTATAGTAGAACCATGATAGTGTGCCCCCAGTTTTTTATTCCAGTCCTCAAAGGCCACACATTTTCACATCTTTGGTATGCTGTTCCAGAGAGAATTTGGTAAAGTGGAATACATGGAGGATGTAGTACGGTGACCAATCGTCCGGATTTGGCCGGACATGACAGGAAATTGGGGGGGGAACACCGTCCGGCCGGAAATGACCTCCCCCCCCCCTTTTGCCCGGGAAAAAAGGCTCCCCCAGTTTCTATCGGGGCCTCTCCTTGGTCGTCGTCACCATGGCGACCAAGGAGAGGCCCCAACAGAAGCCGGGGGAGCCTTAACACGCGGTGCTGGGGCCTTCTATCGATTGGAGCGTCCCCTCCATAGAGACGCCGGCGTCTCCATGGAGGGGACGCTCCAATCGATAGAAGGCCCCCAGCGCCGCGTGTTTCCCAAACGCGGAAACACGCAGCTTTAAGACCCGCCCACCTCGGGTCTCTCCAATGACGTCATCGGAGAGACCCGAGGTGGGCGGGTCTTAAAGCCGGGTGTATCCGCGTTTGGGAAACACGCGGCGCTGGGGCCTTCAATCGATTGGAGCGTCTCCTCCATGGAGACGCCGGGGAAGGGCAGGTGAGTGGGTGTCTGGGAGAGCATTTTAAAAGGAGAGGAAGGGCAGCTGGGTGTGGGTCTTTGGGAGAACATTGCACTAATCTAATTATTTTTTTAAAGGAGAGGAAGGGCAGGTGGGTGTGGGTCTGTGGGAGAGCATTGCACTAATCTAATTAATTTTTTAAAGGAGAGGAAGGGCAGGTGGGTGTGGGTCTGTGGGAGAGCATTGCACTAATCTAATTAATTTTTTAAAGGAGAGGAAGGGCAGGTGGGTGTGGGTCTGTGGGAGAACATTGAACTAATCTAATTATTTTTTAAAGGAGAGGAAGGGCAGGTGGGTGTGGGTCTGTGGGAGAGCATTGCACTAATCTAATTAATTTTTTAAAGGAGAGGAAGGGCAGGTGGGTGTGGGTCTGGGTCTGTGGGAGAGCATTGCACTAATCTAATTATTTTTTAAAGGAGAGGAAGGGCAGGTGGGTGTGGGTCTGTGGGAGAACATTGCACTAAACTAATTAATTTTTTAAAGGAGGGAAAGGGCAGGTGGGTGTGGGTCTGTGGGAGAGCATTGCACTAATCTAATTAATTTTTAAAAGGAGGGGAAGGGCAGGTGGGTGTGGGTCTGTGGGAGAGCACTGCACTAATCTAATTATTTTTTTAAAGGAGAGGAAGGGCAGGTGGGTGTGGGTGTGGGTCTGTGGGAGAGCATTGCACTAATCTAATTAATTTTTTTAAGGAGGGGAAGGGCAGGTGGGTGTGGGTCTGTGGGAGAGCATTGCACTAATCTAATTAATTTTTTTAAGGAGGGGAAGGGCAGGTGGGTGTGGGTCTGTGGGAGAGCATTGCACTAATCTAATTAATTTTTAAAAGGAGGGGAAGGGCAGGTGGGTGCGGGTCTGTGGGAGAGCATTGCACTAATCTAATTAATTTTTTAAAGGAGGGGAAGGGCAGGTGGGTGGGTGTCTGGGAGAACATTGCACTAATCTAATTTTTAAAAGGAGGGGAAGGGCAGGTGGGTGCGGGTCTGTGGGAGAGCATTGCACTAATCTAATTAATTTTTAAAAGGAGGGGAAGGGCAGGTGGGTGGGTGTCTGGGAGAGCATTGCACTAATCTAATTAATTTTTAAAAGGAGAGGAATGGCAGGTGGGTGGGTGTCTGTGGGAGAGCATTGAACTAATTAATGCACATGATAATAATAATGCATATAAAAATGTAATAAATAAATAAATGTGACCGAGGCCACACCCCCTTGGGGGCCGGACATGTTGAGTTGGCTCCGCCTTGGGGGTGGGCATGTTGGGGTGGCCACGCCTCCTGAGGGCGGCCATTTTGTCCTCCTTTTTGTTTTCCAAAATATGGTCACCCTAGGATGTAGGCAAGGTGGAAATGCTACTGACAGCCCTGAGTAGAACTGGAAAAAGCTGGGATGTTGCTACAGCATGTTTAAATGTGTGGTAGGCAGGGTTTCTATCTCTGGCCCGTCTGGGGAAACCTATTGGTACTTCAAAGTGCCACTCTTGATTCTCCAGGTTTTGGCTCCTGTTCAGCCAAGGATTCAAAGTTTTGAGTCAGAGGAGGAGATCAAAGTGACCTCCTCAGGCTTTAGAGGTGGTGGAGATATTAATCCCTGGGATAGTTCCCTCATGGAGGTCTCTGGCTGGGTGTGTGTTTTTCTGTGGTTCAACCACTGAGGGCCTTGCTAGACCTGCCGGGATAAGCCAGCAGGGAGGCGAGGCGACGACGCACTAACATTAGCGCGTGCCACCCCGCCTCCTAGATGGCCGACGCGCAGGGACTGCGGAAGCCCTGCAGCGTCGGCCATTTTTGTTTGTTTGTTTGTTTGTTAAAGGGGCCACGTGCGCCCCGAAGACTCCGGACAAGGTAAGTTTTTTTTTTTACTTAAGCCCCCCCATCCGCCCTCCCTCCCCATCCCCGTCCCCATCCCGTGTGTCGCCCTCCGCCCCCCCGTATGTCGCGTCTTCCGCCCTCCCGTGTGTCGTGCCTTTCGCCCTCCCATGTGTCGCGTCTTTCGCCTTACCGTGTGTCGCGTCTTTCGCCCTCCGCCCCCCTCGCCCTCCCATGTGTCGTGTCTTTCGCCCTCTGCCCCCCCTCGCCCTCCCGTGTGTCGTGTCTTTCACCCTCCGCCCCCTCACCCTCCCATGTGTCGTGTCTTTCACCCTCCGCCCCCTCACCCTCCCGTGTGTCGTGTCTTTCGCCCTCCGCCCCCTCACTCTCCCGTGTGTCGCGTCTTTCGCCTTCCCGTGTGTCGCGACTTTCGCCCTCCCGTATGTCGTGTCTTCCGCCCTCCCGTATGTCGTGTCTTCCGCCCTCCCGTGTGTCGTGTCTTCCGCCCTCCCGTGTGTCGTGCCTTTCGCCCTCCCGTGTGTCGCGTCTTTCGCCCTCCCGTGTGTCGTGTCTTTCGCCCTCCGCCCCCCCTCGCCCTCCCATGTGTCGTGTCTTTCGCCCTCCGCCCCCCCTCGCCCTCCCGTGTGTCGTGTCTTTCACCCTCCGCCCCCTCACCCTCCCATGTGTCGTGTCTTTCGCCCTCCGCCCCCTCACCCTCCTGTGTGTCGTGTCTTTCACCCTCCGCCCCCTCACCCTCCTGTGTGTCCCGTCTTTCGCCTTCCCGTGTGTCGTGTCTTTCGCCCTCCCATGTGTCGTGTCTTTCGCCCTCCACCCCCCTCGCCCTCCCATGTGTCATGTCTTTCGCCCTCCACCCCTCCTCGCCCTCCCGTGTGTCGTGTCTTTCACCCTCCGCCCCCCTCGCCCTCCCATGTGTTGTGTCTTTCGCCCTCCGCCCCCTCACCCTCCCGTGTGTCGCGTCTTTCGCCCTCCGCCCCCTTGCCCTCCCGTGTGTCGTGTCTTTCGCCCTCCGCCCCCCCTTGCCCTCCCGTGTGTCGTATCTTTCACCCTCCACCCCCCCTCGCCCTCCCGTGTGTCGCGTCTTTCACCCTCCACCCCCCCTCGCCCTCCCGTGTGTCGCGTCTTTCCACCTCCACTATCCCCCCCTCCTGCCGGTCCGGCCTTCCCCCCCATCTCCCCCCCGGGATGCCCCTGGCCTGATGGGCACTACGAGCGCTGTGCCCAGTCCATGGCTTTTTGCGGCTACTCGCGAGTAAGCGAGTAGCCGCAAAAAGCCACGGAAGTCGCTAGACGTTCCGCAGCCCCGGCCTCAGGCCAGGGCTGTGAAAAAGGCGCGCCATAAGCGACTTCGCTTATGGCGTGCTAAGGGAGGCTTCAGTGCACCTTGACACCGGATTCCCCTGTGCGTCATGTGGACGCACAGCAGGGAAACCGGGTCTCAAAGCACACTAAGGCCTCGTCTAACAAGGCCCTGGGTCTTGATATGTGGAGACTTAAATTATACCCATTGTCTTTTTTCATGCTTTCTCCTGGAAAAGGCATAGCTAATATCTTAAAAAATAATCTTAAAAATCCTCCTGAGAGTAGAGCGAAGTTTCATTTCACCTACTCCAGCTATCCCATTTCTTCTTTATTACTTCTGGCCAGTCCTCAACATCTACCTCTTCCACAATCTTAGTCAGAATGATTTCATGTAGAAAGTAACACTTATGTGTGGTTTGTGTAGCACCTCAGTTACTAATATGTGCTGCATCAATGTTAGAAATGGGTCTTGAACTTGATGAGTGGGCAATCTGGGTAGATGGTTGATGGCTTTCAACCTTGTGGGGAAAGCTATAAATTCAAGTGGAAAGATAGGTTGCAACTGCAGAGGTGTTTATAATCATATATTCATGAAATAAAAAACCTACAATTTACAAAACAACCTTAAGGCTCTACAGTTTTCAACCAAGCACCAAAAAGCAGGGAAATTGGGGGTTAAGGCTCACAAGCCTTAACGCCACATCCTCCCTAAGGAGGCAGAAAGTGCCAGTGAAATTCTCATTCTCCCAAAGCAGATAAACCATGAGGACAGAATGGAGAATAGGATATGCAGATGTGACTGTGGGGTTGTGGAAAACTGATGACAAACAACTTAGGGCCACCTACTTCTCTTTTCTTGTTTAGAGAAGCCCTTCCCCAACCTGGTGCCCTCCAAAGGTGTTGTACTACAACTCCCATCATTGCAAGTCAGTATGTCCCATGGTCATTTCATGGCTTTGCGTAACATATTACCAGATATTATACAGTTGACAACCAAGCCAGAGGCAGCCAGGATGTTACACCATGCTTGACATCAAATATAAAAGCAAAGCTAGTGTTATGTGTTGAATTCACTTTGCAAATTAATTAATTAACCAAAATATTTACATATCCCTCATTTTTAAAGATGAGATGAAACTTGGCACCATGGTAGAACTTAAGTAGGGATATAGTTGTGGCAAGTTTGAAGCAGGACATGCAGTTTTGTCAAGATATAGGAGGTAGCCACTTGTTTTTTGACTGCTTGGGGTTGGTTGTAGTTAAGGGAGATTCCACCCCGCCCCCTGGCCAAGTGTTGAAAGCAAAGGGAAAGCTAATTATCCTCTGCATCATTCCCATCCCATAGATATAAAGCTCACACTCACTCTTTCTTTTGTAAAAGTCTGTAATCCAATGCTTGGGTGCAGGATCTTCCTCATTAAAAATGGGACACTTCTGTTGGTTTAGAATGCAATGCTAAGGTTTTAATACATGCTTACTCAGAAGCAAGTCCTACCAATTTCAAAAGACATAGAGCCCAAGCAGTATATACGCATACTGTGATTTCCAGTCAGAGTGGATTGCCAGAGTAGAGCAGGCAAAGGAGTGGAAAACTTTCCACAAAATATTCCTCCTTCCCACCCACTTTCCCAGTGCAGTGGAACTCTTCTCCTGCGCCCCTCCCACCTCCCTTATCTACTCTCCGACCTTAACTTAATTTAACTTAAATTAAGTTAAACTTAACTTAAGTTAAACTTAACTTAACTTAACTTTAATTTTAAATTAAAAATGTAAGAAGAGCTGTGATGGATCAGATAAAAGACCTATCTAGTTCCATAGAGGCCAACTAGCTGCCTATGGGAAGTCCACACACATTCCCTGTGAATAGAAAACCAGTAAAGCACTAGGCCAACCTTCCCCAACCTGGAACCCGCCAGATGTTTTGAACTTCAACACCCATTAGCCACAGCCAACATGGCTAATTGCCTGGAATTCTGCAAGTTCTAGTCCAAAACATCTGGAGGCCACCTGATTGGCAAATGCTATAACCTTTCTCATGGACAAGAGAAGTTTCTTCTGGGAAATCCACCCTAATGTGGAGCTGCAGTATTTAATTATTGCCCTTTGATGCACTCTACATAATATATCAAGCCAGAGATTTTGACTGTCACTACTCCATTGACTTCAGTGGTGCTATACCAGCAGAAATTGTAGCCTGTAATAACATGGTTCGGCTACTCCTTATGCTTTACAAGATGCTAAATTGTAGAGCACTATTGCATTTCACATTACATGGCCAGACGAGATTTTTATCTCCTGCTTCTGCTCCTTCATATTGCCAGCTCTTTTAAAATTTAGTAGGTTTTAGCAAAGGCCCAACAAGGGACTTCATAACTCTCGTAGCTTATTTTGAGATCACCTCTGCTATGCTGAGTTGTGGCCAAGAAGGAAATATACAGAACGAGAAACTGAACACTTCAATCAGCTTGATCTTTCCATCAGTTCAGCTTGAGAATGTTGAACAAACGGCAATTTTGCCCCATTGTTAGCAAAGGTTTGAAGGCTCATCATCATCAGTGGTGAGAATCTGGAGCATCTTGTTTCTCAGTTATGGATGTGAAAGTCACTAAGCACCAGAAGACATAAGAAAACTTTAGCAGAAGGAAAAGGTCAGTCAGGATTAGTAGAAGGACTCGGGAGTTAAGCAGCAAAACACACACAAACAAAACAGGCTAATCTCTTTTATTTTGCAAATGGCTTTATCATTGTTACCCTTGCCTTGAACAAGAGCTTTTACAGCTCCATACTCTTTTATCACATTGTCATTTTTCTGATGAACAATCACTCTGGAGTGTATGTGTGGGAGTGATAGTTGAGATGAAGCCTACACAGAATTTCCACAGCTCTCATTCATCACGTCTGGAACAAACGAGGCCAGATTTGTTGGGGTTCCTAATTGAATTATACCTTAGCCTTCCTGCAAAGTATGACGCTACACAAGGCTTAATATGTTCCAGGGCTCAAACTTCTTCTTTTTTTCTGGTGCAGTTTTTAGCCTTGGAATGTATGAAGTAGGAAGGAAGAAGACTGTGATCATGTTAGAGAAGGATACATTGCAACTTCTTTGTGAATGGAAGACTAACAGCAGCTCTGGCAGAAACTGAAACTGGAGAGAACGCTATCAAAGCTCGCCAAGAGGAACTTAACAGACAGCGTCAAAGCATCCCAGAAGGAATTAGCAGTTGATCTTCTAACGGCAGAGATCAAACCCAGTCAGCTGGAACTAAGCACTGTTTAGAGCCATAGAAAGAAACTGTAGACAAACAGGCCCATTTATTCCAAAGTGACTGATTTTGAATGTCAGGCTTTTCAGATATCCAATTTGAGATGCCTGAAAGGAACCCAACTGACAGAAAGTGCAAATCATCTGTATTAAAAATCAGTCCTGTAATATACCCGTAAAGAGGTCTAATCAATTTGAAAGATCTAGACCAACAGGAAAATGTTATAAATTGCTAGGGCCAGACTGACAAAGGAAGGGCTTTAACTCAGGTGTAGATAAGGATGTGTGAATCAACAAAACATGAGCTTGTCAAAGTTCTCCAAATTGCACCTCAAAGTTCGTTCCTTGTGGTCATATCAGTTCCAAGCTTTTTTTTTTTTTTTTTTTTTGCAAAAAAAATTGTGCATATTTTCACCCATATTTTTGAAATGTACACATAAATTGTGCACATCCTTGAAATGTACGTTTTCTTCTCCCATTAATTAAATCAGGTTCGTGTGCATTTTTCAAAACTACACATCTTTCATGAGCATTTTTCAAATGCATGCATGCATTATTTGTGGGAGTGGGGCGGGGGGGTTCCACAAAGCACATTGCAAGTTTGGAAATGTACAGAGTTCAGCCAAGGATTGGATTTGCATCTGCATTCAGACTGGAAAGTGCAAACTGAATAATTCCTGATAAAAATAATAATGGTAGAGCATATATTTGTATGCACAAGGTCCCAGGGTCATCCCTAAATCTCCAGGTAGGGCTAAGAAAGAATCCTGCCTAAAAACCGAAAAAGGTACTGCCAGTCATTGTTGACAAAAGGCATGGCTGTTGCATGGGAATCTGGGCTGTTTAGATTCCTGCAGTGCCTTCAGCTCGGCTTGCCCTTGTGAGCCAAGCTGGGGGCCTGCCCCTGAAATCCAGGTACTTGCACAGCTTCCCCCACCCCCAACCCAGAATGTGCACATATTCTGGGTTGCAGAGTAAAACTTAGGTGTCTGCTGCCGTGCCAGCCACAGCACAACAACATTCCCTTAACCCAGTGGTATGAATGAAGGGAATGTTGCAGCAGTGGCAAAATGGAAAAGCAAGAGAGGAACATTCACCTCTTGCTCTTCTGCCAGGGAAGGCAGGAATGTAGTGACACAAGTAGCGCAGCAGAAGGATAACATTCCCCTCCTGCTCATCCACTGTGCCATTGCAATGTTCCCTCTGTCCCTGGGGCAGAGGGAACGTGGCAGTGGGGCAAAACAGCAAGTGGGGAGCATTCTGCTCCCCCTCTTCTGCCACTGCCATGGAATTTGGCAGAGGGGCGCAGTAGAAGACAAGGAGGGAAGTGCTCTCTTCCTGCTCTTCTGCCAACTCCAGCAGAGAGCGTGGGATGATAGTTGCACAGCGGCAGTGAGAGGACAGTGAGAGAGGAACATCATGGGCCATATGGCTCCCATCCCATCTCCACCACAATTGCCACCATGCAAAGGATGGAAATCCACCAGCTGGCCTGACTCTGTAAGGGACGGGTCAAGCCAGCTGGTGGATTTTGTGTCGGAGTTTGGGTAGGGGGACAAACTGGTGAAACGCATCAAGCTCCACCCCCAAATGGGTTCCTCCGACATCCCTAGTTGATAATTCTGGGCTAGGTTGATCAATGGTCTGACTCAGTATATGGCAGCTTCTTATGATCCTATGAAAAAGAAGCAAAAGCTTTTTCAAAGGTAGTAAAAACCAGTAAGGAATTGGGAGAGAAATACACTTGAGAATTTTTGGACAAGTAGAAGCTAAATCTATACAACCATTTTAATAGGGGCAATTGTGGGAAGACCCATTGGGTCATTCCTTTTACATATAGGCCTGGAAACATATGGGCCGTGAGCCACCATGGATAATTGGAAAAATATCAGCTGATTTTGTATTCATTTAATTGCTCTCATCCCCAGGGGTGAGCACAAGGTCCTTTTGTCTGTATTGTAATTAGAAACTGCAAGGAGTTAGAATAATTAAATAAACTATGCATTTAGGTATATATTATAATCTAGTACAAATTGAAAGTGACAAATTAACTTTCCTCCAAGACGTCCTATTTCAAGCCTATCCATTTCCATTTCCCTGATCATTTCAATTGGTGTTTCTGTACTTTCTCCAGCTTTCCTATATATTTTTAGACCATAAATGCATATCTGTATTGAAACTCCTGCCATACCACAATCCTTTGGAACTTAGAGGGGGTATCTTGAGAGACATATTGTTGCCCACACATAATTTAAACATGAAAGTAGGACTGTTGTTTTTTTTCATGAGATAGCCTACGTCAGGGGTGGGCGACACACATTTTCCTAGCAGCTGTGAAATAGGATTATTTTGGTGATGAAAACTGTGGGTTCAAAGGAGTAGCTGGGGCTCAGACCCCACTTCTGCCTCATACTTGGTCTTTTAGGCAGGTTACTTGACCTTTGCCACACCTCCCATGGCAGCCATCTTGAGGTGGTGTCCAGGACTGTTTCTCAAATTGCCAAATATACCCACAGACCAAAAAGAATATCTACCCCTACTTGACCACAAAACCTATTGCTTTAAAAATCAAGACAAATATGACTTATTTCATACCTGAAATGCCACATAACTTGAAATTAAATGTAAATAGTGGAGATACGTATTATAATATTTTTGTATCTCAAATATATGTTAAAAAGGGGCAACAGAGAGTTTAAAAATATGGTTGTGGCCCAAATAGTCACAAAATTAATTGTGACTAAATTAAACACCATTGTTTTAATTGGATGTAAGCATAGCTAGAGCCCTATTCACATGTGGCTCTTCATGTGGCTAATAAGGAGATGGAGTTGCACTGATGGACCCATCCCCAACAGCACCACTGATGGACCCATCCCCAACATCACATCATCCTCCACTATGTGGAGGACTATGTGACCTCCACATAGGCAATATGATCATATGGAAGAGCCTACAAAAGTACAGCCAACTTCTCTGCCCCCCCCACCACCACCCCACCCACCCCAATCTTCTCTGAATGCACAGAAGTGAGAGAGGTGGATCTGGGCAGGTGTTGGGATGGCATTTACGGGGCCAATGGGCATTGCAATGCTAAGGGAATGGGAGATGTTAAGTCCCCTTCCCCTCCACTTGGAGGGCTAACAAATGAATAGGGCTTAGCTATAGCTGAATTGAGGGAAGTCAGTACAATGGTTTTAATATTGGAATAAATTCTGGGAAAGATTGGTGAGTGAAATGCCTAAGGGATATTTAGGGGTTGACACAAACCTTTTTGGAGTATAAAGAATAGCCACAACCAGGGCGGGGGCTTTCTTAGAGAGGCTTCTGCTTCTTCCAGAGATTTCTGTAAGAAATATCAATACTAGCTGGGTAGTCCATGGAAAAATCAACCTCACTATCCAGTTGAAAACAAGGAGGCCTGATTGTTTTGATAACAGCCTCTACATGTCAACAGTACATTCTGCACTATGGCTTTGCTATTATAAATGGCTTGTTTTTGCAAGTTGTCTGCTAATAAATTACTTTTCGTTGGCGTTTTTAAATCCCTAAAGTCTTGATTTTTGCCTTTGCTGCCATTATCGTATTATCCAGCTGCAAAGACAGGTGAGAAAATGCTTCTAAAGCAGAATCTATTGCTTGTCTCAGCTAGTAATACCTTCCACTGTTGCAGACACTGAGTGCTTCCCTCCATTTGTGACTATAACCGACCCAGTCATTTGGAGACTTTAATCATGCCTTGAGCTCAGGATATTCAGATCTGCAGGTCTGGCATTTCCTAGTTGCAGGTGTTACCACAGTAACCACGGCCATTTGTGCTTCACTTTGCATAAACAAGTATCAGCGCAACCTAATCTTGTCTGCTTATTGTTCTAAAGAGAGGTCAATTACCATCCTTGTCAATGGATTTAGATTTGATGTAATGTATGCTGTATACACAGGCACATGTGAAAGCGTTCACATAAACAAGCAAAAACAAAACACAGTGCTGAGTATGTGTCTGCCATAAGTTTAGAAGAATGTGAGGCATGCCATACTGCTTCTTAAAGGGCTGCTGTGCAAGGGATTGACAAATGTTCTGGGCAGCATTTAAACCCTAAAGTTCTAATAGTCGATTTCATGAGAAAAATCCCTTTTCAAAGTAGACACACACACACACAAACACACACAGAGAGAGAGAGAGAGAGAGAGAGAGAGAGAGCGCAGGAAGGAGTCTTTGACCAAAGCAGATGATTTGAACTAGGGATGTGCTCCGCTCCGATTAGGAGCGTAGAAGCAGTAGCGGATTGGCCTGCTCCGCCTTACCCAGAGGCGGAGTAGGAGCGGACCGCGGACCCCCTAGAAGCAAGGCGAAGAGAAGCGACCATTTTTCGGAGCTCCGAGTTCAGTCGGAGCGCTCCGGTCGCCATCTTGAAAACATTTCGCCATAGGATTGCATTGCGGCAAATAATCGCGCATAACTACGTTGTTTTTGAAGCTATCGTTCTGGAAATTCTTGTGCACAGAGAGTCGTGGATGGGGGTCATTTTGAGACCACTCTCACCTCTCTGCGTGCTGTGGTTCACGTGCAATATTTTTTTAAAAATCGGGTCAACCGCGGGGCTCAAACTGCGTTTCGGCTTTTCGCCCATAGGATTGCATTGAGGGAAAGAATCGGGGATAACTGGGGGGGGGTTTAAGCTATCGTTCTGAAAATTCTTGTGCACAGAGAGTCGTGGATGGGGGTCATTTTGAGACCACTCTCAACTTTCTGCGTGCTGTGGTTCACGTGCAATATTTTTTTAAAAATCGGGTCAACCGCAGGGCTCAAACGGCGTTTCGGCTTTTCGCCCATAGGATTGCATTGAGGGAAAGAATCGGGGATAACTGGGGGGGGGTTTAAGCTATCGTTCTGAAAATTCTTGTGCACAGAGAGTCGTGGATGGGGGTCATTTTGAGACCACTCTCAACTTTCTGCGTGCTGTGGTTCACGTGCAATATTTTTTTAAAAATCGGGGTTTGGGTTTTTTTTTTTTATTATTATTATTTTTTTGGAAGCGATGACAGGCACATTCAACTCCCAATCCTGATGAGAATTCATCTCCTCAGAAAGCATCCTCCTCCAATCCCAGCGTTGGAGGGGGGACTAAGGCAGACCCACCCTGAGAACTTTCTGTTTTGTGTCTCTTTGTGGGTTGGCGTTCGTGGAGGGAACACTTACTTAGCTAGTGCTCCTGCTTTGGAGATAGATTAATTTAATATAGGTTTAGTTTGGCGCGTGTGTGTGTTTGTTTGCTTCTTTCTGACTTGTAGCTTAGTTTGCCCTGTGTTTTCCCCTTACTTTGATTTAATATAAACTTTATTTTTGAATTTTGGAGTGTGTGGTTGGGTTGGTTGCCCCCCCCCCTTCCCTGTATTAAAGCCTGACTGTTCTGCTTTTGTGAAAGCTTTCTTTTGAAAGCATACACACACTTTTTGTCCCATTTCCCTACATTTATATTCTTAAACATATTTTATTATATTCTTTCACATAGTCCATTAGTATATATTCTCATACATATTATATTAGTATTCATATTTTGTTCTTCTTATAGTAGTGGTTGGTTCTTTTTCCCCCTCCCCTCTCTTAAATCCTGATTGTGTTTCCTTCTATCTTCTATATACCAAATATACCAAAAAAATTGGATTCTCTTTTTCTTCTCTGTGTAACTTCGACGGAGTGGGCTGCTTTTGTCAAGTTCAACAGGCAGCCACAGATTGAGCATTTTGGGGAAAGCATACGCACACCATTTCCCTATTCTTAAACATATTATTATTATATTCTTTGACATAGTCTTAGTAGTCTATTAGTATACATTCTCATACATATTAGTAGTAGTATTCATATTTTGTTCTTCTTATAGTAGTGGTTGTCCCATTTCTTGTCCCATTTCCCTACATTTATTAGTAATATTCTAAAACATATTATTATATTCTTGTAGATATTCTTAGTAGTATATTCTCATACATATTAGTAGTAGTATATTTTATTGTTCTTGTCCCATTTCCCTACATTTAAACATATTATATTCTTCTTATACATATTCTTAGTAGTACCTTATACATAGTATTAGTAGTATTAATATTTTGTTAGTCATCATGAAAAGAGAAAGCAGGCGTGCTGAAAGCAGCAAGGCTCAGTCTGCCAGCAGGGCTTCCTCTCCTCCTGTGAAACTCAAACGGGCAACTCCTTGGCTGACTGCTCCAAAACAGAAGCAGGACAAGCAGCAGGCAGAGCCACTCTCTTCTGCAACTTGTGCCCGGCGTTCTCTTTTTGAGGGTGGGAATGGGAAAAGTGCCCGTTTGCAAGAGGCACGTGGCAGCAGTGCCATTAGAGGAGGAGGAGTATCCCCAACTCCTTCATTCTCCTTTCAGCCCACGAGCCCGCTGATGGACCTAGACGAGGTCCTCAGCACAGTGGAGGGGGGGGAGGAGGAGGAGGCGGTGGGCCTCCAGGATGTGGGGGCTGAGGAGGAGCAGCAGCAGGCCGAGGCTCTCTCCCCAGTCTCATCCCACACCCCTGTTTCTGTGGCAACACCAGAGAGCTCAGGCGGGCAATTGGTGGTGTCACCACAGAAACGAAAGACAAGCATCGTGTGGGACCACTTTGAGTTGGGAGCGGATCCCCGCTTTGCTGTCTGTCGCCACTGCAAACTCAGCCTAAGCAGGGGTTCATCGACAGGGCATTATGGAACCAGCAGCATGAAGATGCATCTTCATAGGCAGCACCAGGCGATCTTGCTGGGGAAAGAGGCGGGCAAGGCGACTGGTTCCAGGGGAAAGCCGAAGGCTGCTGCTGGCACTGCCACTCTAAGCTCTCCATCTCCCATCCCCACAAGGGTTAGGCAGGCAACCCTGCAGGACATGGGGTGGGGGAAGTATTGACCCACAAGATGGCGTTTTCCAATGCCCACCCAGGGTGCTACTGTGTTGGGGCATCTGCCGGGACTGACTCCTCCCCAATACTAGATCTATGACATGTCACTCTGCCTGCCCCTCTGCTAGCCTGTCCTCCTCGGTGACCGACTCGCTGGGATGGTTTGCGTTTGCAATGCGTGACTAACTGCAATGCTGGCTTAGAAACCAGCCATCACTTCCTTGTGCCCCCAGAAATGCCCGCAGCCTGCCTGCCTGCCTGCCCGCCTCCCCTGGGGTGCTGCTGTGGTGGGGCATCTGCCAGGACTGACTCCTCGCCTACTCTGCCTGCCTCTCTGCCCGCCTGGTGCCTGGTTTGCTCCCAATCGTCCTCCTCTGTGCCCCTCAAGGCGTAACTGCTGGCTTAGAAAGAAACAACCAGCCATCTTTGCCTCACTTTGCGCCCACTTATGGGTTGGTTTGCTATGCGTTAGTGCTCAAGCCATCCTTGCGGCACTACAATGCATGCTGCCTGCCTGCTTTCCATTGATGGTGCTATATAAATAAATAATAATAATAATAATAATTCTCCCCTTCCCGCCTTGCAGCGATGGTGTATGTGTCTTGCTTTGACTAAGGGGAGAAGTCCTTCCTGCGCTCACTTAGACTTTATCAAATTCAATAATCCCTTTTTCAAATGTGCCAGAAGATTTAGGGTTATCTCGTGGCATGTTGGGATTGCCTTGGAACTGGCCCCATTGAGCTGTCTGCAATTGCAACTTTAAATCCCTGACATACTGGAGTGTTCAAATTTCAAAAGTTCCCCTAACATCAGGGGATGATGGGATTGCCTTGAAACTTGGTGTCCATGGGGACACATGGGTAAGCTGTCATGGGACCAAAGGATAGGTTTCTAACGTGCAAATTGACGTAGTTGTAGAATGGGACTTGATTTGGGGTGAGTTAAAAAGTTTAAGCCGCGCCAAAAATCAGGGGATGATGGGATTTGCTTGCAACTTGGCGTGCATGTGGACACATGGATAAGCTCTCCTGGTGCCGAGTTTGAGGTTTCTAACATGCAAATTGACGGAGCTATCCCAAGGGGTGTGAATGGGGTGCCCGATTTTCATAAATTCCCCAAAAATCAGGGGATGATGGGATTGCCTTGAAACTTGGCGTGCATGTGGACACGTGGATAAGCTATCATGGTGCTGAGTTTGAGGTTTCTAACGTGCAAATTGACGTAGTTGTAGAATGGGACAATTTGGGGTGAGTTAAGCCATGCCAAAAATCAGGGGATGATGGGATTTGCTTGCAACTTGGCGTGCATGTGGACACATGGATAAGCTCTCCTGGTGCCGAGTTTGAGGTTTCTAACATGCAAATTGACGGAGCTATCCCAAGGGGTGTGAATGGGGTGCCCGATTTTCATAAATTCCCCAAAAATCAGGGGATGATGGGATTGCCTTGAAACTTGGCGTGCATGTGGACACGTGGATAAGCTATCATGGTGCTGAGTTTGAGGTTTCTAACGTGCAAATTGACGGAGCTATCTAAAGGGGTGTGAATTAGGGTTATGGGAGGTGCGTTAGAGGGTAGAGCCGCGCCAAAAATCAGGGGATGATGGGATTTGCTTGCAACTTGGCGTGCATGTGGACACATGGATAAGCTGCCCTGGTGCCGAGTTTGAGGTTTGTAACATGCAAATTGACGGAGCTATCCCAAGGGGTGTGAATGGGGTGCCCGATTTTCAAAAATTCGCCAAAAATCAGGGGATGATGGGATTGCCTTGAAACTTGGCGTGTGTGTGTATACGCCCATGAGGTGTCATGGTGCCAAACGTGAGGTTTCTAACTTCAACGGAAAAAAAGTTGTTTACTTTTTTAGCTTTCAATGCAAGCCTATGGGGGGGGCAAAAACGGAGCTCCGGATCCGATCCGGAGCTCCGGGCGGAGCGGAGCGGAAGTGGGCGGAGCGGGGGCGGGGCGGAGCGACCCGCTCCGAAAAATGGCGGATCTGCAAGTGAAGCGGAGCGGGGGGTCCGTGCACACCCCTAATTTGAACCCCCTCACACCAGCTATTTAGTGCATTCTTGCCATGCCTGGTGTGTGGATTTGCAGCATGGTACTCACATGATGTCGTGCCTGTCCTGCTGACACCCTGCCTCTTCCCCAGCCTTTTCCGTCTTTTCCTAGAATGCCTAAAGTCTGAATTATTTTCTCTAAGCGCATTTTCCTTTGTTGAGGGCTGTGTGGGGAGCCTTACTGTCGGCTTGAATGGATTCCATCAGGTCCTGGCAGGGAAAAGTGATCTCTCTCAGCAGCTGGCTCCAAGCCTCAATATAAAACCCAACTTTGCATCCCAGGCTCAAAAGCATTTTTAAAAATCATACAATGCCCAAATCTCTGCAGAGACAGGATAGTCTTCCCTCAATGCCCCCAAAGAGCCAGACTAATGGGTTGTTCCATTTTTGCCAGGCAGAAAGGTGGTCTGGTTGAAGAACTCCTCTGACAGGACCTGTCTTGTTAAAGTGGTGGAAAGAGCAACAAATGAACTGGAGGGAGAAAGAGAAAGAGAAGGACTGGAACAGCAAACAAGTGAAAGAGCATCAGCGGTAAAAACAAAAACAAAAAAACGCTGAGACAAAGGAGGGGGGAAATTATGTGTGATGGATCCCCATGTCCCATTCTACCCAGCCTCATCTTCTCTCACTAACAGTGGTTCTCTGGGCTTTCACTATACATGCCACCTGATCTGTTTTTAAATAGAGATGCCACCTGGGACCTTCACCAATGAGCTAGGGTCCCTTCTCTAGTTATTAGCAGTAGGGTGTGGCTGTATTTTAGGGGTGTTGAACCTCAGGCCCATGGGCCAAATCTGGTCTGCCTGCATTCCGAATCCATCCCTCCAGGTTCTGCAGATGTACATGGCCCCTTCCCTTTCCTTCAGCCACCAATCATCTGGTGATTTCCTAGTCTCTCTCTCTCTCTCTCTCTCTCTCTCTCTCTCTCTCTCTCTGTGTGTGTGTGTGTGTGTGTGTGTGTGTGTGTGTGTGTGTCCCACCCATTCTAATGCCTTTCCTAATAATGTAAGCTACAATATGCTTATATAGTATATTTATCTGTCCCCTCTTTTGCCTTTGGTCACACTCAACACTGGAATGTGCCTTTCCCCTGCCCCCAAGAGCTTCTATGAAATTGCATTCAGCCCTTGAACTGAACGTGGCTTGACACTCCTGCTACATTGGGATTTTGAAAGGCTCCTGAGCCTTCCCATCATTACTGGCATCAGGGCCTTGTATACCTACACACAACCCCTGACTTCCAAACCTGCCCATTATGCTAGCATTTGATAGAGGCAAGATGTTTCTGCCACTGGAGGGGTGTGTGCTGTGTGGTCAGAGGAAAGACTTCATATCTGACAAAGAGATGAAAGAGTGGTGTTACAAGTCAAAGTGAAGTTGAAAAGGATCAGGGCCTTGATGATCAAACTGGGACATAGAGAGACAAGGAGGAGGTGGTCCTTGCCTGTGAGCTTGCGGCTGAAGAATTTTGTTTCAGTTTGCAATTCACTCAAAATGCTCTGTTCAAACCCTGAAAGTAAACATGATCAGGAGCACATGTTCTACAAAAACACTGGGAAATTCCCGAACTTGTGTTCACATTCCCAAAAATTTGCATTTTAAAATGCACACTTTAAGAAATGCATACTTTTTTTAAAAAAATGCACACTTTTAAAAAAAACCACCTCATTTTCACATCTGTCAATGAAGATGTGCACACTTTTGAAAAAATACTCACAAAAATATACACTTTCTCCATTCAAATCAACCCAAGGCGTGGCGTGAGGGGAGAACCATATTGCAAATGAGTGCCTTCAACCAACTTTGTTTGGTGGCCCAGCTACACCCTTATCTGGACAGAGATAACCTAGCTTCAGTCGTCCATGCTCTGGTAACCTCCAAATTAAATTACTGCAAAACCCTCTACATGGGGCAGACTTTGAAGATGGTTCGGAAGCTGTAGCTTGTGCAAAATGCAGAGGCGAGATTGATAACTGGAACCAGACGGTTCGAACATATAACACCCATTCTTGGCCCGCTTGCATTAGCTACCTATACGTTTCCAAGCCCAATTCAAGGTGCTGCTTTTAACCCATAAAGCCTTACATCGCTTGGGACCACAATACTGACGGAACGCTTCTCCCAACATGAAGCTACCCGTATACTGCGCTCAACATCTAAGGCCATCAACATCAACAACTCTGAGAGAAGCTGGGAGAACGGCAACAAGAGCGAGGGCCTTTTCAGTGGTAGCCCCGCAATTATGGAATGATCTCCCAAATGAGGCTTGCCAGGCACCACCATTGTTATCTTTTCGGTGCCAAGTCAAGACCTTTCTCTTCTCCCAGGCATTTAACAGCACTTAACAACATATGCTAAGTTTGCTTTTTTAATGGACCCCAGAACTGTTGTTGTTTAAAATGGATACTGTTGTTTTTATATTTTTAATGGTTTAAAATTTTGTATATTTCTTAATGTTCACTGTTTTTAACTTTTGTAAACCACCCAGAGAGCTTCAGCTATGGGGCGGTATATAAATTTAATAAATAAATAAATAAATAAATAAATAAAATGGGAGTGAATTGAATCAAGCTTGGAGAAATTTCAGCAAGCTCAAGCGTCCCTGGTTTTTCCATCTGTATTTGGAGGTGTGGCTTGGCCAAAAGCTACTGAGGCAACCCCAAAAATGAGGCATTCATTTTTCATATATAAATGTTTGATCACCTGCTAGATGGGTAGTGAATGAGGAAGAGTCATGCCTAAATGTTGTTTTCTAGGTACACACTGAAAAGAATTTAAAGGGGAAAGGTGTGTTTGTCATCATGGTGCCACACATAATTATTACAGTGACATGACCTCTGAGAAAACTGCCTATAGCTGTCATTACAGATTGTGTAGCAGAGCAGCTCGAGAAGATGGATGTTTAGTTTACAGCCCCAGGAATATTTCCCTCGTGGGCCTGTGTGTGTTAACACCATTTCCAAACACTTTCTTGTGTCCTTCAATACTTAGAGAGATATGTCCTTAAGTTTCAGTGACAGAAAGAAGTAACAGACAGAATGAAGTAACAAAGTACATCCTCTATCAGCAAATGTCCTCCTTTATCTCTCCCCGCTTCCATCTGGCTTTACCGCCCTCCACTGGCTAAAGGGCCTTGGCACCCTCAAAACACTCTACCATTCTCCCCTGTAGCCCCGTATGCTCAAACCTGCCACCCGGAACTCCGGTGTGATGCCATCTCCTCTTCAAATCCCTTCTACAACCAAAAACAAAAATCCTCATTTAATGACGCTTTGGCAACCTCCACACCTCCATCCGATGTCCTACTGTAGCCTTCTTCCCCAACCTGGTGCCCTCCAAAGGTTTTGGACTACCATTCCCATAATACCTGAGCATTGGCCCTGGTAGCAGTGAATGTTGGGAGTTGTAGTTCTGGAGAGCACTTGAGGAAGACTGCCCTGATGGTCTGCAACATGCAATTGAAACAGCCACCTACTCCTTCCCAGTTTACCCCTGCTTCAACTTCCCTCTGCTTTCTCTGTTGTTTCCCCCATTTTGAATTTTAGATTGTAAGCACCTTGGAGGCAAGGAACTGTCCTTGTGTATTCATAAAGCACCATGCTCACTGATGGCAATATCTAAATAATAAATAGTATTTTATTATTTGTTATATTTCTCTACCGCCTAATAGCTGAAGCTGCCTGGGTGTTTCACAGAATAAAGTATATATGTTCTTTGTTACATACAGTATCCAATTGTTCTAGGTACCTGATATTATGGGAAGAAAACCACAAGCCAGATTTTTAATAGCCCAGTGGCAATGGTGCATATACATCTAAGGACAATGTGCATGCAGAAGAAGCTAATTAACAGAAAACACTAATTAGTCCCTCAGTATTTAGCCATGAAGCATCAGCAGCTGTCTTGGATGCCATATGCTAATTAGCATTAGTAACTTCAGAAATAATTGTCTCCATTGCTCTGTGTCACACTACTCCTTCTAATTGTACTTTGGAGAGCATTGCCTATAAATGGTATCAAGCATTACATTGCATTGCTTGAGGTTTAATGAGCAGTTTAACTGCAAGTTAAATGCAATGGCCAAAGAAATGCTGCCAAATTCGAATACAGTATATTTTAGAATAATAGGTTCTGGGAAGTCAACATAGTGACATTCCAAAGGATCAGCGTTACCTTTTGGGCAAAATCTTACAAACTACAAAATAAACATGTGTGCAAGTCCATCTGAATCATAGCAAGCGGGGGGAAAGAATTGCAAGTTTTGGTTTTCTGTAATCAATGTGCATTATTATTCATTTATTCATTTATTATTTCATTTATATCCCACCTTTTTTCCTCCAAGGAACCCAAGGTGGCATACATAATCCTCCTCCTCCTATTTTATCCTCACAACAACAACCCTGTGAGGTAGGTTGGGCTGAGAGTCTGTGACTGACATGGTGGGCATCAAGCTGCAAACCAGAATCTCCATCTCGGTGCCATATAAATGAAAGGGAATTGTATCTATATTTATTCATTTTATTTATTATTAACATGTATATACTGCCTCATTTTCTAGAAAGCCATCAGAGTATCTGACAGGTCAAGATTAAAATATCAGATTTAGTTAGATTTGTTGCTTTCTGTCCATTACAAAATTCGATTCTTTTAAATTAGGTTAAAATTTACCAGTTTGAGGACTTTTATACTGACATTTTATAAAATGAATATATTGCGCACACTCACCAATATATAGACAGAACATTATTCGTTTTACAGAAAGGCGCACATGTGGAACGTCTAGAAATGAGCCTCTATTTGAATCAACCCACCCCAGTACTCTTGCCATGAAAACTAAATGCATCAGTACAACCAGAGATATGTCGGTATACCATCGGAAGATAGGACCCTCAGGTTGGAAGATGGTCAAAATGCTACTGGGGAGGAACAGAGGATAAGTTCAACTAGCCCCAGACGTGATGACGCAGCTAGCTCAAAGCCGAAGGGACGGCTAGCGGCCGACGGTGCTGGTGGTGAACGACGAATCCGATGTTCTAAAGGTCAACACACCATAGGAACCTGGAATGTAGGATCTATGAGCCATGGCAAATTGGACGTGGTTATTGGCGAGATGTCAAGATTAAATATAGATATATTGGGTGTCAGGGAACAGAAATGGACCGGAATGGGCCACTTCACATCAGATCAGCACCAGATCTATTACTGTGGACAAGAGGATCACAGAAGAAACGGAGTAGCCTTCATAATTAATAATAAAGTGGCTAAAACAGTGCTTGGATACAATCCAAAAAATGATAGAAGGATCTCAATTTGAATTCAGGGTAAGCCATTTAACATCACAGTGATCCAAATATATGCCCCAACCACAGATGCTGAAGAAGCAGAAGTAGATCAGTTCTATGAGGATTTGCAGCACCTACTGGATAATACACCAAAAAGAGATGTTATTTTCGTTACAGGAGACTGGAACGCTAAGGTGGGCAGTCAAATGACATCTGGAATTACAGGTAAGCATGGTCAAGGAGAACAAAATGAAGCGGGACATAGGCTGATAGAATTCTGCCAGGACAACTCACTGTGCATAACAAACACTCTCTTCCAACAACCAAAAAGACGGCTTTATACATGGACTTCACCAGATGGCCGACACCGAAATCAGATTGACTACATCCTTTGCAGCCAAAGGTGGCGGACATCTATACAGACAGTAAAAACAAGACCTGGAGCTGACTGTAGTTCAGATCACGAACTTCTTATTGCACAATTTAGAATCAAACTAAAGAGAATAGGGAAGACCCACAGATCAGTTAGATATGAGCTCACTAATATTCCTAATGAATATGCAGTGGAAGTGAAGAACAGATTTAAGGGACTAGATTTAGTAGACAGGGTCCCGGAAGAACTATGGACAGAAGTTCGCAACATTGTCCAAGAGGTGGCAACAAAAAATATCCCAAAGAAAAAGAAAACCAAGAAGGCAAGATGGGGGTCTGATGAGACACTGGAAGTAGCCCAAGAAAGAAGGAAAGCAAAAGGCAACAGTGATAGGGGGAGATATGCCCAATTAAATGCAAAATTCCAGAGGTTAGCCAGAAGAGATAAGGAATTATTTTTAAACAAGCAATGTGCGGAAGTGGAAGAAGACAATAGAATAGGAAGGACAAGAGACCTCTTCCAGAAAATTAGAAACATCGGAGGTAAATTCCAGGCAAAAATGGGTATGATCAAAAACAAAGATGGCAAGGACCTAACAGAAACAGAAGAGATCAAGAAAAGGTGGCAAGAATATATGGAAGATCTGTATAGGAAGGATAATAATATCGGGGATAGCTCAGACGGTGTGGTCAGTGAGTTAGAGCCAGACATCCTGAAGAGTGAGGTTGAATGGGCCTTAAGAAGCATTGCTAATAACAAGGCAGCAGGAGACTATGGTATCCCAGCTGAACTGTTTAAAATATTGCAAGATGATGCTGTCAAGGTGATGCATGCCATATGCCAGCAAATCTGGAAAACACAAGAATGGCCATCAAACTGGAAAAAATCAACTTATATCCCCATACCAAAAAAGGGAAACACTAAAGAATGTTCCAACTATCGGACAGTGGCACTTATTTCACATGCCAGCAAGGTAATGCTCAAGATCCTGCAAGGTAGACTCCAGCAATTCATGGAGCGAGAATTGACAGATGTACAAGCTGGGTTTAGAAAAGGCAGAGGAACTAGAGACCAAATTGCCAATATCCACTGGATAATGGAGAAAGCCAGGGAGTTCCAGAAAAACATCTATTTCTGTTTTATCGACTATTCTAAAGCCTTTGACTGTGTGGATCATAACAAACTGTGGCAAGTTCTTGGTGGTATGGGGATACCAAGTCATCTTGTCTGCCTCCAGAGGAATCTGTGTAACGAACAAGTAGCAACGGTAAGAACAGACCACGGAACAACGGACTGGTTGAAGATTGGGAAAGGAGTACGGCAGGGTTGTATACTCTCACCTTATCTATTTAACTTGTATGCAGAACACATCATGCGATGTGCTGGGCTTGACGAATCCAAGGCTGGAGTTAAAATTGCAGGAAGAAACATTAACAATCTCAGATATGCAGATGACACCACTTTGATGGCTGAAAGCGAGGAGGAGCTGAGGAGCCTAATGACAAAGGTGAAAGAAGAAAGTGCAAAAGCCGGGTTGCAGTTAAACCTCAAAAAAACCAAGATTATGGCAACCAGCTTGATTGATAACTGGCAAATAGAGGGAGAAAACGAGGAGGCAGTGACAGACTCTGTATTTCTGGGCGCAAAGATTACTGCAGATGCTGACTGCAGCCAGGCAATCAGAAGACGTTTACTTCTTGGGAGGAGAGCAATGACAAATCTTGATAAAATAGTTAAGAGCAGAGACACCACACTGACAACAAAGGTCCGCATAGTTAAAGCAATGGTATTCCCTGTAGTAACCTATGGCTGCGAGAGCTGGACCATAAGGAAGGCTGAGCGAAGGAAGATAGATGCTTTTGAACTGTGGTGTTGGAGGAAAATTCTGAGAGTGCCGTGGACTGCAAGAAGATCAAACCAGTCCATACTCCAGGAAATAAAGCCAGACTGCTCACTTGAGGGAATGGTATTTAAGGCAAAACTGAAGTACTTTGGCCACATAATGAGAAGACAGGATACCCTGGAGAAGAGGCTGATGCTAGGGAAAGTGGAAGGCAAAAGGAAGAGGGGCCAAGGGCAAGATGGATGGATGATATTCTGGAGGTGACAGACTTGACCTTGGGGAAGCTGGGGGTGGCGACAGCCGACAGAAAGCTACCTAGGGGAAGCTGGGGGTGGCGACAGCCGACAGAAAGCTCTGGTGTGGGCTGGTCATTGAAGTCACGAAGAGTCGGAAACGACTGAACGAATAAACAACAGCCATGTATAAATGAAACATGTTAGGGACAAATCAGGTTACGTAGATTCCCTGTATATAGATGTTGATGATCCTATCCAGACATGAGGGGCTTTAAGATTGGATACTTTTTCTAGGGGAACTTTTCCGCATTGCTAATTTTGAGGCCACAGCTAGACCTGGGATCATCCAGGGTTTGCCCCTGCCTGAGCACTGGATCCTCTGTGTGTCACCTAGATGAACAGGTTTGACCCCTGGACGATCCAGGGATAAACCTTAGGTCTAGCTATGGCCTGACTCAGTTTTGTTGTGTGTAATAGAAATGGAAGGGGGCCAAATGGGATCTATGTACTAGACAGCTAGATGGATATTCCTTTTTGTGTTGTGACCACAATCTAGCATACAGGTATATTGTCAACTATGGAGGTGTAACTATCCATGTACAAAGTGCAAGTAATTGCTATTCCATAACTAGAAATGCAAACACTGTAAAATTGGATTTTCCTGTACTGAGGCCTATTAAATTAGTGGGTGAAGCACTTGTGTCATTGTAATATCTTTATGTGTGAAAATACTCTTAATTTCCAAATCAAGGGTTTTGTTTTTTAATAAATGAAATGCACTACAGCTGTGTGAGCAGGGCTGTGTGATGTTTATACTGATGATGAACTCTAAGGGCTTTGTTCCAAACTAATCTTGTAGGAAATAGAAGGTCATTATGAATACAAGGTGTGCAAATGAAGCAGCCAGAGTACAGCATTTATTTCTTACAACGTCGTCTGATTCCTCCTGGGGCTCTTCACTGCAGCAAAAGGAGATGTTTTTAATTAAGAACATAAATTATAACCTCCCCCCAGGAGAGTGATTGAAATGATCACCATTGTCATAATATTAACATGTTTTGCATTTCTTTCTTTCATAAACTCCCCGTTGCAGCTTGTTTTCTGCATTATAAACTGTACTAGCCACCTGACCATTCTTTCCTTGTTCCAATGAACAATCAGTCATAATACAGCTGATGGAACCATTCCAAGACTTACTAGAGTTTTAGAATACAGGACAATCCATCCAGGCTCAGGACGGGACCATGGAAAAAGCGGAGCCAAAGGGTAGGGCTGTATCCTGAGGCAAGGGAGGGATTTTATTTATTCATTTATTTATTTCATTTCTATACTGCCCAATAGCCAAAGCTCTCTGGGAGGTTCACAAAAATTAAAACCATGAAGAGCATAAAAACAACCAACAAATTTAAAACACAAATACAAAATTCAATATAAAAAGCACAGCCAGAATAAAACCACACAGCAAAAATTAATATAGGTTAAAATATGAGATTAAAACAGCAAAGTTTAAATTTAAGTTAAATTATGTGTTAAAATACTGAGAAAATAAGAAGGTCTTCAGCTGGTGACGGAAAGAAACCAATGTAGGTGCCAAGAGAACCTCTCTGGGGAGCTCGTTCCACAACTGGGGTGCCACAGCAGAGAAAGCCCTCCTCCTAGTAGCCACCTGACTCACTTCCATCGGCAGGGGCTCACCCGATATCCCTCCCTGATCCCAGGATCCCCTGTGCATCATCTGGATGCACAGGGATGATCCCGGGTATCACCCCGGGATATAGCCCAGTCTAGCTAAGGCCTGAGGAAATCAAGATTATTTTTGTGTTTTGTATTATTGATAAGCACATCAGTAATATTCAAAATTCAGAAATAGAAAACAGAATCATAAGGGACTCCTAATGCATTGGTTCCAACTGGAAACAAGGCCAGGTAATTTGGAACTCCAAGATGTTGCAAGAAGTTCTCACCATACAAACTAGGGGTGTGCATGGACCCCCCGCTCCGCTTCACTTCCAGATCCGTGATTTTTGGATCGGGCCACTTCGCCCCACCTCCGCTCCGCCCATTTCCGCTCCGCTCCGCTCGGAGCTCCGGATCCGGATCGGAGCTCCGTTTTTTCCCCCCATAGGGTTGCATTGAAAGCTAAAAAATTATACAACTTTTTTTTCTGTTCAAGTTAGAAACCTCACGTTTGGCACCATGACACCTCATGGATGTATACACACGGACACCAAGTTTCAAGCCAATCCCATCATCCCCTGATTTTTGGGGAATTTATGAAAATCGGGCACCCCATTCAGACCCCTTTCGATAGCTCCGTCAATTTGCATGTTAGAAACCTCAAACTCGCCACCATGAAAGCTTATCCAGGGATACATACGCACGCTGAGACTCAAGGCAGTCCCATCATCCCCTGTTTTTTGGCGGGTCTTAAACCTGCAGACATCTCAATGGGGCCATTTCAAAGGAAATCCCAACATGCCATGAATTGGGGAGTAGAGATAAACCTATGAAATCTTCTTCCACACTTGAAAAATGGATTTGGAACTTCCAAAACTCCAAGTGAGCGCAGGAAGGACTTCTCCCCTGAGTCAAAGCCAGACACACACAACATCCCTGCAAGGCGGGCAGGGGAGGAGAGAGGGAAGGCAGGCAGGCAGGCAGCAGACATTTCTGGGGGCATAAGGAAGTGAGCCAAGGATAAGCCAGTAATGCATATAAAATGGAATAAATAAATAAATAAACGAAGGAGGGGTGGAATTAAAAGCAGCAGTGTTGCTGAATAAACAACAAGAAGAACGTTTTAAAAAAGGCTATATCTGTCTTTTACCAGTAATAGGGGGACGTGCCCGGGGGAGGGGGAAGCAGCTGCTAATTTGACTGGTCCTAGTAGTGACCAGTCTTTTAAGAAGCAACGCTGTCAGTTCAACTCATGAAAGACATTGCTCCACCACTAAAAGAAGTAGAACTCTCACTTCAACTCATGATAGGCATTGCTCCACCGTGTTACTCTCGTTGGAAGGCTCTGATGGCCTTCCAAGTACAGGAGAGAGTGGGGGCACGTCCACAATGAGATGCCCTAGGGGAGCTCATCCCCTTGCACCACATCTTTTCAGTTGTTCCCCAAAGTTAGGGTGGGTAGCAGTGCTGTGTTTCTTTCTCTTATTATTGGCTTAGTATATGATTTCAGGTTGTGTTTGTGCATTTGGTGGGGCTACTGTTTTAAAAAACACTGGGAACAGTCCGTTCAGATTAAGAAAGGGAAGTTCCCAGAATCCCAAATTACCCGTTTTGCCTATCCCCTCCTCCACCTTTGGGATCATGTGATCATGACCGGAAGTTGACTCTGCCCCTCAGCAATCGAAAAGGTAATCTTTTTCCCACCTTTACCCTACTTTTTAAAAAATTCTAGCGCGCGACCCGCACCACACAGAGAGGTGAGAGTAGTCTCAAAATGACCCCCATCCACGACTGTCTAAGCACAAGAATTTTCAGAACGATAGCTTCAAAAGCAACCCAGTTATCTATGGGCGAAATGTTTTCAAGATGGCGATCGGAGCGCTCCACGGAAAGAGAAGCGCTCCGAAAATGGGCACTTCTCTTCGCCTTGCTTCTATGGGTCCGCGGTCCGCTTCTACTCCGCCTCTGGGCAAGGCGGAGCAGGCCAATTCGCTCCTGCTTCTACGCTTCTAATCGGAGCGGAGCACATGCCTAATACAAACCTGGCAAGTCATTCTTTTCAAGTTTGACCAGCTTCATAGGCAACATGATTTCCTCATCCAGGAGCCACTGAGGGCAGCCTAATGATTACCGGAGCATGGGGGATGTTGCTGCTGCCCTGCCTCAGTGTTGAGCACACAGCTGTCCCTGGAAGTCTATACATTGGCTTTGATGTCTGCAGTGAAGAAACCTACATGTGAACAACTGCTTCTGCATAGGCTCCATGAAAACAGCCCATATCAAGTCCTTTCCCTTTCCTTCTTAATGCTTTGGCACACTTAACCATATTGTGCACTGCTCTATCCCATCAGGTGCATTGTCCTATCCCAAGTCAACATCGTCATCTGTCATTGGTGGAGGCAGGAAAATAACATGGATAAGTCTACCTAACCAATATGCAGGTGGGACTCAACGTTGGTTTGGTCTTGTTTATGGAAGTGTCATGCCTAATTCTGCTCTTGGCTGAAAATACTAAATATTTAACCCATGAAAAGTTTTGGGAAATATGCATTGAGTGGTGGAGACATTGGCTAACTCCTAAAGGTTTTCAGTCATTCAAATGTAGATATTGCTGCCGTATGTTATTTCTTACCATTTTCTTTTTAATATCTTCAAAACCAAGAGAAATGCACTGCTGTTTTTACAACCAAGACAAATGTATCATTGTGGCATGTGAATGAAGGCACAATCAAGCTGGTTGTAGAGTAAAGAAGCAATTGCTTCAATATAAAATGAGAGAGAGAGAGAGAGAGAGAGAGAGAGAGAGAGAGAGAGAGAGAGAGAGAGAGAGAGAGAGAGATTCTGCATCTAAATCTGCTACCAAAACGATATATTAACTCCTGTTGTGAAACCTTGATAAAGAGTGAAGATAAAACGCTTACAGTTAAAAGCTTTATCAGAAAGCCTCGGGGCTTGTTGTGGAAACTAAAAACAACCCCTCCCCCAACAACAACAATTGCATTAGGGTTTTGTTAAGGAATAAGCTACAGTGCAAATGCATAAATCACCTTGTTAGTCCACAGTTGAAGTTTTAGCACTGGAAGAAAATGCCTTGAGGTCTGAATAAATAATACATTTTTCAGTAAGGGAGCTCTTATTTTTGAGATTATAAAGCTTTGGCATTCAAACCATTATTTGAAAAACAAACAAACAGAATAGCTGGATATCTGAAACAGCAACACATGGGACTCAAAACATCACTGGTTGATGACCTGGTTACTAAGCTGGTAATAAACACAGATGGCTACTGTGTAGCAATGCACATTTCTGTATATCTAGCTAATACTTTATCGATGCATGTGTGAATACAGAGAGAAATCCAGGCATATGTGGCAAATTAACACAGTTCCACAGTGAATATATTACCGACTTTCCATATTTGCATCTCTCTCTAGGCTAAATACACAAAAACTGTCCTGCTGAATCAGGACAAAGGTTCACTCACTGTATCTTTCTTTCTTTTTGCTTTCCATGCCTTGTTTTTGTCTATCTTGAATTTACTGATTCATTAAGTGTTTTCAGATGGTGACGGGGAATCGTGTTTCCCTACCGTTGCTTTGCCTTCTGCTTCTCTTCCACAATAGGGATGAGCAGCTTCTTGTTTCTTCACACAGGTGAGAAAGAGGAAGGAAGTAGCGACCATGTGGGCACTTTTATAGCACAGCTTCTCCTGCACACAGCAGGAAATGGCTCCGATTATCATCAAGAGCCAAGAAGAAATGGATTTTCCAGGTCTTATTTTGGAGCGCAAAAAGCGACAGAAGAAGCTGCAGATGCACAGGAGGATCGCTGCGTTATCAAAAGGACCTGTGAAGTTCTGTGAGTGGCCAGTCATGAGCATGCAATAAAACACATATCTAAAGACACTCATTGGATGATCTTGAAATCCAGTACTATAAAAGAGAGAAAGGGAAAGTTCCAGCATTATGAGTGAAGCAAAGTAAAAGAAGGAAAATGTCTGTAAAATAGGGTTACTGTAAGTTTTTTTGACATGTGGTATATATTTTCTAAAGGTGTGCTGAACACTGGGCAACATTTTCACAGGTCCATTTTCACTCTTCAAAAAATGGAGGCAATTTTTCTGCTAGTTTTGTGGTAATGGGACAATATCAGAGAGGCTTTGTGGGATTGAGTGTTAGGGGTTGGGAGATTGGCAATCACTTTACTTAATAATTGTGCAATGAGTGCTTTTATTCTTTATTTTATGCCTTCTATTCTTAAAGAAAGCCCCGGACCACCTGCAGCAGTGTACGGAACTTTGTAGCCTTCTGGCCTAATGCAGCACTTCCTGGAATGCATGTGGGAGGATTTTGCATCCCACCCTTGAAAACTTCTGTGAAATTTTGGGTTATCATTTCTTTTAGTTCTCCACCCACTGACCCCACATCTGAAAAATGAGTGAAAAATATCAGCAGAACTCTAGAACATTTAGACCCAAATTATTCCTGATGAGATTAAAAGTGTCTGTATCTTGTATTATGGGAAGGTACACATTTCGGAGACAAAATTGATGGTGAATCCTGGTATGAATATTGCTACATCATATTTTGTTTGTTACTGCCATGCCTCCCTCCCTCCTCTTACTTCTGACAAGGGAGGAATCTCAGAAGCTGCAAGATTACTCTGGGGAGAGAGTCATGTGCCAGCTGGTTTAAGTCAAACCAGCTGGCACATGCATGGAGAAGGGGATTGGACTCCATGGCCTTATATGCCCCTTCCAACTCTACTATTCTATGATTCTAAGATTACACTGGTTTGAGGCAAGGGAAAATAAGCTGAAAGTGAGATTTAGCTTGCTTTCCCTTGACTTAAGCCAGTGTGTAGCCAAACTGAACAAATGGTCCAGTGCATGGAGGATATGCTCCCTTGGTTCTGTAAAGGAGGCAGCCAAGGTTGCCCAGAATCTTATTTCATAGAAATGTTATTAACTATTAGGGGGAAGAAGGGATCAGAGAAAGAAAGTCAGTAAGATATGATAAAATATGATTTTTCTCCCTAACCAACACAGTATAGAATCCAGATAAATCTACATGTTCATTTATGCTAGGGTGACCAGATACAGAAGAGGGCAGGGCTCCTGCAGCTTTAACTGTTGTGATGAAGAGAGAATTTCACCAGATGCTGCATGCATACAAATGACACCTGCTGAAATTCCTGTTCCTATACAACTGTTAAACATAAAGGAGTCCTGTCCTCCTCTACCATATGGCCACCCTAGTATGATTGGCAGGTAGCTATGGATCTACTGATCAAGAGTTGGCTAGGAGTATTTGGTGTGAATCTCACATATGTGAAATCACCTAGAAGACAGGTGATCAAGGATGTCAAGAAAAGCCGAGGTGTCAGGCCCCCACTGAAGAAATCCTCTGAGAAAGACCTGGAGCTCCCAGAAGCTGGGGCAGCACAGAGCAGTCACTGTCACCAGACCAGAAGGAGCCTAGGACCTTGGGTGGTAGTGGTGGTGGTGGCGACGGCTGCAGGTTCATCCCTGTCAGGAGGAGGGGGACTCTGTTTCTGTCTGAGGCAGAGCTAAGCAACCTACTGGCCTGCAGGAACTTCAGGTGAGTAGGATTCCTGCTTGCAAGGAAGGACTCCTCAGGAAAAAGGGATTCCTCATGAGTAAGGCTCTGGGCAGGAAGCTCTAATGTACTGCTGCTGAGCTCTGGCTTTGGTGTTAAAAGCTTTCAGTGTCTGCCCAGCCAGTGCTGGAAATGACACCATTCTTCCAGCTTTTGCACCTTGTCTTGTGATTGATACTCCATGTTACTGACTCTTGAATGCTTTCTTGACTGGGTAATGTATCTGATTGCCTAACTGTGTATCAGGCAGTTCGAGCATATGAGACCAATCCTATTCCACTTGCACTACTTGCCTCTATGGTTCTGAGCCCGATTCAAGGTGCTGGTTTTACTCTATAAAGCCTTACATGGCTTGGGACTGCAGTTACCTACTTCTGGGATCGTCGCCCTGTGTCTACACAGCCACGCAACGTCCTGGATGGGAGGAGGGATGTCGCGCACGTTGCAGGCACCATTTTTTTAAAAAAGGAAAAGGAGCTGGAGCAGAAAGGTAAAACAGAAGCCCCACCCCTGCTCCCCACCTCACCCATGATGGCCCTGGACTCCCCCTGTTCCACCTCCTTCCCTCTGATGACCCCTGCTATTTGCGGGGAGGAGGGAAGAAGCTGGGACTCGCGGCCAGACACTTCCTGGGGTCTCAGGATGATCCCAAGACTGCAGGAGGGATTGGGTTTTCCCAGGGAGTAGTTATTCCTGGGAAAACCCATGCCTGTGCCCCCCTTCCCCCGGGAGTCCCTGTGCATCATTTGGATCAGCTTGGATTTTCGGGCTGGTGTAGAAATGGCCAGAGTCTGCTGCAGCCAAAGCAGGGCATGAGATGAGGAATGGGGTGCCATTTCCCCTCCACCACAGCTAGAGAAATTTAGTACACAGAACATTGTTCTGTGTATCAGGTTAAAGTGCAGGGCATACGTCCCTTGCTTGCTTTGCTCTGATTGGGAGTGGAGTCTGGGCAAAAACAGGCATTGTGAAAAGTATAAAGTTATCAGAGCATGGACTACTTCTCCTTACCAGCTTCTATTATCTTTGTTTCTGCAAGATCCAAATACTGCAGTGTAAATTTAGTTCCTTGTCAAAATTACCATGCAGATTTCTAGGTTAACATTCTCACAACACCACTGGAGTCTATAGATAGGTAACAAACCTGGATCTGAAACTAACTTTGGGTTAGAACAAACCACTGTCCCCCGACTTCAAACGTAACTCAGAATTGTGGTTTGTTCTAAAGTGGAGGCTTTAATGCTGTTCTTGCATGCAAAGAAGAAAGAGGAGGTGGTGGAGAAAAAGCATAAACCCAAGGCTCAGAAAAGCTTGCTCCTGATCAACTTAACCACGGTATTTGATTCAGGAAAATGGTTAATCTGTCCATCAAATCTTATTTTTGAGATGAAGTTCATACACTTATGCATTGTTCTTAACGTTACAATAAAAAACGTCAAACAAGCAGTTTGAGAATCACTCAGCTCTGTTGTTGATGCTACTTTACTTGAAGCTTTTACATTTAATTACGTATCTTTTTAAAAAGATGTATGGCATGTTCAATAGGAAACTATGGGATGATAGAAAACATACAGGATATATTTCCATGACCAGAGAGGTAAGCAGGAAGAAAGGCTACGGAAGCCAAATGTTTCACTTCTGGTTTGAGAATCAATGGACCTTTGAATTTCCAGGTCTGCAATTCAAGGCTTTTAAAGGCAGATATTGTTGCAATTGCCACTGAACCTATGCTACAGTGTGGTAAGCACATCCTGAGAATAAGATGCAGGGAAAAGCATCCTCTCTACTGAAGGCCAAGTTAATAGATCAGTAGGCCACATATCTTAGCAGAGGCAGCTGAAGCAGCAGGATTCCATTTTGCTGCAGCTGATGAGACTGTAAATAAAAGCCCTTCAAACAGGGAAATGTACAAAGGTCTAAATTAATAGCTATGCTGTAGCTGTCTTCATCCCCTGTTGGTTTGTTCAACCCCTTCATTATGGCTTGGACTTATTGAAATCTGTGTGGCTATGAATTGGCTGCGTAAGCCAAATGACTAAATTCAACAAAGATGAGCTTATTAAAAGAGAGAAAATAAAAATATAGAAGATACCCACTTCCCCCATAGGTTCATGCAGTGAATTAATACACTTGTAGAAAAAAAAGTATGAGCATTCCCTAGTTGCACTGGTTCTGCAGTGGCAAACATGCAGGCCTAATCTACACCAAGCAGGATATTGCACTATGAAAGTGGAATATAAAAGGCAGGAGCCACACTACTGCTTTATTGTGTTATTGAAGTGCACTGACAACTGCTGGGGCCCTTTGACAGATATCGTATACCGCTATATCCTGCTTGGTGTGGCTCCTGCCTTTGATATACAACTTTCATGCCACTTTCATAATTGAATATCCTGCTTGGTGTAGATTAGGCCCATGTAACATCAGTCTTAAAAAACTTCTCAGTCTTAAAAAACTTCTCAGTCTTAAAAAACTTGGGCCTTAGCTAGACCTAAGGTTTATCCCGGGATCATCCCGGGGTCATCCCTGCCTGCTCCCGGAATATCCTGTGTATCATTTACATAGGGTGACCATATTTTGAAAACCAAAAAGAAGGACAACATGGTCGCCCCCCAAGGGGGCGTGTCCAGCACCAAGGGGGCGTGCCCACCCGAACATAGCCTTGGTCACATGTCTGATTTTACAGCACACATTTAAGACAAATCTGTTCTACATAGCATCTTAATGTTAAAATCACTGAAATAAAGAACAAGTGAGAGATTCAATGTATCTGAAATCAACTTCACTCACTCTTACTTTTGTAGGTTTTGCTGTACTTTGAAGCTTTTGCTATGCTTTGCGTGATACAGTCTCCCCTTCCCTCAAATATCTTTTCTGACTGTGTCTTCACTCATTGCAAGCTGATGTTGTTGTTAACAGGGCTTGCTACTGGCCGGCCGGATGGCTGGCTTTTTTTAATTTCAATTTTTTTTAAAAAGCTTGTGTATAATTGTCACAAGTTCCTCTACTCTAATATTAGGGTGGGTGTTGTGGCAGTTTACCTAAAGACTGGAGATCCCCTTAATGACAAGGGCTGAAACTGCTCAATATGCAAAACCTCAAAGAGGAGGTTTGACAACCTGAGTTCGAAGGATATGGCTCCAGCAGTTTTAAAACACAATAATTTTAAAACTTTGAACTTTTTAAAAAATCCTAAAAAAAAATGAACAGATCTGATTCAAACCTGGCATTGCTAAATCTCTCCTTAAGAGCTATCATGGTGCCAACTTTCAGCCCTTTATCTTTTAAAAATGTCATTTTTAAAAAATAATTTTAAAACCTCAAACTTTAAAAAAATATCCTAAAACTCAATGGATGGACAGATATGTTTCAAACTTGGCATAGCTAAAGTCCTTGTTAAGAGCAATCATGGTGCCAAGTTTCATCTCTTTATCTTTAAAAATAATATTTTTAAAAAATATATATTTTAATCCTCAAATTTTAAAAAATTCCTAAAAAATCAATGGATGAACGGATCTCTATCAAATTTGGTATGACTAAAGCCCTTCCTAAGAGCTACCATTGTGCCAAGTTTCATGTCTTTATCTTAAAAAATGACGGAGTTATAGGCATTTTAGTTAATTCCCATTAGAGCTGCTCTTTGGAAAAATCCGGATTCCCCTCCCCCTCCCGGATTTGTCATCAAAAACCCGGGCAAATCCGGTCATATGGTCACCCTAATTTACAAGAACAGGGATGACCCCAGGACAATCCCGGGATAAACTTTAGGTCTAGCTAAGACCTAAGAAGTAATTACAATTCTTTGTTTCAATAGTCGTTCTAGAAGGCAGATTCAAAAGAGGCTGTAATTAGTAAGTAAGCATCTGCCAGATAATATTTTCATACTATGCACTGCATATTATGTGAGAAATACAGCGAGTTCCAGCACTTAACATCTGCCCTGATAATGATCTGCATGTATTTGTCTAAAATCAGGGCAACAGTATATTTCTAAGCCTATGACCTACTCTTCAGTGTCCCAGATCCTCAGTTATGTTCCTGATTGATTGCTAAGATTGCCATCAGAGACTCTTGTCTGGCTGCTGTGACAGGTGACTGCCAGGAAAAGAGCCTTTTCTGAGACTGTAGTGGCCCCCATCTATGGAACACCTTTCCCAGGGAGGTCCGCCCATCATCTTCACTGAATACATTTAGAGGCCAGGTTAAGACTTTCCCTGGGGATTTAACATTTCATCTATTGCTCTAGTTATTAATTTTGTACACACACCAGAAAAAAAGAGGTGAGATGCAGGTGTTGGAGTAAACTAAGGTCCACAATTTTATTTAACTATTTACAGGGAAACTAAAATCTGCAATGAGGCCTACAAACTGTGTGGAAATTGTAAGGCAGGGATCCCTTAACAACTTCCTCTTACAACAAGATTATTGGTGATCCACCCCAGCCCTGGAAGAAAGCCTTGATTCATACTAGCCACCTAGCCTATGTTGAGGGGAAACCTCGTGGTTACATCCCCCAAGGCTCAAGGCTTTGAGGGCATCCCATTTCCAGGCTCTATAACCCAAAGGACAAGACATGGAAGCCACATTTCATCAGAAAGGTGCCTCTTGGTGCTCACTGCATATGCCTGTAGATCTTTAAAACCAACACAACTCTGCATTGTGACTGATCTATTTATAGGCAACCTACCCCAGTCAATCACCTTATTGTCCAATAACAGTCAATGCAGGATAGGCAAAAAAATCCTTCCCACCAGGGGACAGATTAAAACTCCTACCTGGCTCTTAACACAACCAGCAAATGCTTACACTAACAAACTAGGAATGGGGGCGGGCACTGGAACAAAGAGGCTAACTTTGGGTGGATCAGGCTCTTATAAACTCAACCCTCCTTGCCAGCGGTGTGGTGACAAGTGTCCTATGTCTCTGAAAAGTTCACTTCTCCTTGGCAACAAAATGCAGTGCAGGACCGTGAACAATAATACCACACCAAATGAAATGGTGTTTTATTTAAACTGCAGACCTGTTATGCTGACAGAATCAATTGACATACAAAAAAATTAGACTTGAAATCAGAGATGATGTTGTTTAATTATAGTAAGGAGCGAGAACAGGGTAGGATTAGCAAGAATATAAATATCAAGGTAAGAGACTCAACTAAATATCTAGGAGTATATATAACAAAAAATTTAAAGAGTTTAGAGGATAAGAATTGTAATAGATTGAAGCAAGAGATTAAGAAAAAATTAGAGGAGTTTAGGAATTATTTATTTATTTATTTATTTATTTATTACATTTTTATACCGCCCAATAGCCGAAGCTCTCTGATAAGATTATAAGATTATAAGAAGATAAGATTATCATGGTTTGGTAGAATAGTGATTATTAAAATGAAAATCTTGCCCAAGATTAATTTTTTGTTTAGGATGTTACCAATCAAAGTATCGAAAGTGGAATTGAAGTATTGTCAAACCATAATCAATAATTTTTGTAACAGGGATAAAAAAAGCGAGGATCAACAAGAAAATATGGTATAAACCTCAAAAAAACAGGAGGATTTGGACTTTCAAATATAAATTGGTTATTTGGCTAACCAATTAAGATATATTATAGAGGATATAATAGGAATAGAAGAGTTAGATTGGTTAGGGTGGGAAATAGAAGATTTGGAGTTAAAGCTGGAAAATATCTTCTTTAATAAGTTTACAAAAAAAGGGGTTGGAAAAAATTGAGAATCCTTTGATGAAGAATATATTAGCGATCTGGGCAAGGTACAAAGATAAATTGATGCCAATCATTTCCCCTTTAACTCTGGAAGTGATGGTGGGAAATTTTCCTGCAAATTTAAAGAAGGAACTGGAAAAGGAATTAAGGGAACGGGAAATAATTAAATTAAAAGATTGGATGGTGAAGATGGATAATAAAGAACAAATACGAGAGATGCTAAGAGGGAGGAAGACTTCATGGATTGAGGCTATACAACTAGAACGATGGACAAGGAAATGGATAAACAAAAATAAAGAGTGTAGAGAATATACAGAATTCGAAAATATGATGATACGAAGGGAGGATAAAGGTGGGAATATAGTTATAAAAGGTATAACAAGTGGAATATACAAAATGTTGCTAGGAATCGATGACCAACAAGATTATTTTAAATTGATATGGGATCAGGACTTAAAAAGGCAGATAAATAATCAGAGCTGGGGAAAGATATGGGACCTGCATATTTTGAAAACTATGTAAGAATAAAGGATAATTGTTATAAATTGGTATGGAGGTGGTATTTAACACCAGCAGGATTAAATCAAATGGATAAGAAATATTCTACGTTATGCTGGAGGGGATGCCAGGAAATGGGCACCTATGTTCATATGTGGTGGAATTGTGAATATATACAGAAAATCTGGCAAATGGTGTTTAAGGAGATAAATGAAATAATCAGGATGAAGCTAGAGGTATGTCCAAGTATAGCATTGTTGTCAATTTATGGGAAGGTTAACTGTACAGAAGCTATTAAAGACTTAATAACAAATTTACTGACAGCAGCAAGATTAATGATATCCAGGAAATGGAAAGAGCAAGGTGTTGATCAAATAGAAGAATGGTATAAGGAAGTTTGGGATATCGCTATTAACGATAAGCTAACATTTAGTATTAAAGTTAAAAAAAGGATTATTGAAATGAAATGATTTTGAAGAGATATGGAGATTATTTGTAGAGTTTGTGTTGACAAAGGGGAAAGGGAATAAACCTTCACAAGAATCACTACAATTTTGGAAAGGAGAATAAGGGTCCCGGGGGTGGGGTGCACTTATTATTATTCATTAGTATTTTGTTTTTAATATTATGTATTGTTATTATTAATTGTGTTTATGTTAGTTTAATTGATGTTTGTGTATAATGTTAAAAATTTAAATAAAAATTAAAAAAGCAGTGTTGTGCGGGCATTTGAGTAGGTGATCCCCTCTCCTCAAACACTTGTGAGCAGGATTGGGGTGAGCACAGCCATACTGCTAGCGGGGCTCTGTTCACCCTGATCATGGAAATGGAAGCTGCAGGCAAAGAAAGACATGGTGGGTGCTCCGTGGACCACCTTTTCCTACCGCTATCCAATGGTGACTATCCACAAGCAGCCAGCCCTACCACTTTCTTTGCACAAGTGGGACCCAAAGGAGATTTAGTGCTAGGGATGTTGTGGGTGCCCAAGTGGGTCTGGGAGTGCAATGGAGTCTCCCACATCTGCACCCTGGATACAGTTTGCCGGTCTGTGGCATGTTCATGGGCCTGCTGCTTGAGCACCCTGTGGCTCAGCAACTGCCCAGCAGCCACCCACCCTCATCCAGAGCCTTCATTGTCGTGCAAAATGGAGGCTACAGAAATTGTGTATTTTCTACATTGCATAAATGGCAGCTGTAAAGGGCCCATTTACACAAGATTAAAGGCATGAGTGCTCCACAAAGAAACTCATGTGGCACCATGAATGGAGGCAGGTGTTAGGATCAAGCTCTTTCTCCCTAGTGTGAGGGAAAGGGTTTCAGGAGGAGGAGGAGGAGGAGGAGAAGGAGAAGAATGATGACAGGTAGCAGGGGAGGAGATTATCCAAGATTCTTTAGCAGTCACGGGGAAATCTTATCAGGAGCTTATCAGAGAGAATGCCAGTGACTTAGGCCTTTTCAACAACTTTGTTTTTCCCCAGAGTCATCCCTGGATCATCCCTGTGTGTCATGCACAGGGGATCCCGGGAGCAGGCAGGGATGATGCCTCCATTTTCCTGGGATAACTGACTCCTCGGTTATTCTGGTTTTACCTGTGGTCCCGGGTTGATCCCAAGGACTGTGCACGGTGTGGGCTCCTGTCCTGGTTTCTTCCCTCCTCCCTGTGAGTAGTGGAGGTCAGCAGAGGGAAGGAGCCAGGACGGGGGGGGGGGGGAGTCCAGGGGTGGGGGGAGCGGGGGGTGCTTTGTGTTTGTTTTTGTTTTTACTTTTTTGCTTGAGTGCAAGTGTGCTCCGGCTCCTGACTTTTTTTTTTTTTAAAAAAAAATGGTGGTAGTGATGAGTGCAATATCCCTCTTGCCTTCTGGGATGTCACACTTCTGTTTAGAAACCCAGGGATGATCCCAGAAGCAGGTAAGCCGGGATCGTCCCCCCTCCCTCCCTGAAGGCCCTTAGGTGTAGAAAGGGCCTTAGAGCCCATCCTCTCATGGTCCCTGGGAATTCAGCCACTGTCAGAGGGGGAGTTGACAGATCCCAGAATCCACTGCAGGGACAAGCAGATGGAATCATGATTATTATTATTATTATTATTATTATTATTATTATTATTATTATTATTATTATTTATTTATATAGCACCATCAATGTACATGGTGCTGTACAGAGTAAAACAGTAAATAGCAAGACCCTGCCGCATAGGCTTACAATCTAATAAAATCATAGTAAAACAATAAGGAGGGGAAGAGAATGCAAACAGGTACAGGGTAGGGTAAGTGAGAGCAGTCTACGAAGCTAGCCACTTGCCAAAGACTTCTCGAAAAAGACTCTCCCTGAGCTAAAATAGTTCTTGGACTGAACGGGAAACTCTCCCTTTTAGTTGAAAGGGCAACTGCCTAGCTTTGTTAGCCTAATTAAGCTTAGGGAAAAATTCCTAGCATTCTCACTTCCTTCAGGTGTGAAGAGATGTTTATTTGCTGAATAAATCTCTGTGGATTACACAGCAAACCTCTTTATTGTCTTACATCTCAGTGGGAGGACTTGGAATCAGGTCAGCAGGCACCAGCTTAGCAGGTGTCTGATGGAGCCAGATGGAGGTAAGTCTGTCCATCCCTATTTAGTGCTTCTGAGGGCAGCTCCAAATGGGCAGAAACACTTATTTTTGGAATGGGGTAGGTTGGCAGCGCTCGCGTAAGGGACCTCTGCCGACTGCCCCATGCCAGAAACAAGTATTTCTGCTCATTGCAGGGCTTGCCCCAGAAGCATTAAATCACTAGTGTGCAAGAAGTGGGTCCTGCTTGTGTATGGTCACCACTGGACGCTGCCCTGGGACTACAAGTGCCACTATCCCCATCAGAAAAAGCCTCTGGCTTTTTCTTCGATGGAATAACATATAAATCAATGGTTTTCTGTTGGGGACTCTGGCACTTGTTTGTGAGCATCTGTGAGAGGCAGAAGCAGCCACTTCTCCAACGCCCTTGAAGCTTTCTGTGCATGCTCATGTAGCCCTGACTCTTTATGCACTCCTACCTGAAATATTCCCATTGTAAGTTCCCCTTCCACAATTTGGTTTAATTGTTAATTTTTTAATGAAGTTTAGAGGAGTTAAAATAAAAAGATGGCACCCTAATTTGTTTATTTGATAAGAGAACAATAACACAAGGAGAATGACAGAGACAACCAGTAGGGAAGTATATAAAAGCAGATGATTTACTCTTTTTACCTATGTGCCATTTCAGAAAGTGCTCTAGAATGGCTATGATTTATCTCAGTATGAGTTTAATTGACATTGCCCTGTTTTACACTGTCATTAATGTGTACGTTGGAAACAACAGAGATTAGTGCTACTGATTTACAGGCCCCTGTTCACTCATCACAGCATTTGGTTCTAAAAACATTTCTGCAAGATCTTTGCCTATGAATTTGTTCTATGATCTGTGGCACCCTTACCTATTCTTACATTCATGCAAAATATTGTTATAGGGTTGTTTAGCTGCAGATAAAATCTGGGATAAATTGTGTAACAGTATGCCTGGCCAAGCCCAGCTAGAATGAACATGACCCAACATTATGTATTATTATTATTTATTTATTTATTTATTTATTTATATAGCACCATCAATGTACATGGTGCTGTACAGAGTAAAACAGTAAATAGCAAGACCCTGCCGCATAGGCTTACATTCTAATAAAACCATAATAAAACAATAAGGAGGGGAAGAGAATGCAAACAGGCACAGGGTAGGGTAAACAGGCACTGGGTAGGGTAAGACTAACAGTATAAAGTCAGAACAAAATCAAGTTTTAAAAGCTTTAGGAAAAAGAAAAGTTTTTAGCTGAGCTTTAAAAGCTGCGGTTGAACTTGTAGTTCTCAAATGTTCTGGAAGAGCATTCCAGGCGTAAGGGGCAGCGGAAGAAAATGGATGAAGCTGAGCAAGGGAAGTAGAGACCCTTGGGCAGGCGAGAAACATGGCATCACAGGAGCGAAGAGCACGAGCGGGGCAATAATGTGAGATGAGAGAGGAGAGATAGGAAGGAGCTAGATAGTGAAAAACTTTGTAGGTCAACAGGAGAAGTTTATATTGGATTCTGAAGTGAATTGGAAGCCAATGAAGAGATTTCAGAAGTGGAGTAACATGGTCAGAGCGGCGAGCCAAGAAGATGATCTTAGCAGCAGAGTGGTGAACAGAAACCAACGAACTGATGTGAGAAGAAGGAAGGCCAGTGAGAAGAAGGTTGCAGTAGTCCAACTGAGAAATAACCAATGCATGAACAAGAGTCTTGGCAGAAGAGACAGACAAAGATGATTGAATCCTGGCAATATTATACAGGAAAAAATGACAGGATTTAGCTACTGTCTCAATATGAGGAATAAAGGAGAGCGAGGAATCAAATATAAAGCCAAGACTACGAGCTTCCTTGACTGGAGTAAGCGTAACATCATTGACAGTAAGAGAGAATGAGAGATGAGGAGAAGGTTTAGGAGGAAAAACAAGCAATTCAGTCTTTGCCATATTAAGTTTCAAACAATGATGAAGCAACCAAGCTGAGATATCTGAAAGACATGCCGAGATACGATCGTGAACATCAGGAGAAAGATCCGGAGATGAAAGATATAATTTTGTATCATCGGCATACAGATGATATTGGAGGCCATGAGATTGAATAAGATTACCCAAGGGCAACATGTATAAAGAAAACAACAACGGACCAAGCACCGAGCCTTGCGGAACACCTACTGAAAGGGGAAAAGAAGAAGATGAGCTGCCATTAGCCAACACGTTGAAAGAGCGACCCGCTAGATAGGAGGCAAACCAGTTATAGACAGAGCCACAAAATCCAAGGTCATGAAGGGAATCTAAAAGAAGATCATGATCAACCATGTCAAAGGCTGCAGTTAGATCAAGGAGAATAAGAACGGAATAATGGCCTTTAGACTTGGCAGTAAGAAGATCATTGGTAATGTATACACTATTAGTAGTAAGTCATGTCTAAGGATGCTGCAGGAGTCCTGCGCACACACCACGTCCAACCCCCTGGACCTAGTTGGGCCCTCCTGAAATGAGAGTGGAATCCTGCCTGAGTACTCACAAAGCCCCATGCACATTTAAAGCTATCAATGGCATGGGGGGGGGGGGTGAGCAATTTACGGAGGCTCCTGAAATTGTGCAATTTCTCCCATTGCATCAATAGCAGCTGCCACTAATGCAAGAAGGTGAGTGCATGATTTTGGTGCAGGGGCAGGCAGATGCCAAGTGCTCACTGGGCCAAGCTGAGCTTCAGAAGAGGCTTGTGTGGCTTTGTGAAAGGGGCAGGCAGCAGCAGGGCAAGAGCAGGTGAGTTCGTCCACCCCATGTCATGTCTTAGGAAAAATTAAGAATATAAGAGAGAGAGAGGGAGGGAGGGAGAGAAGGAGGGAGGGCTAGGGAAAGTCTGTTCTGTCTGTGTTTTGAGGATTGTCAGGCACCTTTTGTTCCATCATCCACCCATCAAAGGAATTGGATTTTTCTGAATTTGTGCAAATTCCCCCAAAATGAACACCCCTCTCAAAATGTTATGCTTTAGACTATGGAGGGAATGCATATTTTCAGCTTTGTGTGTGTGTGCGCGCGCATACTTTTGTACAAAGAAATATGTGCAAAATTCCCGAAGTTTAGAAGTCCACTGAATCTTCCCAATGGGGAGGGGGGAGCCATCTGCTGCAGAATCTGTGGTTCAGATTCATAAATATCCGAACACATTTGGTTCAGTTGCAGATTTTTCTGACATCTTTACTCAGGGTGTGGTCAGGCACCTGCTGAAGGGACATATCCCAGCAGGGGACAACTGACAAGAGCCCCCCTGCAGTTGTCCCTCCTCTTCACCATTGCAACCTGCATATTCACTTGCCTTTCACTCTGCCCCAGACAACAGTGCTGGTGGTGAGAATGAGCAGTAGTAGATGACATTGCCTACTTGCTCACTGGCTTTCTGCCAGTCAAGTAAGCAAATGGTAGCAGTGATGAGAAAAAGGCTGAAGAGCAAGAGTAGCTAGCAACAGTGGGGGTGACAACTTACTCACAGAGGGGGTCCATTGAGGGTGCCTTGCCCAGGGGCCCTCAAAAACCTGGAGCCAGCTCTGCATACACTATACAGGTTTATTCCATGAGACCTAGCATGGCATGTCCCAAACTGTTTTAACTTCAGGCCACTGGCAGAATTAGAGTTAATTAGAGCCCATGGGCTGAGGTACCATATGTATGCTGATGATACCCAGCTTTACATCTCGGTGGGGTCTGACCTCGGCAAGGCAGTTGCTACTCTGTCTTGGTGCCCGGCTGAGATCTGTAACTGGATGTCTAGAAGTAAACTAAAGCTTAACCCGGAGAAAACTGAGCTGATGGTGATTGGCCAAAGTCAGCAGCTGGCAGATTTGAGGCAGGAGCTCATAGATCTGCCTATTTCAGGAATCCGACCAAGGATTGTGACTGAGGCGCGGGACCTGGGTGTTATTCTTGACCAGTCCCTAACTATGTCATCACAGGTGGGGGCCGTGGTTCAGAGTTGCTTTTCTCAACTCCATGTGCTCCGCCAAGTTTGCCCCTTTCTGTCAGAGGCTGATCTTACCACCACAGTCCAGGCCCTGGTTCTTTCTAGACTGGACTATTGCAACCTGTTGTATACAGGGCTTCCCTTGAAGTAAATCCAACGCCTACAGGCTGTACAAAATGCAGCAGCCAGGTTGGTCAAGGAGCTCCCAAAGTGGTCTATCATTTTGGTGCTTCAAGAGCTCCATTGGCTGCCGGTATTTTACTCTTATTTTCACAAGAGTTTGGGGAGGGGGTGGTTTAAATTGGGGTTGAGGGTTTTTAATGGTTTCAGGGTGAGGGTTTTAATGGAATTGTCTTAATGTGGCTTGAGGGTTTTAATGGAATTGTTTTATATGTTATTGTAAAGCGCCTTGATGCCAGAAATGGTGAGGCGGCGCTATAAAAATGCTTTAAATAAATAAATAAATAATTTCTTCTTCCCAATGAGAATAGTAGTTTTGTTAGGAAGAGCTAAGGATCTCAAATAGAATTACAACAGCACCTTACCAAATGATCCCTGGGAAGATGTCATGATAGCATAGGTGTGTACAAGGGATGTTCTGGGTGTTCCCAGGCATACCCTAATGTTTAAAGCAATAAACATCTCCTCAATCCTCCCCTCACCTGCAATGGCCTTCCCACAGTCAGATAAGCCGAACACATAGTAAGGCATCAGTGACTGTAGTGTTTAATAAATGAATGAATAATAAAAAAAGGTCCTTTATAATTGAGTATTCAATAAATGTTCACCTTTAAAAGAAAATCCCTGGGTGCACACCCTAATGAAATGTGCAGTGCATGCCTATGCAGGATAGCTAATGTAGTGGTCAAATTATTTGATTCTTCTTGAACTGTACTAGCACACCCTATGCACTGGTTCACATGCGATGATGCAAGCAGTATTTTATCTTGGTGCACCTGGAAACACAATCCTATGTGTAGAAAATAGAACCAAACCAACTGTCCATTCCAGGCAACTCCTGATTCTTTCTTTCCTGCCAAGTAGACAGACACAATTATACTATGAGCAAAAAAGATCTCATGGAATGAGGGCAAGATGGAACGCTATCGCCTCCTTGCATTTCCCAGGCCTGAATGATCCAACTTTGTCTTACATGGCAAAGCAAGCGGCCACTAATAACAGCAGTATGAAAGAACATGCCAACAATAGGATATTTGGTCCAGTTTTTATGGGTTTTGCCTTCAGCACAATAGCTTTCAAGCCTGGGTTGCAAGCTCATAAGCAAGAAGGCAAACTGGTTTAAACAAAGATTATACACAAATTGTTAATGGTACCTAACCATATATCCAAACTAAAGTGTTTTATTCAATACACTAAAAACTTACTACTACTTATGCCATGTTCTTCTGAGAAGGAAAAAGTCTGTTTGTATCAGAGGGAGAACGTCGCACAGGTTTATAGACAGGAAAACAAGAGTTGAGAGAGCTGAGAAGCTGTGTGAGAAGAGGATGCCAGAAGGAAAATCTCCTTCCTGCCCACTTTTTTTTTTAAAAAAAATAGGCATCTTTTGCCAGGCCCAGTTTTTGGCTGTGTGTGTGAAATTTTACAATCCTGCTCTTAATAATGTTTTAATTACATTGTTTCCCCCCCCCCCAAAAAAAAAAAACACCAACAGACTAATTCTTGGATGGCATCCTTTCATTCAAATATCACTATGTGTCAACAACTGTTATACATAAGATGTGACATGTCTACAATCTCAAGGGAAAAGGGAGCAGCATTTGCCACCAAAAAGGCAGATCTGTGTTATGAATGTTAGAGAGAAAAGGAACACAGTAAAACTGTATGTACAGTTAGAGATTATTAATTCCAGTTGTTACTGGTGAGGCATCGGGAGAAGGAAATCCTGTCGAAAATATGTATCTAATTAGTTAAAAGTCCTTACGCTGTGTTTTATAGCAGACCCTGCTGAAGACAAGATAAGCAAATGACAGGCGTATTGTGGCCATTATGTAGTGTATTGTAGAATGCTTGACAGGCCATAACTCTTGCAGAACTCCCATTGCATATTAATGCCAAAATCAGCAGAAGGAACTGATGAAGTTAAATGTTTTGACAGAACGAATCTGGACTCCGCGAGAGGGGAAAAGCACAATTTCAAAGTTTTGTTCTTCCCTCTGAAGCAATGAGAACATTAGATTATGGCACTGCTTGTTTCTTCTGACCCAGTTTTGAAGCTTGAGTGAAACACTTAAAAAATGGAATCAGTATGCCAAAACGATTGCTGATGGCCCCCCCAAAATCTGGCACATTCTGATAAGGCAGTCTTTAGCAATGTCTGGAAATGAAATGAACGGAAATAAACATTGGGCATACTGGCCAGATGTTAAGAACACTTTCATTCATTAAAAGTTCATTTTTTCCTTCAAGATCTCAAACTCTGCCTCTGTATATTTCAGTTGCAGCTGAGAAGCCTTCACGAATTTATTAAAATATTTATATTCCATCTTTCTGTCATACAATAGAATTCTCAAGACAGCTTACAGAGACTGAGGTAGGAAAGAGACGTAGGGCACAATCCTATGACCCCTAGACATTGTCTGAGGGGCAGTAGGATACTGCGGATTCCCACCCCTCTGGGGTCAGAAATAGCACTCCAGCTTTGGAAGGGGAGTCAGAGATGTGTTTCCTTCCCCCATCATGAAAAGGACCGTGTTGGCTGATCTCAGTGGTCAGAAAAGTGGGGGTTCTGGTGGGTGTGGAGGGAAGGAGACCGCAGAGGCCAGAATATGAGTTAACCTGAGCATCTTCCAGTCTCTTTCCCTCCCCCTCTGAAGTGTCATCACTAGAAAAGCTCAAAAGCCCATACAGTGGAATATGCAGGGTGGGAGGGGGTTCTGATCATCAAGGGCACAATTGATAGGATTACATTTTCATACATTTAAAATGCCACAATACTGGGGTGGAAGACTTGGAACAATGTAAGGGAAGTACATGCTGTTGTCTTTAACTTTTTACAAGAACGCCAATAAAATTCTACATGTCATATCATTTAAATCACATTAAGTAGGCTTTAATTTTCTTTCCCCCCCCCCTCTAATATTATAGGTCCAATATTTGTGGTGTATTGGGATAAAAATAAAATCACATGGAGAGATTGGCATTGTTGTTTACTGAATGCAAGTAGAATGAAGGTGCTAAATTAGATCACTTTCTAGGGCATCAGAAAACATTCTGATGCAAATTGAAAATTTTCTGATGCGAAGAACCCTATGCAAATTAGCCCAATTTATATAAAGTTATTTGCATCAGAAAATTAGCTAAATTTGCATAGGACTTTTTTTTCTGGGGTGGGGGGTGGGGAATCTAGTTCAAAAATTTCCAGAAAGCCCACATGATATCACTACAAATATTATGGCAAAGAAGTATCAGTGGAGGTGAAAGTAAGTTGCCATCAATTGATACTATTCAAGCTGAAAGCCTCAATTTTTCTGCAAGCCAAGCCATACCATTCATGCTCCATATCATTCTGTACCATACCATCCATGATCACATTCTACACTAATCCTTAGAAATAATTACTGTATTCATTTTCCTCAATAAAGTTGCAGCATTTTAACCTCCGCTCCTGTGTTCAAATGCTCCTAAGACAAAAGGTGGTCTTTCCTATATGGTAGTAGAGGCAGCAAAGATTTCTATTAAGATATAGCTACATATAGTTACTAGGCCCACTGTTTCCTTGATTTGCAGCAATACAGTGTGCTTAATATAACAGGAAAATCATATCACCCTGGAAATCTGGAAGCAAAAATATAGCCTCTGAGGATAATACATCATCGTGGAACTCCATTGACTTTTCAGCAACCTTTGAATTACATCAGACATGAGTTCTGGAAATAATCTCACATCTATGCATTGACTTCTGTATAATGAAATCAAAGATAAATTGAACCTAAGGTCTCATAGCAAAAATATGAAAGGTTAAATATTGGTCTGGCATGCACCTTATACTAGTTCACTTCCTAAAATGGTGTTTAATCAAAAAGTCTGGGGCGGGGGGAGGGGGGGGACATATTACTTTGGGATCACTTTGTGCTAAATTCATGCTAATTCCAGTTCTAATTTAGGACTTCTAAGCTTACCCACCAGCACACAAACTTTACAAAATACTTTTTTAAATAAATCAAAGACCAACCGTGTGTGTGTGTGTGTGTATATATATATATATATATATATATATATATATATATATATATATTTCATAGTAGGATGCTTAAATTTAAGAACCAAAAGTATGTCATACCTATAACCTCAGTGTTTTAGATCAGTATGCCAACAACCATTCATGTTAGATATTTGTTACAACACTGAATGCAATACTAGAAAAATAATCATTATTATGATAAACTTCAGCAGGCTACAGCACTTTAGGGTCTCCCATTGGGCTCCATCACACCAGCATTTTATTACACTCTCAGCATCCCTGGTTTGCCATTTTGCAGCATGCTACTCATATGATGCCATGCCTCTCCTACAGTCACCCCGCCTCTTCCCCTCCATTTTCTGTGTTTTCCTAGAGTGGGGAAAGTCCAGTTTATTTCCCCCATGCAGGATTAAAGTGCCCTTCTGCCCCCATGTATTGCTGTCCTCACGCTATGTTCTTTGTTGGGGGCATGTGCTTTGAAGAGAGGTCTTGCTGATGAAAGAGGAGGGTGGGGTGGCTCTCCTCCTCCAGCATGCCATGTTGAATGAATGGGCTTGTGCTGAGTCAGTTGAAAGACAAGAACCAACTGACTGGAGGAGGAAGGAGAAGGGGTAGGGTGGAGTGGGAGAGCAAATAAGTGAAAGGAGATTTCACCAGTACAGTGGTGATACCACAAACACACGTAAAAGGGACCATTAGCTTGACCTGCTAATAAAGCAGAGGTGGAAATCGCGGAGACAAACCAGGAAAAAAAGTAGGTGTGATGGAGCACACTGAGTTCTTGAATCCTGAAATATCCTTCAGGTCTACATTATGGTTTAGTGCCAGCTTGGCACTGCAAACTATATATTGAGTCAAATAATATGTTGAATTGATTTTAAACTGTGTGATAATTTAATACATCACCCCTGATTAACTGGGCAGCAAGTTTTTAAAAAGTTGTTACTATTTTTATGTTTAAAACATTTCTTAGCCACCTTTCAGGGCAGAAGCCCCTGGAAGGCAGCCTACAATGATAAAATACATAAAAACAGTTAAAATATTAAAAGCAATAAAACCATAAACACAATATAATAGCACTTAACAACAATAAAAGCAAATAATAAAACCAGCAACAACATGTAAGTCTTTTTAAAGTGGGTCTATCTTAGAAGGGCATCCTTTCTCCAACAGAAAGGAGTGTGTCTCCAAAATTGGTGTCTGCTGCAATGCAGTTGTGCAATACAGTTGTACATCCTTTAAATCAGGGGTTGGGAACATGTGGCCCTCAGGTGTCGTTGGGCTGCAAATCCCACCAACAATGAGGGATGATGGTTGTAACTGGTTTTTGTCATCATCCCCCCACTGGGACTTTATTCACCTTCACTACCCTTTTCCAGATTATGATCTTACTCTGGGAAGCATTCCTGATAACTTAAGCCACATGGGGTGGTAACCCTCCCTTAAGTTCTGATCAGATATCCCAAAAAGTACATGCTATAAGTGAAATTATAGCTCAACAAATTTGTTACCCAATTAGCACACCAAATAAGGTAAGGGAACAAATGATTTTTTAAAAACAAGCAAAACCTACAAGCTGTCCTCTTTAGTTAGTCTATGCCTTTGCCACTTACATGCCAACTAAATCCTCTGCATCTTTCAGCTCTGTTATGGTGTCAGCCTCTGGTCCAGAGTGACACAGCCTCCACTCCAGGACAGACCCACCCCTCCCTGATCTCATGAGATGGGCTTCAAATCCCCTTATAAGGGGTATCTGGCAAAGTTAACTATTCTGCATAGACCCATCCCCACATCTGTGCATTGTTAGCAATGATGGCAGATAGTGATGAAGAAAGTATTTGGCCTAAGTTTTACAAGCTAGGAACTCTTAAAGGGAGAGTGGGTTGTGTTTTACAGTGGTAGAGAAGGCCACATTTTCCCCATCCCTGAATCTAAAAGCAATGGGGAAAATGTGTTTTCCCCCATTGAAATCATTGTTGCATTCACATGCAAATGTATGCCGTTTTAATCTATGGGACCGCCTTCTGTGCTTGACAAAAGATGGGATTGTACAGTTGGGAGAGAGAAAAGCATTGCTTGGCATGAATTGTGGAAAATATGCTCTGGAAAGGGAAAGCATCTGTGCAGTTGTAAACAGTGTTAGAAATGATAGCAGTATTAGTTTATAGTCACTGAGGCTCACTAAGTATTAAATTATTTATGGATATCTTCAATTCATGCATTAGTTATCGATTTGAAGCCCCACTGAGTTAAACATATAAAACTGATTTGCAGCTGTTGCATATTTCCTATAGTCTTTTCCCTCCCAAAGAATGCTTTACACTGAATTGGAGAAGCATATACAATTTGAAAGTGTTAATAAGTAAGAATTAAGAGATTGCAATGCTGGTCGGTCATTGTTATTATGGGATGATAAATCCTGCGATGATATTTTCTGACATTTGGTTCTTCTGGCTGTCATTACTATAGAAATGAAAAACAACAACAAGAAGTAGTCCAATCAGAAAGCCATTTGCTCCAGATTGCTCTGATCAACATCAATAGGAATGATCCAAAAGTAATTGGGTTGTAGATTGCTATCTAATTCTACTAGCCATGAGCTAGCAGTGAATCAGCTGGAGTGGAGGTGGGGGACCCAAACCGCTTCATGTTGCCTAAAAAATACTCTACATGCTAGATGTTGATTGAACACTTGGTTTGAAAACTAGTGCTAATTTCTGGCATGGTATTCTGCACATTTTGACTTTAATCTAAACAACTCTGTGTAAATGGAGAAATCATATCATAAGAAAAAACAACACCTGACTCTGGAAATATTTGATCTGGATTAATTTAGAGGTTGAATCTTGTCTCATTTGAAGGCATATACAGAGTATCAGAAGTTTTATGAATAACAAGAAGTGGATGCTTGAGAATATGTGTAATGCCACATTATCAATGCATTTTGGAACATTAATAAAATAGGGGCATAGGTGGGGTCCATCTGTTGGGAGAGTTTACACATATCCTTGTTTGAGAGGGCTTTCATATAGTCACATTGATGCAAAATTGATTGTGCTAATTGGCTCAAAGTAATGCCATGCCCACCATTTATTTTGTAAGATTGTCTATACATCCAAGTAAAGAGATGTGATGCTATATCTCCTATCGTGGAAACTGACAATAGGAGCCAAAAAAATCACATTTAAGGCTATAAATGTTTTTGGATTAGGAAAACATACATTAAACAGTTTTAATTTTTGTGAACCGCCCAGAGAGCTTCGGCTATTGGGCGGTATAAAAATGTAATAAATAAATAAATAAAAAACAGCTCATTTTAATTAAACAGCTATTGTGAACCGGCCAGGGAGCTTCAGCTATTGGGCAGTATAAAAATGCCATATATATATATATATATATATATATATATATATATATATATATATTCTAGAGGTATAATTGAAATACTATTTGGTGCTGCATTAGCAAAAGTCCCAACCTCTTCTTCTTTTTTTCTTTTAATGTGACACTGACACAATGACATTTTCAGGCTCATTTCAGACATAGGAATGCCTTTCACATGCTCTGTATGTAATCAAGAATGATTTAGTCAGTGCATGCAATCATGTGGCTACTTTCTATACCACCATTGTCCCTCTCATATGAACAGATGTGAAGCTTCTTTATATTGAAGCAGCCCATTGGTCCATGAAGCTGAGTATTGTCTATGATAACTCTCCATGGCTTCAGACAGGTTTCCCAGACCCTAGGAATTTCTGCATGCAAAGATGTGTGAAGTACACATGTAATCCTACCTTCTTCATGTTGTTCTTGTATAGGCATATTACCAGACCACTATGGGACTGGACTACATTTTAGTGACTTCCACAACACAATGCTACCATCTGAATGTTAGAATATCAGTTACAAAAGTAGCTTATATCATCAGCCACCCTCTCCAACAGGTGGAGGAAGAAAAGCACAAAGATAGAATCTTGAGGAAAGTCTGCAGTAACCTCCTGCATAAAGCTCACTTTTTATTTGGCTACCATTAAAGAAGTAGGTGATTAGCAACCCCAGTAAGATTCAAAATTCTGCAATGCTTGGATCGCACAAGTCTGAAATATGATCCAGCTGATACTTGTAGAACAAAAGGCTTCTGTTGCAGAACAAAAGGCTTAGTATCAACATACACATTCTCTACAAGAATAGTCAGGAAGAAATTTGTACCTTCTTTCTTCCAGGAAATGATTATATTTTTAGTAGCACAGCAGTTGAACATTTAGAAACTGTTTATTGTTTAAAACCAACAACAGGAAGCAGTGTTTAATATGCTGAATCTCCTTCTAGCTTCTTTTTATGGATATGGAGAATTTAATGACTAACAGGGTAGCCATTCAAGCATACAAAATCAGACATAGTCTGCTTTGGAACACTTTGATTGTGACGTTAGTAACAAAGCCATCTCTCATTCTTTCCACTTACTACTCTGCTTGGTGCGGAAGTGAAGCGCCTCTCTATCTACCTTTGAAAGCCTTTCCTCCCCATGCTCTGTTTAGCTTTTTGGCAACGTCTATAGATGTCCTGAAGAATAATAATAAAAAAACCTCTATTGGATATGAAAAGCTACATTATCTACTAAGTTAAGATGAAAATGCTGATTGATCTGGGGACATAAATACATTAAACAGAGTGGAAAATAAGTAATCCACCAAGGAATGACTCAAGATTACCTAAAAAAAGCTATGACAAGATAAACTTTGGTACACTATGCAGGACCTAAGAAAAGGCCAGTGTTTAGTAAGGCCAGAGCCAAGATTTAGATGGGAGCACTTTTTAGTCATCTTGACAGATATTACAGTTCTTTCTATTGAAGTAGGAACCTGGTAAAGTGGAAACTCTATATGGTTACAAAAACACAGTTTTTGAAATATGAGAATTGCCTTCAGATCACACACAAAAGATATAAAGATACATTTTAAAAACAACATTACTAGGGGTGGGAGAAACTTTCAGCTCAAGGGCCACATTCCCTTCCAGGGAACCTTTCAGGGGCCACATGGCAGAGTTTGGTGGCAGTCTTTTAAAAGGTCTCCACTGGCACAAGGGGAGGGGTTTTGTTTTTGTTTTTTAAAACAGTTGCATGTTCATTCCTCTCCTCTATGTGCATTCGGAATTGTAATAAAAAATCCTATAATTTCTTCAGCTTTGTTGGTTTGCCTTCTTGACCATCACCTATTAGAGGATCCCACAATCAGAAGGTTTTACAGAGGAACAAAGAAAAAGAAAGATGGACAATAAGATCACGACTGTACCAAGAGAATGGCCAGCAAATAACTGCTGTTAAACTAAGTGTAGTTAGCACAATAGAACAGATGGACTGCATATCAGACACTGGGGATAAACATTCCTGTGGCCAATTAAAATCTTGATGATCAAATGCTGAAGAATTCTATTAAAGCATGCAGAAATAAAAGAATAGGAAAGATCAGTTCACATTGCTATAAGATAACAATGAAAAAGTGCATACATCTTACATAAAATGGCTTAGGATTTATGTGACTAACTACAAAGAGAAGATTCCTGGATGTGTAAGAATAAGCTCAAAATGATTTTCTAAAAAATTGCCAGTTCTCGTATTCAAGGTCATTGATCATGCTCTGACTTCACCCACTTTCTTGGAACTGCTGCCACAAAGTACATAGCTATGGTATCTAAATGGTAATTTAAAATGAATTTGAAAAATGTTGCATGGATATAAGGGTACAGAAAACAGAACCGAGAGAATGAGTCTTGGGATCTCATTAAACTTAGGACTGATTCACACAATCTTTTTGGTTCTATTTTCTCTCATCTTTCTTTGAAATAGCATGTGGTAACTGGCCATGTGAATGTGATCAGTGTGAACAAACCCAGAGGTCAGAACAGTAGCAGCTGTAATAATAATAATAATAATAATAATAATAATAATAATAATAATAATAATAATAATAATAATTGCTTACAGGCCTCATGGATGTGAACAAAGAATTGTAAGACTCAATATCTGAAATAACTTTTCCCCCTTCTGACAGATACAAAATACAACTCACCTGACCTGGGGAGTAGGGGGTTTTCAACCTAGCTAGTAGCAGCTGTGCTAATAATAATAATAATAATAATAATAATAATAATAAATCAACCCATTTCAATCAACACATGGACCTAATAGCGATGTGAAGATACCCATGGTTCACAAGATAACACCAACAGTTGGACTTCAGGTTTTAACGAGAAAATTGTAGCATTGCAAGATACTTCAGTGATTCTACCCTTGGACACCATCTTTGTATGTGATACCAGTTTTGTTAGTTATCAGACACACAAGATACCACATAATGACTTTCACTTGTGTAGCTTAAATATACCTGAAGTAGTCTTTAGGGAAATTATATATTACAATTAGGTTAATTAGGTTATTTTGAAAAGTAATTTAAAATATAATACCAGCTTAATTAGGAAGTCTCTCTGTGTGTACACATGTAATTGTGTGTTTGTTTACACACACCTCAGTTTAATTCTATAAAATGACAGAAGAATGGGCAGCCTTTGGAGGGAAGGAGATCCTAATGTAATTTAGGCAGTTGACCTTGGGCTGGCTACAGATTCCAGGGGCCACTGCACCTTTCCCCCAATACTTGGACAATGTGAAGGTGGTGGTGGGGGGGTTAAGGGAGCTAAGGCAAAAAGAAAGAAAGGCCCACACTGTATCCTAAAAATTTTGTTATATACCTGTCTTATTCAGAAGCAGAATTAGCATTCCTCTTTTCGATGCCAAGTTAAGACCTTTCTCTTCTCCCAGGCATTTAACAGCATTTAACAACATATACTGACTTATTTGTTTTTAATGGGCCCCAGAATAGCTGTTTTTATACGGATACTGTTGGTTTTATGTTTTTTATGTTTTTAAACTTTGTATATTTGTTTTAATGTTTATTGTTTTAAACTTTTGTTAACCGCTTAGAGAGCTTTGGCTATGGGGCGGTATATAAATGCAATAAATAAATAAATAAATAAATAAATATGAAGATCACCCAAAATAATATTTTTACAATCTTCCTCCTGTCACCTTCAGAATAAATATTCCTGCATGTTGATATGGGAGAATCACTACATGACATATTTTTCCTGTCAATTCTTTTGACAAACAGAAGCAAAGGCATTTTATAGAATACAAACTGACATTTTTCAAGGAATTTTAGGGGAAGGAAGGAGGGACAAAGGAACGGACCAGAGCTCAGCTGTAGACTACATGCTTTGCATGCAGAAAGTCTCAGGTTTAAACCCCATATCTCCAGGTAGGGTTGGAAAAACTCCTGCCTGAAACCCTGGAGAACCATTGTCAGTAAGTCTCAACAATACTGGCATGTGCCATCTTCCCCAACATCTGTACATTCAGCGGATGTTGGACAGACTTCTACTAGAATACTACGGTACATATATAGAACTCATCCACATGAGAAGAGACTTTGATTGTGCAAAGTGCTTTGGGACATGGAGACATTCAATGTGCTTACCACTGTACATGAGTTGAACTCCTTCTGGTGCCCATAAAAAATGCAGACATTAGAAGATTACAGCACTTAGAAATTGCTCTAAAGTTGGAAAGACCCTACCAGGTAGAATTGACCCTTCAGTTTAAAACTTCAGTATCTGTGTTTGGATGCTGACACTTACAAATAGATTATAATATAGTGAAAATTCACAATATTAAAGATATGTAACCTATATTGGATATAACTCTCAAAGTTCAATAAAAATAACTTCCAAAATGACTGCGTAAACTCACTGTCACTATCACTAGTAATAGGGTCATACGACCCTACCTCCTATCTAATTCCTTCCATTACTTTAAGGTATGGACCAAAGCCATGTATAATATGTCTCATCATGTTTGTCCCAGTAAAATGTCATAGAATGAAAAAAACAAAACAAAAAACCTCTATTGGAATGATTTCTTTTACAGATAGCACAATTCTTTTTTCTTCTATCATTACCAATTACAGCCATTTTAAAGTTACCAATTAGTTTTATTTATTTACAAGGAGACATGTCTATTTTGTTGCAGTTAATACTTTCCCGTGTGTACAGCAACTTTTCCCTAAAAAGGCTGTGGAATTATTTCATTAATCAAAAGAAAACTGTTCATTGTACCAAACATTGCTACTCCTATTACTCATTTTTATTATAGTTCTAAACACACCAGCATACACACACACACAGAGAGAGAGAGAGAGAGAGAGAGAGAGAGAGAGAGAGAGAGAGAGAGAGAGAGAGAGAGAGAGAGACCTTCCATGCCCAGCACAGGTGGGGGTGGGAAACGAGGCGGGGAGGCATGCCATAGGCAGCCTCCCCATGGCGCCACTGGAGAAGGGGGGGAAATCTGAGCCAATAAATTGGCTCTCGCCCCTCCCCTTCCTCCCTCCCTGTAGGCAGTGTAGGCTTGCTGGTCATCCTTTAGGAAGGCTGAATAGGATTTTTTTGTTCATAATCTTTCATTGGTTATGAGTTTTTTTGCTTACTTCACTCTGTAAGACAGGCGGGGGAAAATTTATTTATTTATTTATTACATTTTTATACCACCCAATAGCCGAAGTTCTCTGGTTGGTTTAAATAATTTGGTTGATTTGGCGTTGTTAACAATTTGGTCACATTTGATGATAGGCCAGTATGTGCGGGCATCTGGAGCGGGTTAGAGTCGGTGAGCATTCAGAGGCACCGTTGTGGTGATCGGCAATTCCTGAGGGTCCCCAACTGTGAGCCCCATGGCCCAACTGGCCATGATAAGGGTTACCTTTGAGGCCAACCTTCCTCACTGACTTGGAGCCCTGCAGCACAAAGGGTGGCTGACACGGAAGGCCTCCCTACCCCAAAAGGGGAAGCCTGGGAGATGGCGAAAGTTGAGGCACCACTCTCAGGCCGTGAATGTCTCTCCTGATAAAACCACAACATTAGGCCAGATTAGAGAAGATGCATGCTTAGGTTTTCCCTTTCTGCAGATCTATTAATAAATGTGGCCCTGTTTAAATCCCATTCTTGTGTCTGCCTTGTTATTTCCCACACTCCACATTCCCCACAATGGATTCTGAGTGCAAATCCTTATGTAACCAAATAAATAAATAAAAATAAATGGTCACAAAAGGGAGATGTCAGCAGGTGAAACTCCAAGGTTTGGGGTTTCTAAAAAAAGAACTTTAGAAACCCCAAACAGTCCAATGAGAACTAGAGAAGATGAAAACCAGAAAAGTCAAGCTCATCAAGATTCTCTGAATTCCACCTTGAAAGTCATTCCAACTTATGTCCATATCAGACAGTGAACATTAAGCAGTATCCAAGTGGACCATTAGGTTCTATTCCACAAACAGTGCCCGCTGCTTGTACAATGGGTATTTAGCACTTTTCTAGGAAAAGGAAACAAACAGAAATGTGCATTTCTGGAATGGGGCAGGTTGGCAGAGTTCCCATGACAGCTCCACCAACCTCTCCCAATCCAGAAATGAGTGTTGCTGTTGCTGCTCATTTTGAGTCATCCTAAAGGAAGCACTAAATCCCCACTGCGCAAGCAGTAGGCCCTGCCTTACCCATTTTTCTTTTTCTGTTTTTGCTTTTAGCATAAAAAAATGTGCATATTTCTGTGTACATTTTCCCCATTCACATCATTTATGCACATTTTTGAAATACGCAGATTTTCTCCCATTGATTAAAGCATGCATGCACATTTTTCAAATGTTTTTTTTTCCAAATATGGGTTTTTCAAAATGTACAGATTTTGAACATATTTTTTTCTTTGTTCTGTAAATCACATTGCAAGCTTGGAAATGCATGGACTTTGTCCTCAGATTGTGTTCAAGTCCATGTTTGGTTCAGGACAGACGTGTGAGCTGGGTAAAATTAACTGAAACAAATTTCTGATACATCCTTAATGAGGACTGAACATACTTGGTGGCCACAGAATACTGTTTTGGGGTGGGAAACAAAACTATGGGGAAGGGGAGAGTATCCTGAAAAAGGGGATTGCTAGTTGACTGAAACCCTGAATACAGGAGCACTCCATTCTACAATATTGTTTTGCTGGTCCCTCTTGTATATGCAGCATATTAATCTGTTTATCTTCATATAGAGTACATATGGATAGAGCAATGATTTATCTAGATGTATTAGGCTTGCAGAGGGGGGGTCTTTTTCACTGGAGAAGTATTATGAATGCTTCACTCAAAGCACCTGATATTTGTATTTCAGCTTGATTTTCAAATGGCTAGATAAATCACATGATAAACTTTCAGCTCTTTCACTAAATGTTATATAGTGTTTTAGTATAGTTTACTGGCCAGGTGTATTTCAATTTATGTTGCTTCAGATGTAAGCTGAAAAATCTGTAGCTGGACCAGAGCTTAGTAGTCATTTGAATATTAGGTAGGGGAAAAAAATAAAAGAGGGCATTGAAAACTTGCAATCATGCTATGGAATTTGCAATCATGCGATGGAATTTCAGGCAGTCATTTCACTGATTATATGTAAACAGGCAACCAGACAACTAGCAGAAATATAAGTATATTGTAGCAAAGGTTGACTTTAGCTAAATTTTAAGAACCGTTTTTAGTGCTTGATTTTAGTACTTTATTCTGTGGCTGGTTTAATTTCATTTTATGTGCTGGGAGAGTTTTACTTGCTGCTGATTTTATCTTGGTTTTATTCTGGGCTGCTTTTATTCCTTTAATATTTGTATTATATATATATATATATATATATATATATATATATATATATATTTATGTTTTCTACACCATGCAGAAAACTTGGTTTATTGGGCCATTTTAAAGTATGGTAAATTAAACAGATAAATACCAGTGGGCTCAGAAGTCAGTACATGTCTGAGCCCAATTTAGAATGCTGGTTGTGATCTTTAAACGGGTTGGGGGCAGTTCGGTGGGCAAGTTCACAAGAGACAACCTTTTCTGTAGTGGCTCCATACCTCTCAAATGGGTTGCCATCAGGAATTTATCAGGACCCGTCATTTCAGGCTTTTAGAAAAGCCCTGAAGACATTGTTTACTCTGGCTTTCCCCGAATATGAGGTTCATCAGACGAGCATTTTAACACATGCTTGCTACTGCACACTTATGGATGTGTGTGTGTGTGTGTGTGTGTGTGTGTGTACTTTAGATGACAATGTCCACCTCCTGTGCACCTCCCACTCCTTCACTTATTTTTCCTTCACAAAATAGACCCCTTTTAATCTGACTTGTTTTTAAAAACAATAACAGAATGTGCCACGATCTCCTACGGTGTGCAAGAAAAGCAGCATGATTAAAACGTTCCCTGAATGGGTCACATGGTCTTTGTTTACTTCCTCTTTCCCCCTCTGGTCAGAAGTAATGAGGGACAAATGCAAGGGCGGAGAACAGGGCAGAGAAGCGACAGTAAGGAAACACATTTTCCCCCGTGTGATGATGCTCTGTTTCACCGGACTGTTCTGTACTGTAGCTGCAATTACACTGTAGTAGTTTTTTTTAACTGTTTCCTTGGTTGTGTCTGTTTTTAATGAATGTTGGCTGCCTTATTATGGCATCAGTATTGTTGTTTTTAATCATATGATTTTTATTGTTGTAAGCTGCCATGGGAAGGCTTTTGCCCAGAAAAGCAGCCTTGAAATATTTTAAATAAATAAATAAATAAATAAATAAATAAATAAATATGGCTGGTACAGGTAAAAATGTGTTAATGTGATTCCTTCAGACCTGAGCATTGATGTTTGTATGAAGTCCTCAGAAGTTATGTTATTGCATTTCAAAATGCACTGGGATGCAATTATCTCTGCATTGATTGAATGCTGGAATTATTTTTCCCTGTCATTGTCATTAGAGTCACTGAGGGCTGATGTGTACAAGTCAAGCTGGCCTTGGTTTGGGGGTGGCTTCCCCGTCTGGTTCACAAAAAAATATATTTTATTTATTTATTGCATTTCTGTACTGCTCAATAGCCGAAGCTTTCGGAATGAAATGTGAAGAGAATGCAGTTTTGTATGACATCATATAAAAATTGACCTATTGTGAATTAAGCAATAGTGTGCCAAACAGTTGATTTGACATATTGTGATTGAGTTCAATGACCTACTCAGCACAAGTTGGAATTAGTGACTACCATAAGCAGAGGATCTACATAAGAACATAAGAAGTGCCCTGCTGGATCAGACCAAGGGTCCATCTAGTCCAGCACTCTGTTCACACAGTGGCCAACCAGCCATTGGCCAGGGACCAATAAGGCAGGACATGGTGCAACAGCACCCTCCCACCCATGTTCCCCAGCAACTGCTGCACACAGGCTTACTGCCTCACATACTGGAGATAGCACACAACCATCAGGGCTAGTAACCATTGATAGCCTTTGCCTCCAGGAATTTATCCAACCCCCTTTTAAAGCCATCCAAATTGGTGGCCATCACTACATCCTGTGGTAGTGAGTTCCATAATTTAACTATGTGCTGTGTGAAAAAGTCCTTCCTTTTATTTGTCCTGGATCTCCCACCAATCAGCTTCATGGGATGACCCTGGGTTCTAGTATTTTGAGAGACGGAGGAAAATGTCTCCATATCCCCATTCTCTATACTATGCATAATTTGGTACACCTCTATCATGTCTCCCCTTACCCTCCATTTTTTCAAGCTAAACAATCCCAGTTGATGTAACCTTACCTGATAGGGGAGATGCTCCAGCCCCTTAATCGATTTAGTTGCCCGTTTCTGCACTTTTCCCAGCTCTATAATATCCTTTTTTAGGTGTGGTGACTGGAATTACTACATTATTATTATTATTATTATTATTATTATTATTATTATTATTATTTGTTACCTGCCTCTCCCTCTTGATTGAGGCAGGGTACAACACAAATGCAAACACCATAATTTACATATAACTAATTAAAACATTTAAAACGAATACATTATTAAAAGCAGCACATTATTAAAAAGGCATCTTCACAGTATCTGAATTGATTCAAGAAAGTAAGTCTTATGGCTGTCCTCCTGTCTGATGTAAGAAAACCTCAACTACAAGGCATTGTACCAATGTTGCCTACCACTTTGCTGATTCCACCAGCCCTTTTGGTTTCTACAATGAGCAGGTAGTTAGACAGGAAATAAGGAGGTGTCTCTTGACAGCTCATTGTTATATGTGGTTCCAGTCCTCTAGGTCAAGCCCCTTTTATTCCTTGAGAATTCCAGGGCAATACTGGTTTAATGCCAACATTGTGGTTATCCAAGTCCTTTTATTTTGTTTCACAAAGTGTGCAATCATATAGAATCCTAAGACAAAAAGACACTTGCAAAGTGAGTCCTTGGGAAAACTGCTGATCTCAGTGATGTGTTCCTTTCAACCCTTGTGGTGCTACCCTTTTCTTTGTAGAAGATGTTGACTAAATTAAAATGTGAAAGCACACCAACTGCTCTGTGCTTTCCTGAAGGACATTTTCTAAAATTGATGCCATGACTCAGCATCCTCTAGCATCCTTGAGCCTCACATTGCTCCCAACATAAATTTACTAAAGAACAAAGAGAAACTACTTTGAAGTGAAACACAATATAGCCATCTGACAGCAGAAAGAAGCTGTCCCTGCTCTGGTGTCAGGGATAAAAGCACTAACTGTAAATCTGGTGAGAAACACAGTTAGTTGTTTTACGCTCTCTCTTTTTACGCTCCCTCAAAAAACTGAGTGGTGACAAGAGATGTTCTAGTCCTTACTGACAAATTGAAAGCTAACCAATTACTGTGTCCAAATGATAACCATCCTAGAGTTCTTAAAGAACTCAAAATGTAGAATTGCTGATTGTGATGTTCAGCTGCCTTATGTGTTATAAGTGTGTGTGTGTGTGTGTGTGTGTGTGTGTGTGTGTATATATATACACACACACACAAAGTTATTGTTTTTATGTATAAGGTTCAGGAAATAAGTAGGCCTCAATGTACTTATTTATTTATTTATTTATTCATTTATTCATTACATTTTTATACCGCCCAATAGCCGAAGCTCTCTGCATATCACTTACAATATGTAGAGGGGGTTGAATGCCTGCGTGTTGATTGGATGGTTGAAAGGAAGTGCAGATTGGCTGTGAAAGAGTGCGAGGAGCTGAAGAAATGTACCTAAATATAGTTAAGTGAGTGAGAGGGAGGGTTTTTTGAGATGAGATGAGTATGTGGAGTATGAGAGCTTGAGTGTTATGACAGAAGTGGATGATTTTAGGATATATAAAGTGGAACCTGGTAAATAAAGAAGTGATTGAAACCGATACGTTTTCAACCTTGTAACCATATGCGTTTGAACTGAGGAAACCATTAAGCTTGAACACGCAATTACTTGAGTTAATAAATTCCAATTATATTTGCAACCAACTGGTGTGGCCTGTGGAGGTGTCTGAAGAGAAAACCACAAATGGTGGCAGCGGAATGGGAAACTGAGGGCTAGGTTGCTGGGCTGTGGAGCTGTGGGGCCTGAAGAAGAGGTAAGACAGGAGCAGCAGCAGTAGGCGTAAACCCTCAAACATGTCATTAGCGCAGGGAGAATTGAAGTGGTCCTGAGTACTAGTGGTGTGGACAGTCCTGTCAGGTATTTGTGGGTGTCTCAGGTGAAGTTGAGATGACACAGGGGGGCAGGGCATCACACTGATTGTCTAACAACATTATGTAATATGTCTCTAACATCAACCTCTGTAGCAGAGGGCTGTAAATTGGCCAATGTAACACCAAATATTTAAAAGCAGTCTAGGGGCATCTGAATAATGACTGAAAGACTAGCTCAGTGTCTTTTCCGGGTGAATGGGTGGAAAGTATTATTTAAAATGAATAATCAACATACCTTCCCCAAATATATGTCCTCTCACACTAATCCTTTAGAGTTCTTTGAGAGTGTCAAAAACATGTGGAAAGGGGTCATTCAAAAGATATTATTTACTTGGACTTACAAAAGGCTCTTGATGAGGTCCCTCATCAAAGGCTCCTGAACAAACTCAGCAGTCATGTAATAAAAGGAGAGGTCTTATTATGGATCAGTATCAGGTTAAACAAGGTAAAGTAGGAACCTTGGCAGACAACAGGAAAGATGTACAGGGGGCACATTGGTCCCCTAAGTCACCATGTTGCCTATCCTTGGCACGTACATGATAGAGGTGTGCAAAATTTTGTGTGATGTGGAGAAAATGGTCTCATAATATTAGAATATGGGTCATCCCATTAAATGGAATGGTGTTATGAACCTGATCCTTCAGATATATACTCTGGCATTTTGGCACAGGACACCTAAGTCAGCAAGATTATTTAATGTAGCAATCTAATGGTAAAAGCTTAATGGTTACACCCTTCAGAAATCTTATAGCATCACAAGAGCTATAGTCTCAAGGCTTAATTCAAGAAACAGGCCAAAGCCTTTTAACTACAACCATGTCCCAGCCTCTGTCTTGCAGAATAAAAGCAAAGTCAAGGGTCATAATAAATCCAAGCAGGATAACATTCTATACAATTCAAGATGTGGTTCAGAAGCAAGTTATATACTACAGTACACAAACACATACACACAGGCTGAGATTAATCCAGCTATAGCGTTTATGTTGGAATCTCCACTGGACATGTGTCAAGGCAGATCAAAGTTCAAGGGACATGGTAAATCCAAGCTAGAGAGAATGAGGGTACCAGGCAGTGGAGACATTCCCTTGCAGGATCTTTGTGGTCCATGCTCTCATCCAGATGAAAGCCAAGTTTTAAGGTATCAGCAGGCAGGTGGAAGCCCCGAGCTTTAAAGCCATTACCCACTTGGGGCCTGTACTACACTAGATCCCAGACAGCTAAAAACCCAGGTGTCCCTGGCACTAAGGAAAGGTTAGGTTCAAACAAACAAACAAACAAACAAACAAATGGTCTAGGCAATAAAGACATTATTTCCAGCATCATATTCCATGGCAGGTTCTTAACGATACAAGGTTCAAACAGATATAGGTTCAAATTCCAGGTGAAAAGTGCTAACGCCAAACATCAAACATTTTAGGGCAGTAAAAATGAGACTGTTCCTAGCAAACTGCTATAGCTTCAGCATCTCTTTAAATGCAAGGGTGGGGGCCACAAGAGCCCTCCTTTTGATGCATCTGATGGGAAATCCTGTTCCATTGAACAGTACTACATCAAAGAAGGCATTTTTACTCAACTTTCTATAGGCCCTTGCATTCCAAGGAACAACTCCTTCATCCCTTATTAAATTTTCCCTAGTACCCACAGAAAGGCTATCAACATTCTTATTTGTAAGCATGTCATTCAAGGTCGAACCTCACAGCTGGCTGGGAGTGATTCAACTCCCCTCCCTACAAAAGCTAGGCAGAGTGACATTCTCACCATTTTGACATCCCACAACCTGAGCAAGCTCAACTAGCTCTCCCCTGCCTCAGCCTGCCATCAGATAAGAAACCAGGCCAAGCTAAAATATTTCAGGCCCCAGGGTTTCTATGACTGCATTGGATCTTTAAACCATCCCAATCCGCTTCTGAATTAGATTCTGACTTTACAACTATAGGAACATCATAGCAGAGGTTGGTCCAATCCCAACAAATGGTGGAAGATTCAGGACAGATAAAAGGAGATTCTTCTTCACACAGAGCATTATTAAAGTAAGGAATATGCTACCACAAGATATAGTGATAGCCACCAATTTAGATGTCTTTAAAGGGGGATTAGACAAATTAACAGACAATAAAGCTATCAATGGTTACTTTTCATGGTGACTATATATGACTTCCAGTATCAGAGACAGTATGCCTTTGTATATTAACTGCTGAGAAATATGAGCAAGAGAGTACTATTGCATTCACATCCTACTTGGGCTTACCACAGACAGATGGTTGGCCATTGTGTAAATAGAATGCCAGGCTAAATAGTAGAGCTGTACAGAGCAGGTGTGCTCCTCCATGAAATTCAGGATGGAGCTCGAATGATGCAATTCCTCACCCTGATTTGGGGGCATCTCTGTTTCCCCGCACTGCCAGATTACTTGCCAGAAAACCGTTCTGCTTTCAGAGAACTGCACTATTATAGTCAATGGCAATTAACTCAAATGCATACATCATCATTTTTAAAGATAAAGAGATTATACTTGGCACCCTGGTAGCTCTTAAGTAGGGCTTTAGCCATGGCAAGTTTAAAGCAGATCCCTCCATCCCTTAATTTTTAGGATTTTAAAAAAATCCCCTCAACCCTCCCCCCCCATACACACACACACACACACAACTGTGCAAGACCTTTTATCCTTTACTTTGCTGATTCACATTTGTGCATCTTCAGTTTATAAAAATAGAGATCTGCTTCAATTTATAAAAACAGAGATCTGTTCCCTGACCGTTTGGTCTAATGGGGTGAAATGAGGGGGGTGCTTTCCCTATGAGAGGTCAGACAAGAACAAACATAAATATAATACATATATATATATATATATATATATATATATATATATATATATATAGTTTCAAAGTATAAAAACTCGAGTCCTGTCTTCAAAACTGGAGATATACCAGTACTAGCAAACTTTTCTCTCACCGTCCCTTCTTCTCTTGACTTTACACCCGGCCCAGTTGCATTCATACTTGCAGTACACAGATCAGCCTTTGGCACAAGATTCTTGTCTGTATCCTAATATTGGATTGTGAAACTGTATGGATCTACACTGCCTGCTAGTCATCATCACTTCCTGAGACAACTCGTTTACATACAATGGTTTTCATTATTTCCATAATGTGAGCCGTTTTTCCTAAATCTTTCCTTTCAGCCAACATCAATTTTTCAAGAAGTGAAGAAAATTGGTTATAGCTTAATAATCAGACACAGCTCCCATAATTTAAACATATGGTACCAAGTCGACACACATGGGGGACTTCAATTTTTGTAGGAGGTTAGTTTCTGAAAGTTCTGCAAGCTCTCTTGAGAGAAGATGAAATGTATATGGGGAGTGGAACTTGGACTCTTTCTTGCTTCACAAGCTAGCAAATGAATGAGTTCCTGGGTGGAGGGAAATGGGTTATATCATTTGCAATCCCTCCCCTTAAGCACTGTGTTTGGAGGGGGACAGGAAGGAGACTGTAGCTATTGGTTAGCCACAGATGTCAATCTCAAAAATACCCCTCCCTCACCCACCAGCAAAAGCGTCTTCCTAATATGGAAGTGTTCAGTTAGCCATCCATCAACATGAAATGAGCCCTCATGTTGCCTAAAAAACCTTTGGATACCTACGGATCCATTCAGGCTCTGAATGATCTTCTAACTGCACTGTGGGTTTCTGACAGTTTTTAAACCACTCCTTAACTGCACCACAATTTCGGAGGTCCATTGGACCCCCAGATTTTTGGTGTAGAGCACACACTCCTACTTAATAGACCTTTGGTCTGTTCTTATATTCTTAAAAGGCTCTATCCTGACATATAGCCTTCCTAATTTTCTAATGTTTTAAAATAAAATTAGAAACTCTCAGAACAATAGGTTTAGAATGATTTCCTAAGAGATAAGTCATAATCTACTTAACTGGATATTTTGGCATCTTATCCGGAAGAGGTTGTAACAATGAATTCCAAGTAACTAAGTACAGGGAACAACAGAAAATTATGGACATACAGTATGCCTCTATATACCAGTTGCTGGGGAGCACAAGTGGGAGCAGCGTTTCTGTTGCACTCATGTTCTGCCTGTGAGCTTTGGTCTGATCTGGCATGGATCTTCTTATGTTCTTATGAGTTCCTGACTTAGTGTTTCTGCGAGAATCAGGTGGGCTTGTGGACAGATCTAGAAATCTCATCAGGCAATACAATGGATAACGGAATGATCAAGTGATAAGCATACACTTGTGAACTTCAAATATTTCTAATATTTCCACTAAAATATTTTCTTTCTCTCTTTGACAAGCTAACATGACATTTTGTATTGATCGGATGTCACTGTAAAAGTTTCATTTGTCTCTCTAATACAAGCAGGGGAGACAGAGAGTCAGAAAAACCAAGAAAATTCATTTTAAAATCACACAGTGTCAGTCTCAATGCTACTGCCAATTGGCATTGCTCCCTTAATTTCTGTAGAGCGAGCCATGGAGCCACCCCGATTAATACCAGCCAAGGAGACAGAAGACAATGCTTTGGGTGTAGATGGGGAGAGGGTGAAATACAATATGCACCTGACTGTTCAGAGGGATGCTAACATAATGCCATTTGAGTTAACATTTAATTAATGATTCCTCTTTTGCCAGAATAAAAAAAAACTGAAGCTGAGAAATTACACTTGAAATAACACTATGTTTTTGCCATATACTGAATTATACCACTTACACAAATTCACACTCTTTAATTTGGCATTCATCACCTGGATGATCTATTTCTCTGCGATCTTCAACAGTCAGGCGAAAATTGCATTTCTCTACCATCATTATCGCCTCGTGCTGCTGTCCCACAATAGTGATGGTTTCTTTACACGAGGAAAGAAAGAGGAAGCAGCAATGACCACGTGGTACATTCAGGGGGCTTTTTAATGGTGCTGCTTTTCCTGCACACAGCAAGAAATGGCAGCAAGTTTCACTTTAAAAAAAAAGTCAGTTTTACCGGGGTCTGTTTTGTTGTAGAAAGGCGGATGTGGGAGGCAGATGGCATCATCAAAGGGACATATGTAGTTCTATAGACACAAACAACAACATGGGTCAGAACTCTCCATCCACTTCAATTATAAGCATGAATTATAAGCAATGGGGTGGGAGAATCATTCTGGTCACCTGGTGTGAGTACAGCAGAACACACACACACACACACACACACACTTTGGGATTGTTGTATTTTTTGCTCTATGGGTGGAAAGGGAGTAATAGGGGAGTAACTGGAGGGTATTTTGAACAGAGAGAGGAAAGTGCTAAAAATAGCCTATTTTCCTTCTCATTAATATTCCTAGGTGAAAAATCACAACTTTCTCCTGTTTTCCAGCTTTTAAAATGGTTAGCAAACTTATGCCTGCTATGTAATGTCTGGTTGGTTCAGAGATACCCTCCCTTTCATACAGGAATGCCAGTAGCAAATAATAATATTAATATCATCCAGTAAAGTCTATGTGGATTTTGCAAGAAAGATCTGTCATGAGCATTGATCTCATGGGTGTGGACAGGGGTACAAAATTAACATGTGATTTTCATTATAACTTAGGCCTTTGCTAGACCTACCTTTAAATCCCTGCGGGAGGAGGAGCGAGACCACACTGCAGCTAGTGTAGGCTGTCACTCTAATCCACAGACACAACAGGCTAAAGGAAAGCCCCACCACGTCCGCCATTTTTTATTTTTAAAGGGCCAGGTGCGCAGGAGCGCAAACGCGCCAAAGGTAAGTTGTTGTTTTTTAAAAAAAGATTTCCCCCTCCCTCCTGCCCCTGATCTCCCCCCGGCCCCGATCTCTCCCCCCCCGGCCATGATCTCTCCCCTCTGGCCGCGTTCTCTCCCCCCCAGCCACGATCTCTCCCCCTGCCCTGTGCACGGCTTCTCCCAGCTACATGCGAGTAAGCTGCATAGCCGGGGAAAGCCGCAGAACGGGCTAGACCTTCCGTGGTCCCAGGCTCAGCCCGGGACTGTGGAAATACCAGGCCAAAAGTGGAGCCCCTTAACCCAGGGCAAGGGAGGGTTGACCCCTGTCTGACCCCGGGATCTCCTGTGTATCATCTGGACACACAGGGGCAAGTCCGGGTATCAGCCCGGGCTAAACCCTGGTCTAGCAAAGCCCTTAATCTTTTTCATAGTTATTCATTCACATGATTTCATAAAGAAAAATATTTGTCAGAATTTCCCCAGAAAATACCACATGTACCTGTGGTCTTTCTCCAGTTATATCAAGAATATGTGTCCTTATTTATTTATTTATTTATTTATTTATTTATTTTGAATGTTTTTGTAGCACCCTACAGTTTCTGATATATCTTACTGTGATAGCTCCTTGTATGAGCAATGAAAGAATCTTCTTGTGTGCAATCCTTGACAGGTGCAAACATTTCGGTTAATGTTCCTCCAAGGCTTGACTCTGGTTGCAGCTCATTTACCACTCCATTCCAGAAATCCTTCCTTTTTCTTGTAAACCCTAAGAGCACACAGACCATTACTTGTGCAATGTGTTGGGAAGAGAATATGGAATAGTCGGAGATAAATTGATTTCTTTTCTAAAAGAGCTTGCTGTGTAATTTTTGCTCCATGAAGGAAATTAACTTCGAAACTACAGGTCAAGCCAAAGAACTGGTATATAAATTTAGGAAAGAAAGCTGAGAAATGGCAAAAGATATAGATAGAGTCCACCGTTGCATTCACTACAGCATCTTGGGCCTATCATAGCATAAATAATCTTTCTCTGGCACGGCAAATATAGGGTTGGCTACTAACCATATGATTGCCCATGATGGAAGCTGTTTACAGGTACAATCTAGGATAAAAGCTATTTTCAGCTTTGAGGCACTGCATTTGTTATAAAACCACACTGCAACAAATAACTGCTAAGTGTAAGCAGTCTGAATGAGAGGAAATGATAGCTTAGCGATGACATGTTACAATATCGTTTGAAAAGGAGACAGTTTTAACATGTACACAGGAACAAATATTATGAAGACTGAAATCAACAATATGTGTAGATCAAAATGAATTTACTTAGAAGCAAGCCCCATTTATTCCAATAGAACTTACTTTCAATGAACTGTCCCTAGGAGTGCAAGTGTAATTGAATAAAATTCAGAAAGAAGCAGAGAGCAATTACCTAATTCCAACTCACAGGTGTAAGGAAGATCTATCCGTCTGGAACATATTTTGTTTTTCTCCCATGAAAGTTTATTTTCTTTTCAAATAAAAATAAATAAATAAAGGCAACGAAAAGGAGGAAAGAAAGAAAGAAATTCATCATTGCTAGTCCCAAACATTTCATCATCCCCATCTGGATTTGGGCCTGGAAGGCCAGGGAAAAGTGTGGGTGCATGAAGGGTAAGTTGTACGCAAGTGCAGTCCAAGAGATCGCATGGCATCATCACTGATCATAGGGCACAACCATTAAGGCATCAGCCTTAGCTTCCCATTTACTGGCTTTCTGGAATTTGAGCCAACATGAGATAATCTTAACTCTGGCCTTTTAAACTAGCAGGTTTTTTTTTATCACTGGGTATAATCATTGCATAGGACACGTTTCTGAATTTTTATGAACTCATTGATGAGGACTCGTACATTTTTTGACTGAACTTGCTTTGCTGACATTTGTTTGTTGACATTATTACATAAACTCAGGGTAGCATGGGGAAATGGCTTGGGTCTCTGTATTTTGCCTTTGCTAAAAATAGTATAAGAGGAAAAGCAGAGCTGGAACCATCTGACACAAAGAGCCACAAGTCAACTGATGAAGAAAAAGGTAACACTAGTGTCGAAGACAGACTTCCGACAAGGCAGCTTCAGGGTAGCCTGGACCGACCGGAAAAGGTTTAGGTCTCACTTCCATCTGAAGACACTGGCTATCCCCCTTTATTGAAAGAATCACAAGTAGAGAGTCATCACTGTTTGGTAATTATACCATGTTGTGTTTGGAACTTGTGGTTGATACAAGCCGTATTCAGACATTCTGAACTTGAATAAAGCAAACCTGTGAAGAAAAGGAGCCCTCCAGCCCCTGGATATTAATTAGATTGTTTTGTTTTATATCAGTTTTAAACTGTGACTTTGTTTTTTAAAATACGTTAATTGTAATGTCCAGGTACTTACTTTGTTTTACTCCATGTTGGGTTCCATTCCAATGGCAAAGAAGGAAGTACATAAATATAAAAGAAAAAAATTACTTTGACAAATATATACATGGTTAAGCACTGGTTTCCCACATTTTCTCCAGAGTTTTAGCTCCTGAAAATATGTCTGAAAAAAGAGCATTAAAATGTTAACATGCCCTCTGTCAGCATGCGAGGCTTTAAATGTCTCACATTTGAATAACTGATTTATGTTATTTACCAACATTATTATCCCTCTGTTCTTGGTGCTACACCGATGCATTTGTCTTTGGCCTCCGTCCAGCCTTAATTATCGTCCCATCTCATAGGCTAAAGTTATCCTAATGGAAAAGAACAAATAATGACTCCTAGGATGGGCAGCGAGGGGTGGGAGGACATGCCTGAAAGGGAACATTTTTTTAATACTTGTTTTAATAGTTTTCTTTCTTAGCTCATTGGAATAATTTCATTAGAGAGGCGTGGGCCCAGTTGTGTAAAACACAGGAAACACAAAAACTCCAGGTCTGAAAGCCCAATCCTGTACATGCTCTGGAGATGCTAAAATTGAGCTCAGAGCTCCCAGTGCTATCAAAATCTGTCTTCTCGCTCCAGCACAAAGGAATTGGGCAAGCTCCATCGCCTGTGCAAAAGCAATAGTAGCAGCAGCTGTTGAATAGAATGTCTTTTTTATTATTTTACTGTAGGCACAGGTCATGGTGTCAGCTGCAATCCTTCTAGCTCCATGTGGAATCCATGAACCACTCCAGGAGCATTCATTGGTTCATCCTGAAGCTCAAGATATGGTCATTGGGACAAATACCTGAAGTTGGTGAGTTCCATATTACAGGGGTGGGCAACCTGCAGCTCTTGACCACTTGCGAGGCTTGGCCTAATTTCATAAAGCTCTTGGCCTAATTTCAAAAACTATGTACATGTGACCAGACCTGCCACTTTCCACTGTGTCGGAAGGAAGGAGGAGGGGAGGAGAGAAAAGAGGGTGGCAGAGGGGAAAAGTGATGACCCACCCATTTGTGGCTCTGGCTTCAGCCTGCATATGGCCTGTGACAGATAATTCATGACAGAATGCTGCCCTCAGGGGGTGAGAAGTTGTCCACCCCTGATCTAGACCATGGATGGGGAAACTTTTTACTATTGAGGGTAGCATTCTTTGGGGAATAATCTTTCAGAAGCTGTATGTCAGGTGGGCCAAACCATTGAAAAAGGTTTTGCACCCCTGGAATAGATGCTCGAAACTGGAGGCATCAAGGTAGACTGGCTTCTACCCACCAAGACCCTTGAACCAAGTGTCAGGATAAAGCCATTCATATCTCCCACTTCCTAAAACTGATGGGGACTCTGTCCCATTCTCCTGAACTAGTACATTTGCAGCAATTATCAGAGTTTGGGGCTTTCCCCAGGTAATACTATCTTCTGATGCAGAGACCAAAGTCTCCCTCACACACAGCCCCTTTCATGTGGGTTTTCACTTGTTTGCTCTTTCATTCCACTCTGCCCCTTCTTCCTCCTCCAGTTCATTGGTTGTGGTACTCTGATGAGCATTGGCTCTTCCCACCCCTCACTCTGGCTTTGTTATTTTATCTGAGCTTTGTTTCTGCTGGCAATGAGGGTGGAGGACTAAAAAGTTGGAACACTAAAGAGTCCATTCAACCAACTAACAAGTCCCTACAACAACGACTGTGCTGAAGGAGGAGAACCGCCCCACCCTCCCCTTTCTTCATCAAGATTCCATTAGCACACACACCCAACAAAGGGAAAAACGAGAGGGGAAAATAATCCAGACTTTCTCCAGACCAAAATAAAACGCAACAAGGGTGGGGGTTAAAGGGTGAGATGAGTGCAGGACAGAGACAACATCATGTGAGTACTGCGCTGCAAATCCACATACCAGGAATGGCAAGTGTGTGATAAATTGCTAGTATGATGGAGCTCCAATAAAGACAAAGTCAGGGGAAACAAACCATGAAGAGAACAAAGAAACGGGAAGCATCAAGAGTGCCGCTTCCTGGCAGTTTTCCAAGAGATCATCCTGAGGCAGGTTAATGCTTTGCTTTCACATACAAGCCATGTCACATGTCTCATTCAAGTCTCTTTCAGTGTTCTTGCAACAATGATTTCACCGCAGAGATAAAACCAGAAGGTAGACCTTGGGAGGTAAGGTTCACATTGATTTGTACTTGAAGCTTTGACACACTGTTCGCTACAGTGACAACTTTGTGAATGCCAAATAAGCAGCATTCAGCTTTTTTTTTCTTTTAAAATTCACTACCACACAGCAGTACACTTCAGAATGACAGCCAGTGGCATTCAGCTCACCAAGTACTTCTCCTCTTGTCCAAATAGTGAAAGTCATGTAAATGTGAGTACACTGACACGAACATCTGTTTAATTAAGTAAGGACACAAACACAGTGTCGTGGATGAGATGCAAAGCAGACGAGGCCAGAAATGGATGTCAAAATATTGCATCTACTGAAATTAACTCAGCACATATTCCAAATCCATTCAAACGCTTTATTGAATTAAATTTAAATCTATATGATCTACATTTGCCTGGTAGTGATTTAATCAATTGCTGTAACCTCCATTGCAGAGTCTTTGTTAGCAACATGGAAGCAGGACCAGCTGTCCAAGAAATCTCATCAGTGCTAGAGTCTGAGATGGTTCTCTCCCAGGATCTCTTGGAAGTTCTCTTGAAACCCAGGTAGGTCAGAACAGACTTTACTGAGTCTGAAGCTAGCCAAAGAAACTTGCTTCTAGGAGAAATGACATGGGGAACATCTGAGGCTATTCAAAAGCACCACAGTGCAAGGTTTTCAGCCTGGAGTGGCACTTCTTTAAATTTCTAACAACTTTATATGATAGTGCTGTAACAGGCCTTCTGGGTGACATAAAGATTCAGTTAAGCTATGGAGTCCACTTAGGGCCTTGCTAGACGAGGCCTTAGCGTGCCTTCTGACCCGGTTTCCCTGCTGTGCGTCCAGATGACGCACAGGGGAATCCGGAGGCAGGCCACGCTGAGGCCTCCTCCAACGCGCCATAAGCGAATTCGCTTATGGCGTGCCTTTTCCCCAGCTCCGGCCTGAGGCCGGAGCTGGGGAACGTCTAGGGACTTCCGCGGCTTTTTGCAGCTACTCGCTTACTCACGAGTAGCCGCGAAAAGCCGCGGACGTGCCCATCGGCCCAGGGGGGAAGAGAGGGGAGGGCGAAGGATGGCAGGTGGGTGGCACGGGGGCAGGGCGGGTGCGATCGCGCCACGCGCCGCCCGAGCAAGCAGGTGAGCGGCGCTTGCCCGGGCAATGCTGCCCCATGCCAAGCATTGCCCAGGCAAGCGCTGCTCGCCTGCTTGCTCGGGCAGTGCGCGGCGCGATCGCACCCGCCCTGCCCCCTTGCCACCCACCCTGCCATCCTTCCCCCCCCCGTAAAAATAACCCCCAAAAAACGGACTTACCAGTCCGCCGTCTTCGGGCCGCACCCGGCCCCTTTAACAAAAAACAAAAAAAAGAAATGGCGGACGCCGCAGGGACTCAACGTCCCTGCGCGTTGTGCGTGTGGAAGCCTGGGGGAGGCGCACTAACGTTAGCGCGCCTCCGCCCTGCCTCCCTGCTGGCGTAAGCCAGCAGGTCTAGCAAGGCCCTTAGACAACAGCTGTTTTCTTGGACAAGCTCCTGAGTCTTGCCTAACTTGACTACTACAGCCAAGTAGACAAAAAACCATGCGCACAATTAGCAATTGTGTAAATAGCTTTCAAAAAGTAAATAAATAGCACTCCAGATTGGTACTATGGCAGGAGAGCTTTTACATTTTGATTTCCACAATCCAGATTGGATGTCACATGTCCGCTATTTCACACAAATGGAAGTTTTTCTTCCAGTGTAAACAGAAAATATAAGGGACCCAACTCAGATACAGAGCATAGTAGGGGCAAATCCTGATCTGAATTAGATTCCTTGCTCAAAGATAATGACATATATCTTTATTTGGCACTTAAATTTTTTTCCCTGACCTGTTACTGAAACCTGGAATTGAGCATCATCAATTAAATGCAAATCTCCAGAAACTCTGCTTAATGCTCCACAGCCTCAAAACCTGGCAGAACATGTCAGCAAGAATCCATTTAGTTTTAGGCAGTTCTCTCACAGATATCTTCCAGTCATGCTGCGAGTCTTTAACTGGAGCTGCTGAAGATTGATCTTTGGTTCTATTAGTACAGAAGATGTGAAACACTTCTCAAATAATGCCCCTTGTTAGTAGAATCTTCCAATCTACACCCCATCACACTCATTTTATTAGACCCACAGTATGTCTTCCTGTGGATCTTCGCCAGTTATAACTGTTTTAAGTGTATTCCCAATCTCTCCAGAAGATGGAAAATCTGTTGCATAAGAACGTTATTATACAATGTTCAGTTAAAGAAATGCATTCAGAAAAGGAAAATAACTTCATTGATAGTACTGAAAAATCCTTTTAGAAAACCAAGTACCTCCATAAATGGTCTAAAATACAACAGATGTTCAGTAAACCTTGCTCACTTTTAGAGCTTGTTATTTTAATAGCACTTCTCAGCGCATATCCTGTAGATTTCAAATGTTATTATGAAAGCTCATCTGAATTAAAAAGTGTTTTGAAATATACATAGGCTTTATTTTCTTTCTTTTTGCATTCAATATTTAATTTTGTAATCAGCTGTATCTTTCTGTTCATGGAAGGCTCTTTGATCCAGCAGAGGCTTCTGCAAACAGGTGGGGGAGAGAAACCACTTCGGCAAAGTTCTCATACTGCTCCTGGGGGGGTCACCCAACATTCCCTAATGCTATATGCTGACAGCAATAAAAGAATTGGTTCGTGAAATATCCTTAACCGCCACACATACATGGGAGAAATGATGATGCCCTTAAGTGCTCTGCTCTGCTGCTGTCCCTGTTCTTTGTAGAAGTAGTAGCAGCTCAATGTGCAGCCATAACATAAGGACTTAAAAGGATTTACAGTGGATCAGAGCAAATGCCTGTCTAGTCCACCATTCTGTTCCCACAATAGAAGGCCATTGATAGCCTTATCCTCATAAATTTGTCTTATTCCCTTTTAAAGCCATCCAAGGGCATGGCTAGATGAGGGAGGTGGAGGGGGATGATTGCGAGAGCCTCCCCCCCCCATCTACATGTGGCGTGGGACATCCCAGGAGGAAGAGGACATTGCGTCCGCCATTTTGTTTTATTTTTTTAATCAAGAAAGAGTGCAGGAGTGCTCCACCAAAAAAGTGTGTTAAAAAAAAACTCCCCGAGCTCTCCCCACCCCACCCCCAATGAGCACAGAGCTCCTGAGGAGCTCCGCACCCCATGCCCAGTTCCCAGTTTCTCACGGTTCCTCGTGAGGAGCCAGGACAAAACCGGGATTGCCAGCACATGTCCTATGGTCTCGGGATCATCCCGAGACAGCGAGAAAAGTCGGGATTAAAGGGTAGGGCAATATCTTGGGGAAAGGGAGGGATCTTCCCTCCCTGCTCCCAGGATCCCCTGTCCATCATGTGGATGCACAGAGATGATCCTGGGATGATCCCTGGGATATCACCCAGTCTGGACATGCCCCAAGTTGGCATCATCACTACATCTTGAGGCAGCAGGATCCACAGTTTAAAACTATGCACTGTGTGGAGATGCACTTCCTTTTATCTGCCCTGAATTTCCCACCAGATGGCTTCATTGGATCACCCAAGGTTCTAGCATTATGGGAATGGAGAAAAATGTCACCCTATCTATTTTTTCCGCACCATGCATGATTTTCTATATCTTAATCATGTCCGACCCTTCACACACACACACACACACACACACACATCGGGGGCGGGGGGGACATAGGATTGTTTGGTTTCCTGGCTCCAAAGTTGTAAACAGGGTTCCAACCTTGGAGCCAGGAAACCCCACTCCCAGCCCCCAGCCCCTCCTAGATGGAATTTTTCAAAGCCTTTCCTAATAATCCCTAGCATGGAATTTGCTGGGTGTGTGTGCTCACAGCAGCCACATGCTAGTGATGTTTTCCTTGAGTTTTCCACTAAAACCCAAAGGTCTTTTCCTGGTCAGTCACCACCTGCTCTGATCCTATCTGCTTTGGCATATACATGAATGTAGGAGTTTTTGCCTGGATGTTAATCAACACTTCCTTACAATGAACTGTGTTTGCCATTTCAACACCCATTCCCAGTTTAGAGAGATCACTTTGGAGATCCTTGCTATCCTTTTTTGTTCTAACCAATCTAAATAATTACCCCTAACACTCATTTATGAACAGGTTACAAATCATTGGTCCCAACACATATCCTTTGAGGACCACTAGGGATGTTGGAGAAATGAGTTTGGATTCTTATGAGTCTGACTTGTGGATTCCATGGACTTGTGGACCATTTTTAAACTTTCCCATTCCCCCCCCCACAAATTTAGTAATAGAAAAATATGCAAAAAAAATTAAAAAAGCTGAAATGGTGCATTTCCCCATAGGCTAAAGTGTAAAAATGTACGGGGTGGGGGGCGGATTTGTGCTTGCAAATTAAACAAAAATTCCATTGATGAGTGGATGACAGAGGGTGCCTGTCAATCCATGAAATGCAGACAAAATGGATTTTATACAATCCATACATCGCTAGAGACTCCACTGTTTACATCCTATTATTGTGAGAATTGTCCATTTATATTCAAAAGGTAATTTATATTTCCCTTCCTTCAGGAAGATGCACAGGATAAGTCAAAGAATGTTGACTTATAGTGGGTTTTTTTTAAATCCACTATATTGCGAGGGAAATAGAAGGAAAAGATACACAGGGAAAATTCGCAGAGCCCTCGGCAGCAGGCAGAAGAGGCTGTGCAGTCTTGACAGGAAGCAGGATGACAGCAACAGACAGTAACGATGAGAGCAGCAAGTTGAAAGAAGACCCAGTAGGAGGGAGGTCTTGCAGAACCAGACAACTAAGGAGAAAAGTTGGCTAGAGGGGGGCAGAATAGATTGCAGCTAAGGAACAGACACCTGAAAGAAGGTGGCAAAGGTAGAGAAAATGCCATGCATGGCCTGGAATCAGAAGAACAGATGCCTGTTCTTGAGAGAAAGGTTGGTGGAGAGGTACACCAAAAAGGATCTGGCCCTGGACTAATGGGAGATGGAGCAAGGAAGAGTGTGTGTGCGTGTATACTAAAAAATAAAAAACCCTGCAAGTCATTAGAGGTTGTTTGGTAAATGTGGTTTTGGTAGAGAAAGAATATCATAGAGATGGTTATAAGCATACTGTAATATCAATTGAACTCCCAACATTTGTAATTAAAAATATTTCTCATTGACACTGCCGTTCCAGTTAACATCAGCTTGTGCCCTATAGTTCTCTGGAAGTACTATATTAGCTGTTATCTAGGCATCAATTTCCATGTCTGTTGGCAAAATAGCTCCTGCTCATCCTGAAAGTGAGCTGCCTATACAACAAGTAGAAGCTGTCACATGAGAGGCACATCAGTGCATGCCATGTTCTGTGTGTGGTGCATCTGTTCATGATAGGGGTAGTCTGCCTGCACATTAAACACCAGTAACACACATGGAGCTAGTCATGGAAACAGGCTGTACATTTCAGACTGGAAAGTTTTAGTGGGCACATGTGTAGGATCAGGCATAAGACTGCACCAGTGGAGCCATTCCCAACACTGTAGAGCCAGGATAGCCCTCTAATGTTCATGTGTTGTGTGCATTGTTCTGAAGAGGAACCTCAAAGCATGGACAGCTGCTCCTGCATATCACCATGCACATGGGATGCCTCCACAATTAGAGCTACTGATCTTGTGGAGTTCCTATATCTGCTCAGCCACTCGCACCTAGAGGTTCCTCTTAAGACCCAGGCCATGGTCTGAAAGCACATGAAGCATCACTTTGCTGAAGCTCAGCAGATCTGGGTCTGGTCACTGCTTGGAGGGGAGACCACCTGGGAACTGCATTTAGCCAGCTTGAGTTCCACAATGGAAGAAAGGAGGTATAAAAATGTAATAAATAAATAAATAAAGATTTTAGTGCTAAGCATATGGGAGGGTGCTAGCCTGGCCATGCATTGTCAAGGGAGACAAGAGTGGACCCAACCCCTTGTTTAAAGTGTGTCTTTAATGTGAAAGGGGGTTTACTTTAGAGATGTGCCACACACACACTTGAGAGTTTCCACTTGTTATAGATTTGTTAATGTTTCCACAATACTCCTAAGATGCTTTTCCCAAGATGAAAACACCACACTTATCAGGTCTATATCCATTTATCTGTCATGATAAAGTACAATAACTGAGTGTGGGTCATGGGGATCCTTCAACAGAGGTGCTTTAGGCCTCCTTTCAAAGCTATACTTTCCAGAGGAACTGACAATTAAAAAAATCACTAATTATGTTCATGGAATGTCCAACATTTGTCTTTACATTAAGTCTGATAGCGGACTAGGTAAGTACAGGAACCGTAGCAGAAATTTGTTTTAGGGTTTCCCCTTGAAATTCTATGGACCTTTCTCAAATTATAAGGTAACAGACAGTGTTCAAATTATAAGGAGATAGATAGGGAATCTTAATGAAATCTACATGCCCCATCCCTAAGCTCTCCCAATTTCAGCCACGGCCTTCTAAAAAAAAAAAAACCACAGCAACCACCTGTTGCAGAGCATACATCACAAAAAGTAAGGGGACCAGGCCCTTCTGGTCCCCCTCTAATCCAAGTACTGATCATGGATAGATTTGGATGGAGAACCTATGTAAATAAAGCAATGCAGACCTACAGACCAGACTGTCCTACTCAGTTAATCATATAGACCCAGAGAGACCTAGTGCAGAGATTCAAGCAGGGGAGTTGTGGGGAATTGAATAACGGTACTAGGGGCATAGCCTGTTTCACCTAGTGCCTTCTAAGATAGTACTGAAGGGACATAGAGGATCATCCATGCCTCCTCCCTGACCCTCACCCCTGTAATTTGAGTACTTTTCCCCCTTAGCAGGTGCCTCTAAATCCACTGGAGCTGAAATTTTGCAACTCTAATTAAAAGGCAGATTTATCATCTTGGCACTCTTTCTAAATAGTTAAAAGGGCTTTGTCTGCTTTCTATCTGGAGTAACTTCACACATATGCATACACACTTCACTAGTGACAGATCTGGTTTGAAGGGAGTCATATTTTAACCCTGTGTGAGTAAAATAAATGTGCAAAGGGGAATGAGGTTTTAAATTTAGTTCTACCTTCATTTACATGTATCTGTGTGTGTACACCTGGGTGCGCACATTAAAAAAAGGTGCATTAAGTAACGCACTGTGAGAGCTTTAAACTAATGCTGCAGGGAAAGTATTATGCAGTGTGCTTTGTTGAACAGGCGATTTTCATTTAACATCAAAGGTAAGGTAAGGTCATTATAATTCCCATCAGTTCTAGGAGGTCTTAAATATTTGAAATCCAATAAATAGTCTTCCCTCTCAAAGGCCTTTTTTTTTCCCAGCAGCCAATTAAAATGAGGATGGCATGGCACTGTGCACCAAGCTTTCAGGCACTTCTCTATCCAGAAGAGTGCCTTGGACTGCAGCCACAGGAGGGAGAAGAACAACAAGAACCGAACATTGCAAATTATAGTACGGTGCAATTAGGTTACATAAATTTAGTGTGCAAGAAGAGCTGAGCTGATCATAAAATATGCATGTGTAAATGAAACCCATTATGAATATGTGAAAAATCTATAGCAGGCGTGAGCAGCAAAACGATTTGAGATCTTACCCGTTGACCTTTTGTTGGAAATGCATGGGAGATAAGTTAATCCCCCTTTCAGTTTCATTTATATGTACGGCTACTCCCTTTTTTTCCTGGCAGAGAACCTATGCCCCAAAGAGTGGTGCGGCGAGCTAAAGTTCACTGTGCAAAGTTTTGCCTGTCTTTGCATCTGTCTGAGAGGAAAGGGTGGCTTTCTCTTTGTCACACAGCTGTTAAAGACACATGAGGCTGTTAGCAAAAAAAAAAAGTTGGCAACCCTATTTAAATAGTTGCTGCTGCTATTCTGGTCCCAGAGGATAAGAAACAAAAGTCAAGTAAGTGGAATCAATTTCTATTGCTAAAGATGTGTGAAAGCATTCTCACTTCTGATAATCGACAGATCTCTAAACTGCAATAATATATGCGATTAGGCCATTAATATAAAAAGCACAACCAGGCCATTATTCCGGTTGTGCTTTTTATATTGTATTGTGATATTTGTGCTTTTAACCTGTTGATTGTTTTACTATGATTTTAATTTTTGTGAACTGCCCAGAGAGCTTCGGCTATTGGGCGGTATAGAAATGTAATAAATAAATAAATAAATAAATAAATAAACTGTCTTAGGTGACTAAAATAATTCCTTCACAGTACACTATTTAACAGTAATAAGAAACTAATCTTATAACATTATTTATAAATTTATTTATTAAAACATATATACTTCTAGTTGCTGCTAGTCCTAGGTTGGAAGCCACAACTGGCATTTCATGCTCAGTTTTACCCACAATGCATCTACAATACTTATTTACTTATTTATTTGTGATATTTTTTAATCTTCCCCATCACAAACATTCCCTGGACAGATCACAAACAGTTAAAACAATAAAAATAGAGCATAAAGTGAGGTGAGGTGGCTGGGAGAGAGGCAGATGACACAGGAATAGTTATATTAAAATATAAAAATGAAGTCTTTAAAATAACTAGGAGAAAAGAAAGGGTTTTCCCCCCACTTAGTATAAAAATATTTCAATGTAGGCACCTGGCAAGCTTTCTTGGGGAGAGTATTCCATAAACAGGGGGCCACAACTGAGAAGGCCGTCTCTCTTGTAGGCACCCATCTAACTTCCTTCACTGAGACACATGCAGTATTTTAACAGATACGTACAGGAGGAGATATTCCTTAGATCTACTGCCCCCAAGAGATATAGCTCTTTAAAGGTCACCACAAAGACTTTGAATTGTTCTCAGAAATGGAATGGAAGTCCATGCCACTGATGAAGCACTGATGTCACATGACCACATTGACCAATTAGTGGCCTAGCAGCCATCTTACAAACTAACTGGAGTTTCTGAGCCATCTTCAAAGGTATTCCCAAGTATTTCTCATTACTGGAAGATTGGCAGAGTATGGATAACTGTCACCAGGATAGATAGGGGCAGGTTCTAAACTACTGCTTTAAAATGGTTTATAACAGTAATGACAGCTGTGTTGAGGCCCAGGACACACTCTATATACCATTTTCAGTCCGTTTTTGAAGTGTTGTATCTTGCTTGGTGTAGATCTGGCCTACGTTACAAATGGATTTCCCCAGCTTCCTGACATCTCTCTCTCTCTCTCTCTCTCTCTCTCTCTGCAGCTACTTTGCTATATGCAGAGAATTTTTGCATTGAATCCTCACTGCAGTCTGAAGTGGTAAAGGCCAAATGACACAAGTTTACTACATCTGTGAGAATTAAGCCTCAGAGGGACACTTTTAATTGCTTGGGAAATAAGTTAGCTGAAACTCAGCAAAATGATGTTTGTTGAGAGGAGAGAAAAAACCTGGTTCTACCCAGTCTAAGAAAACATAAGTTCTAAATTTCGTGGGTGGAAGACTGACAGTTGGTGCAATCAGCAATCTGAGCTGTCAAAGGTTTTTGAGCAGCAGAAAGGAGTTACGTGGGACTGTGTTGTCAGCAAATGCCTGCAGCTGCACCACTATTCTTGTGTGTTTGTTTATTTATTTTTGTTTTATTTATTATTCTCCAGGTGCACAGTAGAGGTTGCTTAAGGTTTCATCAACATGGGTAAAGGTAGCACAAATAAAGTGTGACGTTTTTCCTGTCACTTGGTATAAATATCCAGTCATACTTTGTTGGACTTCCATTTGATAATGCTGATATGTTGATTTTCTCCACATCGTCCATGCTCCCAGGATTACAGTTGCAGGATTTGGTGCCACTGAAGAAGTGTAACTCCTGGCTCATGTCCCAGTATTTGTGGTGCGCTCAGTTCCAAAATGAAATGGAGACACATAGAAAAAACTAATCTTTTTATAGTATCTTTTCTAAAATAAAGGAATTAATAAAATAGAAAGTTGACTAATTTCTTCACTAAATTTCAGTTTCCCAGAGGGGGGAAATGTGAAAATATTTCCCATCTTGAAACTGAAAAAAGTCCCCTCAGGACACCACTTTGGTCAGTTGTCCTCACTGACATACAAAGCTACAGCTCTTTTAAAGCTCCATCTGACGAACATTTTATTGCATGCTTGTTACTGGGCACTCATGGGTTCTTCGGAGATAGCTCACATGACATTGTCTGCCTCTCTCGCCCCTTCTGCCCCTTCTGGTCTTCCTTGCGCTGCAAGAAAAAACAAAAAAACTACGAAATATTTTTCAAACCAAAGTTGCTGCTCTCTCCTGCTGTGTGTGGGAGAAGCAGCGTGTTCACAACGAGGGACTGAATGCTCCTCGTGTACCTTGTTTACTTCCTGTTTGAAAACATGAAGTAACTGAGGGCTCATCTACACCAAGCAGGATATTCCACTATGGAAGTGGTATGAAAGTGGTATATAAAAGGCAGGAGCCATGCTCCTGCTTTATAGTGGTATTGAGGTGCACTGACAACTGTTTGGGGCCCATGATACATCTACACCAAGCAGGATATAACACTATGAAAGTGGTATGAAAGTGGTATATGGCATGTGTCAATGGGCCCCAACAGTTGTCAGTGCACTTCAATACCACTATAAAGCAGTAGTGTGGCTCCTGCCTTTTATGTACCACTTTCATACTGCTTTCATTGTGGAACATCCTGCTTGTTGTAGATGACCCCTGAGTGTCCATGGAGAAGTGACGTTAGCCAACGTTAACCAGCATTTCTTTCAATATGTGATGGAGCTTTTACCCTGTGTTACTGAGACAGTGAGACACCCAATATGATTAACTGGTTTTCCTTAATCAATACAGAAATCGCAACAGGAAAGTAGACTTTTCCACTTGGTAGCATAATAAACAAACTGACATGTTGGGTTATCTATTTATAATATAATAAAGAAATATTAAACAAAAGGAGAGCCATATGTAAATGCAGTCTCCCCACCTACCCAAATACAGGGATTGGATTCCTGAATGTCTGTGTGGCAAGAGCTATTCTGCTGAATTGATCTCATATACAATATAAATGCATTATATGCAGCTTTATCATGTTCCACATCTTCAGAATGTACCAGAAACTTTATATTGATAAACTGAAGTGGATTATACCAATAAATCAATGTACCTTTATTGGGATTATACCAGTAGGGAGCTCTTTGCCATTATGTCCTTTTTTTTCAAAAGCTAGAGAGCTTACATAAACTGCTTTGCTCTAACCAGGTCTGACATCCTTGACACCCTAATGTATGTTTAATGCTTATATATTGCCACTGTTTCATTGGATTTGTTTAAATAAAGAAACCTTCAGAATTAATAAATACCCAGTGTTTCTTTGACTTCACTTATCACTAAAGCAAAATGTTCATAAAAGAGTGACAGTGCGTATGGACATCCATCACTACAATCTGAGGAAGCAGTCTAAACTTTCTAGCGTGTTGCAATCCAAGGATTCCAAAATGATGGGTCAAGACCCATTGGTAGGCTACAACAGTCTTAATGGATAGATTGCCAACCTGCCAGGTGTTTCAGACCAAACATGATGGATGAATTGCAAAGCTGTAACAGAACACAGTACAGCACAGATGACCCTAAATGTGGCAGGGCCAGCAAAGCACAGCGTATCTTAATACATGGCAGACAGAAACCTGCGTAAGCCAACTTTGCTTCCTGACAAAATCCAGAGCAACATACAGAGTAGGTGTGCTGTGGTTGCCAAGTGCAATGAACCAAGAGCTTCACTGAACTCTGGCTAAGCATCAAGCCTTGAGATATCGCCCAGAAGGATTAAAGCTTGTAATATCCAAAGCAAAGTCAGACGGATGTTAAAATTAGAGACCTATAAGAAATCTGCACTTTCAGAGTTTAAAGAAGGTTTTTTCCAATCTGCATCACCCCAAAGCATTTGAAAATATGCACATTCCTGTATTTTCAATGCATTCTGCAGAACAGGGAAAAGAACGTCTATGATGAAATGCGCACATTGGAGAAATGTGAAAAGAAAATGCATACATTCCCAAAATGCACACAAACACTCTTTAGTCAACAGACAGAGGTATTTTTTAAAAGCTACATCATTTGGAAAAAAAGAGCACAAAATGAGCATTTTAAAAAAAACCACAAAAATACATAATGAAATAGACTTGTAGGTGGGAAATGCAGACTTTGAAATGAGCATTTAAAAAAAATTAAAAAGCACTTCCACATTTTAGTCAATGGGTAAAGTGCACACTTTCCCATTCAAAATACACATTTTTCGAACAAGCAAAACAAATAAACATTGAAAACAAAAATGGGAGAAAGCTAGACAAATAATCTGACCTAATATAAAGTAGGACAGGGCTCCTGTATCTTTAACAGTTGCACAGAAAAGGGAATTTCAGCAGGTGTCATTTGTATGCATGCAGCACCTGGCGAAATTCCCTCCTCATTGCAACAGTTAAAGCTTCAGGAGCGATACTAGAGTGACCAGATACAAAAGAGAGCAGGGCCCCTGCAACTTGAACTGTTGTGATGAAGGGGGAATTCCACCCGGTGCTGCATGCATAGAAATGACATCTGTTGAAATTCTCTTTTCTATGCAATTGTTAAAGATACAGGAGCCCTGTCCTCCTTTTCATATGGTCACCCTATCACAGGTTTCAATTCACATTTAATCATACCTAGAGAATGCCCATTGGAATCAATGGGACTTATGATAGTCATGACAAGAAGTAGAGTACAAGTATGTTTGGTTCACATTTCGATATGAACCTACCTAATTGGCACTTCCCAAACTGATACACAAACCAAAATGCAGCTGTCCTTCAATATTCACACTTTTGCACTGTAGTTTTCTGGGTGTTTTTTTTTTTTTTTTTTTTAAATCCTTATATCAAGGGGAGTGTGAGCAAAAATGCATATATTAATAACGTACCAAAATGCATTATACAAGGAACAAATGCTTCTAAAAGCTGTGTACAATAATTTGTATATTTAGACAAATGCACATGAAAATGCCTACAAAATTTAATGAAAACTTTTTTTAAAAAAATGTAAAAAATGATGCAGAATCAGGATGAAACAAACTTTAGATTGGAAAATGAGAAACTGGCGGGAAAGTTGTGTCGACCTCTAGTCATAAGTCACTTAAAACCCATGGAAATCAATGAGCGGATGTGAGGGTGATCTGGCTGTGACATCTGTCACCCCATTGATCGCCAGGGTTGATTCAGCTGATCTGGCTGGTGAGGCGGGTGTCCCCTTCCTCCTCCATGTGCGCTCCTCCTGAAGGTGTGCACTCAGTGGAAGAGGATGACGATCCCAGATAGAAGGAAGGGAAATCAATGAGTCTACTATAAGTACAGCTAAGGCCTTAGCTAGACCTAAGGTTTTGTCAGTGTATTCACTGTAAGTAAAAAGGATTTTACAGACCTGAATGGTAAGGGTTAACCAAGCTCCTGAAATGAAGAGAGCTAATTGCATCAGCCAGGGTGTGCTGATTAGCAGCACCTGGGATGTTGCTGGTCAGGTTGAAAACCCTGTGTATATATTCTGTAGGTAATGTTCATGTTGTGTTTGGGTAGTTGATGTAGTCGGTGGTGGATGGTTGCTAGAAAATATATTTATGATTAATTGGACCAGCAGACTCTGTGTCTTTCTTTGGACTGCAAGAAGGGAAGCGCGTACTCTGTCAGGTTATGGGCCCAGAGCTGACTTGAAAGCTCTGATTCTGTTTGAGTGGATCCACTGGTGAGCAGTGCTTAAGGCATCTTCTTGAGCTGTTGAAGGTTTTGTAACGAGGCCTGAGAACACCAAAAGATATGGAAGCCGAGGCAGCAGTTGCGGTGAGTGGAGGAATTCCTTTGAACCGACTAAATGAACATAACTACCTAACGTGGTGCATTAAAATGGAAATGTACCTCCGGAGGGAAGGTCTCTGGGATGCAGTCAGTAATCCTCCAGTAAACCCTACTGCAAGAGAGCTGAGAGCTGATGAAAAAGCTAAAGCATGTATAATTTTGGGTCTGGAAGACAGCCAACTTGTCCACATTCGTGGGTTAACAACATCCAGTGAATGCTGGAATGTTTTGCAACAGATTTATGTCCGTGACACTCCAGGCAGCAAGATTGCTTTAACCCGAAGGCTATACAAAGCTAGCTTGAAGCTGGGGGAAAGTTTATCTCAGCATTTGCAAAACATGAGAACTTTGTTTGCAGAACTGGAGGTAAGAGGAATGACTTTTTCAGAAGCAAACAAAGTATATATTATTCTAAGCTCCCTAGATGATTCCTGGAATATGATTGTTGCCAGCTTAGAATCAATGCCAGAAAGAGAGCTTACTTTGCATTATCTTACTGGGAGGCTTCTCGAAGAGGAGCAGAAACGGACTGATAAAGCACAGGAATGTGCCCGTGCAAAAATAAGCTTGCGAGGAAAAAAAGACATGGAGGAGGCAGCGACCAGCGGAGGAGTAGAGAGAGCTCTGGCTGTAAAGTGTTGCTACAGATGTGGATCAACACAGCATCTGAAAAGAAATTGTATGGCTCAGCTGCAAGAAGGGGCTGAGAAACCCAGGAACCAGCGATTAACAAGAGGCAAACGTCAGCAGTTTGTTTCAGTGGTGAGAGCAGTTGATGAGCTGCAAAAGGAAACCTGGCTCCTAGACTCTGGATCCAGCCAGCATATCTCCAACAGAAAAGAAGATTTTGTGACTTTGAATCCAACTTCTAAAGACCATGTTAGTTTGGCAGATGGAAAGAAATCTGCAGTTCATGGTCAAGGGCAAGTGTTTGTGCCAAGCATGAACAAAACATTTGATGGGGTATTACTGGTGCCAGGCTTAGAGTACAATCTTTTAAGTGTTTCCTCTCTTACACAGGATGGATATTCTGTGTTATTTAAAGGAATGTATTGCAAAGTAGAAAAAAATGGAATTCTCTGTGCGAAAGGTGTGTTAAAGGACAGGCTGTATGTCATGTTACCTAAAGAAAATATCTCTGATAATGTAAATACTGCAATGTATAACAAACCAGTGCATGATAATTGTATACATTTACTTCATAGAAGGTTAGGTCATGCAAATTTCAGAGCTTTGGCCAAAATGCCTGAAATGTGTGAAGGGTTAAACATAAAACAGTGTGGCAAGTATTTGGATTGTGCTGCGTGCAAAGTATCAAAATCAAAGGCTTACCCTGTTAGTAAACAGAGTAATAGGTCAACGAAAAAACCATTTGAATTGGTGCATGCAGATTTAATTGGTCCACTGCCACAAAGCCTAGGAGGGGCAAAATATGTACTGGTAATAGTAGATGATTTTACAAGGTATGGGTTCTGCTATTTGCTCAAATCCAAAAATGAAACATTTGAGACATTTAAAAGCTGGGTTGCTTGGGTGGAGAGGAGGTTTTCCTACAAAGTGGCTCAGTTACAAACAGATAGAGGAGGAGAGTTTCTTGCAGGTGTTTTTCAACGTTGGCTGAAGCGCCAAGGCATTTGGCATCGCAAAACAAACCCATACTCCCCCAGTGAGAATGGTGTGGCAGAACGGAGGAATGGTGTGTTACAAACCATGAAGGACTCACTGTTACAGGATTCAGGATTGTCAAAGCATTTCTGGGGGGAGGCTATCTTAACAGCGAATTATATACTGAATAGATTATGGAGTTCTGTCATGAACAACACTCCATATTATCTGCTGTTTGGAAAGAAACCAGTGTTGTCTCATTTAAGAGTATTTGGTTGTTACGCATGGGTGCATATACCAAAGGGACAAAGAAGAAAGGGTCAGCCTAAGGCAAGGAAACTGAGATTTGTTGGATACCAACCTGGTTCTAAGGCATATAGATTTGCACTTAACAATGGGAAAGTTGTAATTTCCAGGTCAGCAGAGTTTGCAGAACAGGATGGTTGGGAGAGAATACATGCAAACACAGAGATAATCATGCCACTAAGTGATAGTGAGGAGACAGAACACAGTTTGCAGCCATCACAAGAATCAGCAAAGAGTCCAGAAAAGAAAGCAGACATTCTAAGTCCTAAAGTAGAGAGAGAGGAGGGGGAAACTGAAATCTTTGTACCCAGGCGTTCTGAAAGGGCAACAAAAGGCATACCTCCAGAGCGATTCACTGTGGGGGAAGTGAGAGTGTGTCATGTAAGTTATGAACCTCAATGTTTAGAGGATGTGTTGGAATTGCCAAAAGCTGAATCTAAAAAATGGTTTGAGGCAATGGATGAGGAAATGCATTCAATGGCAAAATACAAGGTCTTTACACCAACACAGTTGCCTAAAGATCAGAAAGCAGTTGGCTGCAGATGGGTATACAAAAAGAAAGTTCTAGTGTCTGGTAAAGTAAAATACAAGGCACGTTTAGTAGCACAGGGATTTACACAAAGAAAGCACTTGAACTTTGATGAGACCTATGCACCTACTGTTAGGTCAGAGAGCGTAAGATTAGCTTTGAAATTGGCAGCATTAAAGAAATTTGAAGTCAATCATTTTGACATCACAACTGCTTACCTAAATGCAGAACTAAAGGAAAATATTTTCATGATGGAGGCTCCTGGGTATGAAAGTGGAAAAACAGGAATGGTGTATAAATTGAACAAAGCCATTTATGGTCTAAAACAGTCAGCCAGAAACTGGAATCAATGTTTAGATGAAGTTTTACAATCTCAAGGTTTTAAAAGAAGCTTGGCAGATCCATGTGTGTATACCAAGGGAACAGGAGAAAAACAAATGATTTTGTTAGCTTTTGTGGATGATCTTTGTTTGATGGCAAGTAAAAAGGTTCAAATTCAAGACTTTGAAAAGGAAATTGGTAAAGAATTTCAATTGAAAGATTTGGGAAATATTAAAAACTATCTTGGAGTTGAAATTGAAAGGGCACAAGATGGCAGTTTTCTGCTAAACCAAAAACAGAAAATTGAGCAATTATTAAAAGAATATAACATGGACAATTGCAAAAGTGTCCAAACTCCAATGGTAGTAGATTTTCAAAAGAATATAGGTGAAACATATTTTCAAGACCCAGACCTTTATCAATCTATCATTGGAAGTCTGTTGTACCTGGCACAATGGTCAAGACCAGACATATCCAATGCAGTAAGCATTTTGAGTAGATTGGTGGCAAAACCCACAACAAATGCATGGCAAGCTGTAAAAAGAATAATGAGGTATTTAAAAGGCACTCAGGACAAATGCTTAAAATTAAGTTCATCAGGAACACCAAATCTGGAGTGTTACGTGGATAGTGATTATGCTGGAGACAGAAGTGATAGAAAATCTACCACTGGCATTGTGGTAACATTTGCTGATTCCATAATTGGCTGGAAAGCAAGGAAACAAAATGCAATTTCTGTTTCTACTGCTGAGGCAGAATTTGCAGCACTATCTGAACTGTGTAACGAAATAGTGTGGTTCAAACAACTGTTGATAGATGTAAATGTGCCAATTGATAAACCAATAAAAGTAAATGAAGACAGCCAAACGTGTATCCAGATGGCTAAAACTGAAAGAATGCATGCCAGGAGTAAACATGTGGATATAAAATATTGTAATGTTAGACAATCTGTAAATAATGGACTGATAGATCTGGAATACTGTGAATCAGAAAATAATGTAGCAGATCTGATGACTAAACCATTATGTGCAAAAAGGCATCAAGAGTTAATTGAGAAACTGAATATGGTAAATCACAATATGTAAACTGTTTTGTGTATGTTCATTCAGGTCAGTAAAATGGAGGGGTGTCAGTGTATTCACTGTAAGTAAAAAGGATTTTACAGACCTGAATGGTAAGGGTTAACCAAGCTCCTGAAATGAAGAGAGCTAATTGCATCAGCCAGGGTGTGCTGATTAGCAGCACCTGGGATGTTGCTGGTCAGGTTGAAAACCCTGTGTATATATTCTGTAGGTAATGTTCATGTTGTGTTTGGGTAGTTGATGTAGTCGGTGGTGGATGGTTGCTAGAAAATATATTTATGATTAATTGGACCAGCAGACTCTGTGTCTTTCTTTGGACTGCAAGAAGGGAAGCGCGTACTCTGTCAGGTTTATCCCGGGATAGTCCCAGGGTTATCCTTGCCTGCTCCCAGGATATCCTGTGTGT